>NC_135614.1:69204807-69815192 GCF_053574225.1 Canis aureus | reverse complement strand
AAAAAAGAAAAAAGAAAAAAAAAAACCCCGGGGGATCCCTGGGTGGCTCCGCGGTTTAGCGCCTGCCTTTGGCCCAGGGCGTGACCCTGGAGTCCCGGGATCAAGTCCCGTGTCCGGCTCCCGGCATGGAGGTTTCTTCTCCCTCTTCCTGTGTCTCTGCCTCTCTCTCTCTCTCTCTCTCTCTCACTCTCTCTCTCTATCATAAATAAATAAATAAATCTTAAAAAAAAAAAAAAAAACAAAAAAACCTCCTTACAAATAGGTAAGTAACTATGATGGTGAATGAGTAACCAGAGCCCACTGTGACTGAATCAGTCGGTAGAACCAGGGATATTACTGAATCTGGAACCTTTTCTTATTTTGATGTCTATCTTTAGCGCATAGTACCAAGACTTTGGAAAATTTATCATTAGCAACAATAAATTAGGAGGAAGAGGAAGAGGAAAGAGAGAAAAAGGAAGAGAATAGGAAGTAGTACAATGTACATAGTATATAGAGACATATGTGTGCCTCAGAACTACTTGTCCAAAAATAAGCCTTTTGAAATGGAGAAGGAAATATAGACACATGGTCTTGGTAGTGCTCATAAAATCACCCACTGGAAAAAAAAAATCACCCATTGATCTTCTCACCCCTGCAGAAAAAATGTCCCTTGCATGCAGGAGGATCTTAGGGGGATATAGGAGGATACTAGAGAATACTGAGGCCAGACACGAGCCCTCCTTATTCCACCTATGGGAAAACTGACGCGAAGGATGACCTCCCACCTCCATTATGTCCGAGCTGGGAGTAGCCAAAGAGCAAATCTGACTCTTTACATTCAGTGCTTTACATACATCATTTGACAGAAATAGACTTTCCAAAGCTCATCATCATTATTTCCAAATAAATAGAGACACTAATGGCAAGAGGCCACTTGGGCAGTGGTTTCCTTCCAGCTTCTTGTGGAAGCTTCCTTTTTTTTCCAGTTAATGGTCCTTCCAGCCAAGGGGAAATCTAGGATTTGCCCTGACAGACTGTGATCTCCCTCAAGTATGTGATACTGTTTTCCTCTGCAGTGGCACAGTTGGCCTTGTTAATGAGGCCCAAGGGGCAGAGTTCGTGTTTGCCAATGCCTCTCTCGCCCTGGTTGCTGATTACAGCCAGGCATCCGAGCTTTAGAGAGTTTATTACCATATGTTCCATTTCCCTTTTTAGCACTGTTTGGGCTCTGTGTTCAGAGACACGGTACTTCCTACAGTTGGGCTGCAACAGTTTTTAGAAGATGACTAGAGCTATAACAAGAACACGCAGCCTTGTCGAACACACAGTCTGGAAGAGAACATTCTCGCTCTCACGAAGACCTCTGTTTCAGCACACAATTACATATACATGTTAAAAGACTCTATCAGCTAGCCTAGGGCAGCAGAGTCCTTCTTGCTGTACTAAACTTTCCTCTTGCTTAGCCTCAATGATATTAAGGAAACCTATCAGGGTTTGGATGGAAGGAAATCTCAGGCATAATGTTTCCTTGTAGCTGGAGAAACAAAATAGAGTCTGCAAATTAACTTCTTGTTTGTTTTTCCTGGAGATGATTTTCCAGTAGGGTTGACATAAGGAAAGCATTTCTCCTACAAAATCCCATGCTCTGATTGTGAAGGAAAGGCTTATAGAATTAAAATCCTGAAAGTGATGTCCCTTAAAGCACCAATGCTTTCATTTATAGTCTGTTTTAGGAAATGTTTTACAAGTGTAATTTGTGTTTATATTTAAACCCTGGCCACCCCCACATATAATTTGATCAAACTTACTGAAAAGGACTCATGTAGCAATATTTATACCACAGGCAGAAAAAGGCTACAGACACTTATAAATATTAACTTGCCAGTGTAGAAATACAATTAAATCATGTCTTACATATTTTTCGTCCTCCAAAACTCTTAATAGATTTCTTGGCAGTTTATGGTCATGATTCCTGAAGGAAAATTTCGAAGTTGCCCAGGTTTCCTTAGTAACAGAATCAGGTATAAATTGTGTTCCTATAGTTCCAAACATCTGTATCCAAGCAACATATTAAAGTGCACTGCCGACCAATGTATGTATAGTTTGCAGGTAAGCTTGACTTTACAGAGAGAGGTTAAGAGGCAGGAAAAAGAAAGGCATAAAAAGCAAAAGAAGCAAATAAAATCACAAGGAAAAGCAGTACTGTTTTTCAGTTTTTAAAAAAATTCTCAGGTAATCTGCCCCCAAAAAAGGGCTGGTCAGGGTATTATTGAAGAAATCACTAATTTCTCAAGGAGTTCATAGTTTGGGATAAAATGGGATATACTTTACTAGATTCTTCTATAGCTGACCATTCTTGTCTGAAAGATAACTCAAGAAAGCTTTCTGGTTGTCCTCAAAAGGCCCTATTCCTTGGTAAGGAGAGACTCCTAGAGGCCCAAAGAATTGACCAAGAGTAGGAAACTCTTCAGCCAGGATTCTAAGAGTAGAATGTTAACTGTTCTAAAAGGGCCTGTGGTATTCCAGAACTCAGACTTACTTGTATTCTTAGCACAATCCTTCTTATTCCAATGGATCCAGGAACTTAAGGCATACACTGGCAATTCTGCCTAGAATTCCATATTCACTTGAAATGAAACTCTTCAAGACCCATAAATTCTAGACTCTAAAATTAAGGACACATATCAGTTCTCTGCCCTTGGGAAATGTTTGTTTCTTTCTTTAAGCCTTAGCTGCCTCATCTTCAAAATGGGAATAAAATAGAAGAGGGAGAAAGTGGAATTACTGTTTAGTGGGTACAAAGTTTTAGTTTGGGATCATGAAAAAATTCTGGAGATGGAAGGTTGCACAACAATGTCCACGTACTTAATACTACTTAAAAATGTTTAAAAAAGGGCAGCCCCGGTGGCGCAGTGGTTTAGCGCTGCCTGCAACCTTGGGTGTGATCCTGGAGACTCTGTATCGAGTCCCACATCAGGCTTCCTGTATGGAGCCTGCTTCTCCCTCTGCCTGTGTCTCTGCCCCTCTCTCTAGGTCTCTATGAATAAATAAAATCTTCAAAAAAATGCTTAAAATGATAAATTCTATGTGATACATATTTTACCACCACCACAAAAAAAAAACCCCACACAGGAATAATAATAGTACCCCATGGTATTGTTTTGAGAATTACATGAGATAATGAATAGTCTGCATGGTGCCTGTGACAGAGTAAGTGCTCAGTAAATGGTCATTATTATTGTTGTGATTCATGTTAACATTAATAAAATGGACTCTAGAACCCTATAGGAGTCACAACCAATATCAGTGCTTATCATTTCCTGTCTCACAGCCTGTTGCCTTTCCATTGCACTGATTCATGTTCACATCTTGGTCCCCAGTCCCTCTTTTCACTATTTTCCTACTCTAAGTCTTCCTTCTCTCCAATATCCTTGTATCAGGGACAGTCATTACAGAATTAAAAAAAAAAAAACACACATTTGGTAGGATTAAGTTCTTTTACTATAGTGGCATATAAAAACAACCGTAAGAAAATGATTTTATTTTTTAAGATTTATTTATTGATTTTTAGAGAGAAAGTGTGTATACTCAAGTAGGGGGAGGGGCAGGGGGGAGGAGGAGGAGAGAGAGAATCTCAAGCAGACTCCCCACTGAGCATGGAGCCCAACATGGAGCCTCAGTCTCACAACCCTGAAATCACGACCTGAGCCGAAATCAAGAGCCCGATGCTTAACTGACTGAGCCACCCCAGTGTTCCAAGAAAACTATTTTAAGTTCAGTTGCCAGCTGAAAAAAATATCTTCAAAGTGACTCTAAAGTTGGCAGTTGTGAGACTAGCCATGGGTAAAACCGCAAAATAAACAATTTCTATTTCCTCTTGTTCTGACTTAGGTGGGAGTAATACCAAGAGCCACCACTTTATGGTTTAGAGAGATTTTCACGGGTATCCATTCATTCATTTCATCTCCTCACAGGTGACATCCTCATGAACACAGCCACCAGGACTATCAGTCCTGACCCTGAAGTCTGATGGTGTCCTGTTGCCTGTTTACCCTCCTGATACCCTAATAGGATCCACACTCCAAGTCTCTCCCCTTCCTCCAGACACCAAAAGGCATCGTTTGATAGTGCTATAAAAGAATCCTGGAAATCTTTCAGTCAATGTCCTTCATTTCACCAATAAAAACTGGAAGCCCATCATGGTTAGGTAATGGGACCTCCTTTAGCTATCTCTGCTTTGGATCCCACCACCTCCAATCTTCTTAAAGACTTTGTGCTATCAGGTATTCTCGCCCTCTTCTATAACTACAATTTTGCTTCACAACTTTACTTTCCAATTTGCATTTATAGGTGTTCAATGTCTCCCACCTTTCAAAACAATTTTCCTCCTGCTCCTAGTCTCCACCTCTTCAAATTAATTCTCTCTTCTCATATCATCTCCCCGCACTCAACTTTGCAATCCAATGTAGGCTACCACTCCTCCAAAATTGCTCTTAGGCCAACAACTAAAGTCTTCTAGGTTTTTATATTCACTTTTCAACTGCATCTTGCCTGATCTTTCAATAATATATGATACTGTTCAAATACTTCACTCTTAAAATATTGACTTCCTTATTGCCACTTTCTCTTGGTTTTTCTCCAACTTCTTAAGTCATTCAATCTCAACATTTTTGGTTAGCCACCCATCTCTGCCCATACATTAAAGGTTAAAGTGCCTCAGGGCTTTATCCTGGACCACTTTCCCTTTAGCTTTCATTATATAAACTCTTCCTGGACCATTTTTCTGATTCAATTATTTTATTGGCCAATAATTCTGAAATCATTTGCTCCTGAGCTTTATATATTAAAGACAACCTGAAGTCTCTACTTTGATGATCTGTTAGAAACCTTATGCTCATATCATTTTCCTCCCAAAACGTGATCTTTCTCTTGTTTTTTATTTTAATTAATGGTCTTATTATGCACCCAGTTGGCTAAGTAAAAAAATCCATAAAGCATATGTCTCCCTCTTCTTGAATTTCATGTTACACATTCATCCTTTTATGCACTGAAACAATTAAGTGCCTACTAGGTGCCAGGTACTATTCAAAACAGTCACCTCTAATCCATTCTGTTTAATCCATTCTATTATCTAAAAAGTGATCCAAGTTATCTCTTCCACTCCTCCCATAGATTATGCTCCTGGTCTTACCTGAACTACTGCAATAACCTCACTGACTGCCACATTCACTCTTGCTTTCTTTATTCCTTTTTATCCCATAATATTTAATCCTAATACCAACTCTTAATTATAAAAACTTTCAAAGAAGTTTTATAATGAACAAATAGCATATTCTTTCCACTTATATTCCACAATTTTAGCATTGTACTATATTTGCTTTATTTCACTCTTTTTATATAATAGTTTAATGAATATATATAAAATATTCACATTTTATTTATGCTATTTGAAAGTAAGTTGTAAATAACACGACACTGCATCCCTATGAGTGCAATCCACACATCTTAAGAATATGGAGAATGTCTTGTATAATCGCAATATCATATCAAACAAATTAATAATTTTATAATATTCTATAATAGCCAGTCCATATCTCCAATTACCCAATTGTCCCACAGATGTTTCTGTGGCTGCTCCCTCCACCCTCAGTCAGGGTTCTACTTGGATTAATTCATTGCATTACATTGTTATATCTTTTACATCTTAGTTTAGAATTGTCCCCAGCCATTTTTTTATTACATTGAATTTTTAAGTTCAAGATAGTTGCATTATTCTGAATCTGTTGCCTTATTTCCTTAATTCGAGATGCTAAATTTTAGCACTTGGTTAAGATGTTGACTGACAGCTCTATGCTTTCTTCATTGTAATCATATATGTTTCTCTTTCCTATTACAAAATGATTTGTCAGGTGATCCCTGGCACCATGCTACTATCCTGTCTCCATTGACCTTCCATCCAATGTTTGGGCATTCATCCATGATCACCAGCTGGATCAATTATGAAGTTGGGTGGATCTTTTCAAAATGCTAATCTGATCATAATTTTTCTTCAGTCATTTTCTATTACTACAGAATAAAGTCCAAAACCTCAGAATACCTTCTGGGCCCCTTCAAAGCCTGCTTACCTCCCTAACTGTCCCCTCCCCTTTCTCCCTCACATTCCATGCATTCTGCCCAAATTGCTTTTCTCTCAGTTTCTTTGCCTAGGAATGTCATACATCGTGTTCCCTCACTTGGAACATTAACTCCTACTCATCATTCAGGTTTCTTCTTTCTTATTATTTCATGGAGGAAGCTTTTTCTGGCCTCTCAGACAAGAATAGCTTCCTCCACAATATGCCCCATTGTATCCCTCATGTTATCCTCATCAGCTCCAGAACTCCCTTTCAATGGATGTCCCACTGGCAATACCATAAGCTAACAGAGGATCCTTGGGGAAATAAGAAAGTTAGACTGAAAGTTCACATATTCTGTGTTTAGTGATGCATTTGACCTTCTAAATATCTGCTTTTCTATTCTTTGTGTTTATTCTTTTTTTTTTTAGGGGGGAAAACCACATGACTTGAAGCAAGGCTGAAAGTCTCTGTAAAACCAGATAATAATGTTTTCTTTTAAGCTAATCTCTTTTGCAAAGCTGTGGATTCTGAACGTTCTTAGTAGGCAATAGAGGTTCTGGTTCTTTGAAGGGATAAAATGTCCAAAAACAGTTTCACCCTGATTTTTAGCTCAAGGGAAAGGAAGAGAAGTCGTATGATGCACTTTCTGTGTAACTACTGTTGATAAAAAGGTTTGACCTGAAATTTCTGTCCCTCTGTTCCCTCCAGAGGAGGATTAAAGGGGAGATAAATAATAATGTGCTTAATTTTTCTTCTGGCAATTTCAGCTTCCACTAAATTTCACTTTTCAAGTTCTTTTAGCTTTCTGAGATCCTTGCCATTAACAGAAACAATAATTGCCATTATTATTATGACGGTAATATAGCAGCTGCACTTTTATTCTTCCACCTGGAGAACATCAAAACTTAAACAACCCATTATTATCATTCTAGGTGAGAGAACACATTTGTAGACTAACTGCGCTGGCAATAGTTGGGGTGTGTACCTCTGAGGCCAGTACTTTGGACCACTCAATTCTGCATGCCAATGGATAACCCTCAACCACATTAGTAATACAGTGGCAGATAATTTAGAAACTTTTATTCTTTAGTAGCTTCTTTGTAGGTTGTCTTAGAAGCAAATTCACAACTTTTCCAATAAGAGACTAAGTCATGTCCACACTGCATATAGTAATAGCAAACTGACATTTTGGCCAGCAATAAGCAGGACATTCTTCTACAGTTCTCACTTTTTTCCAGTTTTCTGTGCATCCTGAAGATGGTTTTCTTGTCCCTAAGTTTACTTCTTTTCATTCTGTCAGGTTCACAAAGAGAAGTTTCACCATTCCTGTCACTGCTCTATGGTACAGTCCTCCTGTGCCTCCCGGTTTTCTAGGGCAAAAGTCTTGGCAGTTTTAGTCACGTAATTCACAGAGTTAGCCTCTGAGGTTAAAAAAAAAAAAAAAAAACAAAAAACAAAAAACAAAGCTTTGAAGGACCAAGCAAAATAAGTTCTTGGTCCAAAATGACTGGTTCAAGTCTAGATGAGGGGGTAGTCCTTGAGAAGAAAAAGATGGAGGCCCGAGTGTAAAGGGACCAGAGGATATTGACCTTTTTCCAACAGCCATATTTCAAGTTAGCTCTCATGATCTTTTACTGAATTCAAAGCCTCAAAACCTCCTCATCTCTGAACTCCTCTTGTCTCCCGAGAAGCCACTCATTTATGAATAACAGATACTACAGTATTCCTTCTAAAATAATGAAGGTCATTCATTTGAATTATGGAATTAAATAGCCACACAAAGGATCCTTCCTAAAAAATAAATAAATAAATAAAAAATAAATAAATAAATAAAAAAAAAACAAAGGATCCTTCCTCCATCATACTATTTGATCAAAGGTTACATGTCAAAACCCATTGAAGACAAAACCTATAATCAGTAGTTAAGATAGTACCATTATACAAGTCAGGTATCCCCAATTGCCTTCATTATAAATGGTTGAAAGTGCATGGAAAAGTGTAGAGAAACTGAGTATAAAAACAACTTACTGTATTCAATTATTAGAGAATGCTTACTGTATATGTGATTGACTCTAAGGATAAAAGTCCTCACCCCTAAGAGACCAATAGTCTTCCAGGGGCAGATACACCAATAGTTTACAAAGCATCCATGTAGAAATAACTGTGTAATAACTTATGTGTGGTCACAATGATAGATTATCCCTGGGGGAGACAGAAGAGAGTTCACAGCAGAGATGCAATATGGCAGGGGGCTTAAAGAATCAGTAAGAGTTGGTTTGGTATAACCAAAACAATGGCATTTTAGGGCAGAGGGAAATGTAGCAACATATCATTTTTCTCTTGGCAATACTTTTCTAGGCAAGTTTTTCATCTTAGTTTTGTTTCTCCATCCAAGCACATGGCACCTACCACGCACAATCAGGTAATTTTGCTGATAGGTTTCAAATGAAGGTTCCATATTCACTTAAATGGCATGAGATGGGAAGAAAAATGTGCTGCTCAGGAAAGTCAAATATAGATAGTTTTATTAGATTGCATATAATTGAATAAAATTATTTGATGTGGAGAGATTTGCAGTCTTTCTCTGATATGTTTTGCCTGATTATTTCTTTCCTCTTTCTCTCTTCCTCAAGGAGAAAAAGGATGAAACTTCTCCCATATGTAGTTTCTTGGGAAAATCACACAGAAGGAAGCACTATACCTGCCCCATCCCCTGGCCTGATTGCATCCAAGTATCAGGAACATGTCACAGGGCCACAGATGGCATAGACAAGATTTGGTCTTAGAACAAAGATGACAGGAACTGCATAGCATGGATGACAAAATTCTTTGAGGTAGAACAAGTCGAGACCTCCAATTTGGGAATAAAGGGGAATAGAAGTATATAGGAGAATTTAAAATAGTTGCCATGAAATATGTATTTGTATCTTTCTCAATGAGATAAAAAAACAAGTGAAGATTAGACTTTCTACTGGGGTTTGGTTTGTGTAGATATGACCTTGCCCTGACATTGAATTAATGGGGCATAGCTCCAAAAGCATTTCATACACAAAATACATAATTCTGAAGGGTTGAATAATGATTAGCAATATGAAAAGGGAATCAGGATGGGAATTTACATTATTAAACACCTGTCATATTTATATTTTAGGCATTTTGTTAGACAGTTTACATACGTTCCTCAATACTCGTATTGGGTTCCTTCACCTTACTTTCAAGCTGCCCTAGCTGCTATTCGCCATTCCTATTACCCCAGTCCCAGAATTATCCTCCACTTAAATCTTAGGGCATGTGGAACATATCCCCTATTTTTAAAATTCTACAAAAGTTTTCCTATATGCCAGATGTCAGTTGGAGAATTGATACACAATTTACATATTGCTTTCCCATATACCACTCCCCACACAGATGTAATTTTTTTTAAATGTGATTGTACATAATGAGATTTTCATTTAGTTAGATTCACCCACACATGAAGTGGTTATCAGCTCTTGGTCCCTCTCTACTAACAAATAAAGTGTTTTCAATGATTCAGAAAGTCCACCTATAGGTAGCCAGATGCAGTAGCTTCATGGGGATTTCCACTATCTCAGACAGCTTTACAGAGTTGCTCCCTCTTTGTATTAGTTTCTAAGAGCTGCTGTAGCAGATTACTACAAACTTGGTGGTTACAAAAATGCAGAAATCTTTTCCCTCCCAGTGCTGGAGGCCAGAAATCTGAAATCAGAAGTGTGAACAGGGCCACTCTTGCTCTGAAGTCTCTAGAGGAGGATATTTCCTTGACCCTTCCAGCTTCTGGTAGCTTCTGGTATTCCTTGGTATGCAGCATCATAACTCCAGTCTCTGTCCTTGTCTTCATATGACCATCTTCCCCATGTCTGTGTCCATGCTCCTCCTGATGAGGATACCAGCCATTGGATTTAGGGCTCGTCTTAAATCCAGGATGATTTCGTCTTGAAATCCTTAACTAATTATACCCACAAAGGCCACATTTCTAGATAAGGTCACATTTTGAGATTCTGGTTAGAAGTGAATTTGCAGGGCACCCTAGTCAACACTCCACACTCCTTAAAATCATCAAACCAGGGCAGCCCGGGTTGCTCAGCGGTTTAGCACTGCCATCAGCCCAGGGTGCGATCCTGGAGACCCGGGATCGAGTCCCACGTCCGGCTCCCTGCGTGGAGCCTGCTTCTCCCTCTGCCTGTGTCTCTGCCTCTCTCTCTACCTGCGTCTTTCATGAATAAATAAATAAAATATTTTTTTAAAAATCATCAAACCAAGGGGAAAGGAAGGCTGAAGGACGACAAATGCTCCCTTGAACTCTCTCAAGACACTACTTCACTTTTCTCTCTGCACCTATCTCATGAGATAGCTTTGCATCAAGGCAGTTATACCATGCCCTACTGTTGTCCTTTGACGGTCTGCAAAGAAGCTGCCTCACTATATGCAGCTCAAACACTTTGCCTTCTTATTGCCTTTCTTTCTTTCTTTCTTTCTTTCTTTCTTTCTTTCTTTCTTTCTTTTTCTTTTAAGCTTTTATTTATTTATTCATGAGACAGAGAGAGAGAGAGAGAGAGAGAGAGAGGGAGGGAGAAGCAGGCTCCATGCAGGGAGCCCGACGTGGGACTCGATCCCCGGTCTCCAGGATCAGGCCCTGGGCTGAAGGCGGTGCTAAACCACTGAGCCACCCAGGCTGCCCTCTTATTACCTTTCATCACCTGTTTCTATGAGTCCGTTTTTGAGATGAATATACAATCCAGCACACTCATGGATATTTTAAATTATTTTTCAACCTGTGCATTCTGCAGGATGACTGATTTTTGAGTTTCTTACATATTGAGAATTGCTCTTTACAACGATTTTTCTCTAGTTCGATCTGCATTTTAACAGACTGGATCCTAGATGTGGCTCAGCTACTATTTGTTGTGTCCATTTTAAACATGCTCCAGTATTCTTTAAGCCACTTTTCCCTTTATGACAGTTTTCCCATTTCAGCCAATTTGAACTAAGCTTTCCAGATGAAAATTGGTAAAAATCTACACCATTCTTGCTATCTGAGTATAATGTCCATGTATTCTGAACCCTAAGCCAAGACATATAGTCTAACCTGGATGAGTGCACTCACTGGAACTACATATAAGAAATCCAAATTTCTCTGGAGAGTCAATTTGTCATAGGAGCACTCAAGAAGCCCTAGTCAGGTTTTGTGAAAAACAGCCATCTATAGTGCCCTTGCCTTCTGTGAAAAAGAAGAAATACTTCCACAAAAAGAATATTCTCTCATCTCAAATCTCAAACTTGCCCACCAGATTTAGGATCAAAACTAAGACAGGAATTAGAAACAGCACTACAGTTCTAGAATAATTTGTTAGCAAAGCAAAGTTTGTCTTAATAGATTCATACTTACTATTTGTCTTAATATAAGCAAACATAGCATTATTCCAAGATTTAATATAGGTGATTTTAAAATCAATTGTCTTACCAGTGAAAGCTTATAAAGATGCTTTAGGTATTTTTTTTTTAAGATTTATTTATTTGAGGGACGCCTGGGTGGCTCAGCGGTTGAGCATCTGCCTTTGGCCCAGGGTGTGATCCTGGAGTCCCAGGATCGAGTCCCACATTGGGCTCCCTGCATGGAGCCTGCTTCTCCTCTCTCTGCCTGTGTCTCTGCCTTTCTCTCTGTGTGTCTCATGAATACATAAATAAAATCTTTAAAAAAAAAGATTTATTTATTTGAGAAAAGAGAGAGAGTGTGTGTGTACATGCATGCGTTGGGGGTGGGGAGGGGCAGAGGGAGAATGAGAGAAAGAATCTCAAGCAGACTCTCTGCTGACCATGGAGGAGCCTGAGACAACACAAGGCTCAATCTCACAACCCTGAAAGCATGACCCAAACTGGTCACTCAACCAATTGAGCCACCCAGGAGCCCCAAAGATGCTTAAGTTTTAATCAATAAAGTGGCAAGGATATTCTAGACAATCAATTTAGTAATGTACAATGCAAATTAGTAGATAGTTTTCTAACTCATTGCAAAATGCAATATCTTTGTTTTTTAAAGCCATTTTTACATCTTCCCAACTCCTAATTTATTTAAATATGTTCATTTTATTTTCTTAGTTAGCAAGATCTTATTAAATAAGGTAATTAGGCTATCTATTCAAAATATTTAATTTCCTTCTTGTAAAAAGAATTAAAAAAAAAAAAGTGTTTGCCTTCCCCTCATCATTTCACACAGTTATCTGAAAATAACTTCTCCGGCAGCCCAGGTGGCTCAGCGGTTTAGCGCCGCCTTCAGCCCAGGGCCGGATCCTGGAGACCCAGGATCAAGTTCCACATAGAGCTCCCTGCATGGAGCCTGCTTCTCCCTCTGCCTATGTCTCTAGGCCTCTCTCTCTCTCCCTCTCTGTGTGTTTGTCATGAATAGATAAATAAAATCTTTTTTAAAAAAATGAAAATAACTTCTCATCTCTTTAGCTACTTTTGCCAGAAAAAAGAAAACATACTCATCTTTATTCGTATTCTATTTCAGGTCAGGGTCCTCCTTCTTGAGTCTGCTAACAGCTTGAACGAAGTCCAGCTATTATCCTTGGGGTACAGGACAAGTAAATAAACACAATTCAAATAAAAAGGAATTATCTGCAGGAAATAACCATTAACCAGCAATAAACAGCTCAATCCCAAGTTTGTTCAGCCCTCCAATACTCATTTTTGATGTTTCTTTCTTAACAAATCCCTATAAATGGGCATATGGTCAAGATCTGGCCCCTCTGGGAAAAATCCATATTGCTCTTTCCCTTTATCCTCTTTGCTCTGACCTCAGGCACATATTGATATGGACACATTCCTGTCTTGCTCTATTCCTGCTCTCCCATGTTCATCCTCATCACTCCACAGTCCCTCTCACCTGTGCCTCCTCAGATCATGCTTGGACAATCCCAGCTGACCCAGAGAACTTAACAAGAGCTGCAGATACAAGTTGGGGTGTCTCTTTTGGTCACACTCATTGTCTCTGAGGTCTCCCTTATGCCCAGCACCTCTGCAGTAATAGGTCCCTCCCTGGTCATGGAACTGGGCACATTGCTCAGATTCAGGCAATTTTACCCTTATGATGATTGCTCCAGTCTGGGCACATGAAATGATGAGCTAAAAATGACAGCATCAGCTACAAATGAAAAACTCTTTTTCCTTCTTTGTTTACTACTCAAAGGATATAAGCCCTGAACTCTAGCTTTGTTTCCTAACACATTCAAGGCAAAAGGGAATGAAAGAAGCAGATGCTAGAGATCAGGAGATAATCCCATGGATGACTCCCAGGATCCAGTTGCCCTAGAGGATGATCTCATTCCTTCTGTTGCATACAAAAAAAAACAATCTATTCTCTCTTTCAGATTAAATGAGATTTAGGTGGATATGTGTCTCTTACAACTGAAATAACCCTGACTAGTATAATAAGGGTGGGAATCTGGGAACAAAATTGAATGTAAGCCTTAAGCACACTGTCAACTGGGACCAACTGGAGATTTAACTTTTTGAGGGGATGTCAAGGTGGTGGTAAGAACTGGAGAGGGAAACAGAGCACAAGGATGAGAGAGGGGAAGTCCAAATGGATCCCAAAACTAAGAATGTTATTGTGAGTAGAGGGAGGTCAAGCAATCTCCGGGGCTGTATATATCAGAAGAACTGCAGAGGTCTTAGATGAATAAGAGATATGTGGCAGCATGCATCACAGATTTGGTCTTTGGGATACTGAGATTTTTGTCAGAAAAATACCTGTTTAAAGGACTGGGTTACCAGGCAATGACATGGTACAGGAGAATGAGCTATGAATAATTGGGCATTGGCACACCAGAATCCTCCTAGACCCAAACAAAAGACCTACTGATAAAGATTTCTTTAGCTTAGATGCACTTCACCTAGGGGTTTGATTGCCCCCAGAATCTGAGATGGAATGGAATAAGTTGCAAGGACAGGTCAACCTCTCTTTGAAGACTTGATTTTAAGTCACACCCCCAAATGTTATCTTTTTCCACTTCTTAATAGATATAAGGGTCTTTCTAGCCAGTCGATTTCCAGTTCCCAAGTTGGTCAGTTTCCAAGTATTTGTTGTATGAACTCAAAGAGTAATTTTTCAAAATGCATGTGAACTTTACAGGTATTTAAGGGCTGATCTGAAACTCAACCACAAAGGAAATTATTGCTATGGGAAATTGACTCTGAGCTGAGGCTCACGACTCCAAGCATACATTTTCCCCACATCACATTCAAGCCTAAAGCCATGGCTACTGCAGGGAGAACGTGGCAGGATTAAGAAATTGCTTCCCTACCTTGCATCTCTAACAGCCAGTGAAAAGGAAGCATCGAATGTTCTGGTTATCTATTGTGGTATAACAAACCACCCCTAAATCATTTTCCTATATCTCATGATTTTGGGGGTCAATAATTTGCGCCTTCAATAAGCAATTCTTCAGCTCACTTGGAGTCTACTGGAATCACTTGTGCCTGGTAGTTTGTTTCCTTAAGTCCCAGAAAACTCCAAGGGCTTCACTCACATGCCTAAAACTTCAGCAAGAATAACTGCAAGGCTGGATTTGGCTGGGCCCCTCTTCATCTCTGTGCAGTCTCAAAGCGTCTCCCTATAGTCCCTCCACTGAAGTAGCTGGATGTCTTACATGACATCTTAGAATTCCACAAGAATAATGTAAAAGATGTCTGTTTATAAAATGCCAAGTCCTGACTGGCATAGCATCATCTCCATCATACACATTTTACTCATCAAACTGACACAAGCCAGCCCAGAGTCAAAGGGAGGGTAACTGAACTTTCACCTTTCCATGGGAGAAGGGTCAAAGAATTTTTAGCCATTTTTAATCCACCACGGTGTTCCTCTAGGACTCCTAAAAGGGCTACACACTTATAATGGCCACAACTATGGAGCCTTGCCTTGTTTTTATGTTCAAAGTCTACTTTCAAACCCCATTTCTATAAACTTCTTCAGATGGTTCAATAAGCCCTCATTTATTCACTACTCACTAGGAGAGAATTAATGTGCCATAAAAAGTGCTAGGTTCTAGGAATATAATGATAAGCAAGGCAGATGGATCATTTTTGCCCTTAGGCAGATTACATTCTGATAGAGAACATAAGAAAGTAAGAATCAATCACTATATCCTCTAATAAGTTCTATGTTGAGGTGTTTGGAGCATGGAACATGTTCCAAAAGAGTGACATATAAAAAGCGACCTACAATGGATAGCAGCTAGCCAGACAAAGAAGGGAAGAGCATTTGAGGCACAGAGGGCAGTGTGCAAAGCACTGAAATTTTTATAGACAGCTCAGTGTCAATATGCTTCTAGAATAAAGTGGGGAAGGGCTGAGGGGTATATAAAGGAAAAAGAAGTTGAAAGGGGAGGCTGGAGAAGTAATCAGAAGCCAAATCAAAGAGCCTTATAGTCATTTTAAGAAATCACAATTTTATCTTAATGTGGGTACCCAAGAATAATGGAGAACTGAAGGATTTAGGCAGAGAAAAATATGTGATTAGATTTGTGTTTTTTAGAACTTCTGCCTGGCTATAACAGGGGGATGATGGCAAAGATAAAAGCGAGGAGAGTGGTCAATTTTGCAATAATATAGGTGAAAGATCATGGTAGCCTGAATAGGGTAGTGCAGTCAGTGTAAGAAAAAAGTGGGTAGTAGTTTTGAAAGCTTTGCAGAAGGCCACGTCAATTGGAGTGGTTGGATGGAGAGGGTGAGGGAGATGAAAGAGGAAAGGTTGCTACCCAGCTTGTGATTTAAGTTCTTAGGCAGATGATGGTGCCATTCACTGAGGCAGGGAACACAGAAGTCTCAGGTTTGGAGATTAGAGTCAATGTATTTTGGATGCATTGAACTTGGAGGTATCCTGAGACATTCATATAGAGATGTCCTGTAAGTGGTGAGAAGAACCCCTTCAAAGGAGGTTTTAAAAAGGCATGGCCAAGGGAGTTAAGAAAAAACAGAAAAGAGTAATTCCACAGAAGCCAAAGGAAGTCAATGTTTAAGAAAGAGGCAGTAGAGTGATCAGCAGCTTCAAATGCACTTCCTATGCACAAGGCACTGAGCTAGGACATGGGGCCCCCAAATGACTAAGACATTCTTCCTGCCCTTGGAAACTTTATTGTGTTATTTCCTGTAACTGCTCCCTACCTACACTCCTTTGGTACTGAGATTTTTATCTTCTCCCCAGAATTCTCCTGGAATCTGGAGTCTTGATCCAGATTTCAGTCTGTATGGCATGGTACCCAACATGTGAACTCTTGTTGCTTCTTACAAAACATCACTGCTGTGGTGCTTGACCTCTCTCTGCTAAAAATTATCTGCATTCCTTCTTTTACTTGACTGGGGGACTCTGCTGTTTCCAGGTGTCTGTTATGATCTGGCTAATTTTGTTTCTAACTCAGTGCAAAGACCAACTATCTTTCCCACTGCCCCTACCCAGCATGACCCACTTGTTCTTATATACGGAATAATCTTAAACGGGATGTTCATAAAGCAGAGAACCTGTGTTCTTAGGGATAAGAGCTCAGGAGGAGGCTCAGGATTTGTTTTCAGCCAAGAGTTTTCTCCTGGCTGTAATTGTGGCAGCTCTTTTGGATGTCCCTTTAAGAAAGGCACTGTGAAATGTCTTTCTTCTTTCAGAGAACATTTATCAGCAGGGCATTGACCCTGTAGTATCTTTGGTCAGGCAGGTTTCATTTAGTACTGTAGCTTCAGCCTTTGCTCCTGTTACATCCTATACCTTAGACTCTCAGCAGGGTAAGAAAATCAGGGCAGACTATGGAATCATCTGTTCCTTGCTACTGCAATATCACCTGGCAGATGGAACCTTATGGCTGGGCTTAGAAGAAAGGCATTCTTTCCTGCCATTGGCAGGAATTTAGGGCAGTTTCTTTCTGGCTCATAAAGTTGTCCTTTGTAAACACTATAATTTCGGCTGTCTGGTCCTTTCTCAATTTTCCATGCAAAAAGAAGCTGAGCTTTGGCATAGATAATGCACAATATACTACTTGGATAATAATGGGGGAGCATATTATAATAGATGATTTTTTGGTAATAGATGTGATTTTTTTTCCATCTATGCTTTGCCTAGGTTGGTAGTGAATGGGCACAAAGCTACCAATAGCAGTTTTATGGAAAGAGGTGTAGGCATTGAATAAAAGGCAGACTATGATTTTTCAAATTTGTGGTGAAAAATTTATATACAGTTTATGAAGTACTGATCATGCTTTTAACCCAACAATAGATAAGGGAGTTTAATTAAAGTACAATTCAGCACATATCAAATATTTCAGAAGAATGGAATCACATCATACATGAACGTAATCTTCAAAAGGGTATCCCATAAACTGAAATTTGCATATAATCAGAATTATTTTTAAATTTTACTAAATTTTGACAATAAATTCCATGCTTTTGATTTGAATTTACTTTTAATAAGTTCAGAACAGGCACATTTTCTTGTAGAGTTACTATAGTATGCCACTCCTCTGGTATTTCAGAGGATCCTTCACACTCAAATTCTCATAGTTGTCTTGTATTTCCAGGTATTGAACAAAAACAGAAGACTTTGAAATCTTAGAATAAAATTAGCCAGGCAACAAACTTGTACAACTAGAGATACACATAAGTTGGCAATCAGTGGAAGAGCAGGAGGACCCAAATATGCCTCATTTCCAGGAGACACACATGGTGTTTTCTTTTACCTTCTGGACACAACTCAAGGATCTCACCAAGCCCTGTTTCAGAGCTCCTCACTGGATAGAGGAAAAATCACACTTATGCTTATGTGCTTCTAGCTGGCTTGCTGGCCAAGGGATGGCCTGCATGAAGGAGTTAGCACAGAAGTCCCAGTTCAGTGTGGTGGTAGTACATAGCTGGAAACAACTGGCAGTTAAGTGAACTTCACTTGAACTGCAACAGCCTATATAATACAATTCCGTGAAATGATGACATGGCCTACATAGTGGCACTAAATATGTTATGTTCCAATACGATGCAACATGACTGTAGAAACAAACTATCTGGATCTCATTCACAATATGAATAAATTTTAGTTTATCACTTTATACATCAAAAGAAGCTTGCATTAGATTGATTCCAGCAACAGCCTCAGAAAAATATCTCCAGCATTCTCTGTTGTGGAAGAATATCAAAAACAAAAATATGACACATTTCAGAGAAGCTCCTCCTCATTCCAAATCCACCACCCATCCCAATGACTACAGCATTTTTATAGGACTGCCTCTCCTTAATTTATACAGTAGTCTTCAAATCTCAGTCCAAAATATTTCATCTCCAGCTATTTTATTTTCAAATTGAACCTTGGTAGTATTTTAGATTTTTTCACAGAAGGAACTAATTGATAATGTCCTAGAAGAATTTAATCCATATTTTTGTTTTGTTGCTGCTAGAGGCAGAAAAGCATAGTAAGGAAGTGTGGGCTTTAATGCAAACAAGTGTGGATGTGAAACTTCATACTCTTCATTTACTGTGTGACTGCTCAATCCACTGGGACTCTAAGCTCCAGTATTTCCATTTATAAAATGGGGTTAGTAATATCTATTGAATAAAGTTGTTGTGAAGATTACATAATATATTTTAAATTGCTGATACCAACTAAGCCAATGGTCATCAAACTTAATTTGCATAAGAATCACTTTAGGAACTTGATAAAAATAGCAGTGCATTCAGAGGTTCTGATTCTAAAGGTCTGAGGAGGAGGTTCTAATTCAAAAGTTCTGAGGAGGAGCCTGAGAATCCCCAACTATTAACAAACACCTCAGGTAATTCTGATTTAAGTGTTCCAAAGAGCATATTGTGAGGAACACTACAGTAGACCCTTAAATAGATGTTAATTCCTTTCCTTCCCCTTTCAGTAAACTATTCCTAGCCAAGTATAGGAATTGGATTTTGGAGTCAGACATTGCAGAACTTTGCTAAGGATCTCAAAGCCCCAACTCTATTCCACTCTATTCAATAACTGACCCCTGGCTGTTAATACTCAGAGAAAACAGAAGCCATCAAATAGGAACTGTGCCACCCCTAGAAAGTGACCCCTTTTCATTCACTCAGTCGATGAATACTTATTAAATGCCTGATATATACTAGGCACAATTCCAAGGCAACTGTCAGCAAACACAGCCTCTGAGCCAAATCCTGTCTGCTGCCTATATTTGTAAATAAAGTTTTATTGGAACAGAGCCATGTTCATTTGTTTGCACATCCTCTATAGCTGTTTTTGTGCTACAACAGCAGAGTTCAAGAGTTTTGACCAAGACTGTATGGCCCTCAAATTCTAAACCATATACTATCTGGCCTTTTCAGAAAATGTTTGCAGACTTTTCTTCTAGAGGTGGATTTTGGGACTTCATTTCCCTTAATAGTCTTTATTTCTTATATGATATCCCAAAATATTTAGCATTCTTCTCACCTCAAAAAGTCCCAACACTACAACCTTGAAACTTCCTTTTCTACTTCAAAGTCAACAACAACAGCAAAATCCTAAAACACAGTGCTTTGAGGAAAAATTACAGAGTTTAACAGTTATTTCATTAGCTGGTGACTTAAATAAATATGGAGTCACATCGGTTTAGATCCTTTACACCAAAACTAACATTAACTAATGTAAACAGAACATGGAATTTGTTGGAGGTATATTTAGTAGCTAATATTCTAAATAAGCCAGAATTTCAGAACCAATTCAGGAACAAGCACAAACTGAAAGCCTTAAGCTGTAGGAATTTCTTAACTTTGAGGTCCAGGTATCAAGGAATGAATGACTGGATTCATAAATCCAGTCCATGTATCATTCCCTCAAAATTCAAAGTTCTGAGGATAGTGTCTGGTTAGTCTGTGTTAGATCCATGTCCACCCTCTAGAGGTGAACAGGGCACCTTGACTGCCTCCCCACCAAGGGTATAGGCAATGGCCAGGAGGAAATTTCCCAGAAGAGATAGAAGGCTGCTAATAGGAAAGAGTCATTTAAGTAGATGAGAAAGACTCAAATGCCCAATAGCAACTCCTTGAGAAAGGAGAGGTGGAAGCTCACATTCTATTTCCAAAATCCATGTCAGGCTTAGGTTGAAAAAATGATAAGAGCTTTGAAAGGAGGCATTTTTCAGAAAGCTTACTTTTACATCAAAATCACACCAGATTTCATTTAAAGTTTGGCTGTTTCATTTTTACTTTTCCAGAACTCTTTCTCACCTATTTCACACTCTGTAGTTTATGCAGTGACTCTTAGAGTATGCTATCCCACCCCCTCATCCTGATTGGGTCCTAGAAGGCCAGGGTAGTTGCCAATCATTAGCGATATATTGTGCTAAGCAAAGTCAGTTGGTCAGAGAAAGACAAATACCATAGGATTTTACTCATATGTGGAATTTAAGAAACAAAACAGATGAACATAGGGGAAGGAAAAAAAGAGAGAGAAAGGCAAACCATAAAACAGACTCTTAACTATTGAGAACAAACTGAGGGTTGATAGAGGGAGGTTGGTAGGGGATGGGCTCAAAGGGTAATGAGTATTAAGGATGGCACTTGTGATGAGCACCAGGTGTTGTATGTAAGTAATGAATCACTAAATTCTACTCCTGAAACTAATACTATATTTTGTTAACTAAGTGGAATTTAAATAAAAACTTGAAATAAAAAAGTCTTAATAGAGAAGTGACATAATTAATAAAACATCTACAAAACCAGTAATAAATACATAAATAATGTATATATACTGTCTACATTTCCCCCAATTCCCCTTTTGATCAAGATACAAGATCATTAACTAGGGATATTAATGGAGTCAGTAACCCATTTACTTTTCATTTACTTAACAAACACTTAATTCCTTAATGCGTGTCAAATATTAGCCTAAGTCCTTTATAAATATTAATTTATTAACAACACTGATAGGTACCATGCTTAACCCATTTCGTATGACCAAACTGAGTAAAAGAAATGTTAGGTAAGAGCATCTACCCTGGGGTCACACAGCTAGTAAGTGACAGAGTCAGTGTTTCAATACTGATTGGAATCTGGCTCCCCAAACCATACCACCACTCACATATTGCAAAGCTAACTGATCCACAAAGAGATTGAAGATATGACATTGACCTCATTAGCAAGTAAAGATCATGAACAGTTTAATTCTCTGGAGTTCAGCTTTGTGGAGTTCCATATAGCAAAGTTGTAGTATTTCTAATTACCGGTATTTACCTCCGCCTGACTCAGTTAAATGATTCTACACCCTAGTGTTTATTTGTTTGTTTCTTTGTTTGTTTGTTTGTTTAACAAGCATGTACAGACAGTTCTGTATCCAGGCAGCCCTCAAGATGTTGGGGATACAAAGAGGCATAAGTTCATGGTATTGGAGGAGGGGTATCTTATCCAGACCTCAAGAGGTCAAAACAATACTTTTGGAGGAGAGATATATAAACCATGTGGAAGTTGACCATGTAGGGAAGAGGTGATGAATAGGGATGCGTGGCCTCCTATAGGCAGGGAACTACATACTGAGTATGTCCATTACACAAGAAATGTCTCAGACTAGAGTCTAGACCCGAACTATCTGATTTGGTACCCACTTGCTACAGGTAGCTATTTAAATTAACTCACTTAAATTAATTACAATGAAAATTTAGTTTCTCAGTTATACTAGCCATGTCTCAAGTGCTCAGTAGTTCCATGTGATTAATGGCTACTGTACTAGACAGGTCAGATAGGGAAAAATTCCATTTTCATAGGAAGTTCTATTTAGACAGCATTGATCTAGACTGTCAGCTTGTGACACTGTTTAGAAGCGTTAATTTTCAAGGCAAACTTTAGAGCTAATAAAACAAAATACCCGGGGATGGATGGGGCCTGAGAATCTGAATTTTTAATATTTCTCCCAAGTAATTCTGACCGGGAACCAGGGGGAATAACCCATGAAAAAGGATCCAACAATCGATGAAATTGGTCAGGGAGAAAGAGCCAGTCCAAAAGCCTTTGAACACTAAGCTAAGGAACTAGGGTTTGAACCTAAAAACTGGGGATTGTTTGAGAGAAGAGAAGGAAAAGATTCAATTAGATAGCACCCTCTGAACTTTTCTCAATTCCTGCTGCTTTAATGGTCTTC
Organism: Canis aureus; assembly: GCF_053574225.1. Lineage (NCBI taxonomy): Eukaryota > Metazoa > Chordata > Mammalia > Carnivora > Canidae > Canis > Canis aureus. The sequence continues at coordinate 69,792,944 of NC_135614.1, read as the reverse complement.
ACGAACCTTGGATCTCCTCTTATCAACAACCTTGCTCTGGCCAGCCTTTTCACCCCTTCTAGCCAATAACCAAAAGCTCTAACATGACGTGCAGCCATCACTCTCTCAAGGATTTTTTAGATCCTGCCGTTTCCCTCCTCCCAACTACACCATGGCCCTGGGGATGCTGTCACCCTTCCCACACTTTGTCTTCAAAACTCTACTCATTGTTTGAAGCTGTCCATTAAGAACTCTAGCTCCCTGGAGGCAGGAGTCAAATATGCTTAGCTGGTCAATGCCTGACCAGCACCCAGTAGAGGGCCTGGCTCCAGGAGGTGTTTCACAGATATTTATGGAATGAATGGATGAATATTTCAGAAAGCTCATTGGCAGCAGAGTGGAAGATGAATTGGGGTAGGGTTGGGAGTAGTAAGGAATGAAGCGGAAAGCCAAGCTGGGAGAGTGTTGCAATAGTCCACAGAATGATAACTGTGATCCAAACAGGGGCCAAGGCAATGAGTATGGAGAGATGAGGACAAACCTAAGAAACAGTAAAAAGACAGAATCAGCAAGAACTACAGAATCTGCACCAACTGTCATTTTCTCTCTTTAAACTTATACTCCCTTCACCCCATCCCTTCTAGATGCCTAGAGTTCCTTCTCTTTGATCCATTATCCTTCGGTTATTCTTATTCTCACCAGGCTGTTTCATCCTCTGCTACTTTTTAATGGACGCATTTCCTCAAATGCTCAGGACCATTAACCATAGGGATCTGCAATGAAGTTTTCTCACTGCCTTTCTCAATCTATAAACTACAGTTTGATTTTGCTGCCAAAAAGAAGGAGAATGAAACTCAACAGGAAGCTCATTTGTCTAAAAGCGCAACATCTGACAAGCTCTGGGCTTGCTTTTTCTGGAAATGTCAGATCTCTGAAGACAGAGAACTATTGAAAAGGTTGTCCAAATAGCTATCTGCTTTCACCCATCCCTCATTCCCCTACAACACAATAGCCTATAAAGAGGTAATGTAATTTTAATTATGAATGGGTTTAATTCCAAATTCTATGTTTTATCTCTATTTTGCCCTGCTTTATCACTCAGGATCTGCATAATCAGTCAGCCACATCAGTCACACTCTTCTCTACAATTCTATGGCCAGCAAAGATGAACCACACCACCTTATATTTCATTACACTCCCCTCTATTACACACGGTGTGTGTCCATCTGATCTTCCCACCTTATCAGGATCTAGAAGTACCTGCCTCTGCTGTCTCCTCTCCCTCACTGCAAGTGCTTAAGTAATCAAGTTGCCTCTGAGTAAATAATTTCCTGATGTTACCAAATTGAATTGCTTTGTTTTCTTCATAACACTTCCCAATTACCAACTTCTCTGTGATAGAATAGCCATTCTCTAAAATAACTACCCTATTCACCCATTTCTGATTTACCCTTTAACTTGAATACCCAGCCTCTTCAACAACTCCAAAAACCTCCACATCTTTACTCATTTTGATGTCCACCAACAAACATGTCCTCCACTCATCCTTACTCACCTAGCTTGTACTCTTCCTTTAAGATGGAGTTCTTGTGGTTCCCACTCAAGATGGTGACATAGGAGGATCCTAGGCTCACCCCTCCCACAGACACATGGAGTCTGAAACAAAATATAGAACAACTTCCTCTGAAAAAAAAAAAACCCCTAAAAACGACATGATCCTACCTAATGTGGCAAAGACAGAAGGCCCACATCAAAGCAGGTAAGAGAGGCTGGGACACAGTCCTACCTTAGGTCCCACCCCCAAGTAGCCACCTGCATCAGGAAGAAACTCAAAACCTGGAGCTTCTTTCCCTGAGGACCAAAGGGTTTGAACCCCACATCAGGCATCCCCAACTGCACCCGAGATAAGAGCCCTCAAAACATCCAGATTTGAAAACCAACGGGGCTCACATTGACAAGACCTATTAAGACTATAGGGTTTACTGGCTTGGACTCACTGACCCCAGGGCCTGGCACAGAAATAGCAGATCTAGAGGCATCCAGACTTTATACAAAAGAAGCTCATTTGTTAACCTTCAAGTGATGGCCTAAGGAGCAGGCATCTAATTTAGTGCACATTTGGGGGCCTGCTGGCCAGTAGGCATTATCTTCATGCTCTCCCCTGACCTCATTCTAGCTAGCAGTATGTTTTATTTTGTTTTATTTTTATGTATTATTGCTTATTATTTATTTATATCTGGGCTTTCCCTCCTCTTTTTTCCTCTAGGAAATGTCTGTTTACTCTCTGTCTTCCTCATTTTAGCTGTTGGGCACCATCTTCGCGTCCTCCCCTGCCACACTCCAGAACACCAGTATTTCCTGACGGGAGCATTTAGACACATCTGGTGCTCTAGTTTTTGTGGCTGCCCCCCACCCAGGTCACTGATTGCCTGGCTCTGGACGCCAGGGAACCTCATAATCCTGGGTCCCATGAGACCATAACCATCTGAGAGTTCTTGGCAGATTACCACCCCTAGGACCCCTAGGGTACTGCACAGACAGTAGACTGAAACACACTCCCAGTTTCTCTGTGAAAGAGGCCTACTTGCTTGTCCTGGAGCTATGGCATGAGGGGCCAGCTTCTGGTTTGGCACACGACTAGAGACCTACAGGAGTGCTTTCAGGGAACAGATGGTCAGTCTTCTGTACCTCACTGTAAATAGGTCCAGTTTTGATTTTTTTTTTTGATGGGGTTTTTTTTGATGGGCATTTTAGGGGGATAAAAGCTCTATTGGGATGGTTTTCTCTGGCCTGGGCAATCTTCTTGAGAATTCTCCTAAGGCAACGCTCACAGCAGCTGGGGCATAGGTTTACCACCAAAGAAGGGGTTCTGGGTGAGGTACCAACAACTTCCATCATAATGCAAATTCTCAACAGGGCAATGTTCTCCCAAGAGGGAGAATTTAGTTCTTGGAGGGTGTTGGAAGACATTGCAATGGTTTGTGTCTCTCCAAACAGCCACAGTATATCAACAGAGGTACACTATATCTATGATATTAAAATTTTATGGGAAGAGATATAACTAGGAAAAAAGTGTCTGAAAGGGGCGATAATAATAATAATAATAATAATAAATAATAATAATAATAATAATAATAAATCAATATATGGAGAAACACTGCAATATAAAATGTAAACTATTTTTTCTCTAAAGTCTTAATCCGTTGATTGCTACATCAGTTAGTTACACATATGTTCATATTTATTTTCCATTCCCTTCAATACATACAACAGGAACATATAACAAATAGTGGTTTTCCCTATTTGTGGAATTTAAACAGTGATACTGTCAGCAGCTGCCCCAGGTTCTGAGGAAATTCCTACTTGGATCTGTTCAGTTCCTTTTTGATTAGAAGGATGCCCTTATCTCCATCCAAAATGTTTAAGTTCAAACCCCTTGGTTTAAGGTGCTAAAAATACCAATGTTAGTAAGTGATCCTCCAACTTCATTCATTCTACCCCACTTCCTGGTTCTGAAAGAGATCTTTCTTCCACACTTCCTCTGCCACTTCCTCTCTAGTTTCATCAACTCCTCCTCTTTACTACCTTTCTATCAGCTTCCAGTGTTAACTAATCTTTCACATTTGAAACACTGGCTCTGCAAACTTGTGCCTGTAGCTTTTAGCTCCAAACCCACTTTTCCACACTCTGCTTTGTGATGCTTCAGCCAGGACTAAACCATGTCTCACCTTTGCTTAATGGCTCTCAGTTTGGTCCTGGCATAATCGGATATACTAATTAGGGGGATGCTGACCACAGGCAGAAGGAGAAGGGGACATGCTACTTCCTGAGCATTTGCTATTCTCACAGTGTCATCTCAGCAACAGCTCATCACCTGGGCAGCAGCAGGTGGTTCTAGTTTCCATTTTCTTCCACATTCATAAAACTAGCCTCATTGTGCCCTTAAAATACCAGTAGATGGCCCAACACCATCTCCACAGTGGTTTGGGTCTCAGCTCTGTGAAGTCTCCTTTCCCAAGCACCAGTTCCAACCATTTCCCTTTGATCTTCCTGCAACTACCATATCTGTGTCATGTCACTGTTGCTTTTTTACCTTTCCCATCTTGCAATTCCTTATATTAAAATAATTGGTATAATTTCTGTTTTCCTGACTAGATTCTGGACTCTGAATCTTAATATACTGCTTTCGGTCCATGATTTCTCTGATTCTTTGGTTTTGCTTTGTAAAAACAGGAGGAAGATGAGTTTTTGTCCTTCAGAGTACCTGAGAGAAAGCTAACAAGAAGGAAAATACACAAAAAGAAAGAGAATCATGCTTTGAGATCCTGACCACAGAATTATTTCTAAGTCCTAATCCCCAGTACTTGCGTATGTGATATCATTTGGAAATAGGGTCTTTGCAGATGTCATCAAGTTAAGATTAAGGTAATACTGGATTAGGTCATAATCTAATGACAGGTCCTTATAGCAAGAAGGAAATTGGGATACAGAAACAGAGACACACACAGAGAAATGGCCTCGTGGTAACCAGGACAGAGACTGGAACGTGGGGGCATCTGCACGCCAAGGAATCCCAAAGATTGCCAGTAACCACCATAAGCTAAGAGCTAAGCTGGAAGAATTTTTCGTGAGAGCCTTAAGAAAGAGCATGGCCTTGCTGACATCTCGATTTCAGACTTCTAGACTTCAGAACTGAGAGAGAATATATTTCTGTTGTTTTAAGTTACCAGGTTTGTAGCAATATGTTATCAGCTCTAGGAAATTAATACTACGGGCACTGGGGGTTATTCTGTATGTTAGTAAATTGAACACCAATAAAAAATTAAAAAAAAAAAGAAATTAATACTATTTTTTTAAAGCCTTAAAGTATTTGTTTCTTACATATGTGGTTGCAGTATATCTATGCAAATAACCTCTTTAATTTAAAAAATAATTTTCACTTTCACAAAAATGACAATGAAACTAATATTAACTCCTGCTATCTCTTGGTTCTGAATGAATGATTCCTAAATCATTATGAAACTTAAATATAGGCCTTTTTGACCTAAAAATTTTATACCCTGGCATCAGGCTCTTATGTAATTCCTTAAGCATTAATACTGAAAATGCACTTAACTACTTCTCTATTCACAACCCACAAGGACAATGCAATATTTTACTTACATAGGCGACAGACAGAAATTAGCCATTTTTAGACTTTGCCAATTCCTTATATTTCTTTTTTAATGAGTTATTAGAAAATTATAATTAATAAGGCAAAGATATCCTTTAACTTTGTTATTCTATTCTTTGGGAATAAAATACAATAAAAAGCCAAGAAGAATTTTGACCTTGAAAGTCAGAGAAAAATATGTTCCCAAAGTATTTTTCCATTGTTTTTTAAAATTTTTTTTATTTATTCATGAGAGACACACACAGAGAAGCAGAGACACAGGCAGAGGGAGAAGCAGGCTTCCTGTGGAGAGCCCAATGCAAGACTTGATCCCAGGACCCTGGGATCATGACCTGAGCTAAAGGCAGATGCTCAACCACTCAGGCACCCCTATTTTTCCATTGTTAATGAATGACAAAACTTCAGGAATTTTCTTCCATTTCAGTCAAACTAAATTTGAAATAACTAAAACCCAGTAACTGCAATCAGATCCTCTATTACTCCAGGATGAAAATATATTTCACTCAGGATACTGAGGCCATCAGGAGGTCAGACTCCTAAACTACTTCTTCCCAACTATAAATCCATGGACTATGGTTTCTAGCCCATGTTATGTTTTAAACTGCTGAGGCATCATTGCCTTTGTTCTCCTACCAGCCCCGTTAATAATTCTACCAGAAGGAAGGCAACTAACAACACTGTATATGAAGACCATGGCAAGCTCTCTTTGTCCCGGGAAATATCTTAGGAATCATTTCCTCTTAAATATCTATATTTCTTCCCATATTCTCTTTACTACGTTCATTGAGGTCTAGCTTCAAGCCATCCAAACATTCCAGTAGAAGTCAAAGATGTCTTGACTCTTTGTCAAGTCAGCCTTCCTCTGTCTGTCTATCCTTGCCTTGAGTTTTCTCCAAGTCCCCTAGAAAGGGAGGCCATTCATCTTTCTTTTATATTTTTCATCTCACTCCTTTGTTGTTTTATTTCCCCCCCCCTTTTTTTGTGGTGGGGGAAGCATTACAGTGTCGTAACTAAATACATAAGCTTTGAAGTAAAGAGACATGGGTTAAAACTCTGGCTTGGACAATTATTAGTTGAGTGTCCTCAAACAAACCATTTAAACATCTATAAAGCCTATTGTCCTCATCTATAAACTCATCTACTTAGGGTTGTTTTTGAGGATTAGTGAGACAATATACGTAAAGTACTTAACCCTGTTAATATAATAAGTAACAACAACAACAAAAATTGGTTCCTGTATTCCTTTGCTTGATATTTTCCACAGTCACATTTAGATTAGATACAAGTAAACTCTAGCACACCCAATATTCCAGCAGGGTCTAACTACTAAATCTCAGGGCAAATGAAAACTCCACTTTTGTTCCATTGATTATAGCATACTCATACAAAAGCACTGTCAGTACATGGGAAATGAATGATCATCGACTGCATGGAACAATGAATAATTATAGTAGGTTGAATACTAGCTTTTAAAATACACTGTATCTATACAAAAGCCAAATGAGAGGGAAAATTAAAAATAAATATATTCAGTGAGATCCACAGCCATTTTCTGTTCATCTAAGTTGTCAATGTGCTTTGCTTTTAGTTTTGTTTTTCCTGTAGAACAGTAAAGCTGTTGAATTTTGCTCTGGAAATTGAACCAAGAGAGGCAGAATGTGTTCTTTTTCCTCTGAGAAATATTACAGATTATTGTGTTCCATGAATAGTGTAATTATTTCCACAATAACAGAAGACTGAACAGTCACAGGTGTTGGGTTTTGCACTGCACACTGTGGGTGAGACCATCATTAAAAGCTTTGTTCTCAGTGTCACCAAAAACAGGCATTGCTGTGCGCTTCACAGTTGCCAACACTTGAGCATGTTCAGAGTCAGACTCTCCCAAACACTGTGAAACAACCCCTCCTGGAGGAGGCTACTCATTTAGAATATAACTTTCACCATGGCCTTTTCTCCCTCATCCACATACTTGATGAGAGCAGCACGTGTCCAGAAGTATAGGACTCTTCTTAAAAGGCACACTCAGCCTAGAATCTTCACCATCAAAGGAACACCTACTCTCCAAGGCTTCCTATGGATTTGCTGAGATGAGACTGGTTCTGACTCCATCTGCAGATGTCTTCCATCACCCTCCCACATATCTGTTGAGGATCATGTCCCCTTTGCAATGACCAGAGAGAAGCATGACTTCAATAGTTATGACCTAGGCAAATGAAGGATGGAATTATCACTAACTTAGATGAGAAAGAATGCCTAAGAAGCAGGTTTCAGGAAGAAGGGGAATGAGGGCAGTCAGAATAGACATTTCATTTTTACCAAGTTGTGTTTGAAACGTCTCTTATGCATCCATGTGGAGATGGCAAGTAAATGGTTGAAAATAGAACTCTAGAGTTTCTGGAAGAGGTCAAGGTTAGAAATATATATGGTAGTTGTCAGCATGTAGGTGGTATTTGAAGCCATAGACCAGATGCAATGACCAAGAGAGTTGGGATAGATGGAAAAGAGAGAAGGACAAAGAACAATAATAAGATGTAGGGGAGGTGAGAAAGGATAAACGATTAGTATGTTTTTATTAAATTCATTTGCTTCTCTACATTAAATATTCTTGGGTTTTCTACATCATTTTTATGAGACATGTTTGCCCAATCCCAGTACCATGTTTTACTTTCCTTATGAGAAATAAAGGAACTTAGCATGTCTAATGGAATAGAGCAAGTCCTGGAAGGCACGGTACAGAGGAAAGAGGGACCAGTATGTCCCATAATTCAAACCCCAGGCTTTTATTTTTGCAAGCCATGTTCTGTTATTTTCTTTAGAAACCAAGTCACTTAAATCCCCTCTTTTCATATCTGACTCATTGGCCGAACAGACTTTCTTGACAGTAAAATGTTTATAACAGTCAGAAATGACAGATAAACTCTGATTAAAACATCAGAAATTTTAGTTACTCTATGGTAAATTTATTACTTTTTTCTTTATTAATATTTGTTATTCAACTTCTATGTGAAGAATGTAATTTTTTTGAACAATGTAATTCTAAATGTAATTGAAACTTTGTTTCTATCTTTATTAAGATATAACTGAAAAAAACTGTACCTATTTAAGATCTAGAATGCGATATTTTGATATGCATATAAATTGTGAAATTTCTTTAGATAGTTTTGATTACCATAATCAATAAATAACATATCAATCATCTCACATAGTTACCATTTGTGTATGTATGTGGTGAGAACACATAAAATCTACTCTTTTAGCAAATGTCAAGTATATAACACAGTATTAACTATAGTCACTACACTATATGTAAGCTCTCCAGAAATTAGTCATCCTACAAAACTGAAACTTTGTGCCCTTTTGAGCAGTAGTTCCTCATTTACTGTACCTTCCATCCCTGGCATCCACTTTTCTACTCTCTCCGTGAATTCAATTTTTTTAGATATCATATATAAGTGAGATCATGTACTTGTATTCCTATGGAAAAGCATAATCTCTTTTTAAAAAAAATCTCTTAGAAGAAAAATGTGATAACACTTAAGATCTACTCTCAACAACTTTTAAGTATACAGTACTGCATTTTATCTATAGTGACTATGCTAAACATTAGAGCCTCAGTGTTTACTCATCTTATAACTCTAAGTTTGTATATTTTGACCACCATCTCTCCATTTCCCACTCCTCTGCAATCCCTGGAAACCACCTTTCTACTCTTGGTTTCTATAAAATTGCATTTTTAAAAAAGATTTTATATATAAGTGAAACCATACAGTATTTGTCTTTCTCGTCTGGTTTATTTAACTTAGCATAATGCTCTCTCCATTCATCTATGTTGTTGCAAATTGAAGGTATATATCCAAAAGAACAGAAATCAATCTTAGAGAGATGTCTGCACTACCATGTTATTGCAGCACTTTATCATTCTTTTAAGCTATTTGAAATCTTGATTTATTTTTCTCATGAAATGGGCAGCACTAAACAGGATTACAAAAATCCTTTTAAAGAAGGAAGTATCATACTAATAATTTAAACAACTCTAATCAAATAAATTTAATACCTCTAGTTTAACAAGAACTACTAAAACCTCTTCAATTTATAGTGATAAAGTCACTCAATTATATCAAATAGAAATTGGGGCTTCTGTGAAAAGAAATACTCAAATAATGTCTAATACTTTATATTGTTACCATTATAAAGATTAGGCAATTATTTTCACGCACTATTTTAATTGAATTATCCTCAAAAATTTCTTCCATTAGCAGCTGATATCTTCATATAAATTATGGAATAATGCTCCATTAATGTTCAGCTATCCAGAAAGTACTACCTATATACTCCTAGATATATGAAGAGAAGGATCATGTGGGTATCCATCTTTGTTTCTAGCAAAATTACTTTTGACTCAACTTTCTAATCTAAAAGGAAAAGCCCCTCTAGTTTCCAATCCTCTTTCCCATGGATGGTTGTCACAGCATTCAAAAACATGGTGGGTGCCTGTGTGGCTCAGTCGGTTAAGTATCTGACTATTGATTTCAGATCAAATCTCGATCTCAGGGTTGTAAGTTTGAGCCCCACATTGGGCTCTGTGCGGGCTGGGTGTGGATTCTATTTAAATTAAAAAAAAAACAAAACATGAAAATTTTTCACTCTTTGCAAGTGAGATGTTCTGGAAAAATTCTCCCTAGTTCAAACATTTTGGTAGAGACAATCATATTCTCATTGTCCAAAGGACACTGAGATGAATTTTTTATTAAAGTGAGGACTTTGTTTTAATGAAAAGGCAGATAGGTTTCCCAGGCATATAAATTGTGAAATTTCTTTACATAGTTTTGATTATCATAATCAATAATTTGATCTTGGAGGGAAAGCAGATGCCTAAGTGTAGTCACAGGATAGTAATTCCTCATCCCACAGTTGTGCCAGTGCAACACTGCCTATTTATGAAGATTCCAAGTGGCTTCCATACTTTTGATTCTCTGATTTTTACATATACCTAATGAACCTCCTATTTTTCTCTTCTTACCTCCCACCCAGACTCCGTATGTTTGTGTGAGAGCTTTCCACTCCTTGGCACAATGCCACCTTTGTACACTGAAGGTTAAAAAATGAATTCTGACGATGCACTGCCTCAAACCACTGAAGCTTCCACTGAGTGTCTCCTATTGAGACACTCCTGATGTCTTCTGAAGGGTGAGCCCTTGTCTTGCTTCTTTGCTCCTGATGGCAGTTATTTCAATCAATAGTTTAAGCTAACATGTCTATTCTGTATTTGAATATTCAACAGTAGTAATTCCTAATAATGAAAGTCCACTTTTCCCACTTGGGCTAAAATTTAACATAAATTACAAAGCAACACTACCTTGAGGTGATGACCTCTTCATAACTCACCAAGATCATGACAAAATAGCTTCTTATTCAGGAAATCATTAATAATTTTTATTCAAAATATTACTTTAAAAAATCTGTTACCATAGTAAAAATTAAAGTTCTTTTACAGTGATAATTCACAGCTGAACATTTTCATGGTCTTTTCATAGGCTGACTTGTTTTTTTAAGTGTTTCTTAAAATGGAGTCTAGAATATCATCTTTCATTTTTTAAAAAGTTTTAGTTTAAATTCCTAAAATTAGTTAAAAATAGTGTAATAGTAATTTCAGATGTACAATATAGTGATTCAACACTTCCACACAACACCCAGTGCTCATCATAAGTGTCCTCCTTAATCTCCATCATCTATTTAACCCATCCCCCCATCCACCACTCTTCTGGTAACCCATCAGTTTGTTCTCCGTAGTTAAGAGTCTGTTTCTTGGTTTGCCTCTCTCTCTTTTTTTCTCTTTGCTTATTTGTTTTGTTTCTTTAAAAAAAAAAAAAGATTTATTTAAAGAAAGCAAGAACATGAGTGGGGGAGGGGCAGAGGGAAAGGAGAGGGAGAGAATCTCAAGCCGAATCCCCACTGAGCACATAGTCCAACATGGGACTCAATCCTATGACCCAGAGATCATGACCTGAGCCAAAATAAAGAGTTGGAGGCTTAACTGAAACTAAGACACCCAGGCACCCTGCATTTGTTTTGTTTCTTAAATTCCACATGAGTGAAATCATGTATTTGTCTTTCTCTGACTTATTTTACTTAACATTATACTCTCTAGTGCCATCCATGTCATAGCACATGTCAAGATTCCATTCTTTTTTATGGCTGGGTAATATTCTATTTTATACACACACACACACACACACACACACACACCACCTCTTCTTTATCCATTCATCAATTGATGAATATTTGGGCTGTCATCATTTGGCTACTGTAGATAATGCTGCCATGAACATTGGGGTGCATTATCCCTTTGAATTAGTATTTTTTAATTCTTTGGGTAAATCCTTAGGTTTAGGCCAGCCCGGGTGGCTCAGTGATTTAGCGCCACCTTCAGCCCAGGGTGTGATCCTAGAGACCTGGGATCGAGTCCCATGTCGGGCTCCCTGCATGGAGCCTGCTTCTCCCTCCACCTGTGTCTCTGCCTCTCTCTCTCTCTCTCTTTCTCTGTCTCTCATGAATAAATAAATAAATTTTTAAAAAAATCCTTAGGTTTAAAAAAATGTTTTTAAGATCTTATTTATTTGAGAGAGAGAGAGAGTACATGCAGGGTGGAGGGGCAGAGGGAGAGGGAGAAGCAGACTCCCTGCTGAGCAGGGAGCTTGACATGGGGCTCAATCTCAGGACCCGGGGATCATGACCTGAGCTAAAGGCAGATGCTTAACCGACTGAGCCACCCAGGTGCCCCAATACTTAACTTTTTTAAAAAGTCTAAAAGTCACCTTCACTCTAAGACTGGAGTCCAAATCCTTAGCAAGGAAGACATTTCTAGGTAAGCAATTTCCATGAGAGACGCTGTGTTGTACTCAAATCATCCTTTCCCCTCTAATTTAGAGTACTGTTCTTTTTATCATCTATTGAGTCTCTGTCAGTTTTCTTAAGATATATGCTTTCCTAGGGGACCCCAGCATCATTTATGTAAGTGGATACCTGGCAAGCCCATTTCTATAGAACTCTAGAGGAGGCCAGACACACCTAAGACCCAAAGAGAACACTAATAACACCCCAGGTAGGGCCCATCTTATATTAGAAATTATCTTCTAACTTATTTGTTTAAACAATATGAGATATGGATGTAGGTGTGTATGTATATTCTTGTTGAATACCAATGTAAGGTAAGTGTAGGGTGTGTGTGTGTGTGTGTGTGTGTGTGTGTGTTTAGAATCATTTCTATACTCATTAAATGTTAAAGGACTGGATTTTCAAACAGTACTTAATTGGCTGGGTTTTGCATTTCAGATATCACATTACAGCTTATTTCTTGCCTTGAACTATATTTAAATGTAAGAAATAACCTTGAGCTTTCAGCTGAGAGTGTCTTATTGCTCACAAAGGATAAATCAGGATGGTTTTAATCATGCTGAGATGTGCTTTTAGAATTTCCTAGAATTCTGTGTGACTCCACTGACAGTGACAAATGAAGGTGGTCTCCACATTTCAGTGGACTATGCACCATCCTAACTGGGGCATATTTAGTACTCAGGAAGTAAGGAAGTAAAGTGTTTTATGTTTCTATATTAGCAACTTTTTGGTGTTTTTGTTTTGTTTTGCTTTTATTTTTTAAGCTACAAATGATAACAAGTAGAAGAAAAAAGAGCACATAACTGAGCATAAGTTCTCTGGATTTGAGTGCCAATTGTTCTTTGCTATTTCTTTCCTCTAAAATTGAGTTTTATGTTGATATTAAAGAAAGTTAGACATTGTGGCTCAGAGGGAGTTTCAGGTTATTAGGAAAATTGTTTCATGGAAGAAAACTGATACCAAAATGGTATTTATGCAGTATTCTGAAATGATTGTGACATTTGAGAAAAGCTGTTAAAACATGACCTTCACCAGGAATCATAAGATTATACCATTTTCAAAAGAAATAAAAGGACATTAATTATATCAAACCCTCTTTTGGACTGCATTTTCAAATTTTATCTACTGACTAGCATTTCAATTTATGAGATAGTTGGACTTTGTACTATGAAATGTTAGCCATTGTTCTGTCCAGGTACAGAAAATTTTACAGTGTTTTCTTCTATAGACACTAAAATGATAGAATCTGACATCCCAAGGAAATGAAAAGCTATTTACCTGATGAATAGCAAGACAATAGGTGAACTAGGATGTACAATTCTACTTTTCTCCTAGGTGACTCTTGGGATCTATAGTATGAGACTAACTTAAAACTAAATGTGTCTCCTAATCAGGTCCTTGTGGTGTTTCAGGAGCTACACATTCAAGATAAAATCAGAAGCAGGGAGCTCAATGAGGTAGGTAATATTATAATAGTTCTCAATATTCCTTCAATGACAACTTGATTTCTTCAAAATTACTTTAGAAAATAAAGTGATTCCTCATCTTGTGACATGGAGTACTTAGCACTTTATTTCACAAACCATTAATAACCTGATGAAACTGGGTATCCAGCAGGAAAAGGCACAAAGAGGAACAATTCAAGAAACACACCAACTCAGAAAAAAATGTTTAGATTACTATGTCTAGTTTATATCATGCTTTAAACCTGAGTTCAGAACATAATGTTCTAGTCAATTACTTTTAGCATTCTCAAACCCAAATTGCTCTTTTTGACTGAGGCTATTTGTTCCTTAACTTTTTGGGATATGCTAACGAGGATTTCAGAGGAGCTGCACTGTCTAACCATGTCCATGGGGTCACCAGGGACCATAATCTTATAGAGAATCAATGTTTTTCCCATCTTGATCTGATTCTGTTTTCTTGTCTCTCTGCCACAGGAGCCAGATTCTAAAAATGTAAATTTCCTGAGCCAGAGTGACAAAAATGCCACCTGAAAGGATGAATTCACATGACCTGGAGTGAGGAGAGCATCTAAAAGGTGGGAGATCCTCAGCATCACTGTAGACAGGACTCCAATATTCTAGGTACCAAACTCTTCAATTGTGAGAGAAAACCCAAATCAAATTACCTGAGAAAATGAGGACCATAGGCTCATGTGACCAAAAATCAGGCATGGCTTATATGGCAGCAGTTCAAGTATCCATTGATAGATGAATGGAGGGATCCCTGGGTGGCGCAGCGGTTTAGCGCCTGCCTTTGGCCCAGGGCGCGATCCTGGAGACCCGGGATCGAATCCCACGTCGGGCTCCTGGTGCATGGAGCCTGCTTCTCCCTCTGCCTATGTCTCTGCCTCTCTCTCTCTCTCTCTCTCTGTGTGTGACTGTCATAAATAAATAAAAAATATTAAAAAAAAAAAAGATAGATGAATGGATAAAGAAGATGTGACACACACACACACACACAGACACACTAGAATATTACTCAGCCATTAAAAAGAATGAAATCTTGCCATTGGCAATAACATGGATGGATCTAGAGGGTATAAGGCTAAACAAAATAAGTCAGAGAAAGACAAATACCATATAATTCACTTATATGTGGAATTTTTTTTTTTATATGTGGAATTTAAGAAACAAAATAAACAAACAAAAAAAGAGACTTTTTTTTTTTATTTGAGAGAGAGAGAGAGAGAACACAAAGGGAGAGGCATACTCCATGCTGAGCAGAGCCTGACGTGAGGTTCAATTCCAGGACCCCGAAGTAATGACCTCAGCTAAAGGCAGATGCTCAACCAACTGAGCCACCCAGGTGCCCCCAAAACAGACTCTTAAATACAGAGAACCAACTAGTGGTTGCCAGAGGCGAGGAGGTGGGAGGAAGGGTGAAATAGGTGAGGGGGATTAAGAGCACACTTAATATGACGAGCACTGAGTAATGTGTAGAATTGTTGAATCACTATATTGTACACCTGAAACAAATATAAAACTGTGTGTTGATTATACTGGAATTAAAATAAAAATCAGCAATGGCTTAATCTAACAAATATTGTCTGGAGGACTGGTCTCTGTTTTTATGTTGCCTCTGCTTTCCTCTGTGTTGCTCCCTTTCCAGAGAGACTTTCTTTGTGTTGGCAAGATGCCTCTCAGCAATTCCCTGCTTACATCCTCCCAGGTCTAAACCTACAGCTGAGAGAATGAGTCAATAAATGAAGCAAAAATCCTGGAATTAGCTTTGATTGGAAAAAAATAAGACCTCGGCTTAGGTCTTGTGCCATTCATAAACTAGTGTCTATAAAACAAGAGAGGTATGATTCCCACCTCAAGCTGTCTTGATTGGATAACTTGCTGCCTTGGAGTTACAGTAGCAACAGTTGTGCCTAAAGCACATAGACTGAGAATGGGTTAGGGACGATGTCCCAGGATTAAGTCACATCAGCATGGCCAGAAAAAGAAGGCACGGATATATACTGCAGGCAAAAGCAGTAACTGTGCACTAAGCATTGTTCCAGTGGTTTCTCGATCTCGACTATACATAGTCATTGATTACAAACACACAGGGGCTTCACTCCTTAAAAATTCTGAAATGTTAGTTCTAGGGTAGGAAATGGATGCATGGATTTAAAAAAAAAAAAAAAAAAAAAAAAGCTCTGTAGATGATTCAGTAATCAGCCAGGTCTGCATCACTAAGTGTTCCCAATTAATTCATTTTTCAGGTGAGTGTGGTAAAATAATTTAGCAATTCTCAAACTTTCCAGCTGTGAGCCACTTTACCAGGACTAAGAACAGTAGAGCTCTCCTACTTGCTCGCCCACTCATACTTCACTAGCACCAGACACACCTCCCCCATCGATGTTGTTTCAATAGGATACCACCCAAGAAATCTTTTTTAAAAATTCTAAACAGGACTCTAAGCTCTGCCCTACTTACAGTAATATGCTTGTCAAGGTTACCAGATTTCCTTAGAATCAAATTTTAAGTGTGTGATTAATGGAAAAATTGAGCTTAAGTTAAATACTAAAATATAATAATATTGTCCAATTCAATAAACAGCCTCTCCCTTACTCGACCTTCTCACCTAGCCACTCTCTTCCATGGTTACACCATAGACCTTGGAATTGCATGAAGTTACACTACCTTTAAAATAATAAAATCACACCTGCCCCTCTGATCATAGTCTCTTTTTCTTCTCACTAATTAGACTGGTCACAGAGCCTCAAGTTCCTTGATAATTCTATCCCATCCCTCTACCTGTCTTTATATCCTTCCTTACCCAAATTAGGTTCTAGATTCCTCTGGGATCTTCCAAATGAGTGCATGAATGGCTACCTGCAGACACCATTGGTGTTTCTCCTGTCCCCAAGGCTCCCAGACTTTGCCCAAATGCTCAGAGGGTGAAGCATTTTTCAGGATTAAAAGCAGCTATATAGCGGAGCATATAGGCTTTCAAGGAGCTCGCCCAAGTTAGAATCTAGAGTCAACAATGCTTAATACTTCTCTATCTCCAGACTTGCCAACCCAATTCCAGGAATGCTTCCAAATTTGCACTCAGGCAACTGCGTTTTGCTAGAGAAAAATTCCAACACGCAATCACTATCATGTCACTCCTTGGCTCAGAACCCTCCAGTGGCTTCTCATCTCATTCTGATTAAAAACCAAATTCCTCTCCATATTCTAGAAGATTCTATGATTTGGCCCACAGTTTCTATTCCGGCCTTTTCTCCTCCTCAAGGACTCCAAGCCACTCTGATAGCATTGCTGATCATTCCTCCTACCTCAGGGCATTTGCATTTACCTTTACCTTTATCAGGTACTCCCTTGCCTAAAATTTCTGCTTCCAGATATCTACAAGTCTCACTCCTTCATTTCATTCAGGTCACTACTGACATGTCTCTTTCCCTAACTAACATGTATAACAGATATCCTCCCATAACTCTCTATGATTTTTCTGGATATCATCTATCACCACCTATCATAATATATATGATGCTCTCCTTTATATAACCTTTGCCTATTTTCCTCTGTGGGAATGTGGGCTCTGTAATGACATAGAGTTTGTTTTGTTTGTTGCTATATCCTTAGCACCTAGAGTAGTGTTAACACTCAATACATACTCGTTTATTTTATTCATTTATTTAACAATAAACATTCACTATTGAATAAGTAAATGAAGGAAACATATTTGTACCATTATCAGTTCATGGTCAGTTACTTCAACTGGGCCTCAACACTACCTGGTAATTCCCTATTTCATCTAGTTGACTGAGTCTCCCACTCTCCATCATGATTATTTCAAAAATCTTCCATTCTTAAAACCTCTGGACCTTTCCTCAGCATACATCATCAACACACACCTACACACATAACCACACACACATCCACTCGTGTATATGTACCTCACAGCCCACAACCACCCACAGCACACACTCTCCATTGCTACCTTAGAAAGAAATAGGTGCTCACAGAGAAACTCCTGTATGTGTTTACCTCCCATGTGTTTACATTTCTAATTCTTCTTGTTATAAAAGAAAGGATGAACTTATTCCTAAGTCAGCCCATCCTCTTTTTGGTAGGCCCTACTTTCTCCTACCTTTTCAGGAACTACCCCTTTCTGAATTTTCTTTTTCTTTTTCTTGTCTTTCTTTATTTCTTTTCTTTTTTCTTTCTTCTTTTTTTATTTTTTTTTTTAATTTTTTATTTATGATAGTCACACAGAGAGAGAGAGGCAGAGACACAGGCAGAGGGAGAAGCAGGCTCCATGCCGGGAGCCTGACGTGGGATTCGATCCCGGGTTTTCAGGATCGCGCCCTGGTCCAAAGGCAGGCGCTAAACCACTGTGCCACCCAGGGATCCCTTTTTTTTTTTTTTTTTTTTTTTAGAAAGAGAGAGAGAGCATGTACATCCATGACAGCAGGGTGTGAGAGGAGCAGAGGGAGAGGGAGAGAGACTCTTAAGCAGGTTTCACACTTAGCATGGAGCCCGACGTGGAACTTGAGCTGATGACCTTGAGATCATGACCTGAGCCCAACTTGAGAGTTGGACACTTAACTCACTGGGCCACCAATGTGCTTCCTGAATTTTCAAGTAGCCTCAAGTCTATCCCATCCTAAAACACAAAAATGAAAATAGTCTCTTCAGCCACATGACCCTCTGCAACATCTCTAACTCCTCTCCTTCACTGCCAAATTTTTAAAGTAATTTTCTTCCTTAGTTGTCTCTCCTCATTTTCCATCTACTCCTCAGTCTACCCTGATCTGATTATACACCCACCCCTTCTCCGCAGTGGCTTTTGTCCATGGTAGGTTACCACTGACCTATTTCCACATTGCTAAAGGGCATGGGCATTTTTTTCAGTCCTCACCTTAGGTGAATTACCAGCAAACTTCTGCACAACCAACAGCTACAACAGCCTTTAAAAAAAATCCATCCTGCCTTCTTCAAACATCCTCAATATCAGACCCTCCCAACTTTCCTCTTACAGTTGTGTTGTTTTTCAGAAACAAAAGCATAGACACTGTCATTATCTAAGACATCACAATTTTAAAATACTAGCTAATTTTTAGGTCCCATCTCTAGAGATTTCTGATTTAACTGGTCTGAAATAAGATTTGGACATTGAAATTTTTAAAGCTCTCCAAGTGGTTCTCACATGCAGCCAAGTTTGAAATTCACTGAAGGTATTTATGAAACACTTATCAATAACCTTTTCATAAGTTGAGTACTACCACAATGAATGTACCAAAAGGTATAAATGCAGCAAAAACCTGTCAGTTAATAGCTTTGTGTAACACTGAGCGGTCTACCATGTAATCACTGTGATTAATAAGGTGGGGATTAAGATAAATTAGGTAGGTTAATAAATCTAAGTGGGAATCATTTGGGCAAAATGATTCAAAGAGCATTCTTTGTTCCTACTGACTGGGAATGTGACTTATATCTTAAAGAGACACTGTACAGATACTCAACCCAAGTAGCAGTGTTGAGTCCCGCCAATCAATCAAGGAGCTGACTAGCTCCATAACTAATGAGGCAGGAAAATAGAATCTCCTGCAACAATGTCAGGAGCCCACCTCTGGGCTCAGAATGGGTAAGTTTTAATCTTGGCTCTGCCACTTTCTAGGTTGTGAACTTAGTCAAGTTCTTTCACTTTTCTCAGACCCAGTCTCTATTTTTAATACAGCAGAGTGGGGATGAGAGCTGAGAAGGGAGAAATAAATGTATACTAAAGTTTATATTAGCAACTATTTCAAAATCTTGGTTTGAAAGTTAAATAAAATAAAGCATTCTTTTTAATACATTAAAAAATTTTTTATTGGAGTTCTATTTGCCAACATATAGTATAACACCCAGTGCTCATCCCGTCAAGTGCCCCCCTCAGTGCCTGTCACCTAGTCACCCCCACCCCCACCCTTTCCGCTACCCCTTGTTCATTTCCCAGAGGTAGGAGTCTCTCATGTTCTATCACCCTCACTGATATTTTCACTCATTTTCTCTCCTTTCCCCTTTATTCCCTTTCACTATTTTTTATATTCTCTAAATGAATGAGACCATATAATGTTTGTCCTTCTCCAAATGACTTGCTTCACTCAGCATAATACCCTCCAGTTCTATCCATGTTGAAGCAAATGGTGGGTATTCGTCATTTCTAATGGCTGAGTAATATTCCATTGTATACATAAACCACATCTTCTTTATCCATTCATCTTTCGATGGACACCAAGGCTCCTTCCACAGTTTGGCTATTGTGGACATTGCTGCTATAATACAGCCCATAGTAAACTCTGAACACACATCGGTTATTTCTACTTTCTCAAGTTAAAGCTGGAAATTCCTACCCGACGATCGAAATATATCCCTTTTAAAATGTCATTTTAAAGCTTAGTTGTAGATCAAAGAAAATCAAAATTGAAATTGTAGAACACTTAGAATGTAATACTACTGAAAACAGAACTAAAGAATGCCACTAAAGCTATATTCATAATCTTAAACCCTCATACCAATGAAGAAAAAAAGACAATTGGTGAAATTAGTTTTGATGACAAAATAAGCTTAAAGAAAGCAAAAAATTATATTAGTAAAAATTAATAAATTTTATAACAACCATAAAACTAACAAATAAAGTCAAGTTTTTAAAAAGAAAAATAGATAAAATCTTAGCTAATTTAATAAAAAAAAAAAGGAGGGCAGGAGGTGAGAACATATATTAGGACTTGGAGAGAGACTAGTTTAAATTGTTTACCTTTTTGGTTTATTTTGAATTTTATATCCTGGGTATGATTTGAAGTGGTGGCAAGAGATTAACATTTCGTAGGTGTTCCATTTACTTTTTAACTTTTGTTCTTAGCTGTCTGTCAATGGTTTAGGACCAGCAGCAAAGGCTCTTGAAGGCTGAGTTCCTAGGAGATAACAGAGCGAACAGACTTTTTGGCATTTTGGGAACTAGTTGTCAAAGCATCCAGTGAATTGTTAATTGCAGTATTTTTGCATCAGATTATAGTTTAGATGAATAAATTCATCTTTTGGTGTCTGTTACTGAGAAAAGCTCCATGACATACTCTGCAAGCATAAGCACAAAATCTCAAGGGGCTGATGTACTAAAAACACAGGCAGAAATATAATTGAAAGGTATCTTTACCATGATGGCAAAGCAATGAAAAGGCTGAAGTTCAAATGTGATATAAACTTAAAATATCAACACTTACATTAAACCACTGAGACTGAGGACTGAAGAAAAACTTTGGAGAACACATTTTTGGGTTGGGAGTTATGAGTATCAATGTTTCTTTGAAGTCATCCCCTTGAAAAAAAAAAGCTCTATTTTAATGATAAACTAGTACCTCAAAGGAGTCTATAAGTATGGCTGAGAAAGCAAAGCTGCCTTCTCAAGTTCTGGGGAGAATATTTGCATTAGAGTCATTCAGCTTTCAGAACATACTCTTAGCTAAGTAGTAGCTGTCCTATCCAGACTCAACTGCAAGCAAACGGAGGTCAAGGGACTACTAGACATTTTTGTCTACGATGTTTGAAAAAGTACAGGTCACTGAAATGTAGCAGTGTTTCATATATATATATATATATATATATATATATATATAATTTCATTAAATATTTGTAATTTTTATATACTATGAGAACCAGTTGAACTGTGATGTTTCAGAATTTGCATTATTGATTTTTTATTTTTTAATTAATTAATTAATTAATATTATTATTATATATATATTTTTGCAGTTTTGACAGTCCTATTTACAAACTTTTTCCTCTGGAAATTGGAGAACACGTGTCCTTCCATACTTTTCTCCTCCTTCACCCAATCTCTCATGGGTAAGCCATTTCTCCAGGATCAGAGAGGAGGAAAGTCCTGATTTATACTGTTTCCCAGTTTTCATGGTGTAAATATTCCCACAGTGGCTGATTCCAAGCTTAAACTACTGACCTGGCAAAATTCCTGAATATTGAAAGTCAGCTCTCATGAGTCTGTTCCATCCAACTTCCAAACTGCTGCTGGGACTGTATCTTCACTCTATTGTGCTCTCTATCCTATGGCACTTCATTGTCAGGCAGTTTATGGATTAGAAAAAAATATATATATATACAATTAAAGTTTGCAACATAAATGGATATACATAGCGTCACCTTGCTGGTCAATTAGATTAAATTCTACTAGGATGATCATGTTTAGTGTTGAATCAGGATAGAAAATCCAAATGAGAAATCTTCTCATATCTGAAGGCATTTAAGGCTGCCTGCTCCAACAAGACAAAGAAAAACAAGGAAATATTAGTGGAGCAGGGCTGGCTACACCTAATTGACAAGCCAGCTTTAATCTGTGAAGGCCTAGATGGGTACAAGCCTGCTCAGGGTTCCTGAAGGTACAGACAGCCATCAAGGTCTAAAGAAAGAATATTAGAAATAGAATATGCAAGCACTCTACAGAATTGTTACATAACTCAAAAGACGAGATTGATCACATGGGGCAGAGAAAACAGCCCAGAGCTAGCTTTGGGCATAAGGCAGACTGCGAGCAGTTCAGAAACTGCTGATGTTTGAGGATATGACAAGTAGAGACCAGTCCATGGATGGTAAAGAGTAAATGCATGACAGTTTCTGAAATAGTGTCCTGGATGCAGAGGACCCCATCCCAGTTAGGATACCAGTGATGTTGCAGCAAGTGGTTTATCCCTGAAGTTTATATTCACCATGACTCACCAAGTGGATCTGAGGCTTGCTGGTCATATACATTGGGACAAAAGGGCAGAAAATAGGCAAAGGGGTCCAAGGGCCATGCACAACATCTCCCTAGAACCATCTGGCTTTGATTATTTTTGCCACATCTACTAAGAACTCTTCAGGCTACAAAATACAGACAGAAATAATTATTCCCTAGCTTCTACAGCTGGTAAGATAGTTCCATCTGGTACCTCTATACCTGCAGCTATAACCCAGGGACCTCTGAATTTCTTTGCATGTTAACAGATGGTGTTAGCTAAGGGATAAAAGGTCTAAAGGCATTTTAGGCAGCTCTATACCTCAGCACTCTTTCCTTTGAGCTCCTATCAGGTTTTTCTTTTTTTTTTTTTTTTTTTTGTTCTTCTGTTTCTATAATTACTTATGACATAGCTTTAAAGGACTAGGTTGGAATATTCCCAGTGTCATTAAAAGCTGGTAGAAGGTCTGCTTCCTTTTATCTGTTTTCCTTTCCTCTGCACAAGACATGAAGGATGAGGCATAAATCACTTGTCAAATACCGGGTAGGTCAATACATAGCAATAATTATTACCTTACCTTGCAAAAGTTGGGGGGAGGGGGTAGATAAAAAGCTTATGTTAGCAGAAATGCTAGAGTATGAAATTTAGTAGAAATTATACAATACGGAAACCCTAAAGTAAGATTGGAATTCAGTTAAGATAGATTTGGTGATTCTTTTCCCCCTCAGCTAGAAGGTAGGCCCACTTAGTCTGTTCCTCTTTTCCAGTTTAGCCTAGCTCACTTCCCATCCTCCCCACCTCCTCCAACTTCTTGACTCCCTCCCTTCTTTTTAATTTCCTTTCCCTTTCTCTCCCAAATGCAATCTTCTAGTTCTGCTCAGAATTTCCTTTGGAGCAAGTCACTTCAAAGCCACTTGGTAACTATGGTTACGGCTTTTCAGGACTGTCCATGAACAGGAGGCAATGTGAAGACTAGGTGCCCATAATCTACTCAGGATGTACACACAGAAGATGTTCCATCCAAAGAGCCCAGTTCTCCCAGGTATTAAAGTATAAATAGGCCCCACAGAAACCATCCCCTGAGGATGAAATTGCAGCCAAAGAAATTTTTTTTTTTTTTAAATTTGACACCAGAGGAAAGCATGGGCAGAAATTACTTCCAAGTGCTAGAGGTCTATAGTTCTTAGAGCATAAAATCAGGAAGAATTTTTCTAAACCTAAGACTGGCTCTGGATAAAATTTTAAAACAAACCCTGTTCACATTTTTATTAATTTCTCTGTTCATCAAAGTAGCATGTCCAGAATTTACAAATAAAATAATAGAAGCAATATAGTTTTGTGAGTCACAGTACAGACTCTGAAGTAGGCTGCCTTGTTCAAATTATGGTTGAGCCATTACTAGCACTGATCATGGACAAGTTTCTTGACTGCTCCGTGCTTCCAGGTTTTGATCAATAAAATAGGAATCATAATTGCACATACCTCACAGAGTTTTAAAAGACTTCATATGTGCACTGAATTATGTCCCTTCAAAATTTACATGTTGAAGCTGTAACCCCCAGTACCTCAGAATGTGATTGTATTCAGAGATAGCATTTTTAAAGAGGTAATGAAGGTAAAATTAAGTCAAAGAGGTGAGCCCTAATTCAACATGACTGGTGTCTTTATTAGAAGAGATTAGGATACACACACATAGAGGAAATGCCATGTGAAGACCAGAAAGCCAGAAAGAAATGGCTATCCATGAGCGAAGGAGCGAGACCCTCAGAGGAATCCCACCCCACTAACCCCTTGATCTTGGACTTGTAGCCTCCAAAAGTGTGAGAAAATAAATCTCTGTTGTTTAAACCACCCATTCTGTAGTATTAGTTATAGAAATTAATATTGAATCATATATGGTATATAGTAAGTGTTCAGTAAGGATTATTATTATAGAATATAGATATTCTATTTATTAATACATGTTATATTAATTAAATTAATATTATCATTAACATAGTATCAGGTTCAACAGGTAAGTCTTCAATCCTTAACTGTCCCCCAGCCCCCACACCCTTCAGAAACCCTTCACAAGCCCGGGTAGTCACCTGCACTTCTGATCTATTGGCTATAAATTGGGGGTGGCAACAACCTCTCTGCCTTGAACTTCAGATGAGTTACAGTTACAAGTCCAGGTTTTTACCTGTACTTCTGCCTAACTAGCCATAAATGAGAAGTACCCATGCCCCTTTCCCTGGGTTTAATTAATTTGCTAGAGTGGCTTACAGGACTCAGATACACATTTATCTACTAGATCACTGATTTACTATATATAACATATATAAGTTATATATATATATGTGTATATATATATATATATACACATATATATATATATGTTATTATATATAACTCAGGAATAGCCAGAGGATAGGGCAAGCATAGGGAAAGAGTGCAGAGCTTCCATGCCCTCTCTAGAGCACTACTCTCCTAGCACTTTCACATGTTCACCAACCTGTAATTTCTCTGAACCCAGTCCTTTTGGGTTTTTATGGAGACTTCATTACATGGGCACAAATTATTAAATTATTGGCCATCGGCAATTGGTTCAATCTCCAGCTCCTCACCCCTCCCCAGAGGGGGGATTGGGGGTATGGGGAGGGGAGCATAAAACTGAAAGTCCAACTCTCTAACCACATGATTGGTTCTCTGGCTATCAGCCCCATTCTTAGGTGGGTCCAAAAGTCACCAAATTAACATAACAAACGACATCTTTATTCCTTTTATCATTTTGGAAATTCCAAGGGTTTTAGGAGCTCTGTGCCAAAAATGGAATGAAGAATATATATTTCCCATTACACACCACAATATAACCTTATATCCATCAAGATAGTTACTATCAAAAAAAAAAACAAAACAAGGATGCCTGGGTGGCTCAGTGGTTGAGTGTCTGCCTTCAGCTCAGTCATGATCCCTGGGCCCTGGGATGGAGTGCTGCATCGGGGTCCCTGCAGGGAGCCTACTTCTCCCTCTGCCTGTGTCTCTGCCTCTCTCTCTCTCTCTGTGTGTCTCTCATGAATAAATAAATAATATCTTTTTTAAACACCCAGAAAATAACAAATGTTGGTAGGATCTAGAACAAAAGGAAGCCTCATGTACTGTTGGTGGGAACGTAAACTGGCACAGCCACTGGAGAAAAGGATATGGAGGTTCCTCAAACAAAATAAAACAAAACAAAACAAAACAAAAACAAACAAAAAAACCAGGACTACCATATGATCCAGTAATCCCACTTCTGGGTATATATCCAAAAAAATTGAAAGCGAGATCTCACAGAGGTATTTACACACCCATGCTCATAGAAGCACTATTTACAATAGCCAAAAAAATGGAAGCAACCTAAATGTCCATTGATGGATAAATAAATAAGCAAAATGTGGTATATATGTATTGTGGAATGCTACCCAACCATAAAAAGGAAGGAACTTCTGTCACATGGTACAACATTCGGTGAACTCTGAGGACAGTATGCTAAGTAAAACAAGCCAGTTAAAAAAGACAAACAGTATATGAGTCCACTTACACAAGATACCTAAAGTCCTCAAATTCATGAAAGAGAAAGTACAATGGTAATTGTCATTACCAGTGAGTTGGAGAAAAGGGAGGTTGTTTAATGGACGTACAGTTTCCGGTTTGCAAGATGAAAATGCTCTGAAGATATGTTTCACAACGATGTGAATATATTTAATATTACTGAGCTCTACACTTAAAAATGGTTAAGATGGTAAATTTTATGTTATGTGGGTTTTTTAAACAAACAAATAAGACAAGTATGCACTTAAAAGGACAAAAACGTTAAGTGGAAAGCTCCCTGGAAACACCATGAGCACCAGTGAACCACACAGAAGCACCATATGCCTGAAAGAGTTAGGAAGGGTGACCAAGGAGTGCTGGAAGGGCCCCTAAATGATTCATTATTTGTGGGTGTTGAAGAAACCTTACTTATTTCATGGTTTTGCCTCAGCCGTAAGCCTGGTTTTGCTGCTTTGGGAAGAAGTCAGTACTTTGACTAGGCACATTCATATATTCACAGCTCATCCATCCATTCAGCCAACAGTTCCTGAGGCTTGACACCATACCAAGCACTGTGTGGCTCCTAGGAATGCAAAAAGAAGACAAGGCCCAGATTTTAAGGAGTCCTCAGATCAGAAGCTGAACAACATTCCCAGCTTGGAAACGAGGTTGGTCTCCTACACAATTTATGGACAAAATAAAAACAGCTCTATAATATGAAAGTAATGGAAATCCAGAAAGCTGTGAACTCAGTCCTTCCCTACTTCTCTAAACCCAGGTCAAAATGGACAAGAGTTGCTCTATCTATAAACTTCTCAAGAAGCATCAAAGTTCAGAAGCAGTCATTTCCGATTGGAACAGAGGTACACAGAAGATGGCTTTGGAATTGTGTACAGTTGCTACACTAAACAGATTCCTATAACATCTCTACAACTCAGGAAGCAGGATCTTCTGAAAGTTGTTGCCCTGGAGGTTGGTCTTTTGTCTTCATCCTAGTAATTGCTTTGCAGCTGATCTGGACATGGATGCCCACACCCACTCTCACAAGCCACTTTTCCATCAGTGCTTCAATACTCATAAAAATGACCAAAGCCTATACCTGGAACATAAAGAGGACCAGTTTTAGGAGGCAAATGTATCGGAAATCACTGTTTGAAAAGCAGTGTAGAGTCAACTTTGCAATTAACTAGCTAGTCTGCAAATCACTGAAAATTTCTAGGTCACATTTGTTGCTTTAAAATAAAAAAAATAAGGGATGCCTGTGAGGCTCAGTGGTTGAGCGTCTGCCTCTGGCTCAGGGCGTGATCTTGGGATCCGAGATCAAGTCCCGCATTGGGCTCTCTACGATGAGCCTGCTTCTCTCTCTGCTTATGTCTCTGTCTCTCTCTGTGTGTCTCTCATGAATAAATAAACAAAATCTTAAAAAAAAAGAAAAGAAAAAATTAAAAATAATAAGAGCTTTTATTCTTTGGTCTCTGTTGTTCTGAGATTCTATGGTCCTAGAAAAATGATCCATGAGAATCATCTGGTTAAAACAGTGATTTGCAAAGTCTGCTACCTCTATAGCAGTGGTTCTCAAAATGTGGTCCATAGGTTGGCAGCAGCAGCATGACATGGGAGCTTGCTAGAAATGCAAGAATCTGAGTTGCAGACCCCTGAATCTGAGTTGCTGGAGATGGAAGCCAAGGAATTTTTTAACTCAACAAACCTCTAAGTGATTTTCTGCACATTGAAGATTGAGAAGCTTGGCTCTAAAGATTGATGGTAAGCATAATTTAAAATACCTGTTTGGGGGCTGCCTGGGTGGCTTGGCTAAGCATCTGCCTTCAGCTCAGGCCATGATCCCAAGTTCTGAGATTGAGTCCCACATCGGGCTCCCTGGTCAGTGGAGAGTCTGTTTCTCCTCCCTTGGCCCCTCCTCCCGCTTGTGCTCTCTCTCTCTCTCTCTCTCTCTCTCGCTCTCGCTCTTGCTCTCGCTGTCTCAAATAAATAAATAAAATCTTAAAATATCTGTTTGGGTTTTACACCTCATGAGTTGCTGTTAGCAAAACAGCTTATCTTCTCTTGAGAGCTGATCCCAGATAGAATTAATCACTTCCTCGTTTTTATTTACCACGTTACTTCCTATACATGCATCTGTTACAGAATCTGCTTTTTTTTTAGAGAATTTATTAATTAATGGGCCAGCCTTCAGTAGATTGTAAGAACTCTGAGGGCAAGGAATAAGTCATTTTCAGCTTTGGAGATCTAGGGCCTAGGAGAGTGCCTGGAATATGAGTGCTATGCTAAAAATGAATGATGGATGGATGGATGGATGGATGGATGGATGGATGGATGGAGCAGGTACATGCATGGATGGATAATTAAGTGCTTCAAAATATGTGAAGCCTGTTTGAGTAAAAGGAAGAGTAGTATTGAGCAGCAAGAAATGTGTTTGGATTTCAGTAATACAGTTCTACTATTCTATTTTTGGTCCCAAATAATTTTTTTCCAGCTAATAATTATGCTGGTGAAAGTATTGATTCTGAGTCAACAACTGAGATCTGCTCCTGGATCGCCTAATCATCCTCAGAACAGCCTGGAGGCCTCACATTGACTTCCAGTTCTCACGTGAACAGGGCAGATAACACCACCTGCCCCATGCCTGTCTCATAGGGACACCCAGCATGCTAAGTAATAATGACTACAAATTGCTTCTGAAGTTCTGGGGGATGGCTGCTATGCAGGCATAGAAGATATTAATAAAAAGATCAAACATTTGGCAATATCTAAAATAAACCTCACCACCTTTGCCAAAGTCAGGCAGGAAACAGAAGGGGCCGTCTTTCTTCCCCTTATATGGGAATCAAGAATAAGCCACATTCTGTGTCTACTTCTTTCATAACACACTTCATGTGTGTGGCTCAAATAAATCTTTCCTTTAAAATATGAATGGAAATGTCACACTGAAAACCTGGAAGGAATAGGAGAAGAGAAATAAAAACATACAATTAAATGATCAAAATGGAATCTTTGTCTAACATGATGTGGTAGGGGAGAAAAATAAAATCAAGGGTCGCTCTTCTAGACTTATGATCATTTTCAAAGATAATTGAACTATATTTAGCTATACTTCAGTTTCCTTACCTTTAAAACTGGCAAAATGAAACTCACCTCCCAGGGATGTTGGGAAGATAACATGCCATGATATAGAGAAAATTTCTCTTTATCAAACAATACCTTTGGTTTGTGGGTTTCACTTGTTGATATTTCCCTGTAACAGAAAACTGTCCTCAGCATGATACTAATAGCCTCTTGAATACGTAAAACATATTAGTTTACCAAGAGCTCTTACAAACAGATTCTTGATTAGTCTACCCAGTAATGCTTTCAAGTGGATGCTAGCACTCCAATTTTATATTTATGAAGAGTGTCGAAGAAGCTTATTAAATTGCTCAAGGTCATGGCTAGTAAGTGGCAGAGCTAAAACTTCCACCCAGGAATTTTGACTGATCTTCAAAGTCAATTGTTCTTCCTCCACAACATGGTATGATGGATAGTACAGACAGAAAGAGGTTTTCCTAACACCTCATAAACCTACATTTACCTAGAACAATATTGTTGGGTTTCAGGTTATGCTATTCTAAATCTGGAATATTTGGGATAGCATACAAATTTTCATATTTTCAACTTTGATATTATTCAGGAAAAATGTAAAAAAATATCTATTAACCCTACATAAAATCTTATAGAAGATTTCAGAATCTTGAAATCTTTAAGCCAGAAGTGATTTTGATAATCAGCTTGTCCAGTTCTCTCATTTTACAAATCCTGAAGATGAGATGATGTCAGATGATTTGACCAAGGCCATTGTCAATTAAGGGCAGAGCAGACTTAAAATCCAATCTGTAAGTCTTCAATTCTTTCTTCAATCTACTTTCCCACAGGACCTCTCTCGACTTGCATCCAGGTGGTCTGTGAGAGGAAAGAATAGATAGTCCAGGAAGCTTATAAAAAGACAGTTATAAGCTGTCAAACTATCAAAGCATTAGAATCAAAACCATCAGGTTGGACTGTGTTCCTCTCTACTGGGGAGGAATTATCCCTAATCATATCTGTATTCTGCTTGTTAGGACTAGGGGAGGAACATGGAAGAGATTTCATTGGAAGGCCCCTTTTCACATTTGAATTTTTGACTTCCAAGAGGGCTACCATCCTCCAAAACTAGGGTGCCCAGGACCTGCATCACATTCAGAGAATGTGGTGCCTTTGGGCAAAATTTAAAAATGTATCCCTTCCTCAAGACTCTTTCCTGCCATCTTCTGGAAAACTGTCAAAATAAATATAAAATCTTTGTGCACGTTAGGAAAGGCATCCTCTAGATTTGCACAATGCACAGTGTGCACAATCATACACAGTGTGCACAATCATACACAGTGCCCCTATGCCCAGGAAAGTACTTGGTTCTTAAAGTGATCAATGATTTTCTTTAGGCTCATCCTATTCAGGAGCTCCTAGCTCTCCTAGTAACCCTAACCTAGTATTAACTCTAAGAGTTAAATGCTTTTTTCTTTTTGAAGGTGATCTGTGGTCTCCCTTATGGCTCAATCTTACCCAAGTGGTCATTGCATTAAAGTTGCAACAAAAACACAAAAAAACTGCATGAAAAGACCACCATTGTTATCAGGTAATTCCAGGTAGTAAAGAAACCAAGAGAGTTGAGTAAAGGGTATTGTGGCGTTCAGAGGTCCAAGCAAGCTAAATAAGCATTGAGTTGATAAGTTAGGCTTTTGAGTTTTTTCTCCTTATAAATACTCACTCACTAGAGGCTGCTGTTTGGTTCCATGGCTTTAAGTACTATTCACACACAGGCCACCTCCACACTTTTCTGTTCTGGACCAAACACTCCACTGAGCTACAGTCTCCTATATACAAGTAGCAATTCAAAATTTCCACTTGCATGTATAAAAAGAAAGGTAAACTCATTATATCTAAAACTGAATGCTTTATTTCCCCCTGCAAACCTCTTCCTCATTCAATCTTTCATTTCTCAGTAAATAAAATTCCATCCTTCCAGTGTTTAAGTCAAATGATTAGAGGTCATCTCTGACCCTTGTATTGATCTTCCACCACATATGCAATTTCTTATCTATCTTATCTATGCAAAATCTTATCTAATGTGACCACTTCATGACACTTTTGCCTTGAACACCCTGAATAGTCATCCTGTTTCCTGCAGGCTATTTTTTTTTTTTTTAAGATTCTTATTTATTCATTCATAGAGATGCAGAGAGAGAGAGAGAGAGGCAGAGACACAGGCAGAGGGAGAAGCAGGCTCCATGCAGCCCGATGTGGGACTCTATCCAGGATCTCCAGGATCATGCCTTGGGCTGCAGACGGAGCTAAACCACTGCGCCACCGGGGCTGCCCTCCTCCAGGCTATTATGGACTTCCTAATCAGTCTTTCTCCATCCATCCTTGCTATCCCCAATTTATTCTTCACACAGCAGCAAGAGCATGTGAATCAGATCATGTCATCCCTCCTCAACACATAAAATAGTTCTCCATTTAATCAGAATAAATTCCAAGCCCTTACCATGGCCTACATGTCTTTATCACTCTCCTTTCACTTCAGTTTATTCCATTTATACTGGCCTCCTTGCTGTTTCTTGAGTCCATCAAGCATGCCCCCGATAAGGGATTTTGCAATTAAAGTTCCTTCTGCCAGAATTTCTTTTCCTCTCTACAAACACTGGCTTTGCTTCCTCAATTTGACAGGATTCTGTTCAAGTGCACCTTTTCAGGGAGACCTTCCCTGAACATTTACATAAGAAGGCACCACATATTCATCTCAGCCTTCCTCCCAATCTCTTACCAGGCTTTATTTTCTTTGTAGTAGCATTTGCCAACACCAGGCAATTTTTGTCTATATGCTTATTCTCTGTTTTCATCCTCTACATTGGTACTATCCAATATTTAAGCCACTAGCCACATTGTTGCAGAAATTTATATATTAATTAAAATTAACTAAAATTTAAAAGCTAGTCCCTTAGTCATATTACCCACATTTTTGCTGCTTAATAGCCACAGCAAGCCTTGAGACAACTTCAAGCTTCCCAAACTTTATATATAATTAGAGTCTCCATGGCAGAGGAAAAATAAGAAGTGACAGAAATAATGAAAGAATATTTTTTATATTTAATGCAAACTATAAATGCACAAGTCCAAAAGTTCAATGAACCCCAAATACAAGAAACATAAAGAAAACTACACAAAGGCACATCATAATCAAATTGCTTAAAAACAGTGATAAAGAAGAATTCTTAAAAGTAGCCAGAAAAAAAGTACATGTTATATGCATAGGAACAAAAATGAGTTACTTCAGATTTTCCATAAGAAAAGCCTGAAAACAGTAAAGCAACATCTTAAAGTACAGAAAAAAAAGGAAACAAAAGCTATCAATGTTGAGCTCAGAAATGAAGGTGAAAAAAATACTTTTTCAGATATTCAAAAGCTGAAAGAATTTATCGCTAACATACCTGTATTACAAGAAATGTTGAAAGAGGTCATTCAAGAAGAAAAAAGATGATTCCAGATGTAAATTTGTTCTATAAAATGAAGAACACTGGAAATGGTAACTCCATTGAAAAAGAGAAAAGGATGTTTTTCTTATTATTTAAATCTCTTTAAAATATAATTGTTCATTTAAGGCATAAATAATAACAATGTGTTGTGGAACATAAACATATATGTAAATTAAATGTAATTTAATTGTAATTAGATGTATCATATATGTAAATTAAATGTCTGATAACAATAGGAAAACATTTGGAAGTAGTGAATGGAAGTATTCTTTTGTAATGTCCTTATTCTATATATAAAATATCACATGCAGGTAAACTGTGATAGGTTGAAGATCTATACTACAAATTGAAACAAAATGAAAATACCAACACAGTTATAGCTAATAAGCCAGCAAAGAAGATAAAGTAGAATAATTTAAAAATTCTCAGTTAACCCAAAACAGAGCATAGAGAAAAAAATAAAGATGGGATAAATAGAAAAGAAATAACAAGATAGTATATTCACCATATCAATAATCAAATTAAATGTAAATGAAACTAGACTAATATTCTTCATGAACACAAATGTAAAAATTCTTAATAAAATGTTAGCAACTAAAATCCAATAACATATCAAAAAGATAATATATCATGACCAAGTGGAATTTATTCTAGGGAATTTATTCAAGTTTGTTTTAACAAATAGAAAATCGATATAATTTAAAATATTATTAATAGAGTAAAAAAATCAAACAAATGATCATTCTAGTAGACACAGAAAAATATTTGACAATTTGACAATATTTGATTACTGATAAAAATTCCCAGCATACTAGCAATAAAAGCAACCTTCCTCAACCTGATAAAGGATATTCACAAAAATATCTACATCCAATATTGTGTTTAATTGTGAAAGGCCAAATGTCTTCTCTTCAATATTAAGAACAAACTGAGGATGTTTACTGTCATCTTTTCTATTTAATAACTTCTGTTCTATTGAACCTAGCCAGTTCAATGAGGCAATAAAAATAAATAGCTCCTCAGATTTTAAAAGAAGTGATATTGTCCTTATTTACAGACATGATCATCTATGTAGCAGAGCTTATGGAGCCTCAACAAATCTATTAGAATCAGTGAGTCTGGGACTCAACACACATAAATCAATGGTACTTCTATGTATGAGCAACAAACAACTTGGAATTGAAATTAAAAAACAGTATGATTTATTTTTTTTAAGATTTTATTTATTTATTCATGAGAGAGAGAGAGAGGCAGAGACATAGGCAGAAAGAGAAGCAGGCTCCATGTAGGGAGCCCTACGTGGGACTTGATCCAGGGTCTCCAAGATCAGGCCCTGGGCTGAAGGCAGCGCTAAACCGCTGAGCCACCCAGGCTGCCCAAAAAAACAGTATGATTTTTTTGATGATAATAACATCAAAAAAATGAAACACTTAGGGATACAACTGACAAAAGATGTGCATGTCCTTTACACTGAAAATTATAAATATTGTTAAGAGAAATATCTTTAAAACTTAAAAGAAAGAGGTATAGCACATTCATGGATCATAAGACAATATTGTTAAGATGTCAGTTCTCCTTAAGATGTTCTATAAATACAAGGCAAATAGAATTAAAATTTTAACAGGCCTTTTGTAAAAATTGACAAGCTGATTCTAAAATCTGTATAGAAATGCAAAGAATCTGCCAAAGCCAAAACTTAAAAGAGAGAGAGAGAGAGAGATAAAAGTTTAAGGACTTAAATACCCTGTTGGGTTTTTTGTTTGTTTGTTTTTGTTTTTAAGTGGTCTCAACACAGGACTTAAACTCATGACCCAGAGATCAAGAATGGGGAAAATTAACAAGGCAGGAAACCACAAATGTTGGAGAGGATGCAGAGAAAAGGGAACCCCCTCTTACACTGTTGGTGGGAATGTGAACTGGTGCAGCCACTCTGGAAAACTGTGTGGAGGTTCCTCAAAGAGTTAAAAATAGACCTGCCCTACAACCCAGCAATTGCATTGTTGGGGATTTACCCCAAAGATACAGATGCAATGAAACGCCGGGACACCTGCACCCCGATGTTTCTAGCAGCAATGGCCACGATAGCCAAACTGTGGAAGGAGCCTCGGTGTCCAACGAAAGATGAATGGATAAAGAAGATGTGGTCTATGTATACAATGGAATATTACTCAGCCATTAGAAACGACAAATACCCACCATTTGCTTCAACGTGGATGGAACTGGAGGGTATTATGCTGAGTGAAGTAAGTCAATCAGAGGACAAACATATGGTCTCATTCATTTGGGGAATATAAAAAAATAGTGAAAGGGAATAAAGGCGAAAGGAGAGAAAATGAGTGGGGAATATCAGTGAGGGTGACAAAACATGAGAGACTCCTAACTCTGGGAAACGAACAAGGGGTAGTGGAAGGGGAGGAGGGCGTGGGGTGGGGGTGAATGGGTGACGGGCACTGAGGGGGGCACTTGATGGGATGAGCACTGGGTGTTATTCTGTATGTTGGCAAATTGAACACCAATAAAAAATAAATTTATTATTAAAAAAAAAGGTCTCACCGTCAGATGCTTAACAACATCTCAGCCACTCAGGTACCCCTACAAACCCTGATTTTAAGACTTATTATAGGGATGCTTGGGTGGCTAAGTTGTTGAGCATGTGCCTTCAGCTCAGGGCATGATCCCAAAGTCCTAGGTCCAGGGATATACCAAATCCAATGGTATTGATACAACTGGATATAGAGAGGCAGACAAAGAAAAAAGAGCTTGAATCCATATTCATACCATATACGAAAATTAACTCAAAAGAGATCATAGATCATAGACCTAAATGTAAAATCTGAATCTATATAACTTCTAGAAAATAGGAGAAAATTTGTGATTTTGAGCTAGACAAAGATAGCTTAGGTACAACACTAAAAGCCTGAGTTTGATAAATCAAACTTCATCAAAATTAAGAACTCTGTTCATTAAAAGACATGTCACATATTGAAGAAAATATTTGCAATGCATATCTAAGGACCTTACATACAGAATATATAAGCAGCATGTTATTATTATAATAATAAGAAAACACATGACCTAATTTTTAAAAGGGGGCAAAAGTTTTGAACAGGCATGTTTCCAAAGAAAATATTTGAATGAAAAATAAATGCATGAAAAGATGTTCAAACTCATTAGCTATTAGGAAGGTACAAATTTAAACCCCAACGAGCTACTGCAACGTATCTATTAAAACGTCTGAAATTTAAAAAGACCAATAACCTCAAGATTCTTTGGGATGTGTCGCAATTGGAATTCTCACACACTATCAATGGGATTGTAAAATCATACTACTATTTTGGAAAAACTTTCGAAGTTTCTTTTTTTTTTTAATTTATTTTTTATTGGTGTTCCATTTACTAACATACAGAATAACCCCCAGTGCCCGTCACCCATTCACTCCCACCCCCAACCCTTCTCCCCTTCCACCACCCCTAGTTCGTTTCCCAGAGTTAGCAGTCTTTACGTTCTGTCTCCCTTTCTGATATTTCCCACACATTTCTTCTCCCTTCCCTTATATTCCCTTTCACTATTATTTATATTCCCCAAATGAATGAGAACATATAATGTTTGTCCTTCACCGACTGACTTACTTCACTCAGCATAATACCCTCCAGTTCCATCCACGTTGAAGCAAATGGTGGGTATTTGTCATTTCTAATAGCTGAGTAATATTCCATTGTATACATAAACCACATCTTCTTTATCCACTCATCTTTCGATGGACACCGAGGCTCCTTCCACAGTTTGGCTATCGTGGCCATTGCTGCTAGAAACATCGGGGTGCAGGTGTCCCCGCGTTTCATTGCATCTGTATCTTTGGGGTAAATCCCCAACAGTGCAATTGCTGGGTCGTAGGGCAGGTATATTTTCAACTGTTTGAGGAACCTCCACACAGTTTTCCAGAGTGGCTGCACCAGTTCACATTCCCACCAACAGTGTAAGAGGGTTCCCTTTTCTCCGCATCCTCTCCAACATTTGTGGTTTCCTGCCTTGTTAATTTTCCCCATTCTCACTGGTGTGAGGTGGTATCTCATTGTGGTTTTGATTTGTATTTCCCTGATGGCAAGTGATGCAGAGCATTTTCTCATATGCATGTTGGCCATGCCTATGTCTTCCTCTGTGAGATTTCTGTTCATGTCTTTTGCCCATTTCATGATTGGATTGTCTGTTTCTTTGGTGTTGAGTTTAATAAGTTCTTTATAGATCTTGGAAACTAGCCCTTTATCTGATATGTCATTTGCAAATATCTTCTCCCATTCTGTAGGTTGTCTTTGAGTTTTGTTGACTGTATCCTTTGCTGTGCAAAAGCTTCTTATCTTGATGAAGTCCCAATAGTTCATTTTTGCTTTTGTTTCTTTTGCCTTCGTGGATGTATCTTGCAAGAAGTTACTATGGCCGAGTTCAAAAAGGGTGTTGCCTGTGTTCTTCTCTAGGATTTGGATGGAATCTTGTCTCACATTTAGATCTTTCATCCATTTTGAGTTTATCTTTGTGTATGGTGCAAGAGAGTGGTCTAGTTTCATTCTTCTGCATGTGGATGTCCAATTTTCCCAGCACCATTTATTGAAGAGACTGTCTTTCTTCCAGTGGATGGTCTTTCCTCCTTTATCGAATATTAGTTGACCATAAAGTTCAGGGTCCACTTCTGGATTCTCTATTCTGTTCCACTGATCTATGCGTCTGTTTTTGTGCCAGTACCACACTGTCTTGATGACCACAGCTTTGTAGTACAACCTGAAATCTGGCATTGTGATGCCCCCAGATATGGTTTTCTTTTTTAAAATTCCTATTTTTACTATTCGGGGTCTTTTCTGATTCCACACAAATCTTAAAATAATTTGTTCTAACTCTCTGAAGAAAGTCCATGGTATTTTGATAGGGATTGCATTAAACGTGTATATTGCCCTGGGTAACATTGACATTTTCACAATATTAATTCTGCCAATCCATGAGCATGGAATATTTTTTCATCTCTTTGTGTCTTCCTCAATTTCTTTCAGAAGTGTTTTGAGGGTATAGATCCTTTACATCTTTGGTTAGGTTTATTCCTAGGTATCTTATGCTTTTGGGTAAAATTGTAAATGGGATTGACTCCTTAATTTCTCTTTCTTCAGTCTCATTGTTAGTGT
Source organism: Canis aureus (assembly GCF_053574225.1). NCBI lineage: Eukaryota > Metazoa > Chordata > Mammalia > Carnivora > Canidae > Canis > Canis aureus. The sequence continues at coordinate 69,755,408 of NC_135614.1, read as the reverse complement.
ATAGAAATGCCATTGATTTCTGGGCATTGATTTTGTATCCTGCCACGCTACCGAATTGCTGTATGAGTTCTAGCAATCTTGGGGTGGAGACTTTTGGGTTTTCTATGTAGAGTATCATGTCATCGGCGAAGAGGGAGAGTTTGACTTCTTCTTTGCCAATTTGAATGCCTTTAATGTCTTTTTGTTGTCTGATTGCTGAGGCTAGGACTTCCAGTACTATGTTGAACAGCAGTGGTGAGAGTGGACATCCCTGTCTTGTTCCTGATCTTAGGGGAAAGGCTCCCAGTGCTTCCCCATTGAGAATGATATTTGCTGTGGGCTTTTCATAGATGGCTTTTAAGATGTCGAGGAATGTTCCCTCTATCCCTACACTCTGAAGAGTTTTGATCAGGAATGGATGCTGTATTTTGTCAAATGCTTTCTCTGCATCTAATGAGAGGATCATATGGTTCTTGGTTTTTCTCTTGCTGATATGATGAATCACATTGATTGTTTTACGGGTGTTGAACCAGCCTTGTGTCCCAGGGATAAATCCTACTTGGTCATGGTGAATAATTTTCTTAATGTACTGTTGGATCCTATTGGCCAGTATCTTGTTGAGAATTTTTGCATCCATGTTCATCAGGGATATTGGTCTGTAATTTTCCTTTTTGGTGGGGTCTTTGTCTGGTTTTGGAATTAAGGTGATGCTGGCCTCATAGAACGAATTTGGAAGTACTCCATCTCTTTCTATCTTTCCAAACAGCTTTAGGAGAATAGATATGGTTTCTTCTTTAAACGTTTGATAAAATTCCCCAGGGAAGCCATCTGGCCCTGGACTCTTGTGTCTTGGGAGGTTTTTGATGACTGCTTCAATTTCCTCCCTGGTTATTGGCCTGTTAAGGTTTTCTATTTCTTCCTGTTCCAGTTTTGGTAGTTTGTGGCTTTACTTTCGAAGTTTCTTAAAAGTTAAATATATCTAGCATATGATGGAATGATTCCACTTCTAGGTATGTAGTGGTAGTGAAATAAAAGAATATGTTTATATAAATACTTGTTCACAAATGTTCATAGCAATTTTTGTAACAATCAAAAACAATAAAAAACTGAAGACAAATGTAATTGACAGGTGAATGGATAAATAAATTATAAATTGCGATATGTCCATACAATGGAATATTGCTCAGCAATAAATGGAAAATGAACTACTGATACAAGTGAATGACTAATACAATATAGATGAATCTCAAAAATATCCTAAGTTAAAGAAGCCAGACAAAATTGAATAAATACTATGCAATTCCTTTATATTAAATCCTAGAAAATATAAAACCAATCAATACTAAAAAAAAGTAGATCCATGGTTGTCTAGGGATGTCAAGATGGCTAGGGGTGGGAGGGAGTAATTACAAAGGGATGATAAATATGTTTATTATTCTTGATTTTGATTATGTATTTGTGTGTATGTGAAAACTATCAACTGGCACAATTTAAATATGTGAGGTTAATTGTATACGAGTTATACCTCACAAAGCTGTCACAAAATAAATTCAGAGACCATATGCAGCATGCAACTATGCCGTTGATAGTTTTGTCAGACAGTTTACAGGCAGAGCAATAGATGGACTATATATAGTCACATCAGGTCACTTTCAATTTCTTGCCTAGGTGATCTGGTCCCCTATGCATTTTGGTGGAGAGAAGGGGGTTTCCAGGACTGACAAGATTAACTAATGACTATTGTTGAAAGAGGTTTATACATTATTTAAAGTAGGAAATAGCTGCGTCTATGAATAAATGACAGGATGAGAATCCTCAGTGTACTCATTCTGGATCCTATAGTTTATCCTCCATCATGCCAAGAGTCAGCCACTGGGCAATGGAAAGACCAAGGGGTTCTGAATCAGGTCTGTACTGAAGTCCCAGTTCTGATACTTACCATGTCTGTGACTTTAGGCAAGTCAATTAAGCTCAAAATTTTTATATCCATAAAATGAGGACAATGATAATGTTTACCTGATAGGATTTTGATAATTAAATAAGATAGCAGACATAAAGACTTAGCTCAGTGCTTAACATGCAATATGTCATTTCCCTCCCTCCTTCCCCACCCACTCCAGCAAGATCCATTTCCTTCCTATTCTCCAGATAAGCCATGCTCCTCTGTCTCATTTGCTCAACTATAGTTATTCATACAGGGCACATTGCACCTGACTTTAATAGAATAGAGCGTACAGATGACCAAATATATACATAGGCTAAATTAGGGGATGGCTATTCATGTGACAAATTGGTGCTCCCTTTACCAACAACTTGGTTACAAGTTTCCTCAAGATATCCAAAATCCTCAGAGTATTTAAAATGCCAATTGATAAACAAATTTTTATTTACATGTGACATCAAATCTAATCAATATCTAATTTTCCAGGAATCTCTCAGTTTCTTAATCAGAATAATATCTTTAAAAAGCAAAATTTGCCCTCTGATATGTTGGAGCAACTAGTAACTTGATGTGTCCCTGAAAACAAACTCCATCATGGGACTCATTTATGTTCTGAATACAGAAAATCTGATCCAAAAGGAAAAAATAGTTTCCTCTCTAACTAAATGAAAATAAGAGAGAAAGATACAGTGACAGAGACACAAGGAGACAGAGAAAAGCCTCAGGTTGGATTTAAAAAGTCCTACTTAGTTCCTAAGAATTCCATTTACATCTTAACTACAACCAAATATATTTTATTCTGAAGAATTTTAATATCAGAAGGGTAAACATGATAACATTTTCTTTTTCTTTAAAATCTTGCTTAAATCCAATCTTTATTGAAATGAAAGTTCTGGTTTAAAGTTGACTTTGTGAAGCAAGGTTCAGATACATATTTTTACATCTTAAAAATTCACTCAATATAGTGATAGTGGCAAGATTTTCCGGCATTCTGCATTTAGTTTGTTTTTGTTTTGTTTTTTAAAATCCTAAAATGGAAAAAGTAAAGTACATCAAAGCAATGAAGCTGAAAATGGATTCAGATATTATACAATCACTGATAACTCCTCAAATTCAAGCAGCAAAGTTTCCACGGTTTCTCTCAGACTATGGGCTGAGGACTCCTGCATCATAATTTTCTCTTATTAAAAATGCTAATACGTGTACTTACTCCAGATCTTTTGAAGGTAGGTCCGAACACTGCATGTGATTCTTCACACTGAAAGTTTTGACAACTCTTGGACTTTTTTTTTTTAAGATTTTATTTATTTATTCATGACAGACACAGAGAGAGAGAGAGAGAGAGAGAAGCAGAGACACAGGCAGAGGGAGAAGCAGGCTGCATGCACAGAGCCTGATGTGAGACTCGATCCCAGGACCCCAGGATCACAACCTGAGCCAAAGGGAGAGGCTCAACCACTGAGCCACTCAGGCGCCCCAACTCTTGGACTTTAAATTGGAATGGAGGCCAGGAAGTAGGTAGGAAGAAGGAAGAAAATAATTAAGAGAAGATTTCCTGTCACTAAACAAAAGAAAAATTAGATGAAGTCATACAATGAACCCCTTCCCCCCAACTCAGGAAATGCTTGCTATCCTGAGCCCATTTTAAAGGAGCTATGGAGCTGGCTTTGAAAAATGCTCCAGTGCCAAGTGAAAAATAGTTCTCGAACACTATGCCGTTGGATTACTGTCTCTGGCCAGTGGTTGTATCGTGTTTGCTGTCCTACAGAAGCAGGATGTCTAAAAGAGCCATCTTAGGTTCTGGGGAGGATGAGCAGCTTCACAGGGTAATCCCAGGATACCTCTGGTTCACAGCACCCTGAGTGGGATGGAAAGGAACAGAGGTGGTAACGATGCTCCTAGGAACCAATGGGAAGCCATGCAAAGATTACTCTGGATAGAGAAATGTTAGATAAGACCTTAGCCAATGGGATAGCCAGATTCTCGTGCCCTGGGCTGGCCCTATTCAGTTGGGTCTGGATCACTTCTTATTCATTCTTGGATGACAATTGTCCAGATGTATAAATGCCAACATAAGTGACTGTGCATGGGGAAAGGCCAGACAGGTACGATGAAAGGGAAGGTCTTGCCCAGTGGAGACCCCACTGAGTATTGCTAACTAGCAATGTTGATTCAAATCTCCAGAATATATAAATGAGCTTTCCTGCTGTTCCCCTTGTGCCCCTGACCTTAGCCACATGCCCCAGGCTACTGCAGGCAGAGGCCACCCTCCCTGGATGCCAGCTTCCTGCCCTGTTGATGAATAACAGTAGGGGAAGTCTGGAGCAGCAGCCTCCACAGACACTGGTTTCCAGAGACTGATAAACTCAAATTCCCTTGTAACTCATTTCTCTTTTTCCTGTTTGAGAGAATGAAGATATAAAGCAGGCACATTTAAAAGGAAAAAAAAAAAAAAGTCCGTTTTCATGGTTAGTGCTGGCACTGTGTAGGCAGGACGCGTAACGGTTAACGTGTTCTGGGAGGGCTGCCCTTGTGATGGCGGGGGAGGAGCCCACCTAAATAACACCTGAGCGTGTGGGAGAGGCTGGCACATGGCAGGGATTGTGGAGCAGCACCATGACTTAGGGCCTCCTTCCTGGGGAACTAGGACAGAAATTAACAGTGGAAAAGTTGGAATCCACTTAGACTTTCCTGTTGCAGAGGTCCTTTATCTCCCCCAATGTCACATCTCTGGTCTCGAGAGAGTGTTTGAGGCATAGTCACTGCAGAACTTGGATATTTCCCACTGTCTGCCAGACTGTGCTCACTTGTCCCCAAGGCTAAGAGTGGAAGAGAAACCATTTGTGAGAAAGAGATGTGGAGACAACCAGAGGAAAGGGCCTTTAATATATCCATAGGCTGGAAACTGTGCTCCCTCCTTTTGAAGATTTTATCTATTTAATTCAGACTGAAAGAGAAAGAGAGAGAGAGAGCATAAGCAGAGGGAGGGGCAGAGGGAGAAGCAGGCTCCCCTCTGAGCAAGGAGCTTTACAATGTGGGGCTGAGCTGAAGGCAGACGTTTAACCCACTGAGCCACCCAGGCACCCCTGTAAGCCAATTCTAAACAAGTACAAACTGTCCACAGCATCCCTGTCTTCTTTTCGTTCCTCATTCTCCTCTTCCCTCCTGTAGCTTCTACAGAGCCCAAGTAGCAGAAGATTATTTCTAGGTCCTCGCACAATGGGCCGAACACTGCTAGATCCTCTGACATACTTCACACCCTGTCCGCCTGACTGCAGCTGGCAGCCCTTGTGAGCTTCTGAAGGAGGAGCCACAGCAGGATAGAGACCCTGCACCAGGTGTAAGGAATTTTCTTCCTGTACAATACTAGACCATGTCTACATCTAGCACTTAGAAACGCAGAAATAAGAATAAGTGTATACTCTCTCTATACACATATATTTATATATAAAAACATATAAGTATGAAAAAAAGAAGATTAACAGATTTCAGTGGAAGTGAGATTGATTCCTGTACTACAGCTCCCCAGAGAAACAGAACCAATAGGATGTGTATATCCCCCACTTTTCAAAGTTCACATTATACCACTTTGCTTTTACAAAAGACCTATGTTGGTACCTAGTTTTGCTAACTGAAAGAAATCTGAAGAGGATTTTTCACTTTGGAAAAAAAAAAAAGGCAAAAAGGAAAAATGTGCTCAGGGTGGGTTTTGTAGGGAGCCACGATAGAGGGGAAGCCCTTACAGAGGTAGCTTGTAAGGGGTGTGGCCAGACTTCTTCCCCAGGAACTATACTCAGCATCTCAGCATCAGGCCGTGGGAGCTTTGAGCTATGTCTTTGAGAATCTGTGCTTTATTTTGATGTATTCTGTGCATCCTTCAGCAAGATTTATCCTAAAATGTGAGAAAGGGCTAAGAGAGGTTACTTTTTGAGTTTGAGAACACTAAAAAAAATTTCCGTATAAATTAATGGTAATTGCTTCTTTGCTCTACAGCATTTTGGCTTACAGAAGATGTCATAGGAATGCTTTACTTTTGGAGTGGAGGAAACTATATGTGTGTGTGTGTGTGTGTGTGTGTATACACATACATGCACACACGTACACATACATAAAATAGGGAGAGAGTTTTATATATTATAAAAGATGTCATGGAATGCTTTACTATTTGGATAGTGGAGGAAACTCTATTATACACACACACATACACATACATGAAATAAGGAGAGAGGGTTTTATTTATTATAAGGAATTGACTCACACAATTATGTAGGTTGAATGGTTCCCAGGTCTGCTGGGTAACAGTCCCAGCCTGAAGACTGACAGACTTGAGAGTCAGGAAGTCAATGTTTCATTGAAGTTTGAATGCAGGAAAACCAATGTCCTAGTTCAAAGGCAGTCTGGCAGGAGGAATTTTCTTTTACTCAGTGCAGAGTCAGCCTTTTTGTTCTATGCAGTCCTTAGGCTGATTGGATGAGGCCCACTTGCATTAGGCTAGGCAATCTGCTTTACTCAATCTACCACTTTAAATGTTAATCATTCAGAAACACCCTCAGAGATACACCCAGAATAATGTTTCTCCAAATGTCTGGGCACCCCAAGGCACAGTCAATTTGACCATAAAATTAACCATCACAATTCCCAACAGCTGGGATCTCATAAATCTGACTCTTAGGAAGTATAATAATAAGTGCACCATTAGTAAAGATCACAACCTTACTGTTTATCAGTATGAAACCTTATCCCAGGAGCTGTTCACTGGAATTATAAGAAAAATAGTTGCCTGAGACACCACTGGTTCAGAGGTCATAGTCAGGGTGACATTCTTTTAGGAGAGAGGATTTTTGGTTAAGTGGTAGAAGCTTCTCAATTATCATATAAATGGAGAATGGGCCTATTTCCTTCCTAGAGTTATTTAGAATTGAGGAATTTTGCTATTAGAACATCTTTCTAACCTCCAGGGAGCCAGTGGACTCCAAGGGTAAAGAATGGAGTGACAGGCCCATCTGTCCATGTCATTCTTAGGCTCCATGGCTCCTAACTGGTTATGTTAAAACTGGGAGTGTACCTCAACTCAGGGTTATGATAATCCTAAAAACAGATTGTTTTTCAGGTGAAAGTCTTCAGGACGTTCCCATTATGGTCCTCTATAAGGCATACTGATCTTCATGGGAACACATGGGAACACATGTATGCTAATACATGTTGAATTTATAGTTTTATTTTTATCAGTGCCCCAGGATCCCAAGCCAATCAACCTTCACTATGTAAACAGAACAAATACACTTAAGTTCCTTGACCATTAGCTTTCCATGTCAGTCTTGGAGAAAACCTTCTAGCCTTCATGCAAACTTTCAAAAAATGTGACCCACTTTCAATGAAAAGTATATACACATGGATCTCAAATTTCAGGGAAAATGAACAGAAGGAGACACTTGAGTGCTCCCTGGTCTCCACTTAAATCTGCCAAGGTCTAGGTCAGTTGGACAATTTTGCCTACGTGTATATCAAGGATGCTAATACACTGTGGGGGAAAAAGAAGAATCCCAGGTAGTGATGGTAGAAGGGGCATTATTAGACAAGCATGCAGCTGCTGGGACAACCTTATCTACTGGAGATCATCCCATTGATAAACCCCAGTCAACCCAGTAAAGGAGAAGGCAGTGAAATTGCTTAAAGCCAACTCTAAGAGCTAAGCTTAACATAAGCTCAAGCGACATGCAAAGGCCTAGACTCTCTTGCACTTGCATAATAAAGTTGCAGACTGATTTATTTAAACATTACCTCACTGGTAATAAATATTCTAATATTAAAAACGTTAACCTGAAGAATGACAATAAATTCCCTTCAGAGGGACACGTTGTGGCCTCTTTGTATTCTCAGTAAAACCATGCCATTTGCTGCTTAATGTAATAACACACACCCAGAACCCCCCCCCCTCCCCAACCCTCATGCACTTAAACTACTTTTGGAGGATCTGAGGAGCTTATCTTAGGAATAATCAGTCGATAAGATTCCACTGTGAGAATCATCAGCATCCAAAAGAGCACCTCACCCCTTTTGATTCAAGTTTTAGATATTTATAGAACAAGACAAAGATTCATTGCTTAGGTAGAGCACTGTTCTTCGTTACTTTTTCCCTTTTTCTTTCTACTCATTTAAATGAAATGCAGCCACACTTTGACAATACAAAAAAAATATTTTTTAATTCAACTTAAAAATAAAGGATTAAAAACCCAAGTTTTTTTCAAGGATATAGAGAAAAGGGAACCTTTGTGCACTGTTGGTGGGAATGTAAATTGGTGCAGCCACTATGGAAAACAGTATGGTGATCCCTCAAGACATTAAAAATAGAACTTATCATATGACCAAGCAATTGCATTTCTGGGAATATATTTAAAGGAAATGAAAACAGAATCTTGAAGAGATATTTGCACCCCATCCAAAGGAAAAGAAATCAGTATCTTGAAGAGATATCTTAAGTCCCATGTTCAATGCAGCATTATTCACAACAATTAAGGTATGGAAGCAACCAAAGTGTCTGTTCTTGGATAAATGGATAAAGAAAATAGATTTAAAACACATTAAAAAAAATATATATATATACAACGAAATATTTCTGTCTATAAAAATATCCTGCCATTTGCAATACCATGGATGAATCTGGAGGACATTATACTAAATAAATAAGTTAGAGAAAGATAAATAATGTATTATCTCACTTGTATGTAGAAGCAAAAAGAGTGGAACTCATCAAAATAGATAGCAGAATGGAAGTTGCCAGAGGAGAAAAGGGGGACTATTGGTCAAAGAGTACAAACTTTTAGCTATAAGATGAATACGTTCTAGGGATATAATGTATAGTACAGTATTATTAACTATAGTTAATAATATTGTATTGGATACTTGCAATTTGCTAAGAGAGAAAATTTTAAATGTTTTTACTACACACACACATACATATACATAAATAGTAACTATGTGAGGAGATGGATGTATTAATTAACTTGATTGTGATGATCATTGCACCATATATATGTATATCAAATCATCACATTGTCCGCCTTAAAATATACAATTTTATTGATTATATCTCAGTGAAGCTAGAGAAAAAGAAAAAAAGCTAAGATGCTTTTAATGCCATTTTGTTATTGGGCATCAGTCAAGAGAAAGGAAAACAGAGAAGTCTGTTGAATAATGCAGAGAGCTGCTTGTGCGGTGAAGCTGTGTAGTATGAATGCAGGAGTGAAAAGAGGGGCCACTGCACCTGCAAATGAATTGGCTAGAACATGTCTATGATGTGGTAGAGAAAGGCAGGGACACAGCAAAGGTTATAGCAAGAAGAAGCAAGAATTATATAGAAAACTGAAGTAAAACAACAACAACCAAGAACTCTAGGAAACACACACACACACACACACAGCGGGTTGCAAGGTAGGGAAAAAGTGAGACTCTGAATGGTAAGGTGGCAGTTACTACTTACACACCTCTAATAATAAAATTTTATTCAAAAACCTGATTCAAGGAATGCCTGGGTGGTTCAGTCGGTTAAGCATCTGACTCTTGATTTGGCTCAGGTCATGATCTCAGGGAATGGATCAAGCCCCACGTGAGGCTCCATACTCAGCAGAGTCTGCTCGAGATTCTCTTCTTGTTCCTCTCTCTCTCTGTCCCTCCTCCTTCTCAAATAAATAAATAAATCTTAAAAAAAAAAAAACTTGAGTCAAGATATCTAGTATTTGATCAAGTCCATTAAAATATGAAACTGATTCTGGTTTTTTGTCAGTCAGAAAACAAATGTAATTTTAAAAAATTATGTCCTTCAGGGATAGTACTATCCTAGCAATGTCGATCCACCAAAAAAAAAAAAAAAAAACAAAAAAAAGAAAAGAAAAAAAGAAGAAGAATCATCATCATCAATAAAATCCAAACTGAAAATGTCACTGGCAATGAAATTAGTCAAAAAACCATGGGTTGAAAACTACTTAAGATGTCTGTTTTAAGAATATATGCTATACTTAGACATGTTTGGAAAAATAAAATATAAAAATAGCTGAGATTTTACATCTCATATAAACATAAAACATAAAACATGTTGCACAGATGAGAAACATATTTCTACAGCTATAAGGATTTTTATGTAAATTCAATGTAAACCCCAGGAAGGAGATAGGATGGTCTGAGATGGAGCAAAACTATCTTAAGGTCCTCTAGCAAAAAAAGAAAGACCATCTCAATAATTATTTTCAAAACCCTATTCTTCTAAAAACTTACACTTTTTAATAGTTACATGATATTTATTTTTTAGGTTAACTGTTTCAATGAAGGATTTAACATATTTTTGTTGAGATTGATCATATACTACTCATGAATGTGACTCTAATGCAGTATGATATATGGTGGCCACATGCCTAAATTGTTGCTTCCATATTTAGAAAAATGAGTACATTCATTCCACAATCTGAAATAATTAAAATAAGTAATAGGAAAGCATATAAATATCCTAAAAATTAATGTTTGCATAACTGGCCTCGCTGTAATAAAGGTTTTCTTTTTTTCTTCTAATTTCTTTAGCTTTATTGAGCTATAATTAACAAACATAGAGGTAAGATACTTAAAGTGTACAACCTGATGATTTGACATATACATATATATCCATATATTTGAAAGAATTCTCCCTGTGGTGTTAATGAACACATCTATCCCCTCACACGTATACCTTTTGTGTGTGTGTGTTTGAGAACATTAACTTCTATTTTCTCTTAGCTTATTTTAATTCTACAACACAATGTTATCAACTATAGTCATTATGTTATACATTAGATCCTCAGACCTCATTCATCTTATAACTGAAAGTCTGTAAACTTTTTACCAACCTCTCTCTATTCCACCAACCCCCAAGCTCCTGGCCGCTAAGTGACTTTCTATTCTCTGTTTGTATGAGTTCAACTTTTTTTGCTTGTTTAGATTCCACATATAAGTTGTATCATACAGTATCTGTCTGGCCTACTCCACTTAGCATTCGCCCTCCAACTTATAAGTTTGTGATCAGCTCATCATAAAAGCATTTTCTTTGTGGTAATGATTGGATCTCATACCCTTTCAGAATTTGAGGTTTACCCAAGGATTAAATAAGCAATGCTTTTTACCACTTCATCCTGATTTATATTGATCCACCAAAAATATAGAGGTATTCATCAGCCTGTCTTATAAAACCCATTTTAGTATCATCTTCAAGGCCTCCAGCATCTGCTGAGATCTATATCCTGCATGTTCAAAAGCTAACTAGTTCCTAAATTCTCATGATTAAAATCATTCCTCTGACATAAAATATTGGCCACAAAAAGAAAAGGTAAAGAGGTAAAATTCCAATGATTACACCAAAGACCATTAATATAAGGCACAGGTCTGTTTATCATACTAATATAACAGAAAGAGTATTAGACATAAAGCCAAAGGTCGGGCTTTGGGTTCCTGCTCTACCATGCACCCCATAACTTGAAGCAAACCATTTAACTTCATTAGGCTTCTGACTTTTTCTGTGAAATAGACACATCTACCGTAAGAATGCTCCAAGGATTAAATCAAGTGGTGGGTTTTAAAGTATTTAGCACAGATTTTCTATGCCATTTACAGACCACATTAATTGTTTGAAGAACAGAGCACTGAACAGTCAGATTTAATGAAGTATGTGGCAGATACTACTATTGGCCTACCCAATAGTTATTTTCCTCCTTTCTTTTTTTAATTGATCCAATTTTGCTTGGGGTGACAATAAATAATAATCCTTATCAGTCATGAACTGCTTTTCTCTGGCTGTGAGAAAAGAGACCCATACTTGACCAAGCCAATACAGTTGGGGCTCTATTACCTGTGATCAAATGTGTTCCTGATTGATGGAGGTAGAAACAGGAAGCAAAGGGAAGCACCTAGAGCACAAGTTGTTGGCTGGAGCACATAGGGTGATCAAAAGAGGATGCAAAAGGGGTAGGAAAAATTTAAAGGGAAAAATGTTATTACAAAGAAAGAAAAATCTTGACTGTGTTCACACTTGTCCCAGATCTTGCCCAATCCTTGGAAGGCCTGATGGTTACTGACCATGGCAGGGTTTGAAAGCAGGCTATATAGTAAGAAGCCACTCTGAGCCACCTTCCCCTGTAGGATAGATTTCCTATTTCTCTACATAAAAGTGTTCTTGGCTGCTATGCTTCTATTTTATTAGATGCAAACTCATTTAATAACTCTTAAATTAATTTTGAACCATTTGTTTATGTTTTAAAAAAGCTTTTTCATTGCCAACCAAATGGAGGATAAAAAAATTACTGGACTCATTTCAATCTAAGAGCAATGGATTCCTATTTTTTTTTTAAGATTTTATTTGTTTATTCATGAGAGACACACACACAGAGAGAGGCAGAGACATAGGCAGAGGGAGAAGCAGGCTCCATGCAGGGAGCCCGACATGTGACTCGATCCCCGGTCTCCAAGATCACACCCGGGGCCAAAGGTGACGCTAAACCACTAGGCCACCAGGGCTGCCCTCCTATATCTTTAATGCTAAGTAGACCTATGCCTGCCTGGGTCATGGAACATGACTGGGCTTGGTTTCCACTTTTAAAGAAATTCAATTGATTTTAACTAAACATCATGTATAAAAATGTACTTGAGGAGATGGCCAATGCCTAATAGAAATCAAAGCCACAGAAAATTGATTCTCACCATCTCATCTATGTGTATTATGGCAGAAAGTGTCTGTTCCACACCACCTAAAAATACTGTACTCTAAGCCCCATGAGCATCCACTGGAGAAACATCAGTTTGGGTTCTTGCTGTTTAAATCACACCTTAAGACAAAGCAAAGATCAAATCATGAAACCCACAGGATGCAAATACGCACTCAGCTCAGGCAAGAATTTTAGGGTGTTCAATAAAACCCAATAATCAGGATAGTTTTAAATAATACTTTTATGTAATGCTTTTAGAAAAGCAATTCCCCAAATGCGTAAAATCTGAAATTTTACATAAAGATGAAGTCTGACTCTGCACGTCCATGATTCATTATACTCTCTTCATTTTAACTCCAGCCTCAATGTCGCTTTATTTTTTTAATTTTTTTAAGACTTTATTTATTTATTTGAGAGAGACAGCAAGCACAAGCAGGGGGACAAGAAGGGGCAGAGGCAGAGGCAAATGGAGAGGGAGAAGCAGACTCCTTGCTGAGCATGGAGCCCCATGCAGGGTTTGATCCTAGGACCTGAGCCAAAAGCAGACACTTTACTTTACACTTTACAGCCTGAGCCACCCGAGTGCCCCCTAATGTCACTTCAGATTAAAAAGTCTTCTTTGGCTCAGATTTCATCCTGCCCTGATCCTGTGGGATGGGGCAGTTGCAAAACAGAAGCACAGAGGAAGATGGTAGAAGCCATTGGGATGAGACCTTAGGAAGAGCATGATTGCTCATGGAGGCTCTGAGACCCCTCAGGGATCTTGTTAATGGGCTTCCTCAGAGAACCAGTGTCTTCCCCTTCCCATGGCCACATCTCCAGAGCCATGATGATGCCCACTTGGCCTCTGAGTATTCAAGCATAGCCTGGGAGATCTTCACCATACTGTCCGCTCTCTTTGGATGGGACATTCAGCTTCACTGAAATTGCATTGATTTGTCCCCATGGATTCTGGGCCTGAATGACCTGGTTTCAGGTGCTCCACTCTGAAACCAGGCTTTGCTTACATCTCATCATGCCTTGTGCTCAAGCCCTCCTGGTTCTAACAGAGTAGGGTGAAAAAAAATCAAATCAGTAAGCAATAATAAGTCAATATTTTTCTGTTTTTCTCTACTTGAAAAAAGTTAACACTATGTTTTTCTTTTCTATTTTCATAAGAGTAACTGAGTAATATGCTTTCCTGTTAATAGATGTTTCATTCCTCCCTTAGGCATGGCTAGAGCTACCCAGGCAGTATTGGTCTTCATTGTGAAGCCCTCATTAGTGCAAATGGCACAATAAGTAAAAATGGAACTCCACACCCAGGCCTTGTTTTAAATATCATTGCCATATGTGCTCATGAGTCATGCATTATGCTTTTAGGCAATTCTGCCGGTGACAATACTTGATTCAGGAAGGTGTCTGACCTGAGGCATTAACTAGAGAAAATAATTTATTCCTTCAATTCTGTCCCAGCAGAGTACTACATTTTGAAAATGGAAACCACTCATGTGGATCATGCACAACAGCATGCACTGCTATAGAAGCAATGTTTCCAAAAAATCTTGCAGACCACATTGGAGATGGTCTTCATTATCTCCTGATAATAGTTCTAAATGACACCATTTGATTGACATTAATGCTATTTGATTTAGGCAACACTAATCCTCTCAGCCTAAGAGAGCCAAAAATATTTTTGAAGCTCCTTTTTTTGGAAGTGAGACACCATGATTTTTCAGAAATTCAAGTTGAAATAGGCCTTAATTTGTTGTTTCCTCCGGTGTCTTTTTATATGAGGTTTCTTGGTGACAATCATTGAACCATATGCCATATTTATAAGGACTCTGCACACTTGTTTCATAGCAGAATGGCTTTCAATGTTACAGTTTCTTTCATTCTTTTAAAAAAGATTGCATTTATTTGTTTGAGAGATAGGGAGCAAGGGAGAGACCAGGATCAGGGGGACGGCTGAGGGAGGAGAGCCTGGTGTGGGACTCTATCCCAGGACCCTGGGGTCATGACTTGAGCCGAAGGCAGGCGGTTAACCAATCAAACCACCCAGTCTTTTGGTCTCCTTCATTTTTTATGACAAACACAATGTCTATTTACTTCCCTCATATTTCAATCTTCTTCTTGCTTCTGAAAAACCAGACCAAATAGAGATGGAGAGGTTCATGTAATCTGGCCCATTCTGTCCTTTTTTCCTTATTCTGTACCATTATTGTCTCCTACCAAAGCACTTCAAAGATAGGCTGGCTCTGTATATGCTGTGGACATCAGATGGACAATAACTCTATGTATACTGTAATGGTCATTTATTAGCACAGGAGGAGAGGAAAGCATGCCTTGAAACTCACTGAGGGGTAGGCCCTTTGCTTTTCCATCAAGAACTTCTAGAAACCTGACTGCCCTCAGTAATAGTGTTCCAAGGATTAGGAGTAGTGAGATCAATCTTGAGCGTGTGTTTGTGGATGAGAGAAAGGTCTTTACTAAAGGAAAATTTGTTGTCTGAAGTCAAGGATACAAAGGAAAGAAAAAAATCTTTTGTTTTGCATGAGGCCTTATTTTAATACTTATTTTTTCCCCAGGTAAGCAAGCCACTCAGAAACATGCCTCATTTCCCATCCTTCCTTCTACTTCTATGCCCTTCATTTCTTCATCTCTCTCCATCTTTATTTCTTCTCTTTCTTCTCTCATTCAATATAGACAGTAGGAGAAAAGGCAGTACTCTCAGAATCTAAGTGAGATGTGGTTGTGGGGACAAAGCTGGGGTGGGGTTCAAGCAATCCCATAGTTTCAGCTACTGAATCAGTTTCTGGGGTTGGTTGTGCAGTGTACTTGTTCTCTGTGACATTTTTAGCAGGAAGCTTGAGTATGGAACCTGAACAAACCTCCTGCTTCAGAAAGCAGATCTGGCATGAGGACTGTCTGGAACTCTAGGCTCCCTGAGTATGCTCATTGAGAATACACAGCAGTCATTCAGGTTTAGCTAAGGTAAACGTCTGCGTTCCACTGCAGTCAGCTTGGCAGAGGCTGATCGCCTCAGTTGGCTTGAAACTATCCTCACAGGTGGTGTCTGCTCTCGCCATGACCCAACTCTGAGATCAAATATTCCCCTGAAGCCAGCTTCTCATTCTATTCTCTCATTCAGCCCTAGGATCCCCACTGATATCAAAGGGTATTCCTACAGGGCACGGTGAAAAAGGCCAGGCTGGCCCCTCTAATTGAGCTAACAGGACCACAAGAGTGTGGAAGTTAAGATTCCTTTGAAATGTGTTTGTAACATGAGGGAAAGCAGGGGAAGCAGGAGTCCCAGCAACAGTCTCTTGTCTTTGGCAGTTTCGTTCCAGAATTTCTGCTCCAAAGAAGAGATATATAAATAAACTTACTTATTTCAGCAGATTTAAAATAAGGAAGGGCACATAATATATTTTTAATTTGGTATATCACATATTTGTAGGCATTTTCTGATTTTCTCTACCTTTTAATAAAAGCAGCTTATCAATCTCTTCATTACACGTGATTGTCTTGATTAGATACAGCCTGATGCTAATCAGGTCAAAGACTTCATTGCCAGAACGACCAGTTAGTTGTACTTCATTTCAAGGTTTCATTAGTCCTGAATCCCAAACAGCTTGGAAATGTAATGTTACATGGGGAGCAAGAAGATGAATAGTTTCGCCCCTATCTTTCGTGGGATCTGTATTATCACCTTCACATCCGAGGGACAGCATTGTTTGGCTGTTGTTAATGTTGTTGTCATATTGCAGCATCACATGATGCTCTAGCATGGCCAAGAGAGTCAGCAGCCAGAAGTAGAAAGTATGGCAGACCCATCCATTTTTCCTTCTGCCAATTCTTTTTTTGTTTTGTTTTAAGATTTATTTATTTATTTGGGAGAGAGAGAGAGAGAGAGAGAGAGAGAGCAGAGGGAAAGGGAGATGAGCAGACTCCCTGCTGAGCAGGGAGCCCCCCCATGGGGCTCATAGGACCCTGAGATCATGACCTAGGCCAAAATCAAGAATCGGATGCTTAACTGACTGAGCAACTGAGGTGCCCCCTTTCTGTCAATTCTTGATTGTGTAACTTTGGATAAGTCACTGTTTTTTTTATTCAGAGGCTTAATTCTAGAACATTTCCTTTTTTAATTGAAATTCAATTTAATTAACATATAGTGGATTATTAGTTTCAGAAGTAGAATTTAGTGATTCATCAGTTCCACATAGTACCCAGTGCTTGGGCATTAAGGAGGGCACTTGATGGAATGAGCACTGGATAAGTCACTTTCCTTCAATTTCTTCATCTGTAAAATAAGGATGATACAACATATCTCTGTAGTACTTCTATATGGGACCATTGTGAAGTTCACAATAGATCAAAGATTTGAAAGTGTGTTAAACACTAATGTCTTAGAAAAATTACTCAGTAGTTATTTTCATGTATAATTTTGAGCTACAATTCCCCCATCAATCATGAGTAAAAGCCAGCAGGGCAAATTCTGAGGTAGTACACAATAATTTAAGTTCACTACTAGGACAATGCAGGTACTGACTTGGAGTGGAGAAAAGGTGGTCTCTCTTATTACAGACAATCACATTTCCTATGGATTCCAAGAGGCTACTTCCTCCCAAAGCTGGTGAATCAGATATGGAAAAAGAAACTGGCTTTCATCAACGGCATCAGAACTAGGAAAGTAACTGATATAAAGGGAGGCCACTTTTACCAGTAGAATCTTGGACCTAAAATGAAGGAGCACCTATTGAATTTGTGGCACACAGATAGGAGTGGGATGGGGTATCTCTGAGTGTAAAAAAATCTTTTCCATTAGCAAATTTTTGTCACAAGGCTCCAGTCTTCCTCGACTTCCTTGACTTCCTAGAGCTCAAGCTCTGATATCACTAGCTCTCACGCTTGCACCACTACAAATACATATCACACTGGATGGTAGAGGATTCATGAAAGAGATATGGAATGATTGACCCTGCGACTCCGAATAGCTTGTGCTAAGCTCCCCAAATTGAAGAGATGAGGCACTGCCTATGCCCCACCGGCACCTCAGAGCCCCCATCATGGGCTGCAAGGAAGAGAAAACTCAAAACAACATGTTCAGCAGACAACATGGATCATTTCTAGGAGTGAAATTTCAGAAGCAGAGGTAAATGAGGAATCCTAAGAACTTCTCACTTTAGCTTAGAATATTTGTATTTTGTAGGTCTTTGGTCCATAGTGCTAATTCAGTGTTTCTGAAGGGATACTCAATTTGCCATGCTTTATTAAGTATCTACTTACAACCTCACAAATAATAATTTTCAAATCTTTTCTAAGATATTTGAAAAACAAAACCATTAATCTGCCTCTCTCTGGGTAATTTCAAAGCACTTATCTCCACAGTACCCCAGAAGCCAGACAAAGACAAATCTAATAGCAAGGAAAGAAAAAATATCTTTGGTGTCTTTCTCTACAGAGAAAGCAGGTGAATCTGAACCAACGTATGCAGCATCTGAGTACCTTTCGTTTCCCAAATATAATACTGAAATATGATAAGCCAAACTCTTTAGGATGCTAAGGTTTTCCCCTGACTTTTGGTTGTTTAAATGCAATTCCTCTACTCTGCTGAAAACATTTGCTAACTGAGTTATTCCAATTTGTTGTTAATTGGACTGTCTGACGTTTACACAGATTGGAGAATTTATCTTCCCCACAGCTTACAAATTGGAGGTAACCAGTCCAGTCAGGTGCCAACATTTTGTATATAGGATAGCGATCTTTTTTTTGGCAGAGGGGGAGCTATCTCCAACCTTAATTCCAGCCAAGTTAGAAATAGATAACACATTATTATTAAATTTTATTAAGGAAGCTTTATCTCATGAATATTCAGTATGTCTACAAAATGAAGATTGTATTAGCTATACTTTTCAATAGGTAACTTCACCTCATTTGACATTATCACAAAGTACAGTGTTTCACATAAATGAATTTTATAGCTAACCATAAACTCACCCACAAGAGCCTGTGAAACATATATTGAATGCTTATCTGCCTCTTAAACGGAGGTTACCTGTCATGATTTTGTCTGTTTATTTTGCTTGACAATTCAGGGTCAACACTGTTATCCTGCATGGTTGTAATACAGAAATGCTTTCCAGTATGAGTGGAGAGGGCCATGTCCCTGCACAAAATGGCTCTGAGCTACTGTGCTGTTTATTTATTTCAAGTTCTTGAATCTGCCTTTTCTCATTTCTCTGCATCCTCCATCACAATATGGCCATCATCGTGTTCTTGTTCATTCTAATGGGTTTTCCCTTTCTAATATATTGCTTCTACTATATTATGAACTGGGAAACCATACTCATAAGTTGTTATAATTTTGTACACTGCAAGAATATACAGGGACAAAGTGAAGATCTTGACTATATAAATAAACTTTATGAACTTAATAAGTGGTATTGAGAAATCCATTTGGTTGCTTATAGGCCTTTGAGAATATTACTTTCTGACTATTAAATATCAGATGGAATAAGTGGCCAGTGAGAAAGGTACATGTTCTAGCATTTAGACAGGTGAGGTAGCTTTGAGTCATGTTTCTTCATGGCATATTTTGTGTGAAAACATAGTTCACCAGCCAGCTTGTAATTATGAGTGTGAGGCAGATGTTGGGAGGGACTTTTGTATTAGAAAAGGTCTCTTAAATGTTATTAACCAGTAAACATGCTGAGTCTTGTTTTTTATCATTTAACCATTGACAATAGTAACTTGGTCATTTTTAGCTCCTACACAAAAAGTCATGGTTAGGGAAGGTCTTATAGTTCCACAAATGTCCAAAGGAGAAAGGGGCTTTGACCATGACAAGCTTTCTCATATGCACAGTCTAGATGAAAGGATCATGGATGGCCATATGCTCTGTGGAGATAGAATGGGGACAGGAACCAGAGCCCTAAGTTCTGGGTAGGACTGTCACCACCAGGGTCATCTCAGAAAGATGGAAACTTGTCCTAAAATAGATTAGAGGCAATTAATTTCAAAGCCATTAAAGTGGGGGTTTCTGAACTCACTGTTAAGTAAAGGTCACCAAAAACAGATTTTGCCTTTTCTCCCAAACATCTGATACCATAGGAAGCTGGAAATGGGAGTGGTTGAGTACAGTCAAAGGACTCTCGGGCAGCCCGGGTGGCTCAGCGGTTTAGCGCTGCCTTCAGCCCTCGGGATCGAGTCCCACGTCAGGCTCCCTACGTGGAACCTACTTCTCCCTCTGCCTATGTCTCTGCCTCTCTCTCTCTTGTCTCTCATGAATAAATAAATAAAATCTATTTTTTAAAAAAAGGACTCTCACAGAGAAACCCAAAAGAAAAGGAAGAAATGTCCTTGGCTTAGCTCCCCACTTCTCTTACCAAATAGGTAAGGGGCTCAGATCCCAAAAAAGCACTTAAAACAAACAACAAAAGGAAATGTAGTTCCATTTGTTTTACCGCCAGTACCTAGAAAGGCTTCTAGTGGAAATGTTTGTACCTTAGTCCCATTGTATTTGTGTTTTTAAGCAGTTACTAAAAAATTAAAAATATTTTTTAAAAAACTCTTTTCTCAGTCTGTGATAAGATACAAAAGTTTGAACGGCTATTTGAACCACATCCCAGCTCTCCTTTACTATTATGTGTCAGCAATGCCACCAAAGTCTATTTTGTCATCTGACCATGAGCTTCCATCCTCTCAGATTTCTATAAATCAGAAAAAAAATTGAGGCTCTTAAAGAGGGCTATGATAGGTCAAAGCCAACCAACAGATTTTTAAAACATGTCCTCAGAGGGATGTGTGGGTGGCTCAGTTGGTTGAGTGTCTAACTTTGGTTCAGTTCATGACCCCAGGGTTCTGGGCTTGAGACCCATGTCAGGCTCCTTGCTCAGGGAGCAGTCTGCTTGTCCTTCTCCCTCTGTACCTCCTCTGGTTTGTGCTCTCCCTAATAAATAAATAAAATCTTTTTAAAAATGGCCTCAGAGACTACAACCTATTTCTTTTGATTATATATGTGGTTCTAACTTCAGGTCTAAAAAAAGATATAGTCTTTAAAATATGTCACTGCTATAGCAAGTTAAGGGCTCTCTTATGGGGACTGGGGAAGATAGCCATTCATCCATTTAGTCAATCAACAAATATCTATCAAGTGCCTAATGCCTACTAAAACTATGCCAAGATTTGGGACCATAATGGGGAGCAAAATAAATCCAAACTGGGCACCTAAAGAGCTCGCAATCCAATGAGGCAGACAAGCATTAACAAAATATTATACAAATTAATAATTTAAATATCACTATGAAAAGTGCTCTGAAGAAGAGGTTCAGAGAATTCTTTAACTGGGACCATAATGAAGGCTGAGAGCCAATGAGGCTTCCCGAAGATGAGATATTTAAGTGGAGTCCTGAGGCTAAGCAGGTGTTAATGGTAACCATGTGAAGAGGGAGCGAATATGTCAGTCACGGAGGACAAACACAGAGCCCTGAGAGGAGCTGTTTGCTCAGACCAAGCATGTGAATCAAAGTGGGCATGTTTAAAATCTGTATGGTCATTAGGTAATCTTGCTTGTGAGTCTGCAGCCTCTGCCTCCTCCCCAGTCCCCCCAAGTCCTGGGAGTCTTATCCAACCACCACAGCTGTTTAGATGCCCTTCATCTCCAACATATTTATTATGTCCTTCACTTAGTTCTAAGTACTTATGCCTTAAACTACTTTTTAAAATTATCTTACTTGTATCAGTGTGCTGGGCTATGACAACAAAATACCATAGACTGGGTGGCTTGAGCAACAGAAGTTTATTACTCACAGTTCTGGAGGTTGGGAAATCCAAGATCAGGGTGTTGTCACGGTAGGTTTCAATCAGAAGTCTCTTCTCTTGGGTTGTAGGCAGCTGCCATCTTGCTGTGTGCTTATTGGACCTCTTCTTTGAGGGCACAAGGGAAAGAGAGTGAGAGCGAGGAAGCTCTCTGATGTCTCTTCTTATAAGGGTACTAACCCCACCAGAAGGGCTTCACTTTCTTTTTTTTTTTCTTTTAAGATTTTATTTATTTATTCATGAAAGACAGGGAGAGAGAAAGGCAGAGATGTAGGCAGAGGGAGAAGCAGGTTCCAGGCAGGGAGCCTGATGTGGGACTCGATCCTGAGACCACGGATCACGCCCTGAGCCAGGGGCAGGTGCTCAACCACTGAGCCAACCAGGTGTCCCAGGGCTTCACTTTCATGATCTCATCAAACACTGATTATTTCTCAAAGGCCTCATCTTCAAATACTATCACATTGAGGGTTAGGGACTTCAACATATGAATTTGGAGGAGACAAACATTCAGTATATAACATTCCTCTATGCGGATATATCTTACCTCTACAACTAGACCATGAATAAGAGAGTTTTGTGGACTTGTCCTATGTATCCCTAAATCCCCAAAGGCTCTTGTACATATCAAATGCCCATAGCAATTAATTTATTGCCAATGAATTATTTCTGCCTTTTTTCAATTGATCAAACACATAGAACCAATTAAATACAGTGAATCTTATTTAAGGAACTCATGTTAGGGTAACTACATGTCAAGTGATTTAATATTTGACTAAAAACATAAACTTATTTCCTTTTGCTACTTCGGTGTGTGTATGTGTGCATGTGTGAGTTGGGGAGTACATTTTTTTTCTACCTGATTGTGTAGCTGCTTTTTACTGGCATGTTCTATTCCTTGCTGAAATATTTATTTCCATACCTCCTTGGGATTAATCAAGAAAAATAACTACAATACTAACAAATGCTGAAGACATAGTTATAAACAAAAGTAGCAAACAAAAATGTGTAACACAATTCCAACTCTACTATCTACATATATATATATACACATGAAAATATATAAATATTTATATACATATATGTACATGTATGTATATTTTATATATATAAAACTCAGAGTCAGTAGAGCAGAATGGTTAAGAATGGGACTCAAACCAGAATGCCGGAATTTGAACTCCACTTTCACTAGATATGTGTATTTCCCTGATGATGAGTTATGTTGAACATCTTTTCATTTTAGCCGTTAGCCATTTATATGTCTTCTTTGGAAAAATGTCTGTTCATGTCTTCTGTCCATTTATTAACTGGATTATTTGTTTTATGGCTGTTGAGTTTGATCA
Organism: Canis aureus; assembly: GCF_053574225.1. Taxonomy (NCBI): domain Eukaryota; kingdom Metazoa; phylum Chordata; class Mammalia; order Carnivora; family Canidae; genus Canis; species Canis aureus. The sequence goes on along the minus strand of NC_135614.1, from coordinate 69,732,627 downwards.
GTTCTTTATAGATTTTGGATACTAACCCTTTATCTGATATGTCATTTGCAAATATCTTCTTCCATTCTGTAGGTTGTCTTTTAGTTTTGTTGTTTCCTTTGCTCTGAAGAAGCTTTTAATCTTGTTGAAGTCTCAATAGTTTATTTTTGCTTTTGTTTCCCTTGCTCCAGAGGTGTGTCTACTAGGAAGTTGCTACAGTCAAGGTAAAAGAGGTTGTTGCCTTTCTCCTTCTCCAGGATTTTGATGGTTTCCTGCCTCACATTTAGGTCTTTCATCCACTTTGAATTTATTTTTGTGTATAGTGTGAGAAAGTGGTCTAGTTTTATTCTTCTGCATGTGGCTGTCCTGTTTTCCTGACACCATTTGTTGAAGAGACTGTCTTTTTTTTCCATTGCATATTCTTTCCTGTTTTGTTGAAGATCATTTGACCATCTGTAGATCCATTCCTGGGCATTCTATCCTGTTCCATTGATCTATGTGTCTGTTTTTGTGCCAGTGTCACACTGTCTTGATGACTACAGCTTTGTAATATAGCTTGAAGTCTGGAATTGTGATGCCTCCAGGTTTGCTTTTCTTTTTCAAGATTGTTTTGGCTATTTGGGGTCATTAGCCTCTCTAGTTTATATGATGGGCATAATAATAGTATCTGCCTCATAGGATTGTTATGAGAATTACTGAAAATTACTGGAATTTGGAAAGCACAAAGAACAGTGCATGACACATTGAAATCTTCACACATGCCTTCATACCCAGGATGAAATAAACTGAAATACAGTAAAATATAATAAAATAAAAATGTGTCATAAAAGGCAATGGATGGATATGCAAATATGTTGATAGAGGTAACCTCTGATGATAAAGTTATCTAATTAATACTTTCTTTTGGGAGGGAGGGGTTTGTATTTCCAAATTTTCTCTTTTAATTAATTTTTTATTTAAATTCAATTTGCCAACATTTCTATAATAAATGTATATTTTTGGAACAAAACCAAGAATAAAAATATATTATTTAAATATGTAATATATGTATACACAGGTATACCTTTATATACATATACATATATATAACTGTTGCATTGCTTACATATCAATTTCCTTTTCTGAAAAACTAGAATAATAATTACCTTACAAGAATGTTGTAGAAATTAAACAGTTAATCTATACAAAGATCTCTGTTGACCCTTTTGCGTACACTGCCAACCTTCTGTACCTTGACCTATGTGGACTACAGCAAGGGGCTCCATTGGCCTCTGACTTTAGGCTGTTTGGTCACTGTGGAGCCCCAACACAAGGCCAGGAAGAGGAGAACGAGGCAATGTATTTGCTGAGCCTCTCTCATGAAGGTCACTTCACAGGCTGGCCCAGTGCTGTCCAGCTGAGGGCAGGCTTGATTCTTACAACATTGGATAAGCTTCTCATTCTTTCATTCCAGGGGTAATGGCTCCATTCTTACTAGCCCATCGGGTGTTGCCTTATTCCTCTGCGAGTTCCCTACACCACTCCCACACTTTTGTGAATGTCCTTTTATTAGACCCTCCATGATTTATTCTAATTGAACTTACCATCTGTGTCCTGCTGGGGACTCTATAATATAGGGCAGACATCATCTGACACAGTGACTACCCAGTAATTGTGAGGTTGGGTATTATTGTAGAGGTAAGAAAACAGTGCAAAGGCTAGTTGCCTACAGCTGAAGCCTAACAATCTGCCCAGAGTGCAAATTTCTTGTCCTTCTAGAACCTGATATATGGAGGATACATATACATACAGTGCATAGAGCGCTTACCATATGCTAGGCAATGGCCTGAGTTGGCTGAGGACCTACCCATAAGGTACATAGTTTATAGATGAGAAAACAGTAGTTACAGGTAGTTAATTAACCAGGTTAATTAGGACTAAGTAGTATCTGAAGTGTCTGGCTCCAAAAGGTATGCTTTTAACACAGATTCAAGTGGCTCCCTGAGCTCAGGGCACACAAAGCCAGCTGGGGCTTCAACCTTTTAGTGTGAGGAACTTATGGCAACTTCCAAGAATATTGGACAAGCCTGACCCTCATTAGCAGCAAGTGGCAAGGGCAATCCTGGTCTGGAAAGAGAGGGCCATGGAAAGAACATATTATAGGCCAGTTTTCTTTCCATCATGCAGAGTGACAGAGACAAGCACTTTGCTTGTGGTGAAGTATGACAATTCTTTGTCATTCCCTAAGCGTAGTTGCTCTTACTTTCAGAGCCTACACAGTGTATTTTATGCCTTTAGGTTAGCAGCTTTCCAGGGCAGAACTTGAGCTTTGTCTGACCTAATCCCATTTTCTGTTGATCTGCTTGTTTATTCATGATGCTGTGGATAAATAAACTATGCTCATTATTAACATGATTTGTTAACAATGTGCCGGAAAGTCTTCCTCCCCACATCTTGGCTAAACCTCCCCTTTAACATGCATTATAATCTCATGAACTAGATAGTTTCCAAATAAAGAGGCAGGTGCTATAACCATCAGAGAAACAGTTGGTCTAGTGATTAGGAACACAAACTCTAAAAAAAAAAAAAAAAAAAAAAGGAACACAAACTCTGAAGCCAGATTGTCTGAGTTCACATGCAATGCTATCACATCACTACCCATGCCTGTTTACTTACATGCAACAAGAGAATAATTGTAACATCTCCCTCACAAAATGCTTGTAAGGATTTTAAAAGTATATATATGAATATTTTTTTTTGCAGTAAAATGAAATATTTTTAATGCTGTTTCCAGCAAGAAACCTCAGGGAGGGTATCTGTTTAACATAAAAGAAGGGGTAATGCCTAAGTTCAAAGAATAATGAGGACTAAATGAGGAAAATAACTGGGAATGTAAATGAGTGAATGTAAATATCATATTATACATACACACACATATACATATATACATATATATACATATATGTATATATATTACTTACAACAGTCCATGACACATATGTGCACAATAAACTACATTTGGCAGAAACCAGAGTAAGTGCTTTTAAAACTTTGACAATGCAGGGAGGGAAGGTCAGGAAGTAGGGGGCATGATCAAGTTAAATTAACCCATTTTCTTGCTTGTTTTAAAATAAATAGATCCTATATTAAGAAGGTCACTTGTGATGAGTCCTGGGCATTATATGTAAGTAATGAATCACTAAACTCTACTCCTAAAACTAATCTTACACTATATATGAACTAATAGAGTTTAAACTTTAAAAAATTAAAATAAAGAGGTCTGAAGAGGAATAGAATGTCATGGCCTCTCAGATAATTCATTTGTCAAATATTTTTGAGCACCAAATATGTGCCAGGCAGTCTTTATTAAGCATTGGAGATACAGCAGTGAACAAAACAGGCAACAGATGACATGGAGGTTATATTCTAGTAGTAGAAGATCAGCAGTAACTGTATAAATATCACACTGACTCTAGTTAGTCAAGGTTATGTGCCAGTCTCTAGGATTAAGACATAAAGACCTATTTTTTTTTCATAAAGACCTATTTTTATAGGGGATTCCAGTCTTTTTGGGGAGAATGGGCACTAGCATAAAACAGGCATCTTTACTAATGGCCAGTGAGTATTAATGATGAATATTGTTGAGGGTAGAGGTGAAAAGCCTGAGGAGGAGGCCTGGATGCCTTTCACTCACAAGGCTCGGACCCAACAGGGTTACCCTGCTCCAAGGTGTGGGTCTCATGTTTACAGATTTAGAAGCTCAGTTTAGTTATGGTGGCCAGGGCTGGTCAGAAAGTGGAGAAGTGACTTCCAGTAACTGTATTCACAAAAGAGTGATATATAAATCAGTATATCAAAATGTTTATGAGGGCATATTCTTTTCCTGTGACAAAATCCTATTGGACCAGGAAAGGCAGCCTTTTGCTAGGACTCAAGATACCTGAGGAGGTGAGAGAGGAGGAGAGGAACCTGAGTTCATAATCAGATGTGTAGTTAGTGAGGCAGGATCAAAGAGAAATGAGTAAAATAGTCATAGGTTGAAGGAGTTAAATAGTCTTAGATAAGACCACTGCAGCATGGGCCATTCCCTTAAAGAGCATGCTAGCTTCCTGTGTCCTTCACATTCAAGTTCTCTTTTCCTGGGCTGAGCTAGATAAACTCTCTACTAACATTAACTCCTTGTCTTCGCTCCATGCAGACTTTTTGATTAAGAGGTTCTTTCTTTGGTACCTCAGAGTAAGCAGTTTTAGCCTGATCTTAAGTCATTTTCCTTCTAGATCTGCTGTGATCCCATCCCTCAAGCTAAAGTCTGCTAATAGCTAATGCCACATATTATAAATTCAACACTCAGAAGGGGCTCGTAGAATAGCATACCATGTACCCCACTGTGGACTACCTACCACCAAAGCATTGGAAGGAACTGTTGATCATACTCTGTGGTGAATAATCTTACATGTAGGAGGACCACTCTGAGTAAAGGATGGAGGCTGGAAAGAGCATTTGAAGAACCAAGTGGAGCAAATTTCCAGCAGAGACGGGATCATAACAGGAGCATGACTCAGAATAGGAGAGATGGATAGGACTATAATAAGGAAGGCCTTCAACTCCAAGCCAAAAGTTAGGAATATATTATATAAGCAGAAAGGGGACTACTGAATATTGTTGAACAGACAAGGTGACATATACAAAGATGAGTCCCTGGAAAATTAATTTGGCAATAATACATAGGGAAAAGCAGGGAGGTGGGCTTGGAAGAAAGAAGAGATGGCAGTAAATCATTCTTCAGACTAAGACAAAGGAGAGGATGGGTTACTAAACCTTGAATCTATTCTTAAATCCCAGAAAATTGGCCAGTGATCAAAATGAGTCAGTCTTCTTCTCATCTCATTCTCAACTGTCTTTTCATAAAGCTTGCTTCCTGGCACCTTCCAAAAGCACCCAGGCGTACACTAATTCTTTTCCTTCCAGGCAATTTTATGTGGACTAGACCAAGGCACCTGGGGAAAAAAAAAAGAGGTGTGTGGTGGGGGCTGGATGAAGAATCTGGAAACAGCAAGGAGTTCTGCATACTTTCTGCTAAAGTAACATACAAGAGCTAATCAGCATCAGGGCACAAGGCATAATTGGGAATGTTAGCTCAGTCATCATTAGGATACTATGATGACTTTCTGCATCAGTAAAATAAGGTAGTTGAGCTAAAAGTCCCATAAGTCAACTTCTAGTGTCTATATTCTAGAGTCTAGATTCCCTTCATTTTAGGAATTCAGGTCAGGCCATGCCAGCATACAAACTGAGGTCAGGAACAGACATTCATCAGGAGAAGAAGCCAGTATACAAAGAGCAAGGGAAAAGATTTCTTGGCAGAAAAAATAGCATCTCTTAAAGGCTAACAAAAAAAGATGCTGGCAAGGAGAAGGAAAAACGAGGAGGAAGGGTTATAATGGTTTATATTTACTAGACACTCTTCACATGCTATGTTATAACTGTTTATATGCATTAGCTCTTTTAGACTTCATAATTCTATAAGGTGGGTGAGATTATCATTCTCATTTTACAGAAGAAGAAACAGAGGCAGAGAAGCTAAGTTCTTCACCCATGGTCATAAAGATAGTGGTGGTGGAATTGGGATTGATTCCCTGGAAGTCTGGCTCTCATACCCATACTCTTAACCACAACGCTTGGAGTATTTATGGAACTGGAAGATGGTAGTGTGGCTGAAGTACACGGAGCCAGAAGAATGGCCTGAGGCTAAGTTGGAAAGGTAGGTAAGGGACCAGCTTATGAAAAGGCTATGATACATTCAATGTGTAGTGGGAAGTACTTGGAGTTCTGAGTAGGAGAGAGACATGGCACAATTGACTTTCTAAAAGATCCCTCTAGCGGCACCTGGGTGGCTCAGTCAGTTGAGTGTCTGCCTTTGGCTCAGGTCATGATCCTGGGGTCCTGGAACTGAGCCCTGCATGGGGCTCCCTGCTTAGCAGAGAGGGAGCCTGATTCTCTCTCTCCCTTTGCAGCTTTTCCTGCTGTGCTCTTTCGTTCTGTCTCTCTCTCAAATAAATAAATAAATAAATAAATAAATAAATAAATAAATAAAATCTTTAAAAAAATTTAAAGGTCCCTCTGATTGCTGGGCATAGATGGCCTTGTGTTAACAGTGTGATCATCACCTGCAAGCTCATTAGAGATGCAGAACCACGGGCTCCAACCCAGGCATATTGAATCACAATCTTCCTTTTGGCAAATCCCCTGTGTAAGTGTATGCACATTAAACATTTGAAAAGCACTAGCTTAGAGATTCCACTTTGTGATAGTTGGAGAGTGGAGAAACCTGTAAATGAGACTGGAGAGGGTGGCCATTAAGGAAAGAGAAGGACTGGGAATGGATAAGGGCACAGAAACCACAAGAGGAAAATATTTCTTTTTTTGTATAATAAATTTATTTTTTATTGGTGTTCAATTTACCAACATACAGAATAACACCCAGTGCTCATCCCGTCAAGTGCCCCCCTCAGTGCTCGCCACCCATTCACTCCCACCCCTCTTCCTCCTCCCTTTCCACCACCCCTAGTTCATTTCCCAGAGTTAGGAGTCTTTACGTTCTGTCTCCCTTTCTGATATTTCCCACACATTTCTTCTCCCTTCCCTTATATTCCCTTTCACTATTATTTATATTCCCCAAATGAATGAGAACATACACTGTTTGTCCTTCTCCGATTGACTTACTTCACTCAGCATAATACCCTCCAGTTCCATCCACGTTGAAGCAAATGGTGGTTATTTGTCGTTTCTAATGGCTGAGGAATATTCCATTGTATACATAAACCACAAGGGGGAAAGAGTTACGAGTTGCATCAGTTGCATTAGTGGCAAATAAGCTATACAAGGATCAAGTGTATTTGGCAACAGGAAGGTCTTGATGACTGAGAAAGAATAAGTCCAATGGATGCTGGTGATGAAATGAGAAATTTAGCCATAATATTGAACAAAGCAGAGCAGGTCTCTGGAAGTCAAAGTCAGGGATGCATAAGACTTGAGCCGAAAAAAAAAAAAAAAAAAAGACTTGAGCCGAAAAGATGTATTAAAATCAGAAAGAGCAGAGGTTTGAGGGGGAAAGAGAAAATCTCATCATGTCAGGGTCAGGATTTGGAAGAGAAGAGATCAAAAAAAAAAAAAATACCCATCCATGAAAAGAGGTCAGAAAAACAAACCCCCACCTGTTAAACACCTGTTGTTGTATCTACTTCTCTTGACCCATGCAACATACACAATAATGTCAAGCACATGGGAGGCACATACCCATTTCCAGGTCAGAAAGTCAGAATCAATGTTGAGAATGATGCAAAGAATTTATTTATCCAGCTACTACCTTCTGGGCATTGGTCTCGATTCTGAGGATACAACAGTGAAAAAGACAAACTTATCTGGTTCCTGTGTTTGTGGTCTTTTGATGGGGCAGAGAGAGGAAATGTGGATGTCCAGGGAAGGAGAGCAGAAAATATGCAAATGGATACATAAAATGATGTTAAATAGTAACAGTACCATAAATCAAACTAGATCAGGGTAATGGTATAGAGAGGAATATTAGGGCCTGGTGTTTTAGACAAAATAATCTGAGAAGACCTGTCTGGGATGGTAACATTTGAGCATTTGAAGAGAGAAATGGAAATAGCAACCAAATTTATTTTAAAGCACTATATTTAAGACCTATACAGATTGTTCTGGAAATGTTGGAAATTCTGGAAATTGTTCAGCAAGTCCTCAGGTGGGGAGAGATCTTCCAAACCAATAATTACCTATTATAAAGAATAAGGACCTCTAAGAAATTGGAGTAAGCCCTATGGGACAGTGGCCTGGGTCTGGGGCAGAGTGAGCCTATTGAATCTGTGAGGCCCAGGCAGGATGAAGGGGCCAACCTATCAATCATTTCAGTCTTGACAGTGCTGAGTTGTAGGGTGTGGGGAGGCTGCAGGCTCCAGGTTCCTTCTGCTCTCATAAACCTCTTTCTTCTTTTTCCCTTCTAATACATTATTATACCATTTCCTTCTGGCTGGTTCTCAGGACCACAGTCCTGCTCCAGTTCCGTGATAGCAATTCTCTTCACTCACTGTACCACCAATCCCCCCCAAAACCTATGAGGTTGAATACAGGCATCATCCAGCTTCTGATAAAATGATAGTCTTTACATCTGTTGCTCCACTGCAAAAGTTCTCTTACCTGAAGACCCAGACCTAAATATATAATAGCCTTCACTTAGCGGAAGCTGAAAATTTCTTCATGGAATGTCTTTCCCCCGATAATTTTGAGCATACCTGAAAACTTTCTCAGAAGCTAGAACTCTTAAGTCAGCTGTTTTTTTTTTTTTTCCCCATTATGCCCCAGTGAGATTCTATTATAAGAAAACGTAGTCCCATTTTGTGGATCTTGAAAGCCAGTAAGGGAGTTTGGTTTTCTAAATTATGTGCCTCTATTTGGGCTTTTTGAAAGCCATTCCTTTCTTGGATTATGCCTAATTTTGAACAGGTGGCCTTTTTTTATTCAGTTCATTATAACACTACTCCCAAATAGGCTAATAGAGCCCTTGATGCCCTTCTTATATGTAACTGGCAGAAATGTCTGCCTTAATAAAGCTGAATATCTAGAGGTGGGTTTTTTTCCCCTTGAAAAATGCCATGTCTATGCTGAGTGCAACACATTTACTCCAAATTTCCTATTTCAGGCAGCAGAGATTTGTCACAATGTGACATGCTGTACATTTCCTTATAGCATATCAAGACTATCTGGAAGATATATTACTTCAATTAGGTGTGTCAAACCATCTGCCACAGAAAATTCAAAATGCCCTCTCTGCCACCTGATAGAACACAGTTGATTTATTTAGAAGGTAGCTGGAAAGTTGGCAAAGGCTCAGTGCCTCATGGAGAGAAGAGGTGCTGTCATGAGACACAAAAACAAAAACCTCACTTGTTAGAAAAAAGGAATGCCTGCTGAAGGCAAAGCGGAAGGAAACATAACAGATGCCCTTATTAAATTAGTTCAGTTTATAGTAGATTGCAGATCCCAGGCTGACTTAATATGAATGAATCTTGACATAATCCTTGGAAGTTGATCAGTTATTCTGCAGCTGCTTTGCCACACCACCTGCAAATTTTGTGTGCAGATGATGTGCAGCTCCTAAAAACCTCCTCACAAAGGCTGACATGCAATAATGCACCTATGTACAATTTACAGTCCCTTGTATGTTTGTATTGGGGGTGGATAGGAATATGATGGGAATGTGGCATGTCATTAATTGCTCTGGATTTCTTTCTTGCCTGAAAGATTATCAAGAAATGGGAAAGTGAACACTGAATGTTTTATTTTAGAGAATCAGCAATCAAGTGTAAGCAGTGTTAATGTGGTACCAAGGGGAGAATGGGGGACCTATGAATTTCTTGTAACAGGAATACTCTGAATCATACTTTATCACCACCAAACCTGACTCTTTTTCGTAGACAATGTGCAATGGATCTGACCCAGGCTTGTGGTTCTTTCTCCCTGTTCCCCATAACTTAACTGAAACCCTTTACTCTGAAACCCTCAAACACAGAATTTCTCCACCTCAGCACTATTGATATCTTGTACCTGATAATTCTGTTTTGTGTATAAATGTGAGAGGAGGAGGTGTCTTGTGTACTGTAAGATATTTAGCCATATTTCTGGTCTCTACCTACTAGATGTCTGCAATCCCTCCCCAGTCATGACAGTTAAAAATGTCTCCAGACATTTTTTTTAAAGATTTTATTTATTTGTGAGAGTGAAAAAGAGAGAGAACATGAGCAGGGAGGAAAGCAGAGGAAGAGAGACAAGCAGACTCCATGTTTAGCACAGAGCTTCATGCAGAGCTTGATGTCATGACTCTGAGATCATGACCTGAGCCAAAATTAAGAGTCAGATGCTGAACCAACTGAACCACCTAGACGCCCCTGTCTCCAGACATTTCTAAGTGTCCCCTGGAATGGAAGCAGTAAATCATCCTTGGTTAAGAACCACTCCATTAACATTATGGGGGAAAAGAGATTCCAGAATTCCCTATGGCAAGTCACATGATAATTTTCAACCAACTCCAGATCATTGGCACGGTCAAGATGGTAACTATCTCAATTACTAAGGAGTATCTATTGTTTCTTCATGCTAGTAACGGAACTACCAGCAAGACCAAATTCTTCGGCATAAGAGATTTGTGGATATAACACTATTAAAATCCTGTTCCCTAGCAGTCACATTAGAGATAAATATGCCATTTTCATGATCTGGAGTAAACTGTCCAAGGTCATGAAATATCCTGTGGTTCTCCCAAGGAAACCAAGGCAGGGCAAATCAAGACCTCGTAACCTTCATTTCTCATTGCCTAGTTAACCACAACAAAAGCATAGCACTATTCATAAAGACAAGAAGCAATAATAGTTCAGACTTCAATTATGTCTCCTGTATGTATGTGTCAGGAAGCAGCAAAATGGGCTTCCTATAAATCTGTGAAGGATGTGGCCTGTAAATATTGCGATATTCAGAATTAGAAGAGGTTCATATGGCTAAATGATACTGTAAACGGACATGTGAAAAACATTTTATGCTTTAAATCAAGAAATAAATGTAAAAGAAATTGGCATTGATTCTAACCATCTCTCTCATACACACACACACACACACACACACACACAGACACACAGTTGTTGAAGGCATATATTAACCTAAGGTTTGGATTCTACTTTATTCAATAAAAAATATGTCCCTGGTCCCTAAATCACTGGTATTTGTTACCTACAAGTTATCCTTTTACTATTATTCATAAAACTGATTAAAAACACTTTGAAGACTAAAATACATAAATGCAAAATACATAAAACCTTTTCTAAAATTTCACTTCACTCTTTATGAAGTTCAAGACATTTCTCCAACGTAGAGGGATTCTCTTCTTACATGCCTATTGGAACTAAATTTTTATAATACTGTTCAAATAGCAGTTAGCACTTTTTCATATATCATCTCAAGTAATAATTACAAATACAATTGTCCTTATTTGACAATTGAGAAAACTGAAACTGAAGTTTTCTTTAAGATCACCTGGGGAGGGATCCCTGGGTGGCGCAGCAGTTTAGCGCCTGCCTTTGGCCCAGGGCGCAATCCTGGAGACCTGGGATCGAGTCCCACATCGGGCTCCCGGTGCGTGGAGCCTGCTTCTCCCTCTGCCTATGTCTCTGCCTCTCTCTCTCTCTCTCTCTCTCTCTCTCTCTCTGACTATCATAAATAAATAAAAATTAAAAAAAAAAAGATCATCTGGGGAGGGAAGGAATCTGGAAGATTAAATACTGCTCCTCGGGTTTTCACCAAACACAGCTTAACCACTTGCATTTGTTGGAATATACAAGAGACATACTCGCTGTTAAAATGCTATAAATTTAGATGTTTGTATCTGAATGGTGGATGATAAAATGTTTAAAGGAGAAATGGTGACAAACTGCAATATGGCATTCTAGACTGGCTCTTTGAGAAGGCAAAATACTTGGTGGATCATAGTCTTTAAGTAAAGCAGTGTTAGTGGGTAGGTATAATTATAAGTGGATACAGACTCTAGGCATATCACACATGTGTGTTCCTCTCCTTTCTCCATGAATTTACTCAAGTTAAATCACAGTAACATGAACACCAAGGGTAGCCCCACAGTTAAAGGAAAAATGATAAAGAGACGAGAGAATGTGTGTTAAGTGACCAGAGAAGAAAGCAGTCTCCATTATCATATCTTGGAGATAACAAGAGGGTGTGTAGGTAATTGATACCTGTCACCTCTAGGTCTTTTTTTAGTGCTAACTTTAGTGCTAACCTTCTCTTTTCTCTCAAGCCAATTGCCTTTTCAGGTCATGGTCTTTTTAACTGAAAGCGTGGGCCAGTCTCCCACACATCACCCTAGCCTCCTCCAAACCACCGGGTCTATGGTAAATGTTCTTACCTTGGAATAGTACTGACAGAGGGAGTAAAAAATTAAAAATCACTTCCTAGTTTAGTGCTTAGAGGAGAATAAGCAATAAGAGTTTCATGGTGTCATACTCCCTCTTAGGAACTAATTTACTCTAAGATATGTTTTCATGTTCAATGGCTTATAGGAAAATTGAGGGTCATAATATAAACCAGCCTCCATAAGGTGATGTGAATAGCTCATAACAAAATAGTTTTGAGTCAGTCAATGTTCAGCACATAGTCATAAAGAATAGGGCCCAGGTGATGGGCACCGTATAAACCTGAAACAGAACAGATTTCGGAATTAAAGCATTCAGAGCTTGTCAGCTGCTCCCCATGTATTAATGTGTGGTCCTGCCAAACAGTGTTGTCCATCCTTGTTGTCCTTTTGCAGTCGCTATGCACCAATTATCTCTGCACATTTATCCTCATTATCTCTAATCATAATAATGAGAATCTAAATTTTTGTGGAAACTTAAGTCGCTTTCTGATACTGAGGGGAATATTAACTCTTTCAAGTCTTTAGGATGTCATTAAAGGCATAGCAACAATAGCATGCTGAAGGACACCTGATTGTCCAGAAAAAAATTAACTTACCTCTTTCAGTGTTTAGCAGAAAATCATGAGCTCAGTGATGGTAACAACATAAAATAGTGATAATAAATAGTGAGCCTAATCTGTGTGAGTTACATTGAAAAACAGTCTTGGGGTGTATAGCTGGCTCATTTGGTAGGACATGCAATTCTTGATCTCAGTGTTGTGAGTTCCAGTCCCATGCTGGGTATAGAGATTACTTAAAAAATAAAAATAAATAGTCTTGTCATTTTGGGGCCTCTCCCTGGGTGCAGCTAAGATCTTAATTTTTCCTAAAGAGTTTTTCCAGTCAACCTGGAATTCCGGTTCTTTTGTACTTAGTTTGATGGCTCTTGCTAAGTAATAAAGGCACAGGCATTGTGAGTCAGAGTCTCTTGAGCCTGGTAACTCCACCAAACACATTTTAAAAAACTCCAAGGCCTTCAAGAAGCCTGCCATGAGAAGTAAATTCTCGAGAATTTACAGATTATTTAAAGACTATAGAAAGGTGTTATACTAGGAACCAGCTTCTCAGTGAAAAGTTATTAAACAGATAGTCAAAACAATACCACTGTCTTTCCAACAGGATTCTTGCCTTTTCTAACCTGTCTAACTTCTTTCTCAGTACTACAGGAATTCCAGTGTCTACATAAACCCACTTGTATCATGGAATATTTGTGTTCAGAACATATTCATTATGCCCAATCCTTTCAACATAGCAGATGGCATTTGAATTTGTCTAGAAGACCCCGTTAGAGACTATGTATTTGCTCAGGAAAGTGATTTTGATTTAGATTCTGATATTTGATTTAGACTCTGATATTTTGGCATATATACCATCACTACACCGTTTGAATATTTATCAGTGAACCATCCCTACTCCTGTTCTGAAAGGGGACATGTGCTCATTTTCTTCCAAACCTGATGCTTATGTTCCAGCTAATAAAACACAAACAACAGAATGAAGATTTTCAAGTTTTTAATTCAGTTTCTGACCATACTTTCAATATAAAGGATTATGTTCTCATTGTTGGATAAATATAACGCAAGACTTTCTTCAACACAAATAGCGTCCTTCTCATGTAGGTTAGTGGATTTTTTCATGCTATTAGTGCAGTTTAAACCTGTATTTCTTCTGGGACTACCTCACATTTCAAATCAAGACACTTACCTATCATATGTACATAGAATAATTTCCATAGAAACTCTCCTTCTCTTTGAATTTTTAGTATTACCATTTTTAAGTACTAATTATCTAGTTGTTTGGTTGCAAAAGTACAGGCCAAAAAAATGGAATTCATTAAAAATGTGCAAAACATTGTGGTCTGATGTCTTTGGAAATAAAAGAATATTCAATAAAAGCCCAGTTTTTCATCATCATGTGGGTTTGTGCTATTCTTTTTCACAGCTTTAACCTCTGTCCTCTTGCCAAACAAAACAAAACAAAACAAAACAAAACAAAACAAAACAAACAAAACAGGACCCAGACGTAACAAATACTTTAAAAGCTGAGCCTATCATTGAGGTAGATAGTTTCCATTCCTTTTATCTTACCTTATTGTAGCAGCTGAAATGGGGCTCTAGAGAGCTTTCCTGAAACTGCTTCTTAATAGATTCTAAGAGAGTCTCAGGTTATTTGAAGAACCCTTGACAGACACTGATGAAGGAAAAACACTCCATGAAACATACCATATGCTACAAATCTAGAGAGAGTCACGTGAGCAATTACAATTCTATTTCAAAGTTTGTTGGTGTGGAAACCTCACAGAAGAGTTGTACCTCCAAATAACTCCCTTTCTTCCACCTCTGCTCCCATCCACAGCCCCTCTCCCACCCAAACCATCAGGGAACAAGCTCTCCTGAAGCTTTCTTCCTGGGTGCCCTGGTGCTACACTTGTGCCTGCCTCCACTGGTCATCACTGAAAGTTCTTTATGCAACATGGCTGTGTTTCCCAGAAGCTTCCAAAAAATGGATTGGATGATTCTGGAATTCTTAAACCTTTTTTGCCAAAAACTTTTTAAGATGAATTAATTAATTTGTCAAATCCTTCCACTCATGTATCATGAGATTCAGACAGCAACAGATTCCTGAAGAATAAAGCATCATTTCCCAGTAGTGCTGAACATCTTCTTTTTTGCTCTTCTTTCTGTTCCAATTCATGATTCTGAAAATATTCATGTGTTGGTGCAATATTCACAAGAGTTGCACTCAGCAGAGGAATACTTTGCAATATTAAACAATTCCTTTCTTAAGTCTGTACATTTGGGTATAACACCAAGAAGCAGGATACCATTTCTTTACATTGGCAACTAGCTGGAAGATGAATAATATAATTGCAAACATTTTTATAGGAATACTTAGTAAAATTGGGCAGCTCCCGTGGAGCAGCTGTTCAGCGCCGCCTGCAGCCTGGGGTGTGATCCTGGAGACCCGGGATCGAGTCCCACGTCGGGCTCCCTGCATGGAGTCTGCTTCTCCCCCTGCCTGTGTCTCTGCCTCTCACTCTCTCTCTCTCTCTCTCTCTCGCTCTCTCGCTCTCTGACTCTATGAATAAATAACAAAAACTTAAAAAAATGAATATTTAGTAAAATTGAATATTTAAAATATTTTACAATTTCAGCTTCATTTATTTTTATTTAGAGGTGTGATATTTATTAGTTACAGTATATATTTTTGCCTTTAAATTTAATTGATAACTATGAATGTTAAGTTTCATAAAGCTGTATAAAAACAATAGCTTTATACAAATGCTCTATTTATCATTTTGAAGGCTGTAGGGGATGAAAACTTTTCTTTTTCTCCTTCCTAGGCTCTTTGGCTGGTCTAAATTAAATTAACATAAGACAGATTAACAGGAGAAAAATAAATTTAATTTCATACATTTGGGAGCTCATAAAAATATGACATTCAAGGAAGGGACCAAAGCAGGCAGCTTTTATTAAGCCTTTTAGACAAAGAAATAATTTATGAAGAATTGACAAAACAAGGAAAGTTTGTTTATTCAGTCTTCTTGGCCCTGAATTCCTTCACTCTGGTGATGAGTATGCCTTTTGTCCTCCAGGTTCAGGTAGAGTACCCTTCAACATGGGAAATTTATTTCCTGCTTTCAGGAGGACCAAGGAGGGTCGGGGTCAGAGTGTCCTTATTGCACTGGCTCTTTCTTAAGTAACTTTAATTCAAAATCATCAGTATTACCAAGTGGCATATTTGGGGGTGCCTTGCCTTGAACCTTATCATGGTAAAATTTCAAGATAGGAAGATGTTTTATTTAACGGTTTGTCAACTGATTTTTAACTTACAAAATTTTACTTACAAATTCCCAGGCCACATAAATGTTAGGGGCAGGCCTGTTTGCCTTTAGTAAAAAATTTCCAATTTTGTGTTCAGTTTCACTTTACCTGAATGGCCTCTCACCAGGCTCCTCTCTGCATACTACTTTTCTGGAGTTTTCTTGAATTCTCAGAAAGATGTAATGATGGACCAAAGTAATGAAACTTCTTCAGGTTCCATGCTCTCCTCTTTCTTCTAGCACTCACCAATATATAAGGGCATGACCTCAAGGCTTAGGGGAATGTCAAATTCTCAACAGAAAGTTGGGGAACTGTTCTCAAGTCTATCCCATAAAATGTGTCCAAATAAAAAGAGTTTCCTTATTCTTCTACATCTTATGACTTTATGACCCATTCCAAAGTCATAAAAGATTTATTCACATCAAGTATATAATGTATACTCTGTGAGTAAAGCAAAATTTTCTGATCAGTGAGTCATTCTCTCAAAAACAGAAAAGAAAAATTACTCATGTGGGCTACAATTATTTGGTGAAAGTTTCTGGAACATTACTTTTTAACACTCCTCATATTTTTAGATTTTTGCCGTATGTTCTAAATTTAAGAAGTTAAATACCATTTGAACTTTATTTGAAATAAACTACTCTTATTTCATCATTTTAGGAATGCCCAGGATCTAGCTAATGGGGAGGAGGATATTTCCCCAATCTATTCTCTAAAGTCTGCAGGGATCTGTCTCTCAAGATGTAATACATGTGCTGCTATTAATAATAGTTTGTCGTGATTAGGGAAAAATTAGGTAGTCCTTGACTGTCAGGTTGTTATCCTAATGAAAAGCTGTCAAGATAATTTTATTTTACTCTGAAATGTCTCCATCAATTAACTTTAGCTGATTGCCAGAACATTAACCTTGGTTTGCCTTTCAGATCTGCTGTTCTCAGAATGCTGTGTAAATAAAATATGGTATCAAATACATCACTGTTTAAAGTTGATTTGGTGGATTTTTTCTATACTATTTAAATAAAATCTAATGTCCTAATAATGAAAGATGCATTGAGTATTTTCCTGGGATTGAAAAAGTATACCTGAAAGTGTCAAGTGAACTCTAAATCTTATGGCAGATGCCGGTCTGATGCAGGTTTTTCAATGTCCATAGAACTACTCTATGATCACATGAAACTGTAAAATAATGATCCCATAAGTGACACCCATTATTACAATTAGTACCAGAAGTGACATCTATAAGATCTCCTTGACAATGTTGGCGATAGTAGACTCCCCAGGAAGGTTATATTCATGGTTCACATAAGAAAAGCGGGTCCAGATGACAGGAAAGAGCAAAATATATCAGTGTTTTAATGACCCCAACAGAACAGAGTTTAAACCAGTAATAATATCCTTTGAACCTCCATATCCACCTGTGTCTTTCCTCAGTCTTCTTCTATTGAAGCTCTGTTATCTCCAGAAAAAAATGAAGTGTTGGAACAGAGAATAATGATGATTCACAGATCTCTTGTCACAGAGCTGAGTTCTTAATTACTCTAACTGCATTCGGGGAAAGCACATGGATACTGCATTACAAATAATATTGAACTTTTCAACAATTCACCAAAATTTTACATTAAGTAGTCTTTACATACTTCCTCCCGTACTTGACTGCAAGATCCTCAAGGACAGGAATAACATATAACACATAACTGCCTCCTTCAAATATCCAGCATGATAATACATGTTCAAATATTATTTATTGATTGAGAGAAAAAAATGAATGGACTTATGTTTCTGATCAAATGTTTGGTCGGGTATTCAACTGAAAACAACTACAAAGACTGAGGAAAATACTTGTTAAGCCTTAGTAATTGTACTGAAGATCTTGGAAGAATGTGGGGATACCTCAGGCCAAATTCTACCTGTAGGAGAAAACATAGATGTTTTACCTCCTAAGAGGAAATCGCTTTTACTCAGAGCATTTGCTGAACTTGGCACACTTGAATTTCAGTTTTCATGGCCACACTGGTACAGGAGCAGAAGTCACACCCAGACCCTGCTGTTTGGGGACTTTAATAGGAGACCTTCCCCTCCTAAAGCTCCATTCACAGTTTAAGTCTGAACCAGACACAAATTACCTCTTCTCCCAACATGAGGATACTTCAAGAAAGCTGCTTTGGTGCTGAACAAAGATGGGGAAAATGTCCCTAGAAAGTTATTTTTTAAAAAAAGTTGGTCTGGGGCACCTGGGTGGTGCAGCCAGTCAGTTTAGCATCTGACTCTTGGTTTTGGCTTAGGTTGTGATCGTAGGGTCATGAAATCAAATCCCCTGTCAGGCTCCTCACTTAGTGTGGAGACTCCACCCCCACTCAAAAAAAATAAATCTTTTTTAAAAAGGTTGGCCATTATGACAGTTTGCAAGCTAAATTTAAATTCACTAAGAAAGTGTAACAAGTGCATCACACAAGTGCAAGATATAGATGGTAGGAGAGGCTGTGTATGGTGGGAGAGAGGATATGTTGGGAACTCTGTACTTCTCATTCACTTGCTGTGAACTTTAAAATGCTATTAAAAAAATAAAGTCTGGGGCAGCCCCGGTGGCTCAGTGGTTTAGCGCTGCTTTCAGCCCAGGGCCTGATCCTGGAGACCCAGGATCAAGTCTCATGTTGGGTTCCCTGCATGGAGCCTGCTTCTCCCTCTGCCTGTGTTTCTGTCTCTCTCTCTCTCTCTCCAATAAATAAATAAATAAATAAATAAATAAATAAATAAATATCTTTAAAAAAAAGTCTACTAATTAAAAAAAATAACTACAGAGTCTTCAAAAATCTGAAACTCAGTCTTCATTTTAAAAAGATTCCAGGGGTGCCAGGGTGGCTCAATTGGTTAAGCATCCAACTCTTGGTTTCAGCTCAGATCATGATCTCAGAGTCATGAGATTGAGCCCTGTAATAGGCTTTGCACTCAGTGCAGAGTTTTTTTGGGATTCTTTTCCTCTCCCTCTCCCTTCTCCTTTGCTCCTCCCCCTTCTCTCTCTTTCTCTAAATAAATAAATAAATAAATAAATAAATAAATAAATAAATAAATAAAATCTTTAAAAAGTTTCCAGACTGTTAATGCTTCATCCTTCTCTCTTTGAGTCCTTCCTGAAAGAATGTACCAACACTCTAGGCCTTGAAAACTCCCACAAATATTTTTGTAATGGTCATGCACACAGTCAAAACCCAAAAATGCCCAAGGAAATAAGTCTTCATAGTAAAATCCAATGGAGCTCTTCAAAATTTCAAATGTTGAAATAGTAAGACACATGATTTCAAGTAAATCAAATACCTGTTTGAGAATAATTTCAGGAAATTTGAAGTACAAAATATGGTATAAGAAGGGCAACTGGGTTGCTCAATCAGTTATGTGTCTGCCTTCGGCTCAGTCGTGATTGGAGGGTCCCAGGAATGAGCCCTACATTAGGCTCCCCACTCAACCAGGAGCTTGCTTCTCCCTCTCCTTCTGCCCCTCCCCCCCTCACTTGTGTGCTCTCTCTCTCTCTCTCTCAAATAAATAAGTAAAATCTTTAAAAAAAAATAAAATGAAATATGGTGTAAGAGATTTGAAGGACAGTGAGATAGTACTTTCAGAAATGATATAGTAACTATAATAGACAACTTAATAAATGGATTTACTAGCATATTAGATACATCTAAACAAAGACACCATAAACTGGAAAACAGGCCAAACAAAACACTTCAAATGCAGCACAGATGCAGAGTCTGAACGAGCAGCTATGAGAAAGAGAAGATGAGTAAGAAGGCATAACATACATATAAATGGAGGTCCAGAAAGAGGAGGAGAAGAAAGAAACCTGTGCAATATCTGAAGAGATAATGGCTAGCATTTTCCATAACTGAAAAATGACACTGATTCATAGATATAGACATCTTAGGGAATCCCAAGCAGCATAAATACAAAGAAATGCCTATCTAATCAAATCATACCAGATACCACTGAGAGATTTAAGGCAGTCAGAGAGAAAAAGGTGACTACCATCAAAGGAACATTTTGACTAACAGAGACCATGGAAGGTAAAAGAGAGGGAAATGGTATCTTCAATTTGCAGAGAAAATACTTGCCACCCAAGATAAGGGAGAAATAAATTCATTTTCAGAAAAAAGAAAACAATGTTTACCAATAGCAGACTCTTACAAAAAGGAAATTCTAAAGAAATTATCACATATCTATGATGCAAGAAGAATAAAAATCATAGAAACTGATATGTATAAGTACACATAAGTGAACATATTTAAGCATAGATAAGTGATAATAGAAATGTAAGCACATCCTGTTCACACTACATGGACATTTTGACTTATTCTCACTACTTCCATTACCACCACCCTAAGCTAAACCAATATCATCTTTTGCTTGGATTGTTGCAATGCTATTTCTTTTTTTTTTTTTTTAAGATTTATTTATTTATTCATTCAGAGAGAGCGAAGAGAGAGGCAGAGACACAGGCAGAGGGAGAAGCAGGCTCCCTGCAGGGAGCCCGATGCGGGACTCGATCCTGGGTCTCCAGAATCACACCCCAGGCTGCAGGTGGCGCTAAACCACTGCGCCACCAGGGCTGCCCTGCAATGCTATTTCTATAGTGTCTTTCTGCTTCTGCCCTTAGCCAGACTGATCAGTTTAAAATGTAAATCAGTTCTTAACACTTCTCTGCTCAAACTCTCCAATAGATCCCATATCAGTCTAATAAAACATTAAGTCCTTATAGACCTACAAGGTTCACATGATTAGGATCAGGCCCTACATAATTGAGCCCTCCATTTTGCTTCTGGCTTTATTTCATAATGCTCTTTCTCATTATCTTTATTCCAGTGAAACTGAACTTCCACTATCCTTGCACACACCTAAGTTACTACTCTCTCAGAGTCTTGAAAAGTCCTGCTCCCTCTGCCTAGAATGCTCTTCCCTCAGAAAGACACAACTTTCTCCCTTACTTCCTATGGGTCATTACTCAAAAGTGACCTTTTCGATGAGACCTGATGGGAAAAGGCATTCAGAGGGCATGAACTGCTAAGAGTATATTCCTCATGTTACTTGGGTGTTTGATTTATAATCATTCTTTAAAGTTATTACATTTGGCTTATATACTCCTCTGTGTATTTCAGCACTTTAAAAATGAAAAAGAACACTGAATGAGTAAATGAAAGAATGAATGAACTGAATCAACTGCTGTTGATTGGAAATTGCCTTTTCCAGAAGAGCTCCTAACCTGGGTTTCCTATGACATTGCTGCTCACAGTTTGGGAAAGTTCATTGAACCAGACTCCTCCCATCCCTCTTGAAATTGATAGCAGTCTGATGCTTCTTAAAAGAACACAAAGTTGGCTGTTGTTTTTAAAACATAACAATAGCCATCCCTGGAAACTCATTCAATAGCATTTTTAAACAATCATTTGTTCCATTTTAAAAGCTTTTTATCTTCAAAGTCCTTGCTACAGCTTTGGATTTTGTTTGCTTTTTGTTCCTAAGCCAGGCAATCTGCATAACAACAGTATTTCATTTGAAACTTCCCTGCGGTAGTTAAAAACCAGCTGCCTGACCACTTATTTGTGACATGTTATTGGTACAGCTGAGGATTAGCCAGCTAAGGTGATAGTTTTAATTATTTAAGGTGTATTAACTCCTACTCCTTTTCAAGCTTATGGCAGGCATTGGAACTAAACATGTCTAAGGTCAAATTCTACCTTTGCTGTTTAATAACCAGCCTTCAGCAATTCCGTTAACTTTTCTGAGCCTCTGTCTCTTCAACTTTGTAGGGTTTACAAAAAAATATGAAATAAGACAGGTAATCTCTTACCAGCATCTGATGCATCATAGATATTCACTAAATGGAAATAATTATTACATCAGAGTACATTTGGCTGATCCAGAGGTGAAGAATATGAGAACAGGTGTAAGAGGAAGAGTCTAGGATGGAGAATAGAATCCATTTCTTTGAACAAATGTAGGTAGGATTTAGGTCATTAGTAGGTAACAGATTCATCTGTGATCACAGGTACACAGGAGCTAAGATAGGAATGCAATTTCCCAAGGGATCATTGAGCCAACAATCTTTCAAATGAGGTTCAGTGACTCCAGAAAATCTAGCAATATTCTAGAGCCCTCCTGGAGAAGTATATGTGCTGCCGAAGCTAGCACAACCCTCCTGGAGAAGTGAGTTGTGTTTTACCTCAGTTTGAACCTGTAGCTATGTCTGGCACCTGAGGCCTTAAAGATCCCCTACATCCCTCAGGAAGTCTCCATTGGCTCTGTCTTTAAACCTAGTTCTTTTTCTGACTCCAACAGCACTTCATGGTTAAAGTTTCCTGGGAAAATTCCTGATGCCATGGCTCTCTTTACAGTTAGAAGTTCCTCACTTTTTTTGGTCTTTTATTAATCCTTTATTCTGTTACATACCTGCCAAGTTACACATTGATACTGGCCTTACATCAATTTAACCTCAGAGCTAATCCAAATTTTTCCACAAGATAGTTTTTCTTTGATTTTAGTTGTTGCCTAGTTTTTTAAAAATCTAACTTTTACATTTCTCTAGAAGAAATAGGGCCATGAGCTATGCTTTATAATTTAGATAGCTGATTATATGTCCAATGATTTTTCATGTTATTACAACAACTTCCTTCCAAAAGTTCCCTTCCTTACTTCCCCATGCTCTGTGTCTATCCTTTCATCATGTAATACTTGCTCTGCTATTAGGAAGCAGTGGGCATATTGTGAGACGAGTGGTATGGATAAGGCAATATTTTCTCTCTTTCCCCAAATATTCTGCTTACCTAGAATAGGACCTAATACAAACTTAGTTCTGTTTGTGTAGAATCTAGCAGATTTTTTTTACAGGAGAAAGAGAAAATGGAATGATGTAAAAGTACTGAGAAGCAAAAGAATGCTTCTTCTCCAACAAAAAGAGTAAATGATTTATTTCTGGAATTGCCTAAACTGAAGTAACTAATATCCAATTAGTTTTTTTTTCTCTATCCTACTACATACAAAAAAATTCCCATGCAGATCTGAAAGTGATTTTCTCTCCTGGCCCTTTCTATCCTCCCACTCCAATAGATTGCATTTTCCTTTCAACCTATGAGAGAGGCATTATGTATGCCCTTCATAGTGCTATAGGGGACTTATCTTAATTCTTATTGTATTTATTGTCATTTCCCTACTAGAACTTCAGTAGAACAGATTTATAAGTGAACACACAATTTGAGATGATACTATCATTCTAAACACAAGAAGATGTACTCCATAATGTTAGGCAAAAAAAATCACTTATTTATCTATGCCTTTAAGAAACTCATCATGTAAAAAAAAAAAAAAAGAAACTCATCATGTTACTGGAATAAGAAATAAACACAATGAGGTTTTAGCAGAGGAAGAGATAACCACTTTCTGAAGAGACACCATTGAGCAAGACCTTGATGAATGGGTAGGATTTAAACATGTAGAAAAGCATTCCAGAAAGGTAAAGAGAGAAGAGAATGAGCAAAAGCTATTAAGTGGGAATGGATCAAGACCATATGAGTATCAATAAGGTGTTAATTGTTCTGCTATTTCAACAACCACTCACCAAGTTGTAACACAATACTTATTTCCCAAAGATTTATTTAAACATTTAAGACCATTATATCACATTAGGAAATTACCATGTAAGCTAAAATTATGAATGCCATTTCTATCAAGTACTAAAAAAAATAAGACTTTACCATCATTTCAATACATTTCTTCTACTACCATTTATCATCTGAAGAAAGAGGCTATGACACAGCCTAATCACCTTGCAGAATATTTCTAATTATGTGAACACTCCAGTGACTGACAGTGCATGATCCAGCCTAGGGCAACATCAGATTCTGTACTATGAGAGGCGAGAATGGATTTGGAAGGAATCTATATTGGTTGTTGAGAGTCTTGATATCTGAGATATAGTTTTCTTGGTCCAGTTGGACAGTTCCATGATACTAGAGACTATATCTCTCCTGTTCACTAAATATTTCCCAGTCTCTAGCATAATGTCTGTTATATTTGTTGATTACATAAATTGCTTACTGGCCAGGTGGTTTTTCGTAGTTTTGGTCTCTGTACTTATAAAGTGAGGAACTGAAGACAGAATCAGGTATGATCTTCTCTTAATGCCCTTTTTTTGATGGTACACTCTAAGGTAGAGTTCACAGACAGGCTTTGTTTGGTCTGCACAACGATCAAATGTTTTCATTAAATGCCAAAAATCTAGATTCACATATCAAATATACATGAAAAATCAAAGGAAATTACAATATTGTGCCAAGCAATTTGCTCGATGGATACCAATCAGGTTGTTTAAATTTAAACCTCTAAGGTACTATACTCCCCACCACTCCCTGTTACTGCTCATTTTATCCATTTCCTTTAACTTTCTGGTCCCTGTAGATATTTAACTTTGTGATACCCTCGTCTGTCATAAAATACTCTTCCCATTTAATACATGGGAATACAGACACACAAAAAGTTTGTATAACTATATATATTCAGGTCTCCATTAAGTATAAAAACCTGAAAATGGCAGTGAAATCTACTGCAACTTTCATTCAAGCCATTATATAATTCTCTTACCTTTGAGTTTTTCCTCATTGCCAAGACTTTGCTGTCTTTCATGTAAAAGCCTTCCCAAGATTCATTTGGAAAAGAAAAAAAAAAAAGTAAAACTGTATATAATTGTAAAGTAGTTTTTGTAGAAACTGTAACAGCATCTATATTTTACAATTCTGTTTCTTTTTTTTTTTTTAAGATTTTTATTTATTCATGAGAGACAGAGAGAGAGAGAGAGGCATAGACACAGGCAGAGGGAGAAGCAGGCTCCATGCAGGGAGCCCGATGTGGGACTCCATCCCGGGACTCCAGGATCACGCCCTGGGCTGAAGGTGGCGCTAAACCACTGAGCCACCCGGGTTGCCCATATTTTACAATTCTGAATCCATGATATTTAAGATTAATTTTTCCATGAAGCATTAGCTACATTTATTCATGCTATCAAATTAATTTTTTTCTCTCTCTCTCTCTGACCCTAGATTTTTTTGTGTGTTGTTTGGAATGACCACTATTAAAGAGTCCAAGAGGCTTTCTGGGCCATTGTCAAAGGCATCTTTTATTGTCTATAGGGAGGCTGCTTTTAGAGGACAGTGGATGTCTGTGCTTTTAACAGAAAAGGGGAACAAACTTCCAAGATTTGGGCACGTGCTCATGGTCACAAAGCAGTTAAATGGCAAAACTAGAAACAGAACCTATATCCCTTAGCCTTTATTTGTACTCTTTCTTCATTACACCATGCTGACCATGCTTCCCCCACCTCCACTCTTTCCTTTTCAGTGCTGCAGGGAGAACCGTTACTTTCCAGAACAATAATGGTAATAAGTTTAATCAGGGCCCATTCTAGCAAGCACAGAGATGTCAACACACTTGTGGAATTTCACAGTTTGCATAGCTTTTTGCTTATTTCTCTAGAATCCTTCCTATCTAAAAATTGAACTGTCACTCCTTAAAAAAAAAACACTGGTTGAAAATGGAATTTCACTGGAAAATTCCAATGCTTTAATGTTGGCCATGGCTAAACTTTACTCTGTATTGGAGAATGGTTAAAGCATGAGAAGCTAATCATTGTTATCAGTCTATTAACCAATTAATTGATCACCAAATTATGGACTCTCATTGTGTGTGTATGGTGGGGGAGGGAGCATTATAGGGTCTCCAAAAGAAAAACAAAGCCTAGGGAACAATTATTTTCCAATCTGTGTGAGACTAATGGAAAATATGAGATTAATAAAGTGCTCTGAATTAAACTGAGCAGGCTGCTTGGAAGAGATGGGACTCCATCTGGGTCTTAAGGTAGAAGTTAAGTGAAGAGGAAGAAAGGTAGTGAAAATGCATGAGAATTTATATCAAAACAGGAGCAAGCATAGAGTGTGTATAGGCTGCAAACAAGTGGCTCCCTAATTACTACAGGAGTGTGTAGGAAGTAGCATAGAAAAAAAGTAGTGGGTAGGGTGGTACAAGACACAGTGTTTAGGACTGAATGACTTTCACGGAAATGACTGAGTATCTAAATCTAAAAATAACCAAATCTGAAATAAAAATAAAATTAAATTAAAATAAAACATTTTATACATAAAAAATAAAAATAACCAAATAGCCCAAACCTAAAATAACTATTATTTGTTCAACCTGTTCAATGATAGCATTCTCTACTAATAACACTGTATTCCATTCTAGGATAACCACTAACTCCATCCCATCACCATATACAAGTTGTATTTGTCATTACAGACCTCAGCTGTGCCCACCTAAAAGAACCTGTTTCCTGCAGAAATTTGTTTACTTTCCAGGCTTTGAGATACAACACAAATTCTGACAGCTGAATTTCACTCTTAAATTCTCTCATGACATTTTGTGTCTTTCTGTAGACGGGGCAATGGTGAAGTGGACCTTTGCCCCATTTCAAGTAAATCAGCTGCAACTTACAGACTTGTTTCTAGGGCAAGTTTCCTTATTTGTCTTGTTTTTAAAGGCTTATGATTTATGTTTATCACTACTGATATTTTCAGAAGGGAAGAAAAAAATTCTATATTTAGGAAGGAGAGTAATGGTGAAAGGAAGAAGTGGATAGTCAGTTCTTTCTCCCTATTTCCCTTCCTCTCTTCCTTTCTCACTTTTCTTCCTTCCTTCCACCCTTCCTCCCTTCTTTCCTTCCTTCCTTCCTTTATCTATCTATCTATCTATCTATCTATCTATCTATCTATCTATCGCTTTATATTTGCTATTTAAACCATAATTTGTTACAGTGGCTTTATTACAGTGGCTTTATTGATCTTTAGGGAAGAAGATGTTTTTTTGCTTGGTTAAATATCTTGATCAACTAGTTTGGGGCCCCAGATAACCATCTGGAAGGAGACATATAAATAAAGAGAGAACCAAACTGTTCCACAAACACAAAGTAAAAAGAAATTTGAAGATTAAAAAAAAATGGGGGTTGGAGAGGAATGAAGGGAAGGAGCTGTTCATCATAATAGCAGCAGGAACCTCCAGAGCAATATCACATGCAGAGAGATTTCTGGGGGCAGAGATAGCCAGATGACCATTAAATATTGCTAAACACCTCTTCTCTGTCATTCCAAACTTAAGCTAAATCTTTATGCCCAAAAGTTACTTGTGTGGGTGAAGATATGGGGAAATTGAGGAAAGCAACTGTATCCCATGGATGTACCAACAGAAGAGAACAGCAGGTGGATATGAGGCATGAGTGAAATGAAGAGCTCAGAAGGAATAAGAAATTACAGCAAAGTCTGACCATGAGAATGTAAACTCCCTAGAATCTGAGGACATCTTGGAGAGTATGTTGGCATTTCCCTTTGATGGGAATAGGAGCTTAAAGCAAATTTAATGTAATTCTCAGGTAAAGTAATGTCATTGGACATATAGAAGATATCTACACACTCATCTATATGACCACATCTCTATCTTTACCCAATGATACCATTTACCATTACCATATACCATTTCAGTGTCTATGTTCCTTGTGAGTTAGATCATGATTTTAAGTACTTGTTATGAAACTTAAGTTATTAATATAGTAATCATCTCAGAGACATTTACATTGTAACTTCCTTTAATTCTGTTTTTAAATACCTACAGGTCACCTCTATTTTGGCAAACATAATATCCCATAACTCTCCCCTCATCCTTGCTTCCATATTTAGGTCTCTGGTCATATCATTCTTCCAGTTTCATAATTAATAGATTGAAGACTTTATTTAGCAACTTTTTCCCCCTGTACATTCCTCATTGTGTCCATTCTAATTCTGATAATAAATTATTTATTCTCTATCACTCAATATGGCTCTACTCCCCTAATTGATACAGATATTGGTACCAGTAATAATTCTAGCAGAACAGAACTACAAGGTTAGGTTCTCTAAGTTCTGGCTTATCTGGAAATGGTTTTCTAATTTGATTAGGCTTAAAGACTTTGATTAGGCTTAAATCAGTGGTTGTGTTGTCCAGAGGTAAAGGGAACACTGATGGTATATGGCATGCAGTAGAAGAACAGTCATTCAAACTATCACTTGTAATTAAAACACCTGTAATTAAGTTCCTATAGAAAGTAAGGTGATGGGGGCACCTGGGTGGCTCAGTAGGTTAAGTGTTCGACTCTTGATTTCAGTTCAGGTCATAATCTCAGCGTTGTGAGATCAAGCTCCCGGTTGGGCTCTATGCTGGGCATGAGGCCTGCTTAAGATTCTCTCTCTTCCTCGCCCATCTTAAAAAAAAGAAAATTCTACCTTAACTCTCACATTAATTGTATAAATTCTAATTACTTATTTACTTACTAAGAGACTTAGAAGTCTCTTCCTTTTTTCTCTTAGTGGTTCTGCTTTATTGAATAAATACTAATGCAAATACTACCATTGTATTTTCAAACTTTACATATCTTTTTAAAATAATTATTTGATTCAGGTATAATTAACGTACAGTGTTATATGACTTTTAGGTGTACAATATAATGATTCAACAATTTTGTACATTACTCAGTGCTCATCATGGTAAGTGTACTCTTTATCCCCTTCATCTATTTCACTCATCCCCCGACATGCTTCCCCTCTGGCAACCACAAGTAGTAAGTTCTCCATATTTAAGAATCTGGGTTTTTTTTGTATCTTTTTTTTTCATTTGTTTTGTTTCTTAAATCCCACATGAGTGAAATCATATGGTACTTATCTTTCTCTATTTCACTTAACATTATATACTCTAGATCCATCCGTGTTGTTGCAAATCACAAGATTTTTCTTTTTTATGGCTAAGTAATATTCCAGTGTGTGTTTATGTGACATCTATATCTATATATCACATCTTCTTTATCCATTCACCTATGAACAGAGACACTTGGATTGCTTCCATATCTTGGCTATTATAAATAATATTGTAGCAAACATAGAAGTGCATGTATCTTTTCAAATCTGTTTTTTTTTTTCATTTTCTTTTTTTTAAGATTTTATGTATTTATTCATGAGATACACAGAGAGATGCAGAGACATAGGTGGAGGGAGAAGCAGGCTCCCTGTGAGGAGCCTGATGCAGGACTCAATCCCAGAACTTGGGGATCACAGTGCAAGCCAAAGACAGATGCTCAACCAGTGAGTCACCCAAGTGCCCACTAAGAAATTAATTGGTATATTTATTCTGTATTTATTGTTATTTCTGGTACATTTGTGCTTGTATACCACTTTTTCTTCAATTTGTTGCACATGTTCAATATTCCTTTTACTTTACTTCCCCTTTTTTCTGGCCCTCTTTTGAATTAATCCACCACTTTTGTTGTTAGTTTATATTCTTTCACTATTTTTTTTAGTGGCTACAGTCATGAATCTATAATTTATTCATTTAACAGAACAAATATATTCACATTTCCTGTGGTTATTGATGTATTTTATCTTAAATATGCCATTATGATTTTATTTCCATTTGTTCTAGTGTCTTATATAACTTTTCCTTTATCATTTTTTGGATCCCTCAATCCCTCACTGGGGACCCAAAGTCTTTTACCCAAAAGTAGCTAAAATGACCAGAGGTTAGAGAAGTTTCCTCTTGATATGGTGGTCTCAGGAACAGTGGTACCAAAATCCATTGGTGAAATCCTGATTTGGTCTATAATTAGAATGAGAAACTGTAGAAGTACAAGAGTTGATAGGGTTATAAAAGTTGGCATGTGTAAGCAGTATTATATAAGGAGGTTGTGTCAACTTTACTTGAAAGCTTTATGGGAATGGATATTATGTTTGGCCAGGGAACACTTCCCCTACCCAGGATTGTAAAATCAAAGCCTGTTGATACAAGCCCTACTGGAGGCTAGAGTTAGGAATATAAGAGTTGATAGAATTAAGGTGGAAGTTTGTAGGAGAATCTGAATGTTTGAACAGGCTTTATGTGAAGTGGTTGCAACTCTTTTACCTGATAGTATTATGGGGATGGACATTGGATCTTACTGGGGAATATTTTCCCTACTTAGTACTGTAAAAGAGAAGACCTGAAAATCTCTTCAAGAATTATGCATTGGACTTGCTAAATGGGAAGGCAAGGGGTGAATCTATATGTTACTGAGACCATTTCTGCTTTTGAAACCTAACTAGATCGAATGGAAGCCTACAAACTTGAATAGCCCAGCTCTGGGAGACATTTTCATGTGATACATGCTAGACTCAATAGTTTCTAATAGCTGAATGAGATTTTAGTAGTATCCTGCTATCTTTTGACTTTTATGATTGTTTTCCTATAAGGAATACATGCTCAAATACCAGGAAGTAGACTGCAATATTGTGATTTATAAGAAATATATGTTTGATTATTCAGATGATCAAAATGTATTTTTCATATACATTTGGTCTTTGTCCACACAGTTCCTGGCTCACAGCTCCCCAAACCCTTGGAATTCCCTAGGTGTTGAGAGTGAAAAAGGTGTCTTTTGTTATGTTATAAGGTGATTTGTTTTGGCTCCCACTTGGGGATCAAGAGAATCAACCACGTGATTAGAGGGTTGGAACTTTCAATTCCACATCCTGACCACTGGGAAGGGGGAAGGGCTGGAGGTTGAATCAATTGTCAATGGTGAAAGGGAATAGAGGGGAAGGGAGAAGAAATGGGTAGGAAATATCAGAAAGGGAGACAGAACATGGAAGACTCCTAACTCTGGGAAACCAACTAGGGGTGGTGGAAGGGGAGGAGGGCGGGGGGTGACTGGGTGGCAGGCACTGAGGGGGGCACTTGACGGGATGAGCACTGGGTGTTATTCTGTATGTCGGCAAATTGAACACCAATAAAAAATAAATTATTAAAAAAATTGTCAATGGTCAATGATTTAATCAGTCATGATTGTAAGGAAGCCTCCATAAAAACCTAAAAGAGCAGGGTTTGTAGAGCTTCTGCATTGGTGAACACTTGGAGATGCTCGAAGAATGCTGTACCTAAAAAGGGCATAGAAGCTCTGATCCCCTACCCCATGCATCTCTTCCTTCCGGCTGCTCTCGACTTCTATCCTTTTACAATAAACTGGTAATCTAGTAAATAAAATGTTTCTCTGAGTCCAGTGAGCTACTCTAGCAAATTAATTGAACCCAAGGCGGGGGTGGGGGAGGGGTGTCTTGGGAACCTCTGACTTACAACCAGTCAGAAGTATAGGTAACAATTTGGGCTTGTGATTGGTATCTGAAGTAGGAGGGTGTAGGGAGCAGTCTTGCAGGCAGGAATCCTTAACCTGTAGAATCTGATGTTATATCCAGGTAGATAGCGTCAGAAATGAGTTGAATTGAATTCTTGGGTGTTATGTGGGAACACACCCCCCAATCATCGCCACCCCTACCCCCTGCCAGCATGCCCCACAGGTGATGGAACTTAATTCCATCAATTTTTTTTTTTAAGAATTCACTCTCCAATTTATCCTTCCTCCTTTAAAATTAATGTGTCGTTTGTTCCTCTGTTTGCTTGTAAGATTTTTCTTTGTCTTTGACTTTTAGTGACTGGCTGCTGATATGCCTAGGTTACTGTTTTTGTTTTTAATGCTGCTTGGGTGTTTTTAATGCTGCTTAGGTTTGGTGGAGCTTCTTTAAATATGTAGCTTATTTTTAAAGTCTTGGAAAATTCTTCGCCAGTATCTTGCCCATTAAATCTTTAGTCCCATTCTTTCTTCTTCTCCAACATTTTTATAGATACTAGATCTTTTTACTCTGTTCTATGTGTCACACACTTTTCAGTATTTTTTTTTATCATTTTATTCCTTCTTTGCTTCAGTCTGGAAAATTTGCATTATTCTATCTTCCAGTTTACTGATCCTCTCCTTTACTGTCTGCTCTTACATTCATCTACTAATTAATTTCAATTTATTATATGTTAGAATTTCTCTGGTTAAATTCTCTATCTCATCATATACTTGTTTGAATATATTAATTTTTTATAAAGACTGTGTCCAAGAATTCTAATATCTGAATCACCTGTTAAAATTTGAGGCAATAATTTAAGGCTCTTTCTGAGGTCCCCTTGAGAAGAGTTTTTTATCTTTCTGTTGAGTGGTCATATCATGGCATAGATCACCTTATTTTACTCAGGGACTGAGAGGTTTTGAAGATGGATTTTTGTCTTTATAACGGATTGTCTATTTCTGGTCCATCCTTACGTCTTAGGTACAGCCCTTCTGGGGAACTAAGTGGAATTTTAAGATATTTACTAAGATCTTTCCTTTTCAGCTGGCCCTAATTCCTAATTTTTGTCGTCCCAACTTCATGAGGCAGTTTTAGCTCTTCAAAGCTTTTCAGACTCCTAGGCTGTCACTTTATATTTACTTTTTCAGTGCTTTGGGTCTACAAATCTTATAAATTACCAAATGCCTCCAGGGGAAAAATGCCATAGAATGTCAAGCTTAAGAATATAAGACTAACTGCACTGTGCTGCTTTATGGCTTCAGAAAATTTTGGTTCATTGTATACTCTGATACCTTTGGCATTTTTTTGTGTGTGGTGGTGGTGATGGGTATTTTATTCAGCTTTTCCAGTTGCTTTCTGTGGCCAGTTTCATCTACGGCAATCTATACCACCATTACTAGAAATAAAATATTCTGTGCTTGCTTGCTTTTTAAAAGAGTAATTTTTTTTTCATTTTACCTTCAAAAAAAGGTCTCATTTTTGCTCTTTCATTGCTTCACAGAAGTAAGCAGACTCAGAAATACACGTAATTACTGATGGTGCAATGCTGGTTTTTCAAAACTTCTCATTATAAGGCCAGGAACAAGCTCTCACTGAGTACTTTTACATTTTTAAATCAACAGGTGTCCTTGGTGATAAATAAAAACTGATGAGAGACGACCATGAGAATTTACATTCATCTTTAATGGCTTAATTGTTCAGCATTTTAAATCACCAGTAATTCTTGAATTCATATGCTACACTTGGCCAGGAAGAGAATAGATAATTGAAAACCACAGATAATTCAATATCTCTTTTTGGCCACTGGTTTTAAACTTTCTCTCCAAACTCAATTTTTTTAAACAGAGTTTATTGTACATAAATATTTTTCATGTTTCGAAGACACACAAACACAAAAGAAAACTTCCAAAGGCAAAAGACACCAAAAATAGAAAAGCAAGGTCCTAAAAACAATTTAAAAATGAAAAAAAAAAATCTCCCATGTGAAGGGGAATTTTTTGAGTGGCTACCATGTACCAGGCACTTAAGATACATTTTTAATACCAAGGACAGACCTGTGAGGAAAGGTCCGTATTATATCCGTTTACGTATTAGAAAATAGGCCGAATGAGTTTAAGAAACTTGTTCAGAGACATCCAACTAGCGGGTGACATAGATAAAACAACTACTTATTAATTAACGTGAGATCACAACCTTTTCTTTATTCCACATGGAAACCAGAAAGAATATCTACCAATGTGTTAAGCAAATTAAACAAGCAGGCTCTGAACTTTGTTATTTTTGCATTAATTTTTTCATTGAAATTTTTATTGAGATTTTATTTCTCTTTCAGTTGAAAGAAATAATACTAAGATGCCCAATTCTCCAGTACATGTATTTCCTCCAATGACACTGTCCTGCAAAACTATATTACAGTATCACATCCAGGCTAATGACATTAATACAATCTGCCAATCTTTCTCCTATTTCTCTAGTTTTACTTGTGCTCATTTGTGTATAGGTGTATATTTGATTCTACAGCATTTTATCACACGTGTAGGTCTGTATAGGCCACCACAGGTAAGATACAAAAGAGTTCCATCACCGCACAGACCCCTCAAGTGATCCTGTAATAACCACACCCACCTCCCTTCCACTCTTCCTCCCAGGTCCCTTACCCTTAGCAACTAGTTTTCTGTTCTATATTCTTAAAATTGTATCATTTCAAATATGTTCCATAAGTGAAATCATATAGCATATAATCTTTTGGTACTTTTTTCACTCAGCATAATTTCCTGGAGATTCACCCTTGTTGTTGTAAATTCATTCCTTTTTTAATGCTAAGTAGTATTCCACACTTTGGACTTACCACAGTTTGTTTTACCATTCATCCATCTGAGCTGTTTCCAGTTCTTGGCTCTCATGAAATAAACAACATAGACATTTATGTATGGGTTTTGGTATCAACGTAAGTTTTAAATTTTCTGGGATAAATGCTCAGTAGTATTTGCTAAGACATATGGTAATTTCATGTTTAGTGTTAAAAGAAACTGCCCAACTGTTTTCCAGAGTGGCTATCTTATTTTACATCCCCAACAACGTAGGAGTTACTTAGTATGTCCACATCTTTAGCGTTTGGTGTCATCATTGTTTTATATTGCAGTTATTTTGATACATGTGTAGTGGTATCTCATTGTGGTTTTAATTTGCATTTCCCTGATGGTTAATGATGCTGATTGTCTTTTTATGCTTTTTGCACTTGTTTTAATCTATTTAGCGCTGAAATTTGTGTTATTGGTGTTTGGAAGAATAAAACAATCTGAAGAATCCATCCTCATACTCTCTCCTCCATCGAGACTCCAGTTCCTTTTAATTAAATTTCTTATCCAAAATCCAAGAAACCATGATTAAATCTCCTTATTCAGAACTGTAGTTATTATAAAGATGTTGAAATGGATATTCATTTATATATTTCCTTTCAAAGCCTTTTTAATATGAAAAATTTCATAAAGTGAACAGTATAACGAACTTTCATATACCAATTACCCCCAGCTTCAATAATTACCCAAATTTTGCCATCTATAATTTCTTTCCCAATTTTTATTGTTTTTTTTCCCCGGAGTATTTTTTTTAAAGATTTTATTTATTTATTTATTTATTTATTTATTTATTTATTTATTTACTTATTTATTTACTTATTTATTTATTTATTTGAGAGAGAGAAAGAGAGCGCACAAGTGTGGGGAGAGGGTCTCAGGGAGAGGGAGAAGTAGACTCTCCACTGAGCAGGGAGCCAGACACAGGGGTCTTTTCTAGGGCCCTGAGATCATGATCAACGCAGATGCTGAACCAACTAAGCCACCCAAGCGCCCCCATTTGCCAGAGTATTTTAAACCAAGTCCCTGTCATATAACTTGATCCACAAATTAATACCTTTCCTGATGAGGTCAAGTCATAGGCTGAAGGCCATAAGTTGATTACAGGGCAAAGGTTCAAATGCTTTCTTCTTGTATTCTTGAAAAAAAATTCATGCTTGCAGAACAGGATTAGGCAGGTGTACCTCCTTGGAAAGTTTCATTGAATTATTTCTATTGAATTATTTTATTTTATTGAATTAATTACTCTTTCTGGAATACATACTCCTGTTATATACATACAGATAGATCAGTCTTTTTGCTGTGGGGCTGATAAAAATGAAAAACATGTTTCCTTATTAAATGGAAAGTCATAGGAGATAAACATAGGCATCTACTCTATGTATATGACTCTGAATTTAAGCCCTCATTTTTTCCGCTTCTTCCATAAGAATATAACTTCTAAGTTTATGCCTGAGTTAACTTTTGTAAAGATGTCCAGTTCTACCACAAGCTCAGCTGTTCTTGGAACATTTCTGCTTTTCCATGACACTATATGACAATGAGGTCACTTCACAATTGCTTCTTTTCTGGAAAACACAGCTGGCTCAGTTTTGTCAGCAACATTCTCATTGCTACGTTTCCTGAATCACCACAGTATTTCAACTGGCCCTTTCCCAGAACAGACTATATCTATGTAATATCTTTCAAAAATAAGACATCCAAAATCAAATGACTACAATAGCCATTGAGTGGTATGCCTCTTGCTTGTCTTGGTTTTGATTGTTAAGAGTCACTTCAGCTTTTTTTTTGAAACATGGTTACACATTTTATTGAACAACCTATCACATATTTAAGGATGGGCTGAACAGAGGTAAGTATGAAATCTAACTTCAAGACCCCTCTAAACAGTCTCTCATGGTGCACATACTTTTTCTTCATAGAAAAGGGAAACTAAGCACAATTATAAATTTACTCTTAAGTGTAATCATCTCATTAAGAGCTATTTCTCTACATTCATATTGCTAGATCCCTAGAACCCAGCACACTGCTTGCTTACAGCAGGTACTTATGTCAGTTATCAATTGGAGCCTCTCAGCTCCAAATGTTCTCTTCATTGTCTTCTCCAAGATGATGGGAGTGGGCCCTGCAAATAGTACTCCTCTGTCAACTAGCATGACATTAAGCTTTGTCAATAGAACTTTTTTTTTAAATTGAAGTTCGATTTGCCAACATATAGTATAGCACCCAGTGCTCATCCCATCAAGTGCCCTCCTCAGTGCCTGTCACCCAGTCACCCCATTCCCCCACCCGCCTGCTGTTCCACTACCCTTTGTTTCCCAGAGTTAGGAGTCGCTCATGTCTTGTCACCCTCAAACCCAGAGTTATGGCTGATCCTTAAATCTACTATTCATGAGTTGTTGAGACTTATTTCCTTCTTACTAGCTAATTCTTCAATACTCAAATTCTGTTACAATTAACAATTCTTTACATTAAAAGTTCTCCGTTCAATTTACCATGTAATGTCTACTGATTGGACCTGATAAAGTGCTCAAAAAAGATGTTAAAATAAAAACCTAAGAGAAAAAAAATGAAAGGGAGGGAGATAAGAAGAAATAGAGAGACCCCCAAATTATTACTGTCATAACTCAAACCAGTTGAGTATTTATTTGCTGTTATTTGGAGTCAGAAATTTATGATCCTGTGCAACTGGATTTTCAATAATTCATCCATTCTATTCACCCCATCACCAAAAATTAACAAGTTTGCTGAGCTATGTCAATAGGTTTCTTGAGATTATGAAAGTTATTAAATTTAAAAGAGAATCTAGACTCTAAAGCCCATAGAAATTTCCTTGAATATCAAAATTTTAGGAAACTAGATTTAAGACTGCCTTTAAATCAGACTACACAATATTTCTCCTGTTCCTCTCCCTTCAACTCCTACCAATTAAATCAATAAATAAATGAATGAGCAAATAGGTAAGTAATTTAATTCCTATTCTTTAAAATCTCACTCTCAGGAAATGTTGCTTAATGTCTATATTAAATTCCTTGCCCCTCTTTTTCTTTTCTTTTCTTGGACTGAGGGCATTCTTCAATAGTTTTACACACTACTTCTTTTAAGTTCTTATTAAATCACTCTTTTAGCTTCTCTTGTTCAGCTAAATATTCCAAGTACTTTATTCTTCCCCCATACTTTGATTCTTTTAAATTCTTTATCTTCCTGAGCATTCACCAAGTTCATCACATGTGTCTTAGTTCAGGCTGCTATAATAAATACCATAGACTGGATGGTTTAAACATTTATTTGTCATAGTTATGGAGGCTGCGAAGTCCAAGATTAAGATGCTGTGTCTGCTGAGGGCCCTTCTCCTCATTTGCAGATGGCTGTTTTCTTCCTGTGTCATCAGATGGCAGAGAGGAAATGGGCCCCCTTCTTACAAAAGTACTCATTCCTCCATGAAGGATTCACCTGCTTAACTTCCTCTAAACCTCATTACTTCCAAAAGGCTCTACCTCCATATATCATCATACTGGGGACTGGGATTTCAACATATGAATTTGAGTGGAAGCTGGGGGAAGAGACATTTATTTAACAGAAATTTCATCTTAAATACCATTGATCTCTCTGTTAATGCTCACATAGAGTTTGATACTACTGACTTAATGTAAGTGCATCCTCAAATGTTTTGGCCTTCTATATGTGTGTTCATGTATTTGGATATCTGTGATACATTAAAAACTTTTAATTACAATAATGAAAACATTTCACATTTAGGGTAAATGTGTAACATAGGACAAAAATTTTGTTTATGGAAAGGATAAAAGTGTAGAAGAACATAGAGAATTACCTGGAAGGCAAATCATGATAGAAAGATTATGTAATAAGCACTCCGACTACTTAGGAAGAACTTTTTAAAGCACCATTTACATATACACTACTACAAACATTGATTCTTTCCTATTCAGAAAGGAGGTCCCTAAGAGTCTTTTCCTATGTAATCAGTTCTGTATATACTTAAAAGTCATAATAAAATGTTTCTTTAACATATTCTTAAATAAAACATTATGCTAATTGAGAAAGCCCTTACATGACCGCCTCAAATTTAGTGATTCTAAGATGAATAATTTCCCACATTTTAACATCTCTGAAATTTGAATGCATTTCACAAATGACAGTATCCTACAATTCACTTGGCTCCTTCATCTTTTGGCAGCCCTACTGCTCTGGACGAAGCTGAGGCAGGCACCTCAGCTCCCTCCCACCCTTCTGACCTGATTCACACCCCTAACCTGTCCCCTGGACAATCTGAACCCTTCCCAGTGAGAAGCACCTGGACTGTAAATGCACACACTTTAAGACAGGTGGATTGCCTTGGGCCATTAATGGCTCATGATATCTATTAGCTGAATAAAGCATCCATTAACAACTCTTCTTTGTTTTAAATACAAAAAAGAAATACTAAGCAAACTCATCTGAGACTGAAAGGCTAAAAAAATCTTAATATGTCTACAATAAAATTTATAAATGATAAAAAGCAAATGCAATCATAATGCATTTTAAATTTGACGCTGGTACACAGGTACACAGACCAACAGAACAGAATAGCCCAAGAATAAATCCATGCATATATAGTTAACTAATCTTCAACAAGGGTGCCAAGAATAACAATGGAGAAAGGAGAGTCTCGACAAATAGTGTTGGGAAAACTTGATATCCATATACAAAAGAACAAAATTGGCCCCTTATATCACATCATACATAAAGATCAACTCAAAATGGATTAAAGATTTAAACTTAAGACTTGAATCTATAAAACTCCTAGAAGAAAACATATAAAGTCCAAACATTGGTCTTAGCAATGACTTTAGATATGATACCAAGAGCACAGGCAACAAAAACAAAAATTGAATAGTGGGGCCATATATATGGAACTCCACAAGCCAACAGCAAAAATTTAAGTAGCCCAATTAAAAAAATGGGCAAAGGACTTGAATAGCCATCTTTCCAAAGAAAACATACAAATTGCGAACAGGTATATGAAAAGATACTTATCATCACCAATCAAGGAATGCAAATTGAAACCACAATAAAGCATAGCCTCACACCTATTAGGATAGCCATAAAAAAAAAAAAAAAAGAAGAAGGGACACCTGGGTGGCTCAGTTGGTTGAATGTCCAACTCTTAATTTTGGCTTAGGTCAGGATCTCAGGGTTGTGTGATCAAGCCCTGCACTGGACTTCCATGCTCTGCAGGGAGTCTGCTTGGGATTCTCTCCTTCTCCCTTCGTCCCTCCCCCGCATTCACATGCATGTGCTAATATAAATAAACCTAAAAAAAAAACAAGTATTGATGTGGATGTGAATAAATTAGAACACTTGTAAACTGTTGGTGGGAATGCAAAATGGTGGCAGTTGCTATGGAAAGCAGTATGGAGATTCCTCAAAAAATTAAAAATAATATATGATCCAGCAATCCCACCTAAATGTGCATTGACTGATAAACGGATAAAGGAAATATGGTATATACATACAATGAAATAATATTCAGCCATAAAAAAGGACATGACATATGCAACACGTATAAACTGAGAGAACATTATGCAAAGTGAAATAAGCCAGTCACAGAAGAACAAATATTGCACAATTACATTTACAGAAAGTATCTAAAACAATCAAACTCATAGAAACAGAGAGTAGAATGGTGGCTCCCAGGGAATGGGGTAAGGGGGAAATGAAGAGTTACTGTTCAATGGGTATAAGTTTCAATCATAGAAGACAAGTAAGTCTAGATATCTGTTGTACTACACCTACAGTTAACAATAATTTTTAAGACAGTAGATCTCATGTTAAACATTCTTACTACAATAAAAAAATTGATGGTATCTTATATTCAAAGAAAGGGTAGTAACAGATGTTCTCATATGATGTCTTGATGACTCTCAGGTGTTCCCAGCCCTATACCTACCTCCAATAGCTCCACAGGCTCCAGTGCTGTGACCCATTTTCTTCTTTCCATGGACC
This sequence comes from Canis aureus, assembly GCF_053574225.1. NCBI lineage: Eukaryota > Metazoa > Chordata > Mammalia > Carnivora > Canidae > Canis > Canis aureus. The sequence goes on along the minus strand of NC_135614.1, from coordinate 69,692,702 downwards.
CTTTCTTCCTCAGTGAAGGGAATGGCACTAAATCTCACTGAGAGATACTCTCCTCCATGTCACCAAAAACATTTATTTTCAGGCTGCCAATTTCAACCTCCTCTCTGGAGTTCAACTGAATGGATCTGCACCACAACTCTGACTATGAACATGGGTAAAGGTTAATGCCCAGGAAACTAAATTTCAGAAAGGTGTTTAGTTTCAGAAATGAAGCAATGCTCATCAGCTCCTCCTATTGATGCCAGGTGAGCATTCTTACCTGTGGTTGCCTACACAGGACAGGGCCTTTCATATAAGCAATCTCAGTAATTTCAAGTCTTCCACAGTGACATTTCATTTAGTGGGTGCCCTTATCCTTTTTTTTGACAACTACCCATTTTCTTATAAACTGGGTTGTACACAAGAGCTGTATGAACAAGGAGAACAAAGCTTCAAGATCTATCCCATTAGGTTTAAAGGTTTTGACTCTCTGTTTTATGGCTTACCAGAGAGCAACAAATCTAGTTCTATTCAGGGGATTTAATTCACATCTCATTAACTACCTTGGCAAAACCCAACATTAGCTTTGAAAGGCTAATTTGATTAAAGAATTGATGGACATTACTTCTCTCAGACTAATGAAGTTAATTTTAATGGAGGTAATAATGTCTCCCTAGAAGATTACTGTGAGAATGAAATAAGCTAGCCAGCATATTCTAAGTGTTTTGTAAAGTATTAAATGCTAAACAAATATAAGTGATTATCACTTCCTTTGTTGTAGTTTCTAGACTCCATCTCTTGTGTCTTTCCCTATCTCTTCCGTAGAGGTCTTACCTAATTATTTAGCTGAGGGAAATCCTTACGCCTGGCCTACTATCACCTCATGTTCTCAACAGGAAATTGATTCAATATACATATTTGGAAACCTACCAAGGACAAGTCATAGATCTGTTACAAAAATATACAAGATGTTAAATACACACACACACACACACACACACAATGTATGTCACATTCCAGTGAGGCCACTATGCATACATTTTGAACCATTATTTGGCTGAGAACCAGTTAGACAACTCTTAAACTCTTATACTGACTGCATACGGGGCTTAGAGACTGGAGATTAGAGGAGTATTTATGGAGAAAATTTGGAAGTAGCTGTTTGGTACTCTAATGCCAAGAAGGGTAGGTGGGAGATGCTACCTCCTTTGCCCGGATTAAGAAAGAAGGGTTTCAAAGGGAACATCAGAGTTTACATGTGAACTTCTGCACTGGTGTCAGATTTCCTCCTGAAAAATTTAAAGGGTAAGAGAGAGAATGCCTAGGAATGAGCCAAAGAAATAAAATGACTATGTCAGGTACCCGGGCTCCAATAGGTTGTCAGTGGAAACAGTAGTGTTTCCCATGGACTCAGTGTGAGTCATGGTGCAGAAGGCCAAGGATAGTTGCCTGTGGTCATTTACAAGGGCCAGACAGAGTAGCACCCCAGTAGAGGCAATAGTGACCATGATAATCAAGCATATTTAACCTCTAAAACCAAATATCATTTTTGTTTGATTATGGTTTTGAGAGAAGAAACTGTCTTATTAACTAGTTATCTGGATTGGTGTAGGCATCCCTCTCATAGAATGCTGCATGGTCCATAAAGGGTGTCAAGGGTGTCTTTGGGTGATTTCACAGACATATCTAACATAATGGAAACAAGAGAATTCAAGTGTATGCCACACAGACATGCCTTTAGATCATATGACATTTAGCGATATTTATGCTTAAACCCACTTTAATATTTAGTATTAAATTAGTGGGAAGGCAGTGTAGTTATTAAAAAATAAAAGGATGGAAAAAGAAATAAAAACAATAAAAGGATGGGAACAATTCTGTCCCAAGGTAATATTATGACACAGCATTTAAAAAAATCTATCAGAATTTTTGCAACGTTTTCTAATGTATTAATCAATATATTATGTGTTAATTTTATAGAATATTAACTATACCATGCAGAGCCATAGTGAAAAGCAGTAGATACTGTCTATTTTAAAGACGGAGAATCTGCAAGTAAGTTTAAGAAATTGAAGATTGCACCCTGGGAGAAAAAGATTAGTGCTGAGAAAACCATCCACTGAATAAATCTCTGCCTATACTTCCATTGGAATAACTTTCAAAGTTGTGTTGAATATACTGACAATGTAAAAAAAAGAAAACCTCTAACCACAGCCTTCCTACCCACTGGTAACACAGGTAATTGCTCTTATATGTGTTCTCTGGGCCCAGCTACAAGCAGTTTTACACATATTCTGTCTGTATCACCTCTGCAGGAGACCAGATCCCTCCCAAGACTCAAGAAATACAAAAGCTGTTTGAGTTCATACTTTGGTTGCAGATGACAAAAACCGACAAAGACCCACCCCAAGTGAAATGGGAGACTTGTGGGCTCATACAAAAACATGGCTGGAGGGAAGCTGGCCTGAGGCATGTTGAGAACCAAGAACCCAAATCCCACTAGGATGCTCCTTACTTAGAACTCAATGCACCTGTATTTCAGCTTCTTCATGTCCAAATGGACTTTAGCTGGCAGGATGTGTGTATGTATGCATTTGTGAGAGAGACAGAGAGAGAAGGGGAAAGGGGAGTGTTGGTGAAAGATGCACATTTCATTTATTCTTTCATGAGAAATTACGTTCTTTGGTGAGATAAACAAACAAAAAAAGCAACAACTTGATAAGAAGCAGTAAAGTATGTGAACGATTTATTGTTGGTCTTTCCATTAAGCTCTAGTATATTTTCCCAAACAAGAAAAAGGACAATCACAGTGATCTACATCAGTTTGGATTATTTACACTATATCTTAATGTGTCCAATATCTATAGAATTCTTTAATCAAGAATATAAAGTCATCTACTTAGGTTTTACCACTCAAAGTTGGGAACATTCTTAGAATCATATTATCCTAAAGTAATGGATTGGAATTATAAGCAACCAAGTCTGCAAATATAGCAACCATCAATAACACACATTTTTCCAAATTATAATTCTAACAGATATGTATTCTTCTCTGGGCCTCACAAATTCCAAGAGAGTCCTTTTTATCAGTACTGGGAGAATATGCCTTCAATCCTACAGCCAGTCAGTTAAGACTATATTAGAGAGTGTGATACTAAAAAATCCTCTCTCCCCTCTAATATGATACATGACACAATTGTAGTTCTACCTGAAGATTGGGTGAGTTTTAAAGATAACCATCACCCAAAAATATGCATAAAATTCCTATATCTGGTGCCAGAGCAATGATATATTGCACTATGTGCCTACCTCTGTCCAGAGGACAGCCGTCTGACCCATTTTTAGGCTATCTAGACCTTTCCCCCATTTGATACTCCGGAGCTTAGAGTATCCCTTGGGGCAAACGGGTGGTAAGGATGACACTTCTGAGGACAACTTCCTTACACAACCCACTTCACCATGTTTATTCTTTTAACAATAAAAATTCACTGTTCTTCAAATCCTTGACTTGCTCATCAGCATTTCCTCTATTTGTATAAAGCTAAATTAAAAGTAGTTTATTCAAGGAAATAGCCTAAGCAGAAAAAAGAACTGTGTTCTGTAGAAAAAGGCATTCAATATTTAGAAACTTTTTGAAACAGAAATAAGAGAGCTTGAAAAGAAAGAAAAAAATAATTTTTAATTCTGTTGTTATTGTGACTGGATTCATGATAAATTACCCCACAGCCCCTCGTGGCCTCAGAGGTGGTCTGTACAAGTAGCCCACTAGGCCTCAATAACATGGAAAAAGCCTCTTAGGGACCCCTCTGAATACACACAAATATTGTACTATTTTAAAATGATAAAACTGACTAAATCAATTAGGTTTACAACCCTCTTCTCAGGATAAACCTTAGTCTTTAGCAAAGCACAGATGGTTGGTTTATAAAGGCAACTTCTTGGTTGGACATCAGCACCAAAAGACCTTGTACCCCTTGGTCTCTCCTATAAACCAGTTACTTCTTCTATACAGAGGTGTTCCTGTTTGCCTTACTGCACATCTATTTAGTTATACAAATAAGGGAGGATAAGGGATGCTTTAGGGAAATAAGATGCAATCACAAAATCAGAGGCTCTAAAAGAAAAGTCACAGGAGGCCAAAAGAAAAACATTATCATTATGACAGCATGTCTCCTACTCAAAATTCACACATATGTTATCAATCAAGACTAGTACAATGCTGCCTTGGGTATACTCTGGGTGGAGTTATTTTTCTCCTTCATTCTTTTTTTTACATGTTATGATTTAGTTAGGAGGAAAAGAACATCAAAGAAAGTCTTCCTAAGGGCCCATCTGAGTATAATTAAGTGTACCTATCACAAAAGACAAAGATAAATCCAATGTGAGCACCAACTGTAAAGATAAGCCTTCTCAGCACTTATAAAACAAGTAAGATAATCATTTATATATATATTTTTGTCTTTCATTAAATGTCATAGCACACTTGAGAGAACAAAGTCTATATGGCCATATGTAGTATAAAATGCTTAAAGAAAACTAGTCAAAAACTGCTCATGAGATATACAATTATGATTACTGATATCTTTTCAATGAAATCCTATGTGATTAAAATGAAAAACACGCAGTGTGGGACAAATGTCTATGCCGCATTTCAAGTTGTGATCTGCTGCATTGGCATGAGTTTTGGTGAAACCTGGTAAAAGAAAGAGAAAAAAAAATGACCAAATTGTAAAAATAACCACATGGCATAAACAACTCCAAACTTGAATGATTTTGGCAACAAACAGCCTTGCCATGGACATCACCTAGAGTTTCCTCATTATTTTCCACTCTAAACCAACTAGACAGACTTTTCGATTTACATTTTGAGCGTTTCCTCATTAGTTTCCATTCTAAATCAATTTGATAATTTTTCTGTTTACATATTGTGTAGTTAGTAGTTTGTAACCTTTTTGCACATTATAGTTCCTAAATTAAGGATCGTTAAGACTGGCAACAAATAGGGGGTGGAGAAGGAGCAGATGGAGACAATAAAGGGTTCAGATAACCAAGCTCTCCACTGAGCTCTGAGACTGATTCCTCTGAGACTACTTAAAACAAGACACTGAGGAAAGCACAAGTCTTAAAATGATAAAAATAAGTCATCAATTCACAATTTTGTTAAGAAACAATATAGTCATTGGATAAACTGGATATATATGAATGAAGAGAAGTATGATGTGGCAAATTTTATCAGAAATTTCATATTCAGAATGGAAATGATATAAAGGCAGTAAAAAGATTCCAAGTTGTTTTTAAAAAGGAGGTAATAGCATTACAAATATTAAAGATTGACCATAATTATCAATATACAGAATAGTACATGCATTCCTACAAGCCTTGAAGCAGAGAAAAATGAGGGCAGGTCTAGATCAATGGTAGAGGTGGTGGAAGAAGAAAGAAACTTAGCCAAACTGTAAGTGGTTTAGCTTAATTTTGACTGTATCTTTTGACTTAGTATCTTTCAAGGTGTAATGCCAGGTAGAGATGTCTCTGTTCAATCTGGCAAATATCCAGTGAATCCTAGTAAGGAACAGTGCCCATGTAAAGCACAATAAGAGATATTAGAATTCAAATGATTTTTTTGAGCACCTCAAGAATGAAGTGATGGAAGTGAGCATAGCTGGCACTCTGCCTTCCAGAATAAACAGTTAACATTTTGTTTAATTAATGAACAAAGGAATGAATCAAGGATTAAATAAGCTTCAGAAAACCAGAAGAACGGTTTTAATAGAGGTTAAGATAGTATTAAAAATAGAAGGAGTAGGCAATTATTTGGCTGTGATGAGGTTAAATATTTTTAGTTCACTTATAAATTGTTTCTGTATTAACTCTTCACAATGTCAAGAGTTAATGCCCCCTTTTCCATTTTTCTACTCAAAGAATGACATGATCAGAATAATGGCTTCATATATAGCTTAAAATAAATGACAGCTCATTCAGACTTGCCAGTTCCAAGAGCAGATATATAATAATAGACAAAATAATAGACATACAATAAATAGACAAAAATCACAGCCCACATGTGCACAGATCTTCAACTCTACTGAAAAGAATAAAAGGCATATGGCTTTGAGTATTTAGAAAGTGTGTCTCACAAACAACCCATTTTCTTTTTTTAAACAACAGAGCATCTGTAGAAATAATTTAATGAAATAAAACTATATTTCTGGGAAAAAGATAATTTCCAATAGATGCTTTGTACCATTTCCTTTAAAAGGAAACTGGACATCTTAATTTTATAAACTAAACATCTGATAATTTTCCTTGGCATATTGACCTTGTTTTGGGTTCTTACTATCATTTGTATCCTCAATGTGGACTCTGACCTCTATGAAAAAAGAAAAAGATGAAGCTTTATGTAGATTGATTTGGCCTATTTTTGTAATGAAAAACATCTACCTAACAACCATTTTTCATCCTGTTCTCTCACAGTCTCATCAACATCTTAAGCTCATCTTAAGCTCAAGCAAGATTATCCCACTAAGGTGATCTACAGGGCGGCATAAGACTATATGATTTAAGCATAGAAAGTAAGCCAACAATTTATCTTTCCAGTCCATTGAAATCCCAATGGTATACTCTTTAATTCTGGTATAATGTCAGTTCATAACAGGTACTGAGTATAAATTTATTCAACTTAGCAAAGAATATCTACAGCTGACTTCTTTCATATTTCACTGCAAACATAAATAAACAGTATTCTTTTTTTTTTTAACCATGATTTCTCTCTTTATTCAGAGGCCACATTGTACATCTGGGTATAGCAAGAGCTCTTCAAAAACTCTTCCAAAAAGTACTTTTTATCATTACAATCAAATAGAACATTTTTCTAAAAGCTTGCCTTTTTGTGTCTCTCTGTCTGTCTTGGTCTCCCCATACCTCCAACTCAGGCCCTTCTTATTCTCCCTGTCAGGTCAGCTTCTTTTTTTTTTTTTTTAATTTATTTTTTATTGGTGTTCAATTTGCCAACAAACAGAATAACCCCCAGTGCCCGTCACCCAATCACTCCCAATCCCTGCCCTCCTCCCCTTCTACCACCCCTAGTTCGTTTCCCAGAGTTAGCAGTCTTTACGTTCTGTCTCCCTTTCTGATATTTCCCACACATTTCTTCTCCCTTCCCTTATATTCCCTTTCACTATTATTTATATTCCCCACATGAATGAGACATATAATGTTTGTCCTCCGACTGACTTACTTCACTCAGCATAATACCCTCCAGTTCCATCCACGTTGAAGAAAATGGTGGGTATTTGTCATTTCTAATAGCTGAGTAATATTCCATTGTATATATAAACCACATCTTCTTTATCCATTCATCTTTCGATGGACACCGAGGCTCCTTCCACAGTTTGGCTATTCTGGCCATTGCTGCTATAAACATCGGGGTGCAGGTGTCCCCGCGTTTCATTGCATCTGTATCTTTGGGGTAAATCCCCAACAGTGCAATTGCTGGGTCGTAGGGCAGGTCTATTTTTAACTCTTTGAGGAACCTCCACACAGTTTTCCAGAGTGGCTGCACCAGTTCACATTCCCACCAACAGTGTAAGAGGGTTCCCTTTTCTCCGCATCCTCTCCAACATTTGTGGTTTCCTGCCTTGTTAATTTTCCCCATTCTCACTGGTGTGAGGTGGTATCTCATTGTGGTTTTGATTTGTATTTCCCTGATGGCAAGTGATGCAGAGCATTTTCTCATGTGCATGTTGGCCATGTCTATGTCTTCCTCTGTGAGATTTCTCTTCATGTCTTTTGCCCATTTCATGATTGGATTGTTTGTTTCTTTGGTGTTGAGTTTAATAAGTTCTTTATAGATCTTGGAAACTAGCCCTTTATCTGATATGTCATTTGCAAATATCTTCTCCCATTCTGTAGGTTGTCTTTGAGTTTTGTTGACTGTATCCTTTGCTGTGCAAAAGCTTCTTATCTTGATGAAGTCCCAATAGTTCATTTTTGCTTTTGTTTCTTTTGCCTTCGTGGATGTATCTTGCAAGAAGTTACTGTGGCCGAGTTCAAAAAGGGGTGTTGCCCGTGTTCTCCTCTAGGATTCTGATGGATTCTTGTCTCACATTTAGATCTTTCATCCATTTTGAGTTTATCTTTGTGTATGGTGAAAGAGAGTGGTCTAGTTTCATTCTTCTGCATGTGGATGTCCAATTTTCCCAGCACCATTTATTGAAGAGACTGTCTTTCTTCCAATGGATAGTCTTTCCTCCTTTATCGAATATTAGTTGACCATAAAGTTCAGGGTCCACTTCTGGGTTCTCTATTCTGTTCCATTGATCTATGTGTCTGTTTTTGTGCCAGTACCACACTGTCTTGATGACCACAGCTTTGTAGTACAACCTGAAATCTGGCATTGTGATGCCCCCAGATATGGTTTTCTTTTTTAAAATTCCCCTGGCTATTCGGGGTCTTTTCTGATTCTACACAAATCTTAAAATAATTTGTTCTAACTCTCTGAAGAAAGTCCATGGTATTTTGATAGGGATTGCATTAAACGTGTAAATTGCCCTGGGTAACATTGACATTTTCACAATATTAATTCTGCCAATCCATGAGCATGGAATATTTTTCCATCTCTTTGTGTCTTCCTCAATTTCTTTCAGAAGTGTTCTATAGTTTTGAGGGTATAGATCCTTTACATCTTTGGTTAGGTTTATTCCTAGGTATCTTATGCTTTTGGGTGCAATTGTAAATGGGATTGACTCCTTAATTTCTCTTTCTTCATTCTCATTGTTAGTGTATAGAAATGCCACTGATTTCTGGGCATTGATTTTGTATCCTGCCACGCTACCGAATTGCTGTATGAGTTCTAGCAATCTTGGGGTGGAGGCTTTTGGGTTTTCTATGTAGAGTATCATGTCATCGGCGAAGAGGGAGAGTTTGACTTCTTCTTTGCCAATTTGAATGCCTTTAATGTCTTTTTGTTGTCTGATTGCTGAGGCTAGGACTTCCAGTACATATTGAATAGCAGTGGTGAATAAACAGTATTCTTATTTAATTTTTTGCCACTGGTGTTTTAGGTGTATTCCTAATTACACCAAGGCCCTTGGGAATAGGAACTATACCAATTTGTTCTATTTTATTCATATTTCATAACTCAATATGGGACACAACTGGATGTTTAATAAATAATCAGGGATTACTAATGACCTCTGGAAGTTTACTTTACCATATGATGTTCAAATATGGACTCAAATTTAAAAACATTTTTTTAATTAAAAAAAACAGAAGGAAATATTATTTTTCAAAAAAGTCCACAGACATATATGGTAAAGAAAAAAACTATTTTATGTAACATAAGCATGTATTAAAGAAGAAAGAAATGAATAACCATTTGAATTAACTACACAGTGGAAAGAGAGACTTTGGAGACAATTCAATTTAAGTGGTGGGATATCATTTTCCCCTTTTCTTTCTACTTTGGCACATCAAGTAACTGGCAGTAACACAGTGAATGATATACAGAAATTTGACATTTTCATTAACTGGTCACAGCTTTAGTATTAGAAGATGTTAGCTAAACATTTTCAAAATTACTTTGACCTAGGTTTTTACCTGCCCCCCCTTTTTTATGCAAAAACCTGGTTGTCTAACTATTCCCTTCTAGAATGTTTATTACCAGATACACAGCAAAGACTGAGTGAGTCTTTTCTCAAGAAGAAATTCTGACTAACTTATATAAAGTCACATAGAGACTAAAATACTGCCCATACAGTAATAATCATATGGAATAGCCTCTAAAGTATGACATGAAGTATCTTCTGAATTATCAAGTAAGGAAATGTTATCTTCAAGGTAATTTTATGATTAAATGTATTTTATCGATAACCCAGCTATTCCACAGAACATGTTATTAATTAGAACATTCCAGTCCCTAGCATTACAGAAAAACAATCTGCTCTATGTGATTTCATCTGTCAGGGTCTAAAGAGATGCCATTGATCATCAGATCCTCAAAAGCGAGTTCTTTTGTTGAGATGGTTCAGCTGCTACCACACCTTTTCATTTTCAGGACAATGCTAACATACAAATTAACATTTTATCTCAACAGCCTAATTTGGAGGAAACACGATTACATGTCAATGTCCAAAGAAAAGGAGGGGTGATATGGTACTAAAACAGAAACCAGAAGTATTTTTTGGTGCACCCGGACATGAAAACTACCACTTAAAAGAAAATAAAAAAAAAGCAAACACTGTAAAACTCTACCTTTTTCATCTTGACTTACTTATATATGAATGGGGAAAAAAAAAAGATAGTAAGGGTCTTTTCTTTGCATACTCTCTTTTGTAGCAAAGAATTGAACATGACGTAGATTTCAAAATGGTTACCTTATGAAGAAGAGGTTAACTTATCCGCAGAGGGAAAACATACAAAGAAGAGCTGATATGTAAGAAGAATTGTTTGTTTTTATCACTGGAGTAAGGAATTCTAAATAGTTCAAGTATAAACAAATCTCTTTTTTCCCCCCAGGGGTTACTGAAAAGCTAATTAAAGATGTGCTTTTTGTGCTAGGTATTGCTGACAGACTTCTTTTTTCCAAAGGGAAATTCAAAAAAGGTTAATAGACAAAGACCCTCATACAGGACCAGAAACAGTTATATGTGGATAATGAATTATGCAGCAAAATTGTTTTTACAGACATTTGTTATGCACTAATAGGTACCAGCCAAGCATGTAGTACCTAAGGAAGAAGTCTATGAAATATATGCATGATTTATCGAGTAAGTTTTGTTAAATTGCTTTCTCTAGTTTGGGTAGCTGCAAATTTCTTCCCATTACAAATATATTTCACTTTAAGTAGTAGATCCCTTCTTAAAAAGGTATGTGAGAAGCAAATTCTTTTCCTGCAGGTTTTCAGAGACTTTTCACCTTTACTTTTGATTAACTTCAAATGGACTGAGCCATCCTCTCAATTCCCATTAGGTAGGAGACCAGTGATTCATTAACAAGCACTTAAAGAGTGATTATAATAGTATTCTCTTCATTTTAAAAAGAGATTTGGGATTTCTTAAATATATACTCCCCTAAAGTATTATGTGCTTTATAAGTCTTAATTTTTATGCCCTAGGTTTTTCTTTAAATACAGGATATACCTATTTTGTGACTATAAGTCAATGTCAGAGCTCAACACTCTAATATGTTCAATGGATGGAATAATCAGGCATCAAAGTTAATCAAAGAGAAAGCCATAAGTCATAGCTAAGTTTAAAATAAGGCAGTACCATTTCTCCACGTGTGTGGCTCAAATTTTCGAGTTAATTTAGCCTAGCCTAGCCTAGTTCCTGTTTCCAGCAGCCCCTGGTGGTTCTGACTCCTGAGCCAAACACTGGCCGTGAGTCAGAGCCCGCTCCTGCTCCCACCTGCTCTCATCTGAAGGCACCCTCCCTTTCACTCCTGTTCTCTGTAAAGGTCAACTCCAAAAATGATCACAAATTAATGGTTCATGTCCTGTAAACACCCATTAATCAAGCCCATGATATAGGACAAGTGGCTGGATTTGTTCACAGAAACACTTACTGCGAAATCACACCCGGTGCTCTTTTTTATGTCATCCACAGTCAGGCCTTCCCAGAGTTCAATCAGAGTCAGGCCTTTCTTGTTGTCCACATCAAACACAGCCTGTTGGAATCAAGAAAATGATGACAATTTCTATTACAGTAATTATTTTATAATACAAAACAGAAATAACCTCTCAAGTTCTTAAAGAAGAGACAAGATCCAGGACAAAAGACTCTGAAAATCAGCAATGAGAAAATGTCAACTCTAACAATTATATTTTGGTGCGAATAAATGCCAACTCCCTAATCGGCAATTAGCTGCAGAGCACTGTTGATGCCAGAAAATAAATGAGTGTTGACTATTGATGGCACTTGCCACTTCTGTTAACCAATTTTTGTTGTTGTGGTTTAACTACTTTCCTTTAGTCAGGTCTAACACTTCTGGTCAAAATTTCAATTACATGAATAACGATGATTTGAAGAAAGAAAGGAATGAAGAAAAGTAGGGAGGGAGGAGAAATTTGGAAGGCAAATGCACAAGGATGGTGGGGAGAGCTGGGTAAAGAGTTACAGGAAATAAAAGGCAGGCAGGCACTCGGAAGTGCCTGTGAGCAATTATAAATGGAGAGTTATCCTGATCCTGAAAGATCAGCTAAATATTACAACTTTCCCTTTAAGTCCTGTGAAGACATACAGGTCCAAGAGGATATCATGAGAATCTCTCTCTGGTATGCACACCAAATGAAGATGCTTATGTTTAAGACAAACATGAGAAGGCGAACCTCCCACTGCAAACTTTCCTTTACAACATTCTGGTTGGTACCACCACATGATGGTAGTGCCAACTAGTATACTGTGACCTCAGGAGGCTGACTCAATTTATCATAACTGATTCAGGACACCTGCTGTTACACTATGCAATATGACAACCTGAGTGGAAGGGACTGACAAAGTCATTTAAGATAACCTCCCACTCAGGAATCCTTTAAAACATTCTTCTGAGATGGTCACTGGGGGCTTTCTGTTAGGAAGCTTTCTGTGTCAGCAGGCCCATTTGCCTCAGGACAGATTAGATGATCAATGCATGGGAAGCTCTGACCATGAGAGCCCCAAACTGCTTCCCCCCGAATTCCACTTGCTGGATCTATAAGTTGTTTTCCAGAGCAACAGACACTATTCCCTCTCTTGGCTTTCACAGTCGGTTTCCTCTTACCCAGATTTAATTATGTTTCCCATATCCCTCTTCTCCTCCAATTTACCTTATATTCACAACTATTATTCACAGGCTGATCTTTATTTTCAGCTAGCTTGGAAGTCAAACCCTAAATTGCCATTTTAAACAGACTCCCAGTTAGGAGGCTTAATTTGAAGATTCAGCCCCATGTAGAGTAAAAGGACTCTGGCTTTCAAGCTAGACTGGAATTCCAGCTCTGCCACACACTAGCTAATTGGTCTTTGGTGAACCAGTCTTTGCATGTATACATGGATATCAAAAAACCCTATCTCCCAAGATCCTTATGCAGGACAAATATAATAAACATCCTCTGAGTACCTAGCAACATGCCTGAGACATAGCAGGGGCACCATAACTGCACGCTCTTTCTCCTTAATAGCTTAACTTATCGCCACTTGTGTGTGAACTCAAATCAAAGACCTGAAATGTTTATTCTTCTCCAGTCAACTAATTTTTTTTCCCCACAAGCAAAACATTTTTTTAAAATAATAAATTTATTTTTTATTGGTGTTCAATTTGCCAACATACAGAATAACACCCAGTGCTCATCCCGTCAAGTGCCCCCCTCAGTGCCCGTCACCCATTCACCCCCACCCCCGTCCTCCTCCCCTTCCACCACCCCTAGTTCATTTCCCAGAGTTAGGAGTCTTCATGTTCTGTCTCCCTTTCTGATATTTCCTACCCATTTCTTCTCCCTTCCCTTCTATTCCCTTTCACTATTATATTCCCCAAATGAATGAGACCATATAATGTTTGTCCTTCTCCGATTGACTTATTTCACTCAGCACAGTACCCTCCAGTTCCATCCACGTTGAAGAAAATGGTGGGTATTTGTCATTTCTAATGGCTGAGTAATATTCCATCGTATACATAAGCCACATCTTCTTTATCCATTCGTCTTTTGATGGACACCGAGGCTCCTTCCACAGTTTGGCTATTGCCCACAAGCAAAATAGTAAGAGGACCAGTGATACCTGCATTCTCTATTTCATGCATCCATAGATGACCTGATTGATTTTACTGGAAAAGAGGATTTAAATTTTGGAGGAAATATTCTGGCAAATTATCTTCCTGTTTGCACATTTTTATATTCCTAAAAAAACCCTCTTTTTCCAGCAGAAATATGTGTTCTGAGAGGGGAAAAAATGGTCATTTTGGAACGTCTGAATGCTGCATTAGATTATTTAATTTTAAAATGACAACTTTAAAAAAATTTTAAATGGACACTTTTGCTTTACAGAAAATGTGTCTGGAACATTATTCGTACTGATTTTCCTTTTCCTGCATTATGAACAACTATAAGTTTATCAAAATGGAGCAAATAAAAAAAAGAGCCTCCAGACTGTGTTATTAAGAATAGGCAGGGAAGGATTTGAGAAGATAACTGTGATATCATGAATATAAGGCTTCAGTGATCAGGGAGAGAAAAATCTATGGCTTTTAAAAAACTTTTAACACCTTTACCAAACCCTAATTAGTTCTCAAGGTCATATACTGAAAAGCCAAGCATCTATTATTAAAATGAAGGAAATTTACTTTTGAAATATTTAGGAAGATTTCCATTTAGCGGTGTAAAGTAGAAACAAAACCTTGATAAAAATGGAGGCTACATTACAGATAAAGCAGTTAATCATAGCCCAGCTTCTGGAGAAGAAAGCATCTTTCACAACCTCATTCTAGCAGCCCCAAACTAGGAAATCAGGGTCAAAACATCTCCAAGGCCTCTTTCAAGTGGCAAACCAATGGTATCTTCCTCAAAGTTGAAAATGGAATTCTAGTACCACATCTGCCACGGCAGGGCTTAAAGCATTCACTGCCCTTAATGGTACTGCATCTTCATTCACTCATTCAACAAAGATTTCTTGAGTACCTACTGTGTCTAGAGCACAGGGGTAAATATGCACTATTCCCTTACCTGAAGTTCCACGGCTGCCTTTCACTTTGTCCATTTTTTGCTATCCAATGTCATCTATAGTAAAGGTTCCAATTATCCCCATATGCTAATACTTCCACAAGTTTAGTTCAATACTGACTTCCCTTCTGAGCTCCAGACCCACAGCTCTAATTGTTTATCAGAAATCTCTGACTGGAAGGACACCTGGATGGTCCACTGGGTTAAGCATCTGCCTTCTGCTAGGTCATGATCAGGGTCCTGGGATCTAGGCCTGTGTCAGGCTCCCTGCTCAGTGGGGAGTCTGCTTCTCCTTCTTCCCCCCTGCCCCCACCCATGCTCACTCTCTAACAAATAGATAAAATCTTAAAAAAAAAATATCTCTGACTGGATATTCAGGATGTTAACATGTTCAAGAATATCAAAGTGAGTATATCCAAACAGAACCCATTCTTTTCCTATCTCCCACTGCTCTTCCTCGTCTCTTCCTACAGTCTCGGCTTCATTAGGAAATATTAGGAAGCATCCTCTGCTTTGGCACCCATGTCCAATTCACCATCTAGCTAGGTTGAGTTCATCTTGGTCTCTCAAATCTGTCCTTCTGTCCTGTGGCTTACAACCTTGACATTTCTGGCCTAGATCACTGCAGGAGTCTTCTAACTGGACTCTGTCTCATCTCTTCTCTCTCTATTTTGCATGCATAAAAGCTACAGAGTTCGGGGATCCCTGGGTGGCTCAGTGGTTTAGCACCTGCCTTTGGCCCAGGGCACGATCCTGGAGTCCCAGGATTGAGTCCCATGTCAGGCTCCCGGCATGGAGCCTGCTTCTCTCTCCTCCCGTCTGTGTCTCTCTCTCTCTCTCTCTCTCTCTCATAAATAAATAAATAAATAAATAAATAAATAAATCTATCTTTTCTTTTTTTTAAAAAAAGAAACTACAGGGTTCTTTCTAAAATGCACATCTAATTGATCTAAAAACACCGAAGGGCTCCCAACTGCCTTCCAGATAAAACCCAAATTTCTTAACAAGGCATTCACATTCATTCATTCACTCATTCATTTATTTTTAAGAGAGAGAGAGTGTGTGTGTGTGAGTAGGGATAGCAGAATGGGCAGAGAGAGAGGGAGAGAGAGTATCAAGCAGGCTCCACGCTCAGTGAGGAGCCCTACATGGGGCTTGATCTCATGATCCTGAGATCATGACCTGAGCTGAAATCAAGAGTTGGAGGCTCAACTGATAGAGCCATCCAGGCACTCCCACATTTCTTCATAAATTTAGCCTTTCACTGTCTTTTCAATGGTAGCCTTTGGAGCCTGGTCTTGCCCTCACTCTACTCTGTTCCACTGGCAGGTCCTTGGGTAGGCTATTTATTTTGTAAACCACCATGATACTGCCTATTTTCTTTCCTTTGCACCTAGAAGGGCCTCTTTGGTCTTATTCTCACTTGTAAACTCCTACTTACCGTTCAAGACTCATCACTCATCTAATCAATTTTCTCATTAGGAGAAGTGGAGTACATTTATTCAACAAGCATTCACTGTGTACAGGCAAACACCATGCAAAATACTGGATAAACAGTAATGAGTGAGACAGGCAGAGCTCAGAGATTATTTTAATACAGTGGTCAGTGCTGAGTTAGGTCATGTTCTAGGATTCAGAGAAGCACCCACAAAGCTTTTGAAGAGATAGGGAAGACTCGAGAAAGAAAAATATAACTGAGACATAAAAAAATGAGCAAAAATGAGCCAGATATAAAGGGTGGGAAGAGCAACTCCAGGAAGAGAAACAGGATGTGCAGTCTCAGGAGAACACGGGGGTGGGGGGTGGGGTGGGGAGGTGAGGAAGACAACATAATTCGCACCATTTTAATACAGCTGAAGTGAGAAAGAGAGAAACAGAGATAGGAGAAGGAGAGTCTGTAAAATGCCTTGCAAAACACTTGAAAAGTTTATATTTGGGGCACCTGGGTGGCACGGTTGGGTAAGCATCTAACTCTTGGTGTTGGCTCAGGTTGTGATTGCAGGGTCATGTGATGGAGCCCTGTGTCAGGCTCTGTACTGAGGGTAGAGTTTGCTTAAGTGTCTCCCTCCTTCTCCCTCCACACCTCCCTATTCATGCTCTGTCTCTAAAAATAAATAAATGATTATTTTTAAAAAAGGGAAGAAAGGGGATCCCTGGGTGGCGCAGCGGTTGAGCGCCTGCCTTTGGCCCAGGGCGCGATCCTGGAGACCCGGGATCAAATCCCATGTCGGGCTCCCGGTGCATGGAGCCTGCTTCTCCCTCTGCCTGTGTCTCTGCCTCTCTCTCTCTCTCTCTCTCTCTCTGTGACTATCATAAATAAATAAAAATAAAAATAAAACATTTAAAAAAAAAAAAAAAAAAAAAAAGGGAAGAAAGAAAATTTTGTATTTGATACCATTAGCAGCTTTCCCGACACTCCCCAGCCTGTTGGGCAGCCTCCTTGCACATTCCTAACTCACCATCTGACACATATCACTATCCTGGCCCTTATCACGTATACGGCTCAAACTACGGGTCCTGCTGGAGGCATGGTGGTGTCTAGCCTCCCTGAATGTGCTCCCTCGTGGCAGAGACTGTCTTTCTCTTTCCTGTAGCACACTGTTAAGAATACTCTAGTTCAGACAAAATGCTTACAAAATGCTTCTTAAATGAATAAATGTATAAAACAATAATGTGGATGGGAAGAAAGGATATTCGAGTTTTTAAATATGGCAGTAAAGTTAAATATGTTACATCACAAGGAAATGTAGGGGCCAAAATGAATGGTACATCACTGTAAGGATGAAGCCACAGATAGAGACAAAAACTCCACTAGACTCAAAGGCTGGACAGGGTTTGGGGAGGCAGAGTCATGTGGAAGGTCCTGCAGATCAGAGCACTGACCTGGTAAGGACAAGGCCAGAGCACAGACGGAATGCAGAGAGGGGAGGGGGCTTACTGAGAAGAAGAGCAAGTGGGGAATGTTGCTGGAATTATCCTTAGAAGGTTTACCACTTTTCAAAGATAACAGAGTCGAGGACTACATTGTCTTCACTTTCAAAGTAATGGATTCTTTCCCGTAAGTCCTATCACCTAGTTTTGGAAGGGTTCAAGAAGTGGTGAGATTTGGTGAATAAATGGTGAAATAAAATATTCTGCCCTTTTATCCAACTTCTGTTTTCCATAAGTAGATCTTTATGGAATTCCACTTAAACAGTCCTAGGGCAAGGCACCCTTTAGAACAGAATGCTGTTTAAAATGTGGCTCTGTAAAGGTTTTTTTTTGTGTTGTGTGTAAAGTATTTTGAACTTCCCCCCTCACAGGGCTGCTTTAGGGTGCTTCTTACCACACCTCAGTGAGGGGCAGCAAACCAGACTCATGCCAGGATGCTATCCCTGTGGCTCCAGCAAAAAGAACAGTATCCAAACAAACCAACCCTGATACAGATAATTTTGTTTTTTGGTTTTATCAAGAGATCGAATCCAAAAGACACCTTCCAGGCTCCCATCTGAGAATTACATCATTCTAACATCCTAGGTTCAAATCTGGGTCAGAAAAATGACTACAGACAACTGTCAGTGAGGCTGCTCTCAGATCTGAGCAGCTCTGAGTTGTACCATTAGCCAACATTTTCCAGCTAAGAAAAAAAATCTAGAGAAGCACTAAAATGGCTGGTGTGTTCTGAAGTCCACTTACAAAAGAGAACTAAAAGCATGCAAGAACCATAGAATAAATTTCTTGGCTCACTGTGGGACTTTTACTGCAATTTGAACCCACATGATTAAAACGGAATTTCAACTGACTCTCCCAAAATGAAATCCAACAATTTGCACTTGTGATTTGAGAAAGCAACAAAGAAAGGTAGGAATGATTAGTATATTCTTGATTTTATACGTATCATCCATTTTAGACATCTAATAGTCCAAGTAAAAGGATGAATAAAACTTTTGATTATATACACTGTCAAAGTTACCAAGGACAGCAGTTCAAGCCTGTATATGCATATTTCCAGACACTTGCACGTTAAGGATTCTACATTTAGAAACATTAAATTGATGAATTTTCCTATTCAGGCTACCCATGGATTAAATTAATCCTATGACTATCAACACAACACAGTTTTAGAGGGTAGCAAAAAATTTCTAAGAATGCCTTATAAATAAAAAAGTGGTGGTAGGCATTAGAGGGAATAAAAACAGGCACCGTACCTTTTCAGTAATGATGCGGTTGACACACTGCTTTCCGGTCAGTGGCAACGTACATTTCTCCATAATTTTATGTACATTTCCCTGTTTTAAAGGAGAAACATTGAAAAAAAAGAGTAGTAGTTAGGGAGCAATTCTTGTTTAGAAGTAGAATAACAATAGGACAAACAGGAACTATCAGAGAAATCATCTCCTAGGTACAGGCTATTTCAAAATGTTTGCACAGTCATGCTTTTGCTCTTTCTGGCGACAGCTTCTGTTCCTAAAAGAATATAGGAAGAATACCAAATGAATAGCCAAAGTCATAAACGACTTAGTTGGGAAACATGTTGCTACAAATTGGACTTCTCAAGTCCCAGTCCTCCTATTCTAAAATTTCACTTCTAGTGTCCTGCTTATTTTTCTCTTTCAGGGAAGGAAGGGTCTCTTTGACATACATGAGCTACTATTCACCAAAGATAGGAAACACACAAGAAACACAAATGTATAATACCCTTTATAAAGTTAGTTTTGTTAGAAAAGTAAAACATATATGAAAACAGCAGTGCCTAGCCTCCCCTTTATAGTTAAACCTGTTCTCAACAGGAACCATTTTACTTTTTTTTTTTTTAGCATTTTCTTTTAAATCTCTACATATTTTCCTGTTACCTCTTCATTTTTAAATATCATGTTTACCATGCTATTTATTTCTTGTTTAATCTATTTTAGATATTATCTACTAACTTCTTATTGTGGCATATGAAGACTTAACTCTCTTATAAAACCCTATTCTCCCCATTCTCTGCAGTTCTTCAGTAGAGCTAGGTCACAATTTGTAGTTAACTTCCTGGTTAGAATGGACATCACTCTCCCTAAATGACCATGTAATACAGTTCACTGCAGGGCCAGGCAGCGTAGTATACCATGATTATATTCACATTCTCATACAGTTATTTGCTTTTCCTGGAGTTTGTCTGAGACTCAGTTTGTTCACATTAGTAAAATGTATGAGCTGGCTGAAATCTGTATTTTTTCAGTTTCTTTTAGCTACTGTACCCTTTCTTCAAACATAAAATAAAAAAGTATTAAGAGTAAAAAGCATGGTATTTACACAAAGAAAGCAAAAACACTAGCTTGAAAAGATATGTGCACTTCTATGTTTATTGCAGCATTATTTATAATTATTTATAAGATAGGGCAGAAACTAAGTGTCCATCAATAGATGAATGGATAAAGATGTGGTTACATGGTAACATACACACACATACAGAGGAATATTATGCAGCCATAAAAGGAATGGGATTCATGTTATTTGAGACAACATGGATGGACCTAGAGGTTACTATGCTAAGTGAAATAAGTCAGACTGAGAAATACAAATACCATACGACTTCAGTCATAAGTGGAATCTAAAAACAAACAAACATGAATAAACAAAAAGCAGAGTCAGACCTATAAATACAAAGAGCAAACTGATGGTTACCAGATAGGGGAGTACGGGGTTGGCAAAGTCAGTGAAGAAGAGTGGGAGGTACTGGCTTCCAGTTACAGAATGAATAAGTCATAGGAATTAAAGACACAGCATAAGGAATACAAGGAGTACAGTCAATGATACTACAATAGATACATGTATCAGGACAGATGTACATTATGCTATGCTCACCAGAGCATACAAACTTGGTGAATCACTATACTATACATCTGACACTCCTGTAACATTGTGTGTCAACTATACTAAAAAAAAAAAAAAAAAAAAGAACGGGAAGCAGTCCCCCCCCCCCCCATTATCCCCCTTCCCCACATCCCAGATATAGAGGTGGCCTCTGGGTACATGTATGGAACACAGCTGTAAACATTAGCTCTGATGATCTGATTATGATAATGATTAAACTCTTTTCTAAGTATCAGGCAACAGGAGCCTAAATTAGTATTTCCCTTGAGGCTGAAGGCTACCCCATCATATTATAGATCTTCTATTAAAAAATGGCAAAATGCTTCTATTGTTTCTTTTTGGATCTAAAAACACCACACATGATGTCATCATCATCTTTAGCTATCTGGCTGTTTTACTACTAAAATATGCACCTGCTACCTGGTTTATCTTTCTCTCAAGATTTCTGTCAGACCAAGTATACAGTTATAAGCAAGGACTTTCAGATAACTGTGTTTAATTTAAAAGATTTTGCTCCTTGTGATAAACTGTCAATTCACCAATGCACCAGGAATTAAAAGGTTTTAGTGTACTTACCCCAGTGCATGGCATAAAAAGTATTCTGTATTTTTTGAATAAATGAATGGGGAGGAAAATGGAAGGTCTGTTGGGAATCCCAGATGGATTTCAAAACGACAAACTATTACTCTATTAATCAAAATGAGTGCAAAATACATATAGAATAGACATTACACCTTTAATAACAAGTTATAGGCTTCTGAATCTTACTGTATAAGAATATTTATAACTGTAGAAATAAAACCTCATTTTCATTTCATTTTTAATGCTCTATTTTCCCTTCCAGTTTCAAAGAAAGTTTGCACGTGTCAGAGAAGCTTAATTAAAGAGCTGAAATTAATGATGAATATTCAAGCTTGTACAGTTGTCAGGTCTCCTTACATTTAATATAACTCAAATAAGGCATGTCACAATGAATTCCGGGCCTGCCTGGGAACAAAGTGAACAATCTGTGGGCCTCTGAAGAACATTTTTTTTGCAGGGTGCTCTTACTTTGTTCTCATTATTTGAGCAAGATCTGCATCTTGTGTGAAAGTAACTACTTGGATTTTAATGAACAACCAACTCCATTTTAGGAGGAATTAGGAATTTTAACTGACAGAACTGGCTGCATGCTGCCAGTAGAGACCTTTTATAGACTATCCACTATATAAACAGTATAGCCTATGGTTAAGAGTGTGGCCAGAGCCAAGGAACCTGAAGGTAAAGTCTGGCTCTGTTCCCTGCTGGCTGTGCAAAGTTCCTATGCCTGCACTGCCCCATCAGCCTTACCTTGTGGGGTTACTGCAAAATGAGATACAAGTGTCCAGCACTTAATCAGTGCTCAGCAAGTGTTTGCTACTATTGTTTATACAAAACATATTTAACATGTCTACTAGGGAATTCCTTAGGAGCTCTTAAACTCCTATTTGAAGTTAGACATGTAATTATGCAGAAAATGGCCTAAGCACAATTCCTGAGACCCAGAGAGCTAATGAAACCATATATGGCTGGCCTAGGACGCTGGCAACAAGGGCATTCTTGCAGTGAGAACAATGTAGCTGGAGGACTCCATTCGCATTTAGCTCTAAGACACAACCCAGATCAAGGAAAAAGAAAAAACGAGAGGCAAAAAAATAGAAAAATGTCACAATTTCAATATTCAAAACAGATTAGCTATGAAGCCAAAATAGGACTAACCTCTACTTTAGCGCTCTATTCTAACCATGCTGGGCTGAGCCTTACAATGTGGCATGGAAGCTGCATAGATCAATGATTCACAAAGAAGCTGAGCTTTTAACCTTTCAAAATAAATCCTAAAAAAGAGATACAGTGTAGTCCAAAGACTATTTTTCTCTTTCATCTGTCTTTGAATGGTCTGTTGGGTCCCTTCAATTCTTTGTGTTGTGGTTTCCTCTATGATGGCCTTGTCTTCTTCCCTGATCACTGGAGGAATTACACAAAATGACTGAAAGGGCAGTAAAGTAGGAGAGGTGGAATCTACACACAAATATTTAGCGTCAGTGGGGTCTGGTGCATCCTTCTCATTCTGCTTCTTTCTGTCTTCTCCTGTGAAGAAATGCCAGAAAAAGCAGAGGAGCGAATACAAAGTGCAGCATTAAAAATGTTTTGACTAGCCCCGAAGGCTCCTGATTTCATCATGCCCTTTTTATTTTATTGCTAACTTCATTATAACCTTGATGAAAAACTAAATCTCTTTCTTCCATCTGCTTCTCTCGTTTTTCTCTTCTTCCCCCCTTGATTCCTTACAGACTTCATGCAAGACCTGGGAAGTCACTGTTTTCTTTTTAAATGACTTAGGGTCTCAGTACTTTCTATTATTTGCCTCATGGTGATTTCTCTTTAATTCTTTAGATATCTGTGTGAAATCCTGCACCTAAATTCTTCAGTAACAAACAACTCCAGTTAAATGATAATAAATCACTTTTGTTATCATGAAGGTAAGCTTCACGTTATCATAATTAACTTAATCCCAAACAAAAGCTCGCTTTTTCACAACAGGATGATTTTTGCATTTGATATCAGCATTTTTATTCACCTGAGGCAACAGAGCGTGCATGTAGTAAGATTTTGTTTTACATAAAACACCATCTTATGCCTATCTTTTCTGTTACATGCTTTTTAAATGTGGCTACAACATATTCTTCGTTCAAGAAACTTCTTTGGGAAAGCTCTAATGATCAAGTGCAGAGAAGGCAAATTCTAAAAGTTGGTTCTTTAAGGAACCAAATCTTAAAGCCTTTTTTTGTTCATGCTACCGGAAACAAACACCACCACATACTCCATCACCCCACATTCAAATGGTAACACTCACCCTATTCTTCAGGACTTACTGCTTGAATATTGTAATTCTGATTGAAGGAACTCCAACAGAGTTAGCGTTGTAAAATACCATGTGACTGAGTATCTAAGGACCACTGGAGGCTGCTTTCTAGTCTCAAGATACTTGAATATTCCCAACGTATTCGAGCTCACTAGGAGAAGCACAGCCAGCAGAAGTGTGTGACAGGGCTTATAAGACTTTGGGGAGATAAATAAAGGTATGATCAAAGGGAGAAGCAAAGACATCTCAGGACTGCAATATGAAGCATACAAATTTGTAAGTCAAGAGAGAAGCAGAGTGAATTACGGTTATTCTATCTTTTCTGGTTACTCCTTCCTAAAGCTTCAGGGCTGGCATTAACTCACTCAAAACAGGGGCTGCATAGGCTGAACTTTTACAAGAGTATATGCAATACTTTGGTGGCACAACGAAACCTATGACAGATCTCTCTTTGGGCTTTTGCCAAAACATAATAAAAGAAGCCTGAATGTCACTGTCCCTTGCGTTTCCTTCTCCCCACTGATCTCAATGCTTAAACCAAGTGAAAAGCAGCTTCTATATTACAGACACATACCAACACACATCTCACAGACATAATCTATTAGGGAATGTCATATTACAAAACATAGTACTGTCAGATCACTATGACAATTGGTGTGGTAAGCAGAAAAGAAAAATGGGATTGGCTAACTAAAGGAAATCGGGGTGTGCAGGGTAAAAGGACAAGATGATATGACTCACATGGAGTTTATGCTCCTGGGGTATTTTTGGCCTTTGCACAGCACTTATTTGGTAGGGATTCCAACAAAGCACAAAGGACTTAAGTAGAAAGAGTCAGTGAGCTCTGAAGTAGAGAACAGGTGCTACTACAAATAGTTTTTATATGTGGATGTAATAACAGTTTGTGGTTACAGGCACATTCTCCAGGGGAAGGCTAACCAAATGAGACGGTACAAACAGCAAGGCATTACCCTGAAAACAGTCTTCAGGGCTTTGAGATCTTAGACTAGAAGGCTGTTTTTCTTAAATATAACACAAAAATCTTTATCATGGCCTTTTATTTTCTCTCTAAAGGTTGCATCCTATGATCTCTAGCCTAAGGATGGTACAACCCAGGCGTGAACAGGAATGATTTTCTTTCCATTCATGAATTGTTGTGGTACACAGGAAAGCTTCTCTGTGAGTTAGTTTTCCTTTCAAGAACTGGATACTCAAAGCCTCAGAATTTAGATTTATTAGCTTAATTAAATTTCTATATGACATTTTAAAGAGATTTATTGGTTGTTGGACTGTGTTCTGCTTTTTTTCTTTTCCATTATACAATTTTTTTTGGCAGGCATTTCCATCATTAATGGAAAAATAAAAAGGTAAAACCATGTAAGGATTTCTATTTTTTATTTTTATTTATTTATTTTAAGTTTTTATTTATTTATTCATGAGAGACACACAGAGAGAGGCAGAGACATAGCAGAGGGAGAAGCAGGCTCCTCACAGGATCCTGATGTGGGACTCAATCCCTGAACTGGGATCACGCACTGAGCCAAAGGCAGACGCTAAACTGCTGAGCCACTCAGGCATCCCAGATTTCTATTTTTTAAAGGTAAATATTTTTTTTTCTAACAGATCCTAGTCACAAAATAGTCTTATTAACAAATTATAAAATATTTACAAGTTTTTATGAATGAAAAAAATTAAACCAGCTGAAATCATATTAATTATAAATTATTCCAACAAAGAAATACTTTATTTACCTTGGAATATACTTCTCAATGCTGCTGAAAATTATTTTCAGGGAAAGAATGTTTCCCAGGGAAGAATTTTCTTAAAAAATCTTTCACATTTGTTGGCTTTTGGTAACACATTTGGTCCAAAATAAATAGGACTAATAAACTTCAACTACTTTTTATTATTTCTCTCCATAAAAAGTAAAGACAACATAAAACTGCATTCAAGATTTCTGTATGACACCTTTGCTATCAGATATAGATTAGACTTGATCAAAACTTATTCATAAAGATTTATTCCCAACATCCTAACAATATAATTATGATTCTTTTTATCCTTTCAGGATCCAGGCCTCCTACTGTAATAAAAATAAAATCTAAACCTGTTTTAGAAATAGAGCTTTCATTTATGTTCTCTACCTAAAATAGGTACCCAAGCTTTGCTTGTTTCCAATAAATGACAACTATGACTGAGTTTCTCTGTTTTTGTGCTCTGAAAGTTATACCCTTAGGAAACATTTCCAGTGCACAATACTGAGAACAAAACACTTTCTTTTATATTGTTGGTGGTGATGGTACCTGCCAGACAAAAAAGCTTATTAAAAAAAATGGGAACCCAAAGGCAGGATACATGGATTCTTGGCTTGATTTTGCTCCTAATTTTGTACTTAACTTTTATGGGAATATTTAACCTCTATGACATTGAGTTTGTTTTCTTTTGCAAGGGAAACGACGAGACCTACCTCACAAGAGTATTGTAATGATAAGATGTGGAGGCAGTAGCAATGAAACTGCTTCAAAAAAGTTAAAAGTGCTCTACTTGTTCAAAGTATCATTTTTATTTGAAGAATTCATGAATTCAGCAAGTATTTACTGAGTCCTAATGTGCATCAGACATGATTCTCTTCAGCTCTTACAATGGATAGCACCCCTGCCCTCACAGAACTTACATTCTGGTGAAGAAGGTGATGAAGGTCCATCACAAGAGAAGGGTACTTCTGTTTTCTAGAATAGTTGGGGAAAAGCTTCTGTGATATCTTGAGCAGAGACCTGAGTGAACTGAGGGAGCAAGTGAAGTAGGTATCTGAGGAATAGCATTCTGGGCCTAGAGTAACAGGTATTTTTGCAGGTTATCTGTCTCACCAAAGCAGGAGGGCCTTAGGGGAAATTCAAAAAGGGAAAGTGAACATTCTGAGACCTGAAACTTCCAGAAAAGGGCAGATGAGGGTGAACACTGGTGCAGAGGTAGCTCTGGTGAGGACATAGCATCGTCCTCAGCAGCATGGGGTATGATGAACACAGACTGGACCCAACTGAGTGAGACTCCTAGCTCTATCACGTACCTGGACAAGTTTCTCAACCTGCCCACATCCCAGTCTTACTGAAGAGGGTCACTGAGAAGCTGACGAGATTCAGTATGTACAATGCCAAGCACAGGGACTTGTAGCTAATGAAGACTCAAACCGCTCCTTCATTTTCTTGCCATTTTTAGAGGGTGGAAGAAGGAGGACATGAAGGAGGAGATGAAAAGAAGCCTTAGAAAAAAGGTAGCTAGACACCAAAAAACTCTGCCTAAAAAGAAGAAAATAGTAAAAATAACTTGCTTCTGTAAAAAATTTTAATAAGGGATTTCTTTCTTTCTTTTTTTTTTTTTTTTTAGGAAATTGGTAGCTTCATTCTTTTTTTTTAATTTTTTTTTCTTTATTTATTCATGATAGACATGAGAGAGAGAGAGAGAGAGAGAGAGAGAGAGAGAGAGGCAGAGACACAGGAGGAGGTAAAAGCAGGCTCCATGCCGGGAGCCCGACATGGAACTCGATCCCGGGACTCCAGGATCACGCCCTGGGCCAAAGGCAGGTGCTAAACCGCTGAGCCACCCAGGGATCCCTAATAAGGGATTTCTAATCAAAAGTTTGAAGAATCATTTCTTTTCCTCTTTTTAGAAATTCTGGCTGAGATGAAAGAAAAGACTTTGGAAAAAAAATTGAGAGAAAGAGAAAGAATTTGCTAAATACAGGCCTCAATGTTTAGAAAACGAATGAACAAAAATAATCTAAAATGAGTCGCACTTCAATGCCTATGCATCAACATTAAAGTAACAACAAAAAGGAAGTCAGAATGAGTTTTCTCCAAATTAGACATTATGTTCCAGAAAAGATTTGGATTTGATTTGCATGCTTGGCATCCTTTTGCCTCTGAAACGAAGTATTCTGGATGCTTTTGCAAGGCATCTTTCGGAAGTCACCTGTGTTGGTTTCATTTCTATTGTTTCATATTTATGCTCTACTGCTCACTTTCCACTGTTTACAAAACAATTTAGGATATTTTCATATTTATTACAATTTTCACAACAAAACCATTTCATGGCACACATCACTCTAACAGAACTCCCTCATGGGAAGCAAGACAGATGCAAATCTTCCAGCTCCATGCTCTCCCATGATACTGCATCTCCAAATAAAAATAGGGCAAGAGGCACCTGGGTGGCTTAGTTGGTTAAGCATTTGATTCTTGATTTCAACACAGGTCATGATCTCAGGGTCCTGAGATTGAGCCTGGTGCCGGGCTCCATGCTAGGCGTGGAGCCTGCTTGAGATTTTCTCTCTCTCTCTTCCCCTCCCCTCTCATGCTCTCTGTCTCTCTCTCTCTCAAAAATAAATAAATTAATTAATTAATTAAAAAATTAAGAAAAAACCGGACAAATGAACTAACACTTCCATTCAAATTTGCAGGTCTCAAGGTGAGAACAGGTAGATTTTGTGTTAAAACTAAGAATTAGGGCAGCCCGGGTGGCTCAGCGGTTTAGTGCCTGCCTTCAGCACAGAGCCTGATCCTGGAGACCCAGGATTGAGTCCCACGTCAGGCTCCCTGCATGGAGCCTGCTCCTCCCTCTGCCTGTGTCTCTGCCTCTCTCTCTCTGTCTCTCACGAATAAATAAATAAAAAATCTTTAAAACAAAACAAAACTAAGAATTATAAAAAATAAAGGTGAATGAACAAAGGGTACAGACAATGAAGAAAGTACCACCCAGTATCAATTTTATAAATCATCAGAAACCCAGGGATTCAGGTCAAGAAGGCAATTAGGCTCAACTCAACTGATTCAAGGACACTGAGTTGGGAACAAGGAACATAGTTACATTGAGAGCTCTAGAGTTAGAAGACTGGACGTTGGAATCACAGACACTCAGTTCTAATCTCAGTTCCACTAGTTATGTGACCTCAGGCAAGTTAACTTCTCTGAAGCTGTTTCTGAAACCATAAAAAATACCTGTATCAGGTTCATGGGCCTGTCCATGCAAATATATACAGAGTGCTTTAGTCTACTGTTGGTACACAGTAAGCTCAACAAATGGTAGCTATTATTATCATAGGATGATGATACCACCACCATCATCATCACCACCACCACCAAATGTAAACTCCATAAGATCCATGATTTTTGTATAATTTTGGTTGTACTAAACACATAATCAGCACTCAATAAATATTTGATAATTTATCAAAATAAAAGTATCATACTTTTCAAAATAAGGACACTTGCTGTCACCACCCACCATTTTCTCACGCTTCCCAAAATGGCACCACACAACTTTGGTAAGAAGCCATACTGTCCCCTTGAAAATAAATGTTGTGAAAAGGCCATATTCTGTTGTGTTTTTCATTTTGCGTGCAGAGAGCAGCCACAATAATCATCTTTAAACCCAAATCTCAACATCTGCCCTGACATTTTCACTGAGTTTGAAGACATTATAGCTTTTACTTTTACTGTATATGCAAATAATTAAAGACACCCCACTGTGTCTTTCACTCAAAGTTCAAGAACCATTTAGCTGAAGATCCTAACTAACAGCTTTTATCTGCAACCTTTCTCTCTAAAATATAAATGCTATCAATTTGGACAAGCCTGAGAAAACAATAAAAACCACGGTTGTGTGGCCTGGTATATAGGATTTTGGCATACTGGGAATTTCCAAACACAGCACACATTACCTTTGCAGAATGTTCCATGGTGACCACCACTTTGGTCTTCGCACTGGACACTAGATCCATAGCCCCTCCCATTCCTTTCACCATCTTCCCCTACAAAACAGAAATGGAAAAGAAGATATAATTCTTTCTCACTTCTTCTAGTATGTGGCAGAATTAAATTAATTGGCAAGAATAAGTCACTGGACTAATGAGTGAGAAAAACTCATTGACCTTTATTGCTTAGTTCTAGTAGCTACACGACATTAATATTCTGTTAGTCCATTATTCTATGATTGAAGGATAAGTTCAGGACAAATACTATGATATTACTTTTATTATATGTGGCTAATGGTATTTTGATGATATATTGGCAGCAAGACAATCAGTGGATAAGAAAAATCTTAAGAACCATTTCAGAATTCTGGCACTTTATCATTATTGCAATAATAGGAGATTGAAATCCACATACCCCTGACATGCACTTCCTTCTTTTTAAACACATAATCGGCACCACTGAGTCTTCAATTACAAACACTTTTTAAAGCACTCTCTTGGATTTCCTGCAGATTAAAATGCCATTAGGTAGTAGGCTAAGGCACTAATGGTGTTTCCCTAGTAATGATTAATATAAAGAGGTGGGTCTGCCTTTCTAAAACTTGGCATTTATCTTGCTCCTAGGAAAATAAGCCAAACAAAACAAAACGTTTATTTCTGTTAAGCAAAAACAGAAAACAGAAGCAGAGTTCAGGACTTTCACCATCACCATTCTATTTTTGTTCACCTGTCCATCTCCTGATTCATTAAACATTTACCAGCCATATTCTACAGGCCACATACTCTGAATAATTCCCACTGTCTGTTCTGTCTCCTGGTTACAGAGTCTTGGAAAAATCAGGTGTTTCCAGAGACGATGAAATAAATTCTTATTCAAATATATTGAAGAGAAATGTCTTCTAACATTGAAATCTCCTTAAATTTTTAATTCTTTAATCCAAGTCCTCTTGCTGATTTGTCAGTAAACTCTCAGCTCCTTCCCCAAAATTTCATAGCTACAAGGAGATTAGGCAATGCACTCACACTTGGCTTTCAAACATAGAGGTCTCAGATCCTCTGATTTCAGAAAAATTTTAGAGGTCAATGCCAACACTGGACGAACATGAATTAGATGTGCATTATATAAAGGAAAGGAACAAGTGGTCAGGATGTCTTCATGGTTTGGAGCCTGCCACTAAATGAGATGGGCAGGAACTGGAAATGGCTGCAGGGTAGCGGGGGAAGGGGTTAGGGAGGAGGACAGAAATGGAATGTACAAAGTAAGTCTGTCTTCAGACATGTACGTTTGAGTGAGAATACCTACATGGAAATGTGTAATTTTATACTTCTAGGAGCCATGCCTTCATTAGTTAGCTGCAACTTTAATAAGTTAGGTATATTATTTTCATAGTATTTCTGTAGAGAACACCAATACCTTTATGGGATAAAATAAAAATAATGTTTCTGTAGAGAAATATATTTTCTCTACCTTTATGGGATGAAATATGAGTAATTCAGAGATGGAACCAATGAATATTTATCATAAACTCCAATACTAAGGAAGTTTGAGATTTTAGGGCCAAGGACACTAAAGCAAGTCCATTGGAAAATGAATTAACCTGTTGTGGTAAGAACATGCAGCCAGTCTCAGCTTCCACAAGACAGTGTCCTTGGGAAGACTATAAGTGCTAGCAGAATGAAGAAGTCAAAGAAAAGCAGAAACTAAGCTAGCATTTTAAAAAATCCTAGAATTAGAATATACCAGAGGCAAATTTTTTCGCCTGTGGCACAATAATGGTGGGTAAAAGCTTATGCCAGCCTCTAACAACAAGCATGTCCCAATTCAGGTGAATCTGATTTACATGTTTTATTCACTTTTTAAGATTTTATTTATTTATTCATGAGAGATATACAGAGAGAGAGAGAGGCAGAGACACAGGCAGAGGGAGAAGCAGGCTCCATGCAGGGAGCCCGATGTGGGACTCGATCCCGGGTCTCCAGGATCAGGCCCTAGGCCAAAGGCGGTGCCAAACTGCTGAGCCACTCGGGCTGCCCCATTTACATGTTTTAAATCATTGTCAATTATTTTAAGGTATTTATAGAGCGCCTACTGGATACAAAACACTGTGCTGGCAGGAACGGAAAGAGCTACAGAACATGGCAGAACAACCATCTCTGTTTCTGCTAAAAGGAACATTCTTGCCCATATACCTAAGATTAGGTGCAGAACACTTGAGATCTAGTCTATGAACCCACTGTACGACACTGGCAAATTCTCTGAATTATCTCTGAATCCATTATCTATAAACCAAGAGTAAGAATGCCCTATCATAGAGCTGTTATGAGGAGTGCATGAGATGATATATGGAAAACTGAAGAGTAAATAAAATTTATAAATTCATTGACTTATATCACCATCCAGGCTATTCGGTTTACTGAGAATCTAGTACGAGCCTGTCATTGTACAGAGTGCTAGAGTTAGAGTTGATGACAACAGGCTTCTTATAAACTTCATCATCGAGGGAAGGAAAAGCGTCCACAAGTAATTAAGGAAATTTGGAGCAAACTTCCTCCCTCTAAAGGTTTATTTATTTATTTTAGAGAGAGAGATAGAGAGAGAAAGAGTATGAGTGACAGAAGAGGAAGGGGGAGAAGGAGAGAAGCAGACTCCCTGTTGAGCAGGGAACCTGATGCAGGGCTCAATCTCATGACCCTGAGATGATGACCTGAGCTGAAATAGAGTCCGATGCCTGACTGAGCCACACGGGTGCTCCAAACTTCCTCCATCTAAAATAAGCATTGCCACCACTTCCTCATCCCCAAGAGCCTAGTGCTAAGTGCCTTTTCCCCTCCCTGCTCATCCTTGCTAATTAGGATATAATTATAACACAGTGCATTTCCACTTTTTTCCCCCATCTTATAAGTGCTTGGATGAGTGAGGAGTGAATGGATCAAACTAATAACATAGGCCTGTTCAAGTCCTAGTAGAGCAATGAGGATGCCCATGCTGATGGTGCCTGGGGAAGCAGAGGCAGGAAGAGGTGGCTGGTGCCGGGCAGGGGATCTCTCAGAGGTGGTGTCTCACAGCAGCACCATGCCACATGGCAAAGAGAGCAGCAGCATCGCCTAATGGAAAGTATTTCTAGCAGGTTAACAGAAACACCTTCAAATATTTGGTTTTCCTGTTTTTAAAAGTAAATTCATTGTATTGAAAAAGAAAATAACCTATTTCCTTCCATTTCAGTTCCCAGATGATTTCTCAAACAGAATCAATTACTGAAGGAAAACAGTTCATTCTATCTATACCGGCAGAAAGAAACAGGGTTAGAGGAGGCATATACTCTCCAATGCAGGTGGGAAATTCATCACTTCTCTTCAACCCATTTTAGCAGCCACTCTTTTGGGACTCAACAACTTGCATTTTCTGATTCTGTACTACAGTCAGGGGTGACCATGTACCTGAGTTCTAGACAATGAAGGGAGGTAATATCTGATTTCCAGGCTCCTGCCCATAAGAAACTCTCACATGCAATTCCTCATGCTCTTTTGCCTTCTGCAATCTGGACACTGACATCCAAGGTGACCTTGGAGAATGACTGAGCTCCTTCAGAGTTCTTCAGGGTCTGTAAATGACTGGGTACAGCAGAGCCCACTTATTTAGAAACACACTGTGCTATACAATAACAGTGAAAAGTAAACACATAAGGTGCTAAGCCACTGAAATTGGGAGTCCTATTTCCTATAGCAGCTAGTATGACTGATAAAATAATGTGGCATCTAAATGAGTTCTATGGCATAGAGTTAAAACTGTTACAGTTGCACAAGAGAGGAGGGAGCAGGTCTCTTAGGAGGATAATATACTACTGCTCTTTGAAGCAGGAGACTGTGCCAGATACCAAAATTTACCTATCCAGATGTCCAACACAATGCTTGCCATTTTATAGAGATGAGATACAGACCTTACAGCCATCTCTATCTCCCTCCTCCAAATCCAACATCCTATTTGACATACAAACAAGAAGCTGATAAAACAGAGAGGTTATGAAGCTAAAAATATACCTTTAAATAAATCACAAGAGGGAAAGTGATTCTTGGAGAAAAATAGGCCTGTGATGAAGAAGAGATTCTGGGCATGATTGAAGAACTGGGCCAGAGTGACACAAAGTGTGGCTTTCTTTAAAGTCTCATCAGCAAACATACATTTCTTGAATGGTGCAACTTCAGCTCTGAAATGTATTCTGGCTAGCATAATGGAGAGATGATTGCTGGATACTCGTTTCATGGCCAACTCATCTTTGCACAGTGAAGGACTGACTCCAGTATCAAGTATGCAAAGAACACAGCAATAAGATGAACTAGAAATGCTGCATGCTTTATTATGACACACTTATAAAGTTTCCTAAAAAGATATTGACTCAAGCATTATCCTCAATTCATGAATATTTTTTATTCAAGGTCAATTATAAACCAGGCACCAAAATAGGAATTAAGAATAAAAGATGAATACAGATATCTAACTTATTTCTAGAAAGTAGATTTAAACTGAAATCAATTATTTTAAATATAATATACTTATTACTTTGATCCTATTTCCTAACACGAGAATTTGAAAGTAAAAGAATTGTTATTAACATTAAAAAAAGGACAGCCCCGGTGGCACAGCGGTTTAGCGCCGCCTGCAGCCCAGGGCGTGATCCTGGAGACCCTGGATAGAGTCCCACGTCAGGCTCTCTGATGCCTGCTTCTTTCTCTGCCTGTGTCTCTGCCTCTCTCTCTCTCTCTCTCTCTCTGTCTCTATGAATAAATAAATAAAATCTTAAAAAAAATAAAAAAAACATTAAAAAAAACCTTCAATGCATCAAAGTACAAATATTAAATTGCACTCCCAAAGACAGTAATTCAAGTTCTAAACATGACCTTTGGTGATGTTTTAAGGTTTTTACAAAAAAGGTAAAATGAATACATTTGAATAGTTCTGTGAAGTGCTGTTTAAAATACGTTATAAAACATACTAAAAATGAGTCTTCCATCACCTTTATCATTAGTATATAAGTAGTAATGGCTTATCTGCAGATTTGTCACCTATATTCTGGTCTTAGGTGAGAAACAACATACAATATATAGAAACAATTTTTAAGGCATTTTAAATTAATGCCATGTGACTCACTGAAAACCATTAATTGACTGGAAGAAAAAGGGAAGAGTGATTTATTAATAAAACTAGGATTTGTGGCTCAAAATGAAACACCAGAGCATTAAGTACCCACCTCAATCCAAATGTAAGCCTCTTTATTTCTATCTCACTTCCCCACTATTAAAAAATGCTCTAAATAAGAAAGGGCCTCTAAACATGCTCCTAGCTAAAGGGCAGGAGTGAAGGAAAATAAAAAAATGTAATATCATTATGTGTTTAAACGTAAAGGAGAAGTCAGACTTCTGTTTTAGAGAAAAGGACTTATAATTTATCTTAGTTTTGCCAAGTTATAACAAAGTTACAGCACAAATATTTCTCTTTTCTGCATTATACTTTGTATTCAAAAACAAGAAAAATGTGATTTTCCTTTCAAAGATTAATTGTATTTCCCAGGATAGAGGGACTGATCATGTAAACCAGCTAGTATGGAGCTAGAAATATAATTACAGTCTCTATTGCCACATAAGTTAACAAATTATAACAAACATCAGTCACCAATCATAATATGGGCTTAAAAAAAAAAAAAAAAGAAAGAAAAGCTTGTCAAAAAGCTGCAACTGGACAAACTCAAAACTTCATTTTAGTACTCTCTTATTCCTGTTCTCTCAGGGATCTTGCTCCAGTTTCTCCATCTTCCCCTGTCTCTAGTCATCAGGTGGCACAATCTATAAGCTAATTCCCAAAAATGTTTCCTCTTGTTCCTGGGCACAGACATTTTCCAGCTTTCCTTGAGGTTAGGGTTGGTCATGTAAATAAGTTCTGGCCAACAGAAAGTGGGTGAAAGTGACATAATAGTTCCAGGGTTGGATCATAAAATCTTTCAAGAACTATGCTCCATGTTCTTCCCATCTGTCAACTACATGTTGAAAATGGTGGAGCCATGGATAAATGAATCTCAGTCCCCAAATTACTGCACAGAAGAGAGCTGGCTGCTAATCAGGGATCCTTCTTTCGGTTCTGTGTGAGAAAAAAAAAACCTTTACCTCAACTCATGCCTCAGCTCAGTACGGTCAAAAATAAGTATCTTTACCAAGGCAAATCTCATCTACCTACTAACTCCCAATCTCAGTTAGTAGCCAATCATTCACATCAAGGTCCACACCAGAAACTTCCTTATCTCTCGCCGTTCCTTATCTATGTGCAATCAGCCATTCAATCACAAAAAACTCCAATTTTTCCAGTATTTCTTGAATTCGAACTTTTCTCACTTAAGAGCCTTATGATTTCTCCCTACAGTGCTATAACATACCTATTAGTCAACCTGTGTCCAGCCTTGTCTCTCCATTCCAACCCATAGCCATGACTATAATCTCTATAATCTCTCTAAAATGAGTATTTTATTGTTCTTTCTCTGCTTAAAACCTTTCAGTAGTTCCCCAATGTGCCAGGGCAGAGCCTAAGCACCTCAGTTGGGATACAAGGCCTGGAACAACCTTGCCTCAACCCTCCCCATTTCCTCACACCTCAGATCCCATTTCTGTGCCAGGAATAGTGAGTTGATTATGGACTGCATATGGCTTCACATTATGCCATAAGGTCCCACCTCATTTCTATTAAGTGTACTCCAGCTCACTCTTTACATATCACATAACTACTTCTTCCAGAATGTATTTACTTACATGCCTCTGTCCCACCCCATCAACAAGATTTGACTAGGGATCTCTCTTGGGTGTTCTCACAGCGTCCCTACTTATCCCTATTGTAGAATCTGCCAAATGACCCGCATTAAGATCAGGGTTGATGTTCCACTGGCAGGTAGTGGCCAGGCCATATAGGTAGTTATAATTGAAATTCTTCCTCATGAGAGGAACCCTAATCCCTGAGCAGTCTCTTCCCAATTCCACTATCATCTAGCAACTGAAAATACAATGGTGGGCTCCAAAGCTATGACTACCATATTCTGATTGACCATATTTATTTGGATTAGTCAGTGCCTGTACACTAAAGAAATCAATTAACTTCAAATAGAAAAAGTGAGTTCTGTTCCTAGCTATTAACTGCCCCAATTTTCTCATTTTGTAAAAGTATAAATACCACTCAGTAGTGTCTTCATAGTTCAATTCTGAAACCTCATCACTCCAAGTAAAGAAAAAATCACAACACACAGAAAAATCGACTGTGAATCATTAACTCCACCTTTATACAGGAGATTAGTAAGCATTTATTAGGTGAATAGTTAGAAGTATGAAACTTTCACATTTTCTTTTCCTAAATTATAACCAGTGTGTGACTAGGCCTCTTTTGGTTATAAATGAGGCACTTTGCATAGGTTAACTTCTTTGTGTAAGATCAGATAGATTAACACTCTGTTCTATTTTACTGGGTTAAATAAACAGGGGAAAAATTCTGTTTTGAAGGTATGATTTTAGTTCTCATAGAGTTAATTCATAATTCTGCAGAGACGAAAACAGACATCAAAGAACCTGGCTAAGAGAGTTCACCTGTTTTATCAGGCTTCCTAGAGAAGACATCAATGGAAAGAACTTGAGCAAGTACTCCAGGATACATATGAAGGGATTTGTTTTTATTTAAAATGATTAAGGATTATTATACATAAATAAGTATTAAGTAAATAAGTCATTACTGAAGAGTCTTTTAAGTTTTTTCTCCCTGTGCAAGTCCTGATCTGTAACGTGGGGCCACCTGATGGCTCTGACCTATGAAGGGAAGTCTCACTTCTGCTTTTCTCAGAAAGTATACCTTATCTTCAGGACTAGGAGAACCATGGGCAACATCATTTCACGTAGAGTCAGATCCTGGGACCAGTGTGTAGTCTAACCCCAAGAAGGAGAAGCACACCGTCTTTTTGAGAATAACCCACCTCTGAGAACAACAGAGAAAGCTAGGGAGTAATGTCACTGTGTGTGTGTTGAGGTGGGCGGGGGGGGGGGGGGGGGGGGGAGGGGGTGGTGAGGAGCCGGGAGGAAGCCACTAACATCACTGGCATCAGAAATCAAAAAGCATAAATTTTCCTTTGAGGACCTAGGAACTGAAAGTGCATAAAAGGCAAAACGGCTCCTTCTCAAACTGGGGAGAATAAGGTAGAAACAAAGAACTTTTTCAGACACTATAATAGGTTGAGAGAATTACTTCAGGGAATTTGCCATAAAGTTAATATTTTGGAAAGATACATAACAAGGGACATTGAGGGAACATTAATTTCTACTTTATCTTTTCAAGAGCCAGCTCATAGATGGCCAAAGAGAAAGAGAGAGAGAGACAAGAGAGCTGATGCTGGGGAACAAAAGGAAAAGTGAGGTGTTTTTAAAATATTTATTTATTTTTAGAGAGAGACACTGAGGGAGAGAGAGAGAGCTCAGAGGGGAGGGGCAGAGGGCAGGGGAAAGAGAGAATCTCAAGCATGCTCCAACCCAGCGTAGAGCCCAACACAGGTCTCGATTTCACAACCTTGAGATCATGACCTAAGCTGAAATGAAGAGTTGGATGATTAACCAACTGAGCCACCCAGGCATCCCACATGAAGTATTCATTCTCAAAATACTGAGAATAGAATAAATAATTTAAAATATTTTTTGAAGTAAAATACAAAGATCAAGAGTAGAAATATAGAGAAACTTTAACTCATTTCTTGATACACCAGTGTTTTAAATCCCTAAACTTCATAAGTTTCTGATCTTGATGTTGTGATAATTTAACTTCCACAATACTAGAGATGGATATCACATACATGAGAAAATAGTATTAAATACCCGTGTGTAGGGCAACTGGGTGGCTCAGTCAGCTAAGCATCTGCCTTAGGCTCAGGTCATGATCCCAGGGTCCTGGGACTGAGCCCCACATCAAGCCCCTGCTCTGCAGGGAGACTGCTTCTCCCTCTCCTGCTCCCCCCTACTTGTGCTGTCCAATAAAATCCAAATAAAATCTCTAAAAAAATAAAAACCGATGTGTGAGTAAAAAAACTTGATTATTTCAGATACATTTTATTTGGAACCTAAGTTGAGTATTTTAAATTTAGTATATCCTCAGGTGAGTAGCAAGAGCTGCAGTAAGAACTTTATTGGGGCACCTGGGTAGCTCAGTGATTGAGCATCTGCCTTTGTCCTCAGGTGCTGATCTCAGGGTCCCAGGATCGGGTCCTGCATCAGGCTCCTGATGCAGGGAGCCTGCTTCTCCCTCTACCTATGTCTCTGCCTTTCTCTGTGTGTCTCTCATAAAAAATAAAAAATAAAAATCAATTGTATTGATTCACATTCATCTGGAACTCATGCATGGCAAATACTTGGAGCTGGGACGTACTTGCTAGAAATTATTTTATTTTTATTCCCAAGAATAAAAACACAGAATACTGTGTTAGGTCTGGAATTTGGAAGGAAACAGTTTCTTGGTAATCACGGACACATAGCTGTTCAGGAAGGAGTTACTTTTTTCCTCTAAAAAAAGTTGTTTACCTTTATTATTAAAACTGTATGACTGTGGGTTAGTATGAGCATACTTTGTTTTATTGTACTTACACATACTATATGTTTTTACATATTGAAGGTACATGTCAACCCTGCACTGAACAAGTCTACTGGAGCCATTTTTCCAACAGCATTTGCTCAACTCATGTGTGTGTTATATTTTGGTAATTCTCACAATACTTCAAACTTTTTCATTATCATTATTATGGTGATCTGTAATCTTTGATTTTACTGTTGTTAATTGTTTTGGGGTGTCATCAGTCATACCCACATAAGATAATGACCTTAATTAAGTTGTGGGTATTTTGACTTGACTGTTCCCCCCACTGGCCATTCCCTCATCTCTGTCCCTCTCCCTAGGTCTCCCTATTCCCTGAGACATAACCATACTGAAATTAAGACAACTGATAACCCCACAATAGCCTCTAAATGATCAAGTGAAAGGAAGAGTTCCACACATCTCATTCTAAATCAAAAGCTGGAAATGGTTAAACTTAGTGAGCAAAGTATGTTGAAAGCTGGGCCATAAGTTAGGCCTCCTGTGCCAGTTAGTGAAGCTGTGAATTCAAAGGAAAGGTTCTTGAATGAAATTAAAAGTGCTAGTCCAGTGAACACACAAATAATATGAAAGTAAAAGAGCCTTACTGCTGATATTGAGGACGCCTGAGTGGTCTAGATAAAAGATCAAACCAGCCATAACATTCCTCTTAGGCTAAAGTCTAATCCAGAACAAGGCCCTATCTCTATTCAATTCTGTGAAGGCTGGGAAAGGTGATGAACTTGAAGGAGAAAAGTTTGAAGCTAACAGAGGTTGGTTCATGAGGTTTAAGGAAAGAAGCCATCTTCCTAACACATAGGTGCAAGGTGAAGCAGCAAGTGCTAATGCAGAAGCTGCATCAATCCAGATCTGGCTGAAGATAAATAACGGAGATGGCTACACTAAAGAGATTTTCAATGTACATTAAACAACCTTCTCTTGAAAAAAGAGGCCATCTGGGACTTTCATAGCTAGAGAAGAGAAGTCAATGTCTGGTTTCACAGCTTCACAGGATAAGCTGACTCTCTGTTAGGGGCTAATACAGCTGGTGAATTGAAGTTGTAAAAAAGCCAATGCTTATTTACCACTCCAAAACTCCTAGGGCCCTTAAGAATTATGGTAAATCTACTCTGCCTGTGCTCTATAAATGGAGCAACAAAGCCTGTATGATAGCCCATCTGTTTACAACATGGTTTACTAAATATTTTAAGCCTACTGTTGAGACTTACTACACACACACAAAAAGAGTTCTCTCAAAATATTACTGCTCATTGACAATGTACCTCATCACCCAGGAATTGTGACGGAGATGTATAATACAAGAGTGGGGGATGTTCTACAGGACATCTGGCCAGTACTTCTCAAGACTATCAAAGTCATGAAAAACAAGGCAAGAATAGAAACTATCACACAGAAGTCTTTTTCTCAGAAAAACAGTCTTCTCCCAGAGAAGATGAGGGAGATGCAACAATTAAATGTAATATGGTATTCTTTTTTATGGATCCTAAAAAAGAGAACAATAATGGAAAAAATTGATATTAATAGTAACGTACCTGAAAAACTTTTACACTGAAAACTATAAAACACTGATGAAATAAATTAAAGAAGACACAAATAAATGGAAAGACATCCCATATTCACAAACTCAAAGACCTAATATTGGTAAAATGTCCAATATTTTGGACAAAAAAAACACTACCTGAAGTGATCTACAGAGTCAAAGCAATGCCTATCAAAATACCAATGGAATTTTTTTATAAAAAAAGAAGAAAACAATCCTGAAATTTATATGGAAGCACAAAGACCCTAAATAGAGCAATCTTGAGAAAGAAGAACAAAGCTGAATTTGTTTTCCTGAAATCACTCCCTCATTTCAAAATGTTACAAAGCTACAGTAATTAAAATGATACCGGCATAAAAACAGACTAAGAGTAATGTAGCAGTGAAAAGAGCCCCAAGTAAATCCAACCATATACATCCAACTGATCTTCAGGATGGGTACCAAGAATACACAACAGAGAAAAGGTAGACTCTTCAACAAATGGTGTTGGAAAAACTGGATTATTAACACGGAAAAGAATAAAATTGGAATCTTATGGAGTAACAAAAGGGAACAAAAGCAAAAGTAGACAAGTGGGACTACATAAAACTAGAAAGCTTCTGCATAGCAAAGGAAACAACAAAATAAAAAAGCATCCTAAGGAATGGGAGGAAATATCTGCAAACCATACAACTGATAAAGGGTTAATGTTCAAAATATATAAGGAACTCTTACAACAGCAAAAAAAAAAAACTGAACTCAACTAAAACATGGACAAAGGACTTGAATAGACATTTTTCCAAAGAAGACATAGAAATGGCCTACATACAGTTGAATGAAAAGATGTTCCATATCACTAATCACCAAAAAAATGCAAATCAAAACCACAATGAAGTATCATCTCATATCTATTATCAAAAACCCCCCCGAAACAAAAACAAACCCAAAAGATAAGTATTGACAAGAATGTGAAGAAACTGGAACCCTTGTACACTATTGGTGGGAATATAAAATGGTACAGCTACTCATAAAGAATAATTTGAGTAGTTTGGTAGTTTCCCACCAAATTAAAAACAGAATAACCACATGATTTTGCAATTCCACTCTTGGACATATATCTAGAAAAACTGAAATCAGGAATATCAAAAGGGGGATCCCTGGGTGGCGCAGCAGTTTAGCGCCTGCCTTTGGCCCAGGGCGTGATCCTGGAGACCCGGGATCGAATCCCACGTTGGGCTCCCGGTGCATGGAGCCTGCTTCTCCCTCTGCCTGTGTCTCTGCCTCTCTCTCTCTCTCTCTCTCTCTCTGTGACTATCATAAATAAAGAAAAAAAAAATTTTTTTAAAAAGGAATATTACCTGCACTCCCATGTTCACTGAAGCGTTATTCACAGAAGTCAAGATATAAAACAGCCTAAATGTCCATTGACAAATGAATAAAAACTATGCAGTGTATACATACAATAGAATATTATTCAGCCTTTAAAAAGAAGGAAATCCTGCCATATGCCACAACATGGATAAACCTAGAAGACAATATACTAAGTAAAATTAGCCAGTCACAGAAGAACAAATACCTCAGGATTCCATTTACACAAAGTATCTAAGTAATCAAACTCATAGTAGCAGAGAGTAAACCATGGTTGTCAGGGGCTAGCGGGAGAGTGGGAAATGCAGAGCTGTTCAATGAGTATAAAGTTTCAGTTATACAAGATAAACTCCAGAGATCTGTTGTACAACACTGTGCCTACAGCTCTAATACCATATTGTGCACCTGAAAATTGAAGAGGGTAGATCTCATGTTAAGTGTTCTTACTACAATTAAAAAAAAAAAAAAAAGACGGATACCCTATCCTGACTCCACTGTAATTGTGTATTTCTTAGTTTTGACAAATGTACTATGGTAATAGAATACTGTAATAATGAGAGAAATTGGGGGAGGGAATATGAAAACTCTTTGTTCTAGCTCAGAAACTTTTCTAAAAATCTAGTTATTCCAAAATACAGTTTATTTTTTTTTTTAAAAATCTCAGTATGTGGCTTGTTCCTGTGGTTTTTGTTTTTTCATCAAAGTAAGAACAACACGGAGATTAGTTCTCAGATTTCCCTCTGTGAGGGCCTCTTCTAATAACTCTTCCAGTTTATTGCTAAAAAAACTCTGCAAACTCTAACTCCCTAAAAACAAGTAAATTTATGATGGTTAAATGAATCTGTGCTTTGTTTTTGGCTACAATATTTTTTTTTCTTGTCATAAGTGAACTTTATTTCTTTGCAGGACCCAACATTTACCATTGCAGAGTACTCTAACATAAAGTCACAAGTTAGTAGCTGGATAAAAAATAAGATAGTTCTGAAAACTGCATATGTGGGTTTCTGTTGTTGTTAATGTCTTTTTAATTTTTTCTTTTCACCTTTCGACCCTCCTTACCCATTTCTCATGGCTCCATCACCCGCTTCTGGCAACCATTAAGCTGTTCTCTGTATTTATGAACTTGCTTTTTGTTTTTTAGATTCCACATTTAAGAAAGATCATATAGTATCTGTCTTCTTTTCATTTATTTCACTTAGCATAATGTCCTCAAGGTCCACTCATGTTATCACAAACAGCAAGATTTCATATCTTATGGCTGAATAATATTCCATTGTAGATTTACCACAATTTCTTTATCCATTCATCCATCAATGGACACTTAAGCTATTTCTATATCTTGGCCACTGTAAACAAAGCTGCAATGATCATAGAGGTGCATATATCTTTTTGAGTTAATGTTTTTATTTTCTTCAGATAAATACCCAGAAAGAGATTTGCTCGTTTATGTGGTAGTTTCATTTTTAATTATTTTAGGAACCTCCATACTGTCTTTTACAGTGGGTGTACCAGTTTGCATTCCCACCGACAGTGTACAAGGACCCCTTTTTTTCCTCCACAATCTTGCCAACACTTGTTATTTCTTGTCCTCTTGATAAAAGCCAT
Source organism: Canis aureus (assembly GCF_053574225.1). Classification (NCBI taxonomy): domain Eukaryota; kingdom Metazoa; phylum Chordata; class Mammalia; order Carnivora; family Canidae; genus Canis; species Canis aureus. The sequence goes on along the minus strand of NC_135614.1, from coordinate 69,649,425 downwards.
ACTAACAAGTATGAGGCAGTATCTCACTATGGTTTTGATTTGCATTTCCCTGATAACTATAGATGTTGAGCACCTTTTTCATGTGTGTGTTGGCCATCTGGATGTCTTCTTTGGAAAAGTAGTCAAAACGTCTGCCCATTTGTAGTCTTTTTTGTTTTTTTTTTTTTTTGGTGCAATTGAGTTGTAGAGGTTCTTTGTATATTTTGGATATTAGCCTCTTATAAGATACACAATTTACAAATATTTTCTCCTATTTGGTAGACAGCCTTTTCATTTTGATAGTTTCCCTTGCTGTGTTTTATTTTTTCCCCAAATATATAAACTTTACTATCCAAGTTACTATTATTTTGATTAGCTTGTCCTAATGATAGCTTAGACTTCTGAGAAAGTCTGAAAAAAATCAAACATGGTAAAGAAAACCATTATAAAAGTGTTCTGCAGCCATATTATCACAAATTTGCAAAAACTGAGAATATAGACTGGACCTTTGTTCTATGACATATAAATACCATTTTTATTTTTTGCTTTGTTATTTATTTTTTCTTGTTATGGTTTACTTTCTCCATGCTAAGCATCTTTTAATAAACACAATTTTATGAAGATAATTCCTCACCTAAACAGTACTTGCAGAAAATAGATATAATTCAAGCTGCTTTCCTTTACAAAAAGAAAAATCAACAAGAAAAAGTTAAATACATTAAAGTTATAGAGCAAGTCAGAAAAAAAAAATTGGATAAAGTCTCTAGCTTCCAGAAAGAGGTAATTGAATCCCCATAGAAGATTCTTATTTTAAAATATTCATTTTGTTGAATTTATTGCACTATTTTTCTTTCTTACTGTTCCTAATCTGTTAGATGGTATTAATAGAGTTAGTCAAGAAGCAGACAGTAATCCTGGAGAATGTCCTATGTAGTTTCAGTTTAAACAAAAATAGTCAGATCTACTAGCACCTAAATCATACTGAAAACTCACCAATCAGAAATTCCTTATCCAAAAAAAAAAAAAAAAAAAGAAATTCCTTATCCAATACTGTTAATTTTAAGGGCTGTAACTATGATCCAGAAATATGCAAAACAGATAATGAATGGGTAAAATATGTCAAATCTCCATGTTCCTGAATTAAAGTGTGTGGGTCTCCCTCAAAGGACTCTGTGCCAGGACTTCATGCAAAAACATATTTACTTACTTTTTATGCATAACTGTAACAAAATTAGTGATCTGTTTTCCATATATTTTTTAAAGAAATTGGACTTACACAGATATATATAATTTGAAAAAATCATATATGTGGAATATTGTTTAAAGTATTATTACTAATACTCTAATAATCTATTTGAGTTATTATGAAGTGATAAAATAAGCAATGTTGAGTATACTGGGTATAATAAAGTTCAAAAATGCTATTTGTCTTTTACTTAGGAAAATTCAACTATATTGGCTGACGAGGGAAAAAGAAAGGAGGAAGAAAGCTAAATGTAAAATGCTGATGATTTTGCCTGGCATTCAATTTTAATAATGAAGGTCTAGAAAGAGATAAGATGTGATATGTCAAACTGATATTCACTCAGTCACAAAGTCATATGCCTCTCATAATGTGAATTTACGGAGCTATCTCTAGGGTTGCAAGATATGTTGCTATATCTTATGACCCCCAAAAAGGAGCTAGCTGCTCTACGTGGTTCTTAACAATATAGCCATGATCAGATCTAGCACTGTTTCTGTGGGTCTACCAATACACATCCCAGGGCTAATATGATCAAATGCTGGAACACTTTCTAAAAATAATGGAATCAAAAATGAAATCAAAACTAAAATTAAAAATTACATAGAAATGAATAAATATAAGAGTTTTATATCTAAGTTTATAGAAGGCAATATAAAATTATGCAGAACTCTAAATGTTTTTAAAACTAGAAAGCCTGAAGGAATGCCTGGATGGCTCAGTGGTTGAGCATCTGCCTTCAGCTCAGGGAGTGATCCCAGCTCCAGAGATCAAGTCCCCCACTGGGCTCCCTGGGAGGAGCCTGCTTCCCCCTCTGCCTGTGTCTCTGCCTCTCTCTCTCTGTGTCTCTCATGAATAAATTAAAAAAAAAAAAAAACTTAAAAAATTAGAAAGCCTGAAAATAAAGCACTCAATTTATAAATCTAGAACTAGTATGACATTAAATAGAAGCTAGATAAGAAAAAGGACATTAATAAATTACAGATTTCCTTTTTTAAAGATTTTTTTATATATTTATTTGAAAGGGGGGGGATGAGAGGAGAGAGAGGGAGAAGCAGACTCCCCTCCAAGCAGTGAGCCTGATGACATGGGGCTCAGAGGGCTTGATCCCAGGACCCTGAGATCATGACCTGAACTAAAGGTCGCTGCTTCACAGACTGAGCCACTCAGACGCCAGATGTACAGATTTCTTAAAGTACACTGGACTAACTTTAAAGTAGGCAAATTTCTTACAAGTCTAATTAAAAGAGAAGACCGAATATGCACATTTACAGAATTAGCAATAAAAAGTAGATATAGTAACAGTTTTTAAGGATACTAAAGAAGTTAAAACAAGAATATTGCACAGTGCTCTGAACAAATAAATGTGACAATCCAAAAGATATGCTTGCTAGCAAAATAAAAATGAACAAAACTGCCACAAGAAAGGTCACAAAATCTGAGGTGACCAATTAGCATAAAAATATCTTACAGATTGTTAAAAATTGATCATTTGTATTAAAAAATAACATCTATCAATATCTTATTTAAATAATGACATTAACAAGTTAAACTGTGTGATTAAATCAGTAAACACACTGAATAAAATTGAACAGCCATTCACTTTTAAAACTATAAATAAAAGGAAACTTCTAAAACAGTATAAAGGGCATTCAGTATAAACAGTATAAAAATAGAAAGAGCAAGCATAATATTAAAAGTGAAAATTCTAAATGAATTCTTATCGAAATCAAGAAAATCCTCAATCATTACTACTTACTTATATTGTTTTGGATATTATGTTAAAGAAAAGAAAGTAAGTGATATGCACTTTAGAAAAGAAAAAAATTTATAGATAAGAATACTTCATAGAATATCTAAGAAAATACTAAAATAATTATATTAGCTAATAAGAGAATTTTAAAAGTTAATAAATACAAGATAAATATACAAAACCAATAGTTTTCCTTTATATTAGCAAGACCACTTAGAAACTGAAATGAAATATCCAACTGGACACACTGGCAAAAGCTGAAAAATAATTAGGAATAAAGGTAATGAATGAGGTAAAATGAAACCCGAATAAATGACAAAATACACCATATTCCTGGACCAGAAGACTTAACTATTATACATCTGTCAGTTATTTCTGAATCAACATATTTAATATTTAGTGCACAAAAGGTTTTACACAGTACCATCACTCACCCCGTTTTTACCATATTCACCACAGAAATAAGATTCTTCTTAAGGAGAAAGGTTGTACTAAGTTTGCTTAGTACTCTACCCAAAGTGGTTAATATACCTAATACAACTCCTAATAAATTTGTTGAATAAAACCCATCTCATTTACCACATTTTAAAAATAAAGAGCTGAGGTCTAGGGATGTCTGGGTGGCTCAGTGGTTTAGTGTCTGCCTTTGGCTCAGGGTGTGATCCTGGAGTCCCAGGATCGAGTCTCACATCAGGCTCCCTGCATGGAGCCTGCTTCTCCCTCTGCCTATGTCTCTGCCTCTCTCTCGGTGTCCTTCATGAATGAATAAAGTTAAATAAAATAAAAAATTAAAAAAAAAGAGCTGAGGTCTCAAAAGGTTAAATAACTCCACAGATAGAGAAATACTTCAAAGTGTACTTGAAAGGAAAATTGGAGGCTCTTTGTATTGACATGTTATTTTTCAAAAGTAAACTTTTCCTCATAATGGAAACAATATTCCTATTGTATTACAAAACAGGAGAGATGAGTTCCAGGATTTCCTGAGTTACTAACTAGTTTTGTGACCTCAGTCGGGTCATCATTTTTCTGGACTCAAGTTTTCCATCAATAAAATTAGGGTGCTGTATAGCTGGATAATATTAAAATTATATCCTTAACTCCTTCGTGTTAATGGGATAACAGATTTGTGGCTTATAAAAGGAACTTCAGAGGTAATACTAAAACATTAAGGTGTAGGATCATATATGTGGTATTTACCTCAATATAATCTGGAGAGAAGGGGCAAGTGAACAGGAATATAGATGAAACAAAATTGGCCATGAATGGATAATTGTGTAAACTGGATGTATATATTTTATTATTCTATATTTGTATATATTTGAAATTTTCTCTAATAAAACTTTTTATGTTAATAAAAGTGCTGATCAAAAATGATCTCTAAACCAAAAGAGTAAAGCAAGAAGTAAAGACTTCAACTAAAAATGCCAAATCCAGTTATTTCATAAAACTTAGTCTTCAAGATTCATTAGCCTTTAGTGGCAGGGTCACGTCTTCAGCCCTTTAGTTTTATTTCCTGCTAAGTTATATCGGCAGCACCATTACTTATGAAATTATTAATAAATGGTTTTCTGAGAGATTTCATCTAGCATTTGTAATGTTTCCTCCCTTTCTTTTAAGTGGGTTGTTTAATGAAACAGGCTGTTGCAGTCATACAAATACATCACTAATGAAAGGGATAATAATTGCATATATCAAACTCACTCACTGCTCATTCTTTCTATAAAGAGAAGGAGAAAGGAGGGAGGAGGAGGGGAGGGAGGAGGAGGGGAGGGAGGAGGAGGACTACGAAGGAGAAGATGAGGAAGTGACCAAACTCCCATTCTTTGTACAGCGGTCTGTCTTCTAACTCCAGAGAAAATGGAAGGTATATGATCAAAGAAATTCTTACAATAGCTGCTGGGAGGCCAGGTAGCACCATAGCTTGGAATCAATCAGATTTCTAGCTAACCTTTTTTTCAGCTTCTGGTTTGAATACATGAGTTCCAATACACAGCTGAAGTTCTTAGAACTAAGCAGTTGTTCACAAACACATCATACACAACATAGCAAGGAGGGAAAGAATTCCTTTCCTCCAGAGCCCAAAAAGACCCAGATAGCAAATAAAAGACAACATTTCTTTAAGATCACTGAAAATTGAGATTTCCAAAAAGAAAAGTTTACACATTCTCATGTCCCTTTACCTACTTAGAAGATTAACACTGGTGGGCACCTAGGCTGAGTGAGCCTGACTTGCCAATGAATTTGCTATTGTTCCTTCCTGATCTTAATTTTTTTAAACTTCCATTTAGTATTCCCCTTTGCAATAATTCCCATATTTTTACAGTTATGTTTCAATGTTTCCCATTTAACAAATATTAAAAGCTAACATTATTTTTGAAAATCCTGGTAGAAGACTTGAACTCTTCCAAAGAACTCTTCAATTGGTAAATTAAAACAAAATGGTAAATAAAATGGATAGAATACTTCATACATGAGGTTTATGCTATTTTTATATGATTAGGCAGTGAAGACTTTAGAATTTGAGAGTGCGAACTTTAAAAAATGATTAAGATGCAGAAAAAAGAACATGCAAATGGTCAATCAGCACCTTTCAAAACTCCAGCTTGAACTAATATCATATATACAGCCCATATCCTTCCAATTGCAATAGAAGTTTTGTTCCACACAATGAAACAATAATTTATCAAGCTTCCAGAAATGCTGTAAGAATATTTATTTATTTTGCAGGTAGTTTTATTTCTACCATGAAAGGCATTAATCAAACACTTCCCAAAAGAACACTGTGGTGCAATACAAAATAAATAAGAGCAAAGGAAACTATGGTTAAATCCCTGTTTCGTAACTGAGTTACATATATAAACTTGAATAGTTAACTCCTGATATATCTCTTCACCTATAACAGCAATGGTTATATTTAACTCACAACATTCTATTAAATGACAATAAATATACAAATAAATAATACCTGGCCAATGGCATGTGCTCAATAGCTATTAGTTCCTTCCTTGTAAAAATATTAGACTTATAATTTAGCTGTGGCTTTTGAGCGTTAATCATAGCTTTTAATCACCAACACACAGTATCCTCCATGTAAGAGGAAAATTCCTTATAAAACTAATGTATAAATATGTTAGTCTATAAATATACTTTTAGCCCAAAAATGTTAGATGTAAATAATAAAACTAAGGATTAATTTTCAAGATGTTGGGGCAGCCCCGGTGGCGCAGCGGTTTAGCACCTCCTGCAGCCCAGGGCGTGATCCTGGAGACCCGGGATCGAGTCCCACGTCGGGCTCCCTACACGGAGCCTGCTTCTCCCTCTGCCTGTGTCTCTGCCTCTCTCTCACTCTGTCTCTCATGAATAAATAAATAAAATCTTTAAAAAAATTTTTTTTCAAGATGTTTTCCAGATAGTCACAGATAAAAGCATTTTTGAATAACTAAATATAGTATCCAAGCAAAGAGCAATAATAAACAGCTTATGTTTCTAATAAATTTCACAAATACTAACTTGTCTTTTAAAAAATGTATGCTCATTTGTTAAATTGCTGTACAGGAAAGAATCATTCTTTGCTCTTGGAAATTTTGCAAACATTAAATCGGTCTCTAAATTGGCACAGCAAGTAAAGTTCTGTTCATTGGGTCAGAGCAATTTTGTTTGTTTGTTTGTTTTTTGACACTCCTTCCTCTCTCCCCCTCCTCTTCTTCCTCTTCTCTCACCCCCCCCCCGCCCCCACGCTCCCCCCACTCCCCGGCAAACTAGGGGTTGGTGCAGCTTTTATTTCCCAGTTAGAATAAACAGTGTCGGGCTAGGTTCATCCATGGTCCTCTCTTCTGTCTAGGACAGCTGGGAATCAGAATAGGCTGGGGGATCGTCTTGATGTACAGGAACCAGAGATAGGAACTTTGGTTATCTTGCTTTTGATGAATGTACAAGTACTATAGCTAGGAGATACCTGCATGTGAGGTAGATCTCAGAAGCAGAATTTACAGAGAAAATGGTCCAAAACAAGCTCCAAGATGCAGAATGCTCGGCAAAATCAGAATTCAGTAAGCATAGAGGATTGTGTGTGAAGGATTTGGAAGAAAAGCATGCTGTGGTCCTACTCCCTCGGCCCCAGCAACTAAGGAGAGGGCTAAGTGTATGTGTGCCCTTCGCTCAACCCGCAGCACAGCCTGGATGACAACTCCAGAGGATCCTACCCCTAGAAGAGGAGTCTGGACACAACTGGGGAATGGTGACTTCTACCTGAGGAAGCTGAAGTGACCATTTGGGAGAAGTAACTACACTACTGCTATGGAAAGTGAACAAGAAACGTGTGATCCTTCCCAGGTATGAGTCATAAGAAGGCCTGTCTAAAGATGCTCTTAACATTTTCTCAATGGGATGCCTCACAAATGAGAACCTATGTGTGAAGTGGACCACAATAAAACTGGGAGCTGCAGGAGAAGCACTCAGCCATTGTTCTCTAGGACAGATGCTGCAGAAGGGGTCCAGATGGGGGGGCCCAAAGACCCCCCCACAAAGAAAAATGATCCACTTTCTCTGAAAGGACCAGAGAGCAGGGAACCAGCTCATAGCATTACCAACCGTGTAAGAACTTTCCCGCCCTATTTCTTTGCCTTCTCATTCTCCTGATTTTTACCCAGGTAGGTGCAGAACAGTGAACTGGGGGGAGCAGGTGAATGAAGGAAAAAGCAGGTCACCACACAAAACCTTTCCCAAATGCAGCCAGCCAGCCAGCCTTGCCTCTACTTGGGGAGCCATAGGAAGGGGAGATACATTGCTTTTAAATATGTTGAAGCAACGTTCACTTTATTTTTTAAGAGAGAAAGCACAAACCGGGGGAGGGACAGAGGGCAAGGGATAAGCAGACTCCCCACTGATCAGGGAGTCCGAAGCGGGGCTTGAGCCCAGGACCCCAGGATCATGATCTGAGCTGAAGGCAGATGCTTAACCAACTGAACCACCAGGCATCCTTTTTTTTTGGTTCACTGAAATCATTATAGGTTGAAAAAAATCAGCACTCATCTGGTTCAGTGTACACAAAGGACACTAACTAGATCTTTTAAGAAAATATTAGGAAACTGGACTCTTTAAGTCTTGAATCAAAGTGGAGTTTGTATATTAAAGTGACCCAGTGATAGTTATTATATAATCAGAGAATGAGCTGAAATGTCACACAGAAGGAGAGCTTCCCTAACTAAAATAAAGACACCATGGGAGATAAAAATAGTTGTGTTTTTATTTTATCCCACAGGTAGAGCTTGTTCAACATATTGGATACAGAAAATACACACACACATGCTTGTTACAGTGGTCTGTAAAGAGACATTCACTATACTGAGAATAATCACCATGAATGTGATCTTTAAAATGACCAAAGACAGCAGCACTGAACAATATTTGGTAAGAGATAATAACTGCTAAAAGCCAAAAGGAAGGCCTCCAGAACAAAAGAGAAGAGGTTAAATGTGCAGTAAGGCAGCGGAGTAAGGCACTGCTGGCTCTTTAGACATCCTAGATGGCAGTTTAAAGAAATACAAAATAAATAAAAAGAAAAAACAGCAGCACTGGTAACAGAATGAAAACATTCTGAGTATGAATTGGGATAATTCTTCTGTACAGTAATTAATTAGGCATCAAAAACCCTAAAAAATTGACCAACATATACTTCTTCTAGGGATTTGTACTAAGAAAATCATCCAAGAAATATATGAAGATATAAGTTATAAGTTCAAAAATATTATTAATGGTATTGAATAAGGGAAAAAGTAGCTTTCAGATAGGAGAAAACAGGCAGTACAGAACTGTCATCTCTGAGAGAAGGAAAACCAATGGAGTGGGCCTGTACATGCCTCAGCCTACTGCCTGGAAGGAAGAATCCAGTGCAGGGAGGGGAACTCAGGCAGGACCCAGTAGTCCTGCTGGGTTCAGAGAGACCAAATCAACTAGAATTTGACTAGATATCTCAAAATACCAAAACAGAGGTTGCTATACAGAAAGAGAGCTCACAAGATTTGCAAAGGATTTACCTCAAGTCTTTGGCAGAGTACCGATGTGCATATACACATGAGAAGAAATTATTTAAGGCCTAAAAAAGAGCCACTAGGAGGTATTAACTAAAAAAAAAAAAAAGTCCAGGATTCACAGAGGTCTGGAAACAGTACATATTCCTGCTAACTGGAGGGGAAAGGCCTCATAATACATGGGGCATCAGGTAGAGTGCTCAAAAGGAAATCACGTTAGTAGTGGTGCTAACTCCACTGAAACTAAAGCCTTCTCTCAACTAACGTTAACAAAGTTGAAAAACAAATATTGAAAGAATCAACCTGAGTGACATCTATAAGATTTGCACTGTTAGAAACATCAAAGGAGATCCTTCAAGGAGAAGAGCAGGAAAGAGCAAAAATATTAGGAATATATAACTTTTATATCTGAAGTATACTATATAATAAAAATATACAACACATACATTTTTTCATATTTTCAATCTCTTTAAAAGAGCTGATGGTTTATTATTTTTTTTTTATAAATTTGTTTTTTATTGGTGTTCAATTTGCCAACATATAGAATAACACTCAGTAAGAGCTGATGGTTTAGAACAAAAATAGTAACAAAGCATCACAGGGTTTAAAACAAATGCAGAATAAAATGTATGATAGCAGCAAAACAGGGTAACGGCAGGGAAGAGAAGTTCATAGTTATATGGTTCATACATTAATTGTAAAGTGATATGGTATTACTAAGACTGTGATAAACAAAAGGTATGTAATACAGATAAAATAAATAAAACCCTTCAGGAACCACTAGAAAAAAATAAGAAAAATAAGTCAATAGTGAAGATAAAATGGAATCATAAAAAAATGTTTCACTGACTCTCCCAATAATAGCAGGAAAAAAAGTCATATGCGCAAATGGCAAAAAAAAAATCACATGGTGATAGATTTAAGCTCTACCATGTTGACAATCAAATAAATGTAAATGGCCTAAACCTCCAATTAGTCAGAGGTTGTAAGACTTCTATAAGTATGAAGAAAGACTTAACTATGTATTAACTACAAAACTCACCTAAATATAAAGACATAAATAAGTTGCAGGTAGAAGAATGGAAAAAAAAATACCATATGGAGTTACTATATTAATATCACAATAGACTTTAGAATACAAAATATTACCAGAAATAATGTGGGATATAGTGGTTAATTTGTTAAAAGAGTATAACCACTTTAACTGTGTACTCCTACAACCAATAATGGAGCTCTAAAATATACAAAGCCAAAAGATAATGCAACTCAAAATAGAAATTGCCAAATGCAGAATTATAGCTAAGATTTCATTACTCCTTTCTCAATAACTCATAGGACATAGAAAACTTGAATGCTATCTACCTACTTGATCTGAGTTATAGGACACTCAACCCAACAAGAGCAAAATACACATTCTTTTCCAATGCAGTTGGAACAGTCACTCAGACTATATCCTAGGCCATAACAAATTTCAAACTCAAAATGACTGAAACTACATAAAATTATGTTCTCTGACTTCGAGAGAACTAAACTAGAAATTAACAGTTATGTGGGAAAATCACCAAATATCTGGAAATGAAATGACATACTTCCAAATAACCACTAAGTCACAGAAAAAAATAAAAAAGGGAGATCAGTAAATATTTTGAAGAAAAAATGAAAACATTATATGTAAAAATTTGCAGGATGTGACTAATAAAGCATGTAGAGAGAAATTTATACCATTACATGCTTATATTAGAAAAGAAACTTTTCAAACCAATGATCTAAGGCAGGAGTTGGCAAACTTTTCTATAAAGTGTTAAATGGTAAATATCTTAGGTTTTACGGTCCATACAGTCTCTTGTTCCAACTACTCAACTTTGCTGTTGCAGCATAAAAGCAGCTATTGGTAATATATACATGAATGGATGGGGCTGTGTTTCAGTAAAACTATTTCCAAAAGAGGCAGTGGGTCAGGTACGGCACATGGGCCATATGTGCTGACCCCTGCTAGAACATCAGCTCTGTAAGTACAAAGAATTTCATCTGTTCTGTTAACTGCTGCATCTTTAAGAGGCAAGAACAGTACATGGCCCTTAATACATGCCTAATAAATATTTGTTGAATGAACGAATGCAATCCCCAGAACAAGCATATGAGTTAAACACTATCATTTTGTAAATGAGTATACCAAAATAAAATCACCTGCCCTACCACTAATAGGTGACAGAACCAGTATTTTGCAGTCTAACTCCAAAGTTCTACACTTTCCACTACAATTACACTATGGTAAAAGTATTACCAAATAAGCGTAAAAGCATAATACCATATATACATATTTTCTCCACCATTTTCCTTACCTATGGTTTACAGAACAAGACAAATATGTTAAATCTATCTCTATATCTGTAGGTTTTTATCTTTATCTATAGTTTAATCTTTATATTTCTATATTTATATCATCTATGGATTTAATATTTAGACTATAGTTGATGCAATTAAACCACTAGATTAAATCTTTTAATTTTTAAATTTTTCCCAGCTTTACTGAGATATCATTAACATCATTTAAATCTTGAACACAAACCTCCTTAGTGTACAAACAGAAGACTAGAGAGTTAGCTTTATTTTAAAAAGACACAACTAGAATACCAAACCAATATTATGCACTCATACATGTAGCATACATGAGTACATCAATTTGTACTTCTTCTTTTAAAAGGCACAAAGAAATTTTTAAAATGTGAGGGAAAAACAAACACAATACATCCTGTCTTCCTTTGCCTTAAGACTCCCTCGTTTCAATTCTCCCCACACAAAAAGAGCAAGCCCTTGGCTATTGTGTCACTCCCATATAGCAGCCCTGTCCAGCAGGCCACAGTTGCATGCTTTCAATAACCAGCTTCCATTGCTGTTCATGCACATCTGCTTCCCTTCACAAGTCAATAATCTATGGCAGCTGTTTTCCAAAAATAGGCATTAGGAAAGCCAGAACAGTTCTGAATGCAGATTCAATGGGCTACACATCTGTCCACATTTTTGTAGCTTGCCTGGGGTTTTACCATCATCACGATAATCAGAGAACTTGAAGGAGCCAACTACTATTTTGTCACATTTTCTCTCTTCAGATGCTCAGGGCAGAATTTTAAAAAATCTGTGTAATCGGGCTTCCGGTGCATGGAGCCTGCTTCTCCCTCTGCCTATGTCTCTGCCTCTCTCTTTCTCTCTCTGTGACTATCATAAATAAATATAAAAAATAAAATAAAAATAAAAAATCTGTGTATAGGAGACTAACACTGCATACAAAGAAGCTATTAAAGGATAAGACAAATAGTATCCATACCATTCACCTGCCTTAAAAGCTTAATGTTTATTGTAATCTGACATTGTGATGATTGATGGAGATGCCATGATGCAGAGAAACTCAAGGCTTTACAACCATTGAAAGATTATTCAACTCAGCAAAAAGATAAAAGTAAATGAAAAATGATATAATAAAGCCGAACTTTTCAGCTTCTTAACTGCCAGATCTTGCAATAAAAATATATCTACATTTTAATAATCAACATAAATCTTTGGGACAAATAGAAATAGACTGCTCACTGAAACTTTAAAGAGGACAGGCTATATCCTACCCATAACCAATAAGAGCAAGAAATGCATCCTCAAAGGGTTTAATTTTTGGTACTTGAATATGAACTCAGGATAAGCAGTCTGTACTAGCTTCCGTAAAACACAGTCTTGCTTATGCCAGTGTACTTTAGGGCAAATATTCTCTTTAACGTTAAGCAATAGAGCACTGAAGAAGAAAAAAATAATAGCCACTGTATCTATGCAGTGCTTTTAGTGGCCACTTTCATTTTCTTTTCAATTAATCCTAACAAAAACATACTCTGGATTGTATGATTTGTTAGGGAGAGAACTGAAATTCAAATCAAATTTATTACAAACTGAAGCTCATGGTCTGGACTCTTAAGCTATTCTGCATTCAAAAGAGTCAAAATAAACATTATGCATCACATATGAAGAATCCAAAAGTGATTATCAGTTACTAAAGGAACAAAAGAAAATCTCATCAGAAATGATACTACCAGGGTGCCTGAGTGGCTTACTTGGTTAAGCAACCAACTTTTGGTTTTGGCACAGGTCATGAGCTTAGATTTGTGAGATCGAGCCCCATGTTGGTTTCTGAGCTAGGTAGGCAGGAGCCTGTAAAAGACTCTCTCTCTCCCCCTCCCTCTGTGCCCACCCCTGCCCTCTGCTCACATTCTCTCGAAAGAAAGAAAGAAAGAAAGAAAGAAAGAAAGAAAGAAAGAAAGAAAGAAAGAAAGAAAGAAAGAAAAAAGGAAAGAAAAGAAGAAAAGAAAAGAAAAGAAAAGAAAAGAAAGAAAAGAAAAGAAAAGAAAGAAAAGAAAAGAAAAGAAAAGAAAAGAAAAGAAAAGAAAAGAAAAGAAATGACATTATCAACTTCCACTACCAAGAAGAGTGGAAACAGACACAAGAATACAATTCATGCTTCGTTTTTGTTCCTTTAGACCTCCAGAGTTCTCCATCACTGCCCTATTAGGGTCCAGTCATTTGGAAATGCATAAGTTCTTAGAGTATTAAGAAGAGTATAAAGTAACAAACACTGATATTTTAATCACTCACAGGATATGTAAAAATGTGATATATACTGAAAAATCTTTCCTTCATAGGGCAACTACAGAATGCATACTCTGAGTGCTTCTAGCCTCCCCATGTGCTAAACTATAATATAAACAAAACATACACTGACTTTTTAAAGATGCCCATGTTCCCTGAAGGCAAAATGTGTTGAACATTGTTGAACATTATTCTGCTCCATACTCATGACCACTGTGCAAATTGATTTCAAAACTTGTTAACAGTCCAGAGAAATAGGCATATTTAAATCTCTATTGTTTCTGTTCATAGTAACTAATTCTATTCCCTTTTCTGTCAGGTACCCCCAACTTCTCCTTCTTAAATAATAACAAGCCATTTATTTAGTTTGAAGTATGCATCAACCCCTATACATCATATACAAAGTGTTAAGTACTTCATATACGTTGTATCATTTACTTCTTTATGTAATCTTATAAAGTAGGTAGTATTCTATCATTCCCATTTTACAGATGAAGAAAAGCAGGCAATGCCTCAGTTACACTGCTAGTGAGTGACAAAAATTGGGTTTCAACCCACATCTGTCTCACTACAGGGCCCTTGCTCTTCACCACTAGGCTATGAGAGCCAGACAGGACACCTGAAATCATCTAGTCTCAATTCCTCATTTTATAGATAAGGATGGTTTAACATGAAGAATTTAAGTGACATGTTCAAGATCACACCTTGGTTACTGCATAGAGTCAGGGCTAGAATGCAGGGCTTACATTTTTACACTCCTTCTACTACTCCATATGGCCTTTTTTTAGATTTTAAAAATAAAAATATATTCTCATTATCTACACAAATAAGTATTCCCATAAACTGTCAATCTGATTCACTGTACAACATTCAGGAGATTTTCCCTGATGTCAACTCTTGATGGCTGATTTAGAATGATGAATATTTTTAAACAAAAATAACAATATATTCCATAATTTACTAAGGTTCTTATTATTTTAATGGTTCAATCATATTTCTCCCTTACACTTTATTATTTTAAGTAAACTTTATTCCCAGTGTGGGGCTTGAACTCACAACCCCAAGATCAAGAGTAGCATGCTCTACCAACTAAGACAGCCAGGTGCCCCTTTTCCTTATGTTTTAAATGTGACTTATTATTCTTTAATATTCTGATTCTCAAACTTGGCTATATAATCACCAAGGTTGCTTTAAAATGCCCAGTGCCTAGGCTACATCCCTTATTAGTTAAATTGGAAACTCTGGGATCATAATATTTTTTAAAACTGTCAAGTGATTCTAATATGCAATGAAGTTGAGAACTAGGACTTTAATCATTATTCAAACTTTAAAATAATATTTAATGGTATATTAGATCAAAAGAGCTAAACACAATCTAACACTGTCATCAAGTATATTAATTTACCTTCCCCAAGAAATTACTGGAGAAAAAATATAAGATTTCAGAAAAACTCTCAAATCATAGAACACAAGTATCAGTTATTTAAACAAATTCCTTTTGGCTGACAATACAGAAAAACCACACAAATCCTTAAGTACACACAAAGTATAACCTGAGTTACCAACCAAAATGAGCTCATAATCACAGACATGAATTATATCTTGTTGCCATACACATATCACAAAGCAACAAGCTGGAACATAACAAAACACACTCATAAATTAAGTCTACTGATTATAGTCCTTCTTCCAAAGCTGATTCTAAGTGGTTTTTCCTTGATTTAGGCTGTTAGTAAATGAAAATTGTTTGCATTTCACAAGCATGTTTAAACACCATAAGATTTGTATTCCGTTACAGGAGACAATGTGATTGATTACTTATGAGGTAAGACAATGTGAATGATTATTTATGATCGACCGATCAAGAGAGGTTTTTAATCACCATAAGAAAATATAGAATTAACATAAAATTAATGAACTTGTTAATTGTTCTTTCTAATTATAAAAATTTAGCTATAACAAATATTGGTATTTCTTATTTTGATCAGAATTAACCCACTTATTCTTAATCTTCCCCAGTTCTCTGTTCCTCATGGAAAATTAGGTTTTGGCCCTGATCTTACCTTTTTAGTCGCAACTAGACAGTAAATAAGCAAAGTTAAATAGTTCTCAGTAGCTGCTTTACCAAAATTTGACTGAAATATTAAATGTCATTATTAAAATATGTCCTTATTTCTACATTATATTGTAGAACAATATAGCACAGCAATGCAACAAGATTTTTCTTAAAAAATAATTATGGCAACCCAGGCACAACTCAAAAGAAAAATGTCCACTTACAGGTATCATCCAGTTAGCGAGGTCACCATATCTGGAAACTTGCATTGCTCCGAGCATTGTTAGATTGACATGCCCCCTGAGAGAGAAAAAGGAAATATAAAGCAAACTTCACAAGCTTTATGTCCCATTTGCTTGAAATTGCCAGCAATTAAAATAATTCTATACCCTCCAAAATAAATTTGCTTTCTCCCACCAACACCTATTTCCAAATCAATCAGCTCAAGCTGATATAGAGAAATAACCATTAAGAGTTCTTTAAAAAAAATTATAGCCTAAATAGTCTCCAAAACCAAATTAAAAACAGGTGTACACAGTGCGTTTGTTTCCCTCCGTGAGGGGAATGTGGCTTGATTTGAAGGGAAACGCTAGCTAGAAAATGAAAACACAATTTTGTAGGAAATGTTGGGATCCTCAGAAAGAACTTTAAAAATGTTGACTTTGGTATTCTCAGCACATAGATATAGATTCCATTTGGGGGGTTCTTTTAATAACTGTGAGCTCAATGTTCCAATTCCCAACATTCAATGTGAATAATTTCACATCTTGGTGCAGCTGAATGAGCTATGACCATTTTCTGGCTGGGAGATGTGGTTACGTTTTGGAGCCTTGCTAACACGTTCAGGGGATGACTCAGTCCATTCCATGCCATGTGGAACACGAGGGGCTCCGTTGTCACGTACCCTCTAATCATCGCAAATGATTCATCGCTGGAGAAGTAAGAGGCTCCTGGAAGAACAGTAACTGTTTCCTTGCCTAAATACACATACATAAGAAAGGAAACAAAGGAAAGAAAAAGCTATTAGATTTCTAAGAGTAGAAATCATGCAGAGAGAGGTCTCTACCTTCTCTGTTTCCTAAAGAACTAAGGCCTCTTTAACCAAACCACAGTGTCAATGGGGGCACGGGGGACACAGTGGGCACTGCTGCCCTATGAAGAGGAGTACTTCGTCAGTGGCAATGTTCAGATTTGCCCCTGCATGGTGATAACAGAAAGCAAACCAACTTTAATTTTATTATTGTTTCTGAAATTCTCTACAGATAAAGCACCCCCTGTTGCTTCTAAACATTCCTACCTGCCCCCAGCCCCACTCCCTCCACAATTCCCTGCTAAATGCTGATGAGAGTGAGGGAAAAGGAGTCCCTGGGATGCACCTGTCAGGATCGAGTGCTGCTATAAGTCACTGGAGCAAAGAGATTGTGGAAAAAGCATGAAGAAACCCAACTCTGAAGGGAAGGACACAAATATCTGCTCCTCAGATATTTCTTAGAAATCAAGAAATAATCTAGAAAGTGAGGTGCCCCTTATTTCTTTAATATCATTAGGCCTGAATCTCTTCTTTTTCTCTCTCTCTCTGCCTTATGTTTCCTTTCTTGCTCCTGTTAAGTTTCTCATAAAATCATAGGACTTTGATGAGATCAGGGAATAGCACCCTAATACTGCCTCACATATTTAATGGTAACTTCCAAGAGGTCCTCTTGGGAAGACCTCTTCCAAAACTTATAGTTCAGAATGAAAGTTCGGAGCTGGACAGGATCTTCAGGGTCATCCAGTCCCCAAACAACCAATCATATCACCTGACATATATTTCAGCTGCTTTCTTTTTGTGATCCATTTTCTGTGTGTACACTGCCTAGGAGGAAGCTTCTGATCTTAACTAGAAAAATGCTCACATGCTACTTTGGCAAATAGAAGTCAATTGTATGAGAACACTCCATGCGTTACCCCAGTGTAATAAAGCAGTCAAAAAGAAGGGGAAGAAGAGTTATGATTCCAGGTTTGGAAGAGAGAAAAGCTCCCAGATACAACAGGACCAGAGTGGTCAGACCATGCATGCCCAGGTGTGCAACACAGCTGTTCGCTCCGCTTCTCAAGCCTTGCCTGAAAGCTAAATTCTATCAATATCCCTCTCCATCTGAGCACAAGTAGAGAGAAAGAGGCTATTTATATATCATGCTGAAATATTTATTCCCCAAAGGGGTTTGATTCTAAATAGGGGAAACATTTTCACATCTTTCAAAGTACTATAAAGATGAAAGGTTTGGAAAATACTTTCTGCTGTGGTCAGTAGGGGCTTTTAAGAAGCACATAAGATTTGGAGGATTAAATGAAATAATGCAGGCATAGCACCTGGCACAAAGAAAGGACTCCATAAACATAAGCTTTTATTACTGTCATTTTTATTATTCATCACTCCAAACCTACTTATAAAAGAGACAATGCCATCGCCCCTCTAGGGATAAATACTACAGGATCCAACAACTGGTTTATATGGCAGAGTTATACACCCAGCCTGGGAGCTGGAGGTTTCAGGACAGGCATAACACAACTAAACTTGATCCTAACACAACTTCCTTATCCAGCAAATTTTGTTCCTTACTGGTCCTGTGAGGTAGATAAACAAGGAGCAAGAATGTGTAGGACAAAAAAAAAAAAAAGCAGAGAAACATAAAAATCTCAATTCTTTGTTCTCCAAGTGCTAAATCACAATGACTTCCAAAGGGCAATCTCTGCCAGCTGACCGTACATAGAAGGCATTATTTGCCACTCACAGGAAACTTGGAGATCAGTGAGAGAGGTTTGACTCTCCCCATGTGATTTATGGAGCATAGTTTTATTTAAGAGCACAGAAAACAACTCTCATAAAAAACAGTTGTCAGGCACCTGCTAATACATTCTGGCATGTTATAAATTACATTCTCTGGAAGCCAAGTTAGTTGTCAGTATTTTTATATATACAATATCTAAATAAAAATAGATATCCTAAAGTTGAACCCATGTTTTTCAATTACAATGTTCAAATTTGTTAAGAAATAACTATAATCAACATACAATCAATATTTTAAAGAAAAAGAACTTTCTTATTTGACTATTCCTGATTGATTTTTGTTTCCTCCAGTTTTTCTCTGTATATGTCTAAATACTTTCACAATATTTTGGCAAAAACAGCTATTTAATTTCATACTTATGGAGTCCTTTGGCTCATGATTTAGCATGTGTCATTCACTCAATATTAAATAAATGTTTCCTATGTGCCTTGAACAGTGTTACAAACCAAACACAGATGACCTAACCCAAAACTCCTCAAACTTTAACATCTATGAGAATTCATGGAGAACAGATCTCTGAGTTGAATTGCCAGAGTTTGTAATTCAATAGGCTTGTGATGGGGCCTAAGAATCTCTATTTCTAATAAGTCCCTGGTGATACTGATGCTGAGGCTGAAGGTCTGGGGACCACACTTTAAGAACCAATGCCCTAAAGTAAAAGGAATATACTATTCAGCTAGATATAAATACACATGAATAATTACGAAGCAAAATGTGAGACACTAGATGCGTTACAGGTTCAAAGGAGGGGCATTTCTGAACCAAAGAAGGATCTGGAGAGGACAAATGAACTGGAACTGGAAGAATAGGAATAACACATTTTGATAGGAAATTACTGTCAAGGAGATGGGGATGAAAAAAGAAGGGGACAGAAAAAAAAATCTGGTGACAGGCAGAGGAAGAGCAAAAGCATGGAAGAAGGAAAGCATGAGTCATAATCAGAACAGAACCAGTAGTCCAGGATGGGTGGATACAGAAATCCTTGCGGGTGTAATGGAAGATGAAGCTGGAGAGAGCAGGTGTGACTATCAGGTAGATCTTGAATGCTATACTGTTTGTACCTTAGTCTGCAGGTCCGTGATTCTTCAGTTGTGGCACAAGGGCCTCTAGAGAAGGCACTACTGACATTTGGAGCTGGAGAACTCTTTGAGGCGGGGCTGTTCCAGTTATTGTAGGATAACTTAACAGCATCCCTGACCTCTACCTGCTACTTGACAATAACACTCGCAATCAAAAATGTCTCCAGACATTGTCAAATATCCCCAGGGAAGTAAAATCACCCCCACTTACTCACTGAGAACCACTGCCCTTAGAGGCACATGGCAGGGGCCAGGGATATTTATAAGGTTATTCATGAGATTAATGTGGCCATTCTTTCTAAAGCAGTTTCAATTAAAGGTAAGTCATTTTAAACACCATTGGTATAGTAAAAGACAATTAAGAAATGGAGAAGAATGCAAAATGTACATTAGTATGAAAGCTAAAATGTGAGACTCAGTGGAAATTTCACAATTGCATCGGAATACTGCAAATCCTAACAGGACCTCTGAAAAGCTGCTGTTAAGCACTGCCTTCTGTACCTTTGTAAAACTTAGGTCAGCAATGGGTATAACTCAATGTGTAGAGGAAAAGGCCAGGATACTGTGTGTGAGTCCAGTCTCTAGCAATGGGATCTTGGGTATATAGCATATTATTATTTTGGGCCTCAGTTTCCCAATCTGTATAAGTTTTCACTTGAGGCTCAAATGGTATAATAAGTATGAAAAAGTATGCTCCAAACCAAATAGTGCCATACGGTGATAATTTATTTCTACATAACCTATGAGATTATTATTTAGAAGGGATACCTAGAAATAGTTATTTTAAAACACTGATTATAGCTAGAAATAGAACTTTTTGTACTCATTACAAGAGATTTCTATAGAAATCTTTTTAAATTAACACAAACAAGGGGCTAATCTTCCAGGTAACTTACAAATTTGGGGAGTTGAGGAGACTACCAATATGTATTCTGGGTTCTTTCACTCAAAGTATTTCCTCCCTAATTTAGGCAGTTCTCCAAAATCCAAAGCAACATAAATCCTGAACAGAACTTTGACCAAAGAGTTAAAATATTAGTAAATGGATTTGTAGCTTAGCTTCCCAAAAAGCAATGAATTATTGTTTAACAAGGCAGTCTAAGGTTACACATGGTATTTGGGGAGTTAAAATATTAAACTAGTGGCTTCAGTAGGATTGAGCTACTTTTAAGCTCGTGGAATCAAAAATGCCTACTGTCCAATAATCATTGAAAAGATTAACTACTTTTCTAAGGAAAGTGGGTTTTATGAACTCAGGCCGAAAATTTGGAAAATGAAGTTATTCATTTTGCAAATAACTCACTAACATCATAAATTAATTAAACCAAGCAGCAAATATTTTCACAGATCAATGAGCTATTGCTAAAGGGTACAGTACAATTAAATTACAGCCTTAGTTAAATGTCATTGCTTTATCACAGTGGGCCTTTCAGGGTTGAGTCATGTTAGCTAATTCAACTATTCAACCAGAAGCGGTTTTACTTCCAAAAATTCTAAGTATCAAACATCAATTCCACATGGCAGCTGGCCTTTATGTTCAGCTAATATTGCTTCTCTTCTGAGATTTACATGTACTACTTTTGAATGTGAAGAGTAATACTTTTGTGGGGGTAGAATGAGGAAGAGTAAAAAGGTAAAGAAAATCATGCTGGAATATAAGAATTCACTTCTTATGAGGAGCCCCAATCTAAGATAATCTTCAGCCCCAACAAGGTGGCAGTGTTGCCTCAAGTATGGGCAGCAATGATGGCCAAAGGATCTGGCCTGGTTTTTTTCCCCCTCTGGGCTGCTCTTACTACATGCAACTCTATGTCATAGTCAAATAAAAGGCTTAATAATAAAAGGCGAAGCATATAAATGTGCAAATTAAGAAGAGAGACTAGAGTGCCAGTTCAAAAAAAAAAAAAAAAACTATTGTTCACATCACTGGGTTGTACTTAGTGGCAGAATAAATCCTTAAATATCCTTGAACCTTTGAAGGATGCTCTCCTTCAATGATGATGAAGGGACACTAAGTATTGCTCAGAATAAAAATCCCAGTGTGACAGATCTTTTCTTTGGCCTCTGGATCCACTTGTCATCCTCCTCATCATAAAAAGGCAGACATTTTTCAGCCTGGGTGCCATTATATGTAGCTCCACCTGCAATTTCTCCCCTATCCTAGTCTTCTCTAACTAAAAGATGATCTCTTACGAGCAAACCAGGCAAAGAAGAGACTAGGAAGGCTTCTCTTCCCGCCTCAGTGAAAAACACAATGGAGCACACTCCGGGAAAAAGACAAAGAATCAAGTCCAACTCCTTTCTCTTATTCGGCAAAGAACTAAATTAACAGCAAAGGAAAACACTAGAAAAACATGTGATGAAGGAGTTTACCTGCATTGATTAGATCTGCATCAACTTCATTTTGTAGTGGATACGGACCCTGGGAAAGCACACACTGAATTAGTAAAAGAAGCTTCTCACTGAATTATACACTAAAATCGTAACATAAATAACTTCTCTAAAAACGGTAGGAAATTCCTATCAAAAGACTTGAAGTGAACCTTTTAAAAATAATTCCAGTATTTTCATGGCTATTTCTCATATTGATTAGTCTTTCCTATACTAATAACTATGATAAATAAAAATTATGTCCTAAAAATAACCAAAGTTTGAAAGAAAATTTGAGCTATTAGAAATATAGGTCAGTAAAACAAAAAGTAATTATTTAGTACCTACTATGCAGTCAACATTACTCATAAATCTTCCTGGTAGTATCAGTGACTATAATAAAAAATGTCTGCCTTATTTGACTAGAAGGACCTAGAGAGGCAAAATTTCATCCTTTAGGTATGCAGTATCTAAAAGTTCTAATTTGGACCTCATCTCTCACAACACCTAAGTTTTGATGCCCATATTTTCCCTTTCCTTGGTTACTCTCAGTTTTGCTTTTTAATTTTATATGTATTTTTATAAGGCATCTACATTACTTGAATGGGGTGAGTAGTTTCATAACAACATAAGATACAGTAAATGAAACAGGAGGAAATGGAAAAAGGCAGGGGAAGGCATAAGACAGAACCAAGAGTGAGGAAATCTGAGCTGGGAAATTCTAACATACTTTTAAAAGAAAGACCGTGGGGGTACCTGGGTGGTTCAGTTGGTTAAGTATCTGCCTTTGGTTCAGGTCATGATCCCAGGGTCCTGGGCTCAAGTTCCAAGTCAGGCTCCCTGCTCAGTAGAGAACCTGCTTCTCCTTCTCCCTCAGCCTCAAAATAATCTCTCCCCACTCATGCTCTCTTTCCCTCTTTCTGCCTCTCTCTTGCTAGCTCTATCTCAAATAAAGAAAATCTTTAAAAAAAAGAAAAAGAGAGGGAGACTAAACACTATCATTTAAATAAACTGAAGTAGCAACTAATGTTTTAGAACTACGTAAATTTTCCCTTTAAACACCGACCATGGATAATACATATCAACTCATTTCCCTTGTCTTGAAAATGAGAGAACCAGTCTCTATAAATAATCACATTTTAAAGATATGTGAGTCTTCGACTGCAATATGAATCTTTTATCCAGACTTATATCAGTTCTATGCTTTTAAGGATGGTCATGATTATTGCCTCAATCAGTATTAACTATGTTAATGATCACTATTCATGTTTTATTTTTTAAAAGATTTTATTTATTTATTCATGAGAGACACAGAGGCAGAGACACAGGCAGAGGGAGAAGTAGGTTCCCTGCAGGGTGCCCTATGTGGAACTCCATCCCAGGACCCCGAGATCACGACCTGAGCTGAAGGCAGATGCTCAACCACTGAGCCACCCGGATGCCCCTCATTATTTATGTTTTAAAGACTAGATACACACTTTCCCTATATACAATTTTTAATACAATAATAATTAAGATCTACTGAGAACAGAAGATTAGAAATCTTATAAATAGGCCAAACTATAAATAATGTCTGCCAATACTTAATATTACATAAAAAATGTCATCCAGGAAGCAAAAGTATTTCTTATTATTATGGACTGAATTAAAAGTATGTCCAAATTCTATAAGAATGTTGAACTCATCTGCAGGGTTAATCTTGAGGAAGAGAAAAAAAATTTCCCTTTTTAACAACATGGCCTCAAAATAATCAGGTAAGAACTTTTTGAATTAATCAACTGTCAAAAAATTTCTCATTTCCTCAAGCAAAAACCTTACTTTTCAATTTCTCATTCAGAGTTTTATCGGTCATTGCTTACTACAGAATTCTTAATAAATTCTGTATGAATGATAACCTTCATTATTTTGTCCAATCACACAAAAGAAAGTTATGTAAACAGGACACTGTGAGGGCTCTCTGAAGCAGGAACACACCGACAAACTGACCCAGGAGGAACAGCCAGAAGGGGTCAGACACCTTAAAAATAATGCTGAGAACTTTAAGCTAACTACTCTCAGAAGACTTTACTATATGGACTATCTCATTTTTCCATCAAGACTGGATAAATAAAACATTAATTTCTGCCTTACCAAACCCAGGATTCCATTTTCACTTTGCAGATGAACTGTGATATTTGGGCTGATATAGTTGCTGGCTAGAAGCGGGATCCCTATGCCCAAATTAGCTGGGGAAAAAAGATGTTAAGGTCCACTGAATAAAAGGTAGAGAGATTATGCCATAAATCTGCCACATGTATAAATCTGAACTTTAAAGGCACTTGTTCTGAATGTAATCATGGAATACATTCTCCCATCACCTTCCAGGTGCTATTTTGTAATCTTTTTTAAAAAGAAAATCCTAATTCCAATAACATTAATATGCTTTCCTATAAAGATATCAAAGTAGTAGCTTCAGAGGTCATTTTTATTGTAAGACATATTTTATTTTCATTAATGTGCTTAGCAAATTTGAACTGGTGTATTATGACTTATTATGCCTGACATATTATTAAACATGGCTTGACCTTTGTTTAAAAGTAATTTTCACTATTCAAAACTCCCAACTAAAAATGACAATGATTTAATATTCTCAAAAATGGCTGTCATTTTTAAATTAAAAAGAAAGTTTCTGACAATACCAAAATGTCTGTCTAAAGCCGTAATGATTCCTTTGGGTCACTGAGATAACATTCATTGGAAACTGAATCTTCTCTAAGATATAAAGAAGGAGGAGGAGGTGTCCAAGTTTCAGTGAATATAACTGAGACCATATAAAAAGTAGCTGAGCTAAGTCATCAAAGAGCTGAGAGTTTGATTCTTCTTCCTAAAGTGATTGGGTCCTAATTTGTCTGAATGGTGTAGATTTAATCTTGCCTCTCAACACAAGCAGGCTAACCAGATCAGAGATACTCACATTGCCTGGAACTGCTGTTCATGCTGTCCACCACCACCTCACACTGCAGTACTCACCAGAACTAGTGCAAAGAATGATGGCGCTCTGATGAGATTCCAGTAACAGTGAGATCTTTATGCATCAGAGCCAGAAAAAATAAAGTTTGTATATGCTGCAATATTAGAGACAATGAAGGCTGGCAGGAAGATTCAATTAACCAAGACACTGCCTGAATTCTTTCATCATATTCTATAATTTTTCCAGTTTGTTAATGCTTTTTAGTGGGTCAAATATCAGGCATAAAGAAGTCTGTGTACTCTGGATTGAAAAAAAAAGTGGGTGGTATGAAAAGACCATTTATATCAACTAGCAAGTATTTTTCATATGCTGTACAAGAACAGTGAATAAAGAACATGTAGAAGCCATTGTTATCTAAAATCAGTGTTATCATTTAGTCAGTGTTTAAATGTTACTGGGAAAACAACTGACTAGGGGTCAGAAGAAAACCCAGGGCCAGCTTTCATGGCTAAGTTAACTTGGTTGACGTTTTATCTTGCAGACACAGGAGCTAAAGAGGAAGTGCTATTATATTCCCCTCTCCCATGTGAATTCTCACCGTAACACAAGGTATAAACTGGGAAACAAAGGAAGATAAAACAGTAGAGGTAAAAATAAAGTAGAAAAAGAGTTTCCCCAGTCAGGATCAGTCTGAATGATGATATTCATGGGTGGGGGAAGCTCATAGAACGTAGACACTTTTGTCCTATTTTTAGCTCCTCCTTTAGGCCTTTAACTATGGCTTTAGTGTATTTACCACTCAACAAATATTTATTTTATCAAACACTATTTGTATTTACATGCAATATTTGTTATTGTATAGTTCAATGTTTGACATATTGAAAATGAGCAAAATGGCCAAGAGACTCACTGTTAAACACAGTCAAAAACCAAATAACTGTACTAAATTATCTCAACCTACCTCTTTTATTTTTTTTTGACAAAGTATCTAAAGCAGAATTTGAATCATTCCTTGAATACTCTTACAAAGCATTAGACATAAAAAGGTACACTCCTGGGATCTTTGTCAAAGGAAACCAGGGTTGTTAAGAAGTTGGATCTTATGTTTCAATGAGTATGCAAATATCAAAACACAGAGAAAGTAAATAGCACTGTTGTAACTAGTACTTCTGAGATTTGAAACTCTCATCTTGGGTAATCTCTTTTCCCAATAACCTTTAGCAAAATGCCAAATTGTACTGAAATCCATTGTATATTAGAAAATAGCTAAGCAAATTTTGATTGCCCTTTTGTTTCAAGAAGGCAAACATTATAATTCCAATTTCATAGATCTTGATATCTTTAGGCTATATGCCGCATTTTGTAAAAATTGAGCCACTGCTTTAAAAGTTACAGTGGACTAGCAAGAAGAATCACTAAGCAGGAGGCCCAGTAGGCTGATGAATATAGAAAAAGTGAGGGCTATGTCTCCGTCCAGCCCCAGAATAGGTAAAGGATACCATACATGCCGTCCTCAAATTCAAGAGCTGCCCGCTTGATGATACGTTCCCTTACATTATCTCCAGGTTTACCGGATTTGGTTTTTACATCTTCCTCTTTCCGGACTGATAAACGCTTTAAAATAGACAGAAATAGATTACTCATAGTTGAGTTATACCTTGTATTTTATCACTGCTGAAATATAAAATTTTACTGGAAAAAAATTTAAGTCTCTCCCATTACTACTATGAGGTAAATCTACAAGAGAACAGAGAGGTTTTTTTTTTTAAAAGAATAACATGGGTGGTATTTGATGACAGAAATGTTTTAGAAAGTGAAAGAGGTCAGATTTGTTTGAAGAAGAAGATATACTTGTTCTGTTTCTTGAAGCAAATAATTCCTGTTACTGTCACATTGACTGCTACTACTATCACTCTTAAGACTTCTGAAACTGAATTCTCAGGTGCTCAAAGATTGAACCAGAACAAAGAAAAGGAACAGACCTTGGGACTCTGTTTTTGCAGGGTTGTCAGAATGTTTTTTATGAGGTGTTGCTACTGGCAATTGCATATTTCCACCTGCAGAGTCTGGACTGGTTTTGCTACAAGAGCATCACAGGAATCATAAAAATATCCAGAAACTAGCCAGGAAACTACTTCCATTACTAAATCTCCTTGACATAGACTCTGGTTCCTATTTGCAAATGTCCCACATCTTCTCTCCTGAGACCCCTGACATTAGTATTAAATTGCAAGATGTCTTTGAAACATGGCAGAAGGTATCTCTGATTGCCCAATATCTCCTACTGGATATCTATTCTGTTGCTACACTTTAGACAGTTGTGAATCTTGATATCAATTCTGGCCCAGCTGAGCATTCTTCATGCCCTCAGTAGCCTAAGAATACCTCCACTGCTCCTGGAGATTACTGACATAATCTCATATCCACCAGCTACCCAGTGCCTGATGCTAATGGGAATGATGTTCTGGACTTTATGAAGTGCAAAGCATCTTCAAGACAGGTATTTCAGGATAATCAAACACTAAGTGCAGCCAGGCTAAAACCTCAATGCTCGGGCAGTCAGTCAAAACTATGCATTGTAAATTAAGAGAGTTACAGAAGACTAGAAGACAGCCTAGAGAATACCATAACTTCGTGATATACACTTTGTAAACACAAGTCACTGTTGAGCTGGACAATAACATAGACAATCATGTCCTCTTAGGATGGACACACGAGAAGCTCCTACTACAATCCAAAGCAAGACTTTCCATTCAGCTCTAATTCCCTATCATCTCGAATGGCCCCAGTGGCACCTCTCTCTGATAATCAGATTCATATATACTAAGCTAAATCAATTACCTCAATCCTCTTCTCATATTTTTCTCCCTTTATAAGGCGATGTACATAAATCTTCGGAATATGGATGTCTTCTGGGGCAAATGATCCAATATCCACAATTTCTTCAACCTAGGTAAAAAGAAAAAAAATTTAGTGAGAGCTTAAAATGAACATTTTTATTAAAAAAAATGAAGTATATGCATCATTACTTCCAACTTAAGATTGTGTATAAAATGTAAAATATATATATAAGGATGCCTGGGTGGCTCCATTGGTCGATCATCGAACTCTTGATTTCTGCTCAAGTCATGATCTTGAGGTTGTGAGATCAGCTGGCATCAGGCTGCACACTCAGGCAGGGAGTGTACTTGGGATTCTCTCTCTCCTCTTTCCCCACCCCTCTCCCAAAGTGCGTGTGTGCACACACATGTACTCTCTCTCTCTAATAAATAAATGGATCTTTAAAAAATAATATAATACACACACACATATATATATCAAAGAGAGATAAAGTACACTAATCACAGACACTTCTAGACCCACAAAAAAGAAATTCAAATACATGCATCTGAAAATAAAATACAGAACATAAAGCTCCAGAACTTAGTCTTTGCCTAAAAGAGTCTCAGTTTCAGATTTGTCAAATGTTTTCTCAGTACAGCTGCTTGAACTTTCACAAATTGCAGCTCAAAACTTGAAAGCACATCCCTTAAACCCTGATTTTCAAATTTAATGGGAGATTTATCATATCAAAGACAAAAATCTGTAACAACATCTGCTTGGTCAATTGAAGAGCTTTTTAAATATAGATACAAATGCTATTTGTAACAGTTTTTAATTATTTCTGTTATTAGCTTCATAGAATCATGATAGAATTGCAACTGCTGAAATAATTTTAAAGACAGATCATTAATTTCAATATGGAAATCTGAAAAGGAAATATTAACTAATAACTAGAAATACTCAATGTAATTAGAATTGAAGTCATTCACAGAGCAAAAGGTCATTTTATAGCAGTATGAAATACTCCAAGTTAGTCTATTTTATAATTCATTAAAAAAAAGACGAAAAAGAATTTTTATATCAACATAAAAAGAACCTCAGAATAACAATGATCAAGAAAAACTACGGCCAATGTTGTTGGGGTCAAAGAATTATCTTTTTGGTGTCAAGAAAAAATATTATCTTAAAGACTCTTCAGTAGATGTCATATATATGCTCAGTTTAGTATATGCCATATCCAAAGCAAAGAATTATTTGCTTAAATAATCTAACTTGTGCAAGGTGAATTATATTAAACATGCCACCTAAACAAATATCTGAAATTACCTCCCGAAATTCTGAGGTGAAGAGGCACTTTTTATGCTATTTTAACCTGTATGCCCATACCATATTCCTCCTCCAATGAAAGAATACCAGGGATTACAAAGGTCATTTTAGTTATTATGCAGTGTTCCCAAATAGCTGGGGGGGGGGGGGGGGGGAGGATGCGGTAGATAAAAGCTATCTTCAATGATAATTAGAAGAGTCCTAACCAAAATCAAACAAAAACTCCAAATAAGAGTCAGTAAACATGTTGACATCGACGTTGAAATAGTTAACAGAGCTGTAGACGTGCATTCATCTGAGAATGAGTTAGGGGGAAGCAAGGGGACTCCCCATCACTGTAATCTATATCTCCCCCACCAAGACTTCTCTATGCTTTGGTATTCCCCACAGGGTGGTTACCAGGTAAAGAGGAGGTGGATACAGGAAATGCAGAGCAGCTAGGCATTATTACCACACTTCTTCCAGTAGTTGGAACTTTTAGCCAGTAGGGTTTATTCATATTTTTATGCTTATTCAATTCACGCCTTCAAAAAAGTTCTGGACTTTAAAAACTTGTTTATACATGAACTCATTATCCTGAGGATAATGAAGACTTCATATCCTGAGGATATGAAGACTTATTATTCATGAAAATATTGGCCAAAGCATTTGGTAAAATAATAATGAGTTGGAAACAACCTAAGTTGTCCACAATAGGATAATGGTAAAATATATATGATACATCCACATGGTAGATCAATACTTTGCTTTCATAATACATAATGACATGTCATAATTTAATGTTTCATAAAATGCAAGATTTTGTACAAATAAATATTTACTAATATGCTCTTTGGCAAAACTGTCTCTATACCTACAAAAAAGACTGAAAGGAAATACACCGAAATGCTAATAATTATTATCTCTGGGTAACAGTCCAAGTTATTTTTCTTTCATTTTACTTCTATATCAAAGGGTGGAAAACCTACATATTTTTTTTAAGATGCAGCAGACATTAAGTAAGGAGTTTCCCAAACTAGAAAATATATTAAGTGGAGGATGTCATAAATTCCTTAATTAGTCAGACATATACCAAAAGGACATGTAAAAAGAAAACAGGGACTCAAAGAAAAACTGTGGTTTCTAAACTCTAAAAGCACTTACAACATTATAAAATAAATTAAGGAACCTCTTTTTCCTATGCTTTTTAAAGATAATACAAATTATTTTCCATGCTGGATGCTGTTCCAAAAGTCCACGCCCTCATCTCTCTTGCTTGAATTACTACAGCAGCTTCCTAATTGGTCTCCTTGCCTTTGCCCTTCAGTAGGACAAGAAACGTAATGGAAAAGGAAAAAAAAAATAGTAATACTTCTCTTAATACAGAAATGCTGATGATAACCAATCACTATTGTCTTTTGATTCCAATAAAGAAAGTTTTGCCAAAAAACACCAAATTAAGACAAAGTTTCCTTACTGAGGGCAATGACATTATGATTTTGACAACAAATAGGGTGAGAGAATGTGTCCTGACAAAAGAACTTAGAAGGAAGCAAGAATCTGGTTAAATGTCATCAGTTCTATGTTTTGTCATCCTGAGAGAAATGATTTTCCTATTGTAGAAAATACATGTGCAGCATTTGTCCAAACAGTATCAACACTCAACAGCACTGAAAATTTCTATATAAAAATCAAAACTTTCTCAGAGTTGGTTAGCAGAGCTAATAGCAAAGGAAGAAAACATTTGAAGTACAAACCAAAAGAAGGAAACATATGTTTTCAGACAATCTGTGAAGAGTTTAAAAAAAACTGGAAGAACTATCTTAATAACAGCTATTGAAGGGACTGCAGCCTTCTGCGGTCTTGAGTGATTCTGAGGAAGAATCAATGTGGGGGAAACAGTCTAGTGAAATCAGGTGATAACATGGGAGGTAAAGGAAATCTGAAAAAAAAAAAAAGAGGAATAAAATGAGCTTGTTAAGAAAAAAGTAAAAATAAAAGCTCACAAGAGTACTCACTAACCATGGCAGAAGTGTGCCTCCTGAAATCAGAAGTAGGCAAGACAGAAAATAAGGAACAAAGAAACAGTCTCAGTGCAAAGCAGTGAGCAGATTTAATAAGTGTCCTCAGACAAGATCAAGATGTAGGACAGGTAGCTAAGAACCCAGACTCCTCCCCGGCACTAGGCGTAGTTCTTATGCAGCACCATCTGGTTCATCTAGAAACCCAGACACTTGAGGCTTCTCTAATTAGTACTTGTCTTCAGTCATTAGCAGGAAAATAGAGGCTAGGAAATGTTAATTATTATTGATTTGAACTTTATTTTAAAAGGTTGCTTTCTCTGCCCTGTACTCTATTTCATAATTCTGAAAAGTTTTATTTTAAAGCTCAGAGAAGGATAAGAATTCATCCTTGGGCGACAATGTTTTTGCTTTTACTTGGCAAACATTATTTATAACTCAGGTAAGGGAACAGAGGAGCTGCAAGGCAATAACTTTCTTATTTTATCTTAGTGACAACCTGAATCTATGATAGACACAAAAAATGGGTCTGACCCTGCAAACCTCACTGTGATACAAGTTGTGGGCTGTTTTTTTTTTGGGGGGGGGGAGAATTACACTGCAGGTTTTTTTGCTGAGTCCTTTTAACTTTCAAAACAGGTTAGGAGGAACATACTTCTTTTGCCAAGAAATAAAAAAGTCAACAACAACAAGCAACTAATGTCTATAATCATGAAAAACACTGATCCCAAATTAGGAAAAGCTGTCATACACTAGAAAAATGGAAGGGGAAAGCAGTGAGCAATAATAGAAAACATTACAAGTTAGATTCAGAAATGCTCTGGATGTTTCCAGGTCCGATGAAGAGAAAATGTGGAGAAAAAGGGAGGGGAGCATGTAGGGCATCCTTCCTAAGAATCCAAAGGAGAAAAAAAATTCAAGCAGCAGGAAGGTGCATGCTGCATTGAGTTTCATGCCAGGGATGATATGATTAGTGCAAAATTATAAGATGAAATGACATGAAAGCTAAAAGGCCCTGGTACAAATTATATATGGTCTTAGATATCTATATACAAATGCACAAAAACTGAAAAGATAAGTGGCTACTAAGGAATTTGGAACCTTAATAGGCTCCAACCTATTAAGAAAGTTGAACCTTACAACAGTGGTAAATATGATTACATAGTCATTATTGAAATTTGGTTGACTGGATCTCATGCCAATAAGATATTCTACAATGTTCAGCAAAAACAAGCTGACAGAAGAACATGCTACCTCAAGAAAAATATGCACATGCCCGGGAAAACACAGACCTAGTGTTGAAATGCGGTGAAGTATATTTAAAGTGAGTTCAGAAGGAGAAAGAATAACACACTAATGGCCATATAATCAGTGCTCACCAAACTAAAGATGTAGAGGGTATATTTTTAATAGAAATAGAAATTTCTTGGTTCAGAAACAAGATAGTTATATCATGAGAGACACTAATTATTTGAACATCTTCTGTTCATCATATTCCTCTGATAAATTCTGTATTGCCTTCTGACAGGTTCTGTATTTCAGAATGAAGGAGTGATAGAAATCAAGATTCTAATGAATAAAGATAAACTTGGTAAAGTAGAAATGATGGAAACCCTAAGAAAAAGTCAAAATGTAAAATTAGAATTTGTAATAGACTAGGAATTGAATTCTGGACATACATAGAAATGTATCCTGGTCTTTGAAGAAATGATTTCAAAAAGTCGAGAGAGAAAAAAAGCAGGATCAAGTGGTCAGAAACTCTAAATGACAAATAGATGTAAGAGGCTTTCAAAATCCCTATTCTGACAATATGAAAATGGACTGCCCGACAATAAAGAGAATAGCACATGAAGAAGAGTTTAAGAGGTATAATGTGGATAGCTATGTGTTTCCTCGTTTCTTATGAGGGCTCATACAAAAGAGAGACAAATATGATCTGGGACAAATGGGAGTTACAAGAAACCTTCAGAAGTGTGTCAAAAGGTACAAAATTGGAATGCGACGAGTCATATCCAAAATGCTACAGATGATGAAAGAGTGGTTTCTGGGGTGATTTTGCTGTTGCTGATGGAGAATTCAGAAATGATAATCAGCACTGCTTGAGACAGATGACAGAAAAAAGGACAGCAGTTCGATTCCATTTTGATCCTGACTTCCCTATCAGGGAAAAGGAAAGGGCAATACTAATACAGCTAAGGAGGAATTGAATTCCAAGAAGAGATAGATAGATTCTCTAAACTAATGCCAGGCCATAGCAAAATGATATCCCAGGATTCTTAAAGGCCTTGAAAATATGGTCACAGAATTAGTCAAGTGAAAAATGGTAGCGATGTTGGCAGATGGAAGACTCCTTTTCAAAACAGGGGTTTGGTTCACAATGGTATTCTAAAATGGATTATTAAACAAAAAGTCTATAAGGTCATGAAACAAAGACAAGAATATTGTGAGGCAAAAAAAAAAAAAAAAAAAAGAATATTGTGAGGCACCAGTACAAGTTTCCTCTGGACCATACCATGCAGAATGAACTGCCTTAATCTGCGTATCAGGTTAGCACACTGGTAGGCCAGGAGAAAAGCAGTATGTGATTTCACAAAGAACTTGACCAAGTTCCTCACAAAACAGTTGTACAGACTTAGCAGGGAAATGTGTCCTGGAGACATTCACTTAAAAATCCATAAATATGAATTAAGTTCCTACTAGATACAGTAATGAAAAAAACAGGAAGTCTGCTATGATGTGCTGTACAGATGGGTAGATTAGTACTTGAAGAATCACAGAAGGATTTGATGGCTTGACAAATCCTTAGAAGTCTCCAATGCTGTGGTTTTTAACCTTGGGGGAAATGTGTAGTTCTCTATAAATCTGGTGAAAGCTACACACAAAAGGTTCCTTATTTATAAAATTCTTCATGAGATTTCAGGGCTTTGGTCCATAAACATCCCCCCCCCAACCCTTTAGCCTCAGCAAGACTCCAGATTTGAAGAGAACTCCACTCTAGTGGGGTAAGGTCTTTGGTCCCATCCTGTTCAACATCTTTATCAAAGCCTTAAGCAAAGAAAGGGAACACATTCTGAGTCTACTGTGGCAAAAGTAAAGAGTCTCTGTGTAATGGACAATTCTGAACAGAAATATCTCCATCTCTGTCAGAGAAGACAATCTCAGGCCCATGACCTCCCAAGGATTTAGCAAAAGTCTGAATGGCAAAAACAATACTCAAGGAGTCCAAACAGTTTTTTAATGCTCCAGGAAGAGCCTACCCCTAGAGCAACCAATATCTTTATATCATTGCTAGAGAGTCAGTTTCTCCTTCTTACAATCAAATGAGTTCTTTTGCGCAATTAAAACAGGGTGCCAAGATAAAATTGTCTAGTTTAATGGGAAGAACAGTTATACTTCACCTGATTTGACCATTAGGTTCCTTCATAATGGTATATATTATCAAACTACATAAGTACTTTCATTTTTACTTGACGTTTTGTGCTCATACATGTTTGCCATGACAGTACGATTTTTCAGTGTAATTTCAGCTCCATTTTCAAGCCCTACCATTGTTTTTCTTTCTTTTTATAGCCCTATTTTTATTTTTTAAAAAGATTTTATTTATTTATTCATGAGAGACACAGAGAGAGAGAGAGAGAGAGGCAGAGACATAGGCAGAGGGAGGAGAAGCAGGCTCCATTCAGGGAGCCTGATGCAAGACTCAATCCTGGGGCTCTGGGATCATGCTCTGAGCCAAAGACAGATGCTCAACCACTGAGCCACCCAGGAGTCCCTAGCCCTACTTTTAAATGATGTTGTTTTGTATGTTCTGTAAGCTACTTTATATCATTTCTGGAACAAAATCGGTAAAAATTAAATAGTACATTTATCAAATTGATACAAGGCCAGAAAAAGAGTGGATACTATTAAGACAGAAATAATACCATCAGGTCTCTACTGGCTAGGAAAATAAAATGGGCCATTTTAACTGAATGCAATTCAACAGGGAACACATTATGTAAAATAATATCTGGCCTAATAATTTTTTGGAAGAGCAAATTAAAAGGGTTTACCTAAGCACCAGCACAAAAACTACATGTGACAGAAATACCGAAAAAATGCCAGAAAAATATTCCTTTCTCCACTTGTGTCCAGTCTCAGAGTTCAGGATATACACCTTCAGCCTAATGTCCCTCATAATAAAATAGAAACAATCCTTCCTTACTATAATGTCTCATTTGAAACATGGTATGAGAAGGAAAATGGATGAAAGCAGTTTGAACTCATTAAAAGGAAAGCTGTACCTAAAAATAGTTTAATTTACTGGAACTATGATTAGCCATGAAATTAATAGGCCATATTGATCAATAAAAATAGGAATATTACTTCATGGACTATCCCAATGGTTTTTGTAATGGAGAGATCATTTTTTAAAAACAAATTTAAATACGAGGCACCTGGTGGCACACTTGGTTAAGCGGCCAACTCTTGGTTCCAGCTCAGGTCATGATCTCAGGGTTGTGGGATCGAGCCCCACATTGGGCCCCATGTTCAGTGCAAAGTCTGCTTAAGATTCTCTCTCCCTCTCCCTTTGCCCGCCCCCCGATCCGCTCATGCTCTCTCTCTCTCTAAAGTAAATAAATCTTTTAAAAAATTAAGAAGAAAAAATTTAAAAGTATTCTTTTCATTTTCATCCAATCTAATACCATATCCAGTCTAGTCCATGCTGATTTTTTTGCTAGCATTTCTAAAAAATTTGACCAAAAATGCCCATCTTCACTAAGTATGTGATTTAATAACATTCAGGCAGTATTATAAATATCCAAATTGTATTTGTCATATATTCTTCTAAAAGGAAATTTTATTAGGGCTATAGCAAATCCAGAGAAGTAATTAAAAAGAGTACCTCTACCCAGAGGAATTAAAACACTTCTAACACATTCATTCAAAGCACCAGTCTTATCTACAATACTAAGGAAAAAATTACACCATTATCACATACCCCAAGGAAAACAGGGAGACATGATATAATTAAAAGAATTAAACTAGGAACACTTTTCAATGAAGAGAGTTATGGAGAAACAGGAAGGAATAGAAAGAAAGTCTGTGTTGGGTTTTTACAGCCACTGAAAAACTGCCTATTAGTGATGCCAAACCAACTAAAACTTTGAAAGTCTTTAAGACTGTTTTCTTCAATTTGGGGCTGTTAATCATCCTTGGAGCTTTTCATAATGTAAGAACTCAGTATTTAACACATAAACTGCAAAGCAGAATTGGGTTAAACTCTAGCATTTCCAGAACACAGTTCCTGGTTGCTTAATCTAGCAGAAACTAGAATCTACCTTGTGAATGACTCAATAATTCCTAAATTTAAAATCCTTTACCATGTGGATAGAACAAGAGATTTTTTTTTTCATTTTACCTTTTAAATGTTCTCTATATGTTTTCATTTCTATAAAGCAGTAAGCAAAATAGAATCCTATTTAATTTCATTAAAAATATTAAAATGCCATGTTTCTTTTCCCCGATTTAGTATAAGAAAGGTAGACATAAGATGCAAAACTAAATGAACTTCAAAACAAGATACTTTTCCCACCCCATGAGTATAATTTCTAAAACTAGATCTCTAAGTCCTAAATAAATTCAAACATATTCATCACATTCTCAGCTGTAATGTTAGTAATCAAAAAACAAAAAGCAGTAACAACAATGGCCATTTCCTTCATACAAACAGCAGGTACACACAATCAGTTTTATGGCTGGTATCACTTGGTTCCAGTTTTTTCCTACAAAAAAATTTCCTCTAGTCATCACTAGGAAAGCAGAGCCAGTACTGCCTCCGATATCATCATTCACTGAAATGACTGAAACACCTATGGTGAATGAAGCTGATGAACTCCCAAATCTAAAACGTCTTTTTGGCATGTACAGCTCATCCCTGAAACTCAACAACATATTGAAAACTTAAAAATGATAACTTAAAGAAGCACCTTCATCTTTTAAACAGAATTTCCCCCCATTAAAGACAAGTGGCTATGGTTGATAATAAACGGTAATTTGCTGGTGCCAATACTTTGTAAGAGATTGATTTTGTCCATGTAATTCTAATGCTATGTATTTTACTGATTTCTATACTTAAAAAATAAGGAGACAACAGAGAATGACACAGAGTACTGGACTTGGGGTCAGAAGATGTAAATTCTGGTTTTAATTATCAACTAATGTAAAAAAAAAAAAAAAATTATCAACTAATGTCATTTAGCAGTGGTTCTTATGTGAACCCCATAAGGTCATTTCATCTCCAAAATGTTAAAGTTGAGTTTTAAATGATGTCTAATATTCTTTCCAGCCTTTATGTGTTGTAAGTCTATGTTAGTTCCTGGATGTGCTATAAAAAGACCCAGAAGTATGCAAATTAATGTATCTTTTTAATTACTCTAGGTTGTTGAACTAAATCATCCCCCTCTTACTGGATGTACTTTGTTAAATGCAACACATGATTTTAATTTCATGCCACTTAGTATACCTTCAATACTCCTCCATACATGCATGTTTGCTGTGCCAATTCTCACCTGAGTAAACAGGCAGTTGCATTTACAAGGCCAGTTTATTTGCCACCAATTGATAACCCTCTACATATCTAGTTAACTACCATAAGGCTTGTTCTGCTTTAACTGCGTAATAAAAACCTATTGAATGAGACACGCTATCTATCCCAGGCAGCATTAAAAGGCACACCTTGAGATAAAATGATCCCAGGGAAGCCAGAGGAAGCTAGTCACAGTAAAAGGAAAGGAATTACAGAACAGCTGGCAGCAGATTATCAAGTCTCTCAATTCAGGGCCTGACAAAGGCCTCAAATATAAAGCTGTCAGGAAGAACCACTGAGTATAAGGCATTTTTGCTTCCTTAGACCACAGCAGGATAATGATGCCAATCAAGTAGAATGTGGGCAGAACACTTCTAAGCCTGCAAAGCAATGCTCATATTTTAAAATTGCTGGCTCAGTGACTCAAACATCATTTAATGAGGATCTAATATGTGCCAGGCATTGTGCCAGGTGCTGGGGATACAAAGATGAGTAGGACAAGGTCCCACAAGGCACTCCCAGTCTAATGAAAGAGACAAGTAAACAGCTAATCACAGTATTGCATGGTGATAAATGCTACCACAGAGGGAAAGCTCCACTCAGGAAGCAGAAAAGTGGAGAGGGCATTTCTGACAGAAGAGATGGCAAGAGTGAAGTCCTGGAGTCAGGAAAGAACATGATCTGGGAAATGTGGCAAGAGGGTACCAATGAAGAGATTTAGGGCATGCAGGAATGGGAATGGCAGAAAGAAGTCTGAAAATTTTATTTTATGAGATGAGGAACCTAATTTTGGAAAAGCTATCAGAAGTGGCAACAGCTATCCTGAACAAAAAAGAAATGTGATTTCCTTCGTATTTCAAAAAACTCACAAGAGTGTTCACCTTGACTAATATGTTGCTAGGACAGTTTCTTTTGAATACTGTGGCTTCTCTCCAGAAAAGAAATTTTTAACAACTTGGCAATTACATCCTCTCACTTTTATTAAGTTTTGGTTCTGCACCTGGATTTTCTAGGAGCCTACTAAAAGGCCACCTGGAAATCTGAATATATTCTAATTTTAGAAGGCTGCCATATGCTATATGCTAAAACTACAATAATGATACATGCTGAAACACGTTTATAAGAAATATAACCAATAACACAAAAGGAGTCAATGAGTAATATTTATCACTTTTCCTCTCACACAATTCTTACTTAAATAATTTCTGTAAGCCATGACTTTAAAATGCCTTCTTTTTAAAGCTATACTCTTGAACAAGAAAGATTAGGAAATTAACTCCTTTAAAAAAAAAAAAAGCAACTAATTTTTAAAATGAAACAATCTTGCATAAGCCCTAATTATCACTTCAGTATTTGTAGACGAGATCTATATTTGAGGTGGAAAAAATAACATTTTTGACAAGGTCTCTGGAAGGAGTGAGGAAAGCCACTATTATTTTAATAGGAGTGACTTTAAAATCACAAGCTAAATTCTTAACACCAACATGGAATAAATCAATAAGTAGGTCAAAAGTTGTTAGGTAAACTAAAGCAGAAAGTAAAATTAGTAAAAGGAATCTTTGTCCTTTCTTGCAATAAGACAGTTTTGTAAGAGTATCCCTTAGGTCAGTCATACTGTGCCTTGCTATTCAATAATCTTCGGGAGAGGATATCATAGGTGAAGATTTCTAACATAATATAATGGTTTTGGAATTTCCTCTGGCCTTTTCTTGCCTTCCTTTTCTCAACAGAATCTATGTCCTCATTTGCAGCAAGACGATTTTGTGGGAAATCATGACCATAAGTTTTACAGAGCTGTCTCAAAACAGTGAATCAACAGAGCACTTGACTCACACCTTATTTTAGGAATGGGTTCGGTCTGAGTATAGCTGCCAATCATGGTTACGTCTAATGGCCTTATCCTTCTTTACTTCCATAACCGAATTACTGCTGTGGGTTCAATGCTCTTCCTTTTCTAGTTTACCAGCTAGAGCCAATCAAGTTCTTCCCTAGCATGGAGCAGAGGAAGATGCCCCCAGGAAGCTGGGTTCAAACCCACAGAGCTTAGTTTCAGATCACACATCAACCACAATCTTGCACTCCCTCTTCTTCCCTCATACAATTCTTCATCTAAGGAGATTCAAGAACCTAGAGATGAAATACCAGAGCCATCCTCATTAAAATAATGACAGCAATGCCTGCAACACATAAAATCACAAAAGAAATATAAATAGCCAGAAAATACTCAACTTCCCTAGTCATCAAAGATAAACAAATTAAAACCAGAGGGCAGCATTTTTTACCTAGCAAGTTATCAAACCAATTTTAAGTATAATATCATGTTGTCAAGAATGGTTCAAAAGTGATACTTTTATATGTCACTATGGGATCACTGAAATTACCTTCAATTTACAATATTTATCCAAAGTTTGTAAAATGTTGATGCAAACACCCAAAAAATTCACCTCTAGGAATTTTGTCAAAGAAAATAATCAGATGTGCACAGAAACAAGGATACTCACTAAAATATTGTCAGTAATAGGGAGAGATAGAAAACAACATAGAAGTTCAATAACAGAGTTGTTAACTATTGAAATAGCTTTTTGGGGAGGAATATTTAATGACCTATAAAAGCATTCCTAATGTTTTATGTAGTAAAAAATACACAATATGGTCTTAATTTCATAATATATATGAATAGGCATTAAAGAAATCAAGCCAAGAGATGTCCAGTTCCATTGTTCCTTCAAGGCCCTTGGTTCTGTGCAGGAAGTGTCTCTGTATCCCATTTTGGCCCATCTACACCCAAATATCCTTAGACCTGTGTGCCAAGACAGAGAGTGCC
This sequence comes from Canis aureus, assembly GCF_053574225.1. Lineage (NCBI taxonomy): Eukaryota > Metazoa > Chordata > Mammalia > Carnivora > Canidae > Canis > Canis aureus. The sequence continues at coordinate 69,608,968 of NC_135614.1, read as the reverse complement.
AAATGCTTGGAGTCCTAGCCCTCCTTCACAATACATGACATATAAATATCTGCATCTGATCTAATTCTTATCCTTGTTTCCCTATATATAGGGTGTTTTATTCCTCTGGCTTCTTACAAGACTTTATCTTGGATTTTCTACAGTTTGAATAGGATATCTCAACTGTAAATCTTTTTGGTATTTAAGCTGCTTGGCAATCTCTGAAATTCCCAGATCTGTGGTTTGGTGTCTATCATTAATTTGGGGAACTTCTCAGTCATTATTGCTTCAAATATTTTTTTCTATTCCTTGTTCTTTTTTCTTCTCCATTTGGTATTCCCATTACACAAGTTACATCTTTTATAATTGACTCAGTTCTTGGATATTCTGTTCTATTTCATTCCTTTTTGTCTTTGCATTTCAGTTTTGGAAGTTTCTCTTGACATTTTTTCAGCTCACTAATTCTTTCCTTGGCTATGTCTAGTCTATTAATGAGCCCATCAAAAGTATTTTTCATTTCTGTCAGAGTGTTTCTGACTTCCAGCATTTCTTTTGGATTCTTTCTTAGCATTTCCATCTCTCAGCTACATTATCCATGTTCTTGCACACATTGTCCTCTTTTTCCATTAGCACCCTTAGAATATTAGTCCTAGTTGTTCTAAGTTCCCATTCTAGTAATTCCAACATCTGTACCATATCTAAGTTTGTTTCTAATGCTTGCTTTCTCTTATCAAACGTTTTTTGCTATTAACATGCCTTATAATTTTTGGTTTCCAACAAAAATTGTTGGAAACCATACATGATTACTGGGTAAAAGAAACTGAGATAAATATGCTCTCAATGTCAGGTTTTATGGTGAGCTAGCTCGGGATTAAGCTGTGCTTACTGTTTGCTGTAGCAGTAGGTGTCAGAGGCTAAATTTTTCTGCAATGTCCTTATTTTTGTCTCCTCTGTTGTTTTGGATTTTCCTAGAGACTTCTTAAATGAGGTCTCAGACAAGAAGATTTATATTTCCCTATCATGATATAGGAGCTCTGCTGTGCGGTAGCCATGGTGACCACCACCATGGTGAGGAGGACAGGGAAAAATCTATAGTTTTGTGTTTAGGTCTGTCTTCTAGTGAGCCTTTGCCCCCTACCCCACTAGTGTGATTTTCACTAGTGCTTCTCAGTTTTGTGGTTTCTCCCTCCTTAAGTGAAACAGGAAGATAAGAGGAGGGCAGGGTTAGGTATTCCCCTTCCCACACCAGAAGGCTACTTTTCCTCAAGTCAGTTAGGCTCGGCTCTGGTGAAAAAGTTTCCCTTGAAGGCAGGCCTTAAAAGAATAAAGTAAGAATGCTCTGGGTGTATTTCAATATGGCTACTTCCCCCTCCTCCCACCAGAAGCACAGAGAGATTTTTCTCCAATCTCTATAGTAAGAATCTGCTAGAGAGCCTAGAGGTAAAACCTAAGAAAGTGTACCCCACCAACTCAAGGTGCAAGATGGGGCCACCAAAAATTTTTAACTCTCAAGTTTGAACCTCTAGCAATTCATCAATTAGTTTAGGGTTTCCTATCGCAGTATTGGTTCCCTCAGAGATTTCTGTCCTGGGCAGAAATAGTATGAAATAGTATGCTATGATTCTCTGTTTCAGCCTGTTGTCCCATTTTGGAGCCAATGGCTTTCCTTGCAACCTCAATTCCCTGATCAATCTATAAGAAACACTGGTTGATTTTTAGTTTGTTCAGTTTTTTCCTATTGTGAAGACAGGCCCAGTGACTTCTAGGCTCCTTAGATGCCAGACCAGAAACTGGAAGTACCTACAGTAGTCTCTCCTTATCCATGTGGGATATGGACTAAGAATCCCAGCAGATGCATGAAACTGAGAACAGTATCAAACCCTATATATACTATGGTTTTTTCTATATATGCTTACCTATGATAAGTCTAATTTATAAATTAAGCATAGAAAGAGATTAATAACTAGTAATCATATAGAACTATGATAATATGCTATAATAAAGGTTATGGGAATGTGGTCTTTTTCACTCTCTTAAAATATCTTATTGTACTGTATTCACTTCTTCTTGGGAGGATATGAGATGATAAAATGCCTACACAGGAACATGAAGTGAGGTGAATGGTGTAGGCGTTTTGATGTAGTTAGGCTCCTACTGACCATCGGAAGGTGAGTCATCTGCTTCTAGACTGCAACTGACTACAGGTAACTGAAACCATACACAGTGAAACTGTGAATGGGAAGGGTGGTCTTCTGTATTTTTTAAATAGATAATCATTGCCAATATTTATCATATAGAATCCTAACATTGCTTAGAATCAAACCATTGTATAACACTATCCACCTCATTTTTAATTGAAGGAAAAACCATTCTAGCTTCCCAAGTGTGAGGGCTCTCATTTGATAGCTTTTAGGGGACTACTTTACCTTATAATTTTAAGAAGTTAGTATTACTGAATGATTTCTAATTTTGTGTTTATGAAAGTATTCACTTTGTCCTGCAGCTACCCTGAATTGACTGAAAAATTCAATTCACTGAAGATCTATGACCCTGCCAGCAAGGAGGCAGTAAATTACAATAAAACATTAATACTGCAAAGTATAAAACAAAATGCACCTTAAAATATACTTTCTATCCTTTACTTTTGCTAAAGCATATAAGCTTTGGAGGCAGAAAGAAATGGATCTTCAGTCTAACGCTCTCTCAACTGAGCTATCTCGGCCGCTGCAGAAAGAAATGGGTTTAGATCTAATCCTCCCCCCTTACTAGCTTTGTTATCATGAAGTTTTTTTCTATCCTTTCTTTTTTTTAAAAAAAAAAATTTATTCATGAGACAGACAGATAGACAGAGAGAGAGAGAGGCAGAGACATAGGCAGAAGGAGAAGCAGGCTCCCTGAGGTGAGGGTGAGCCTGATGTGAGACTCGATCTCAGGACCCTGGCATCACGGCCTGAGCCAAAGGCAGACAGATGCTCAACCACTGAGCCACCCAAGCATCCCTCCCTATCCTCATTTCTTCCCTCCATAAAATAAGGACAATAAAACCTAACTCACTGGATAATTATAATGAAGTAAAGTGCTTTGCACTTAAGTGCATGATATAAATAGTACTTGTCTCTGTTGTTATTTTTATTATTTGCAAGGCTATATAACTCCTTCACCTGCTATCGTCACTGCTGAAAATATTTCAATGATAGTCTACTACCCTGTGTAGGGCATAGTTTAGCTGTATTCATTCTACTTAGAGCATTCTTTTGCCCCTTCTACTTCCTAAGAATGAATTTCATGAAGAAAAAGTTTTCCATTCTATTTTCCTACATCCTTATAAAACCTAGTTCCCATCAATGTATATGTAAAATGCTACTTTATATATTTAAAAATATGAGCAAAGAAGAAAAATAAAAACATTTTGAGTGCAAACATAATGCCAAAAGCATTGAGGAAAAAAGCTATTAATAACTCAGCAGCTAAAATACTTTTCATAGCAGGAATGGATTTATAGAACGCCTTTAAAATTCAATTTAATACTTCCTTTGTTTCTAAAGGTCTAATTCCACTTCAGAGATTGGCCAATTCTCAAAATGAATGACAGTTTGTAAATTCCTCAAACGGAGAGAAATTTAAATTATACCAAAACTTTCTAATTCAACAGTTTTAATCCTGCAGCTTTTTATACTCAACCTGTATTTGTCTGAGTTTAGTAATGATGAATTTTTCTTCCCCGAGTTTTGTCTAAGCCAGCAAAGCTTTTCCAAAATTTAAAATGAAATTCTAAACTGAAAATAACTTTTTTACAATACAATGCAAAACTTGTATCCTTTCCCCCCAATTATTAAGGAAACTAAAATAGCTTCTTTAAACGAATAACCCAGCTCCCTTTCACAGAAAACATGGAAAAGGGTTCTTCACATTCCTGTTAAACTTCTTTCCTCCCATGAGATTTGTATTTAAAATTCTCTTCAAAGCAATTAAATGTGGACTTACTCAGTGACAGAAACACCACGTCCTCATACTAAATTTCAGAAACTGAATGAAAGACATTACCTCCATTCTTGGACATAAGTGGACTTGGTTTCTTTATGGAATGAACCACAGAGTCAAAAACCTTTACTTTCTAGCAGTTAAATTATTCTTGTTTTCTAATCTTACATTATTTCTCCCAAATTAAGTAATGGTTTCAAACCTTTTCATCTAAAAACAAACAAAATAAGACATACTTTTTTCGTGAGTTTGTAAAAATTCAGTAAGGCAAAGCTTTCATAAGGAAGCAGTGAAAACACACCTGCAGTCTAATTTATTTATATTTAACAGTGTGCTCCATCCTAAGGAATATGGAAAATATCTATTTTTGAACATTTAGTCGCTCTGATGTTTGCAGGCAGTGGTGTGCCCACGGTTGAACATAAATCATCCATGAATATCTGAGTCACTCTTTATTCATTTTGTTTCTCTTGCTCCCAAAAGAGTAACAAATGCTACTTTCATTCAAAAGAAGTCAAGATGGATAGTCAGCACAAGCAAGTTTCCTCAGGAACAAACTTTAGTTTTCAACCCAAACCAAAATATCTGAATCTTTTGAACAAAAGTACAGAAAGAGATAAGTAGGTCATTAATTAATGCTTCATTTAAAACATGACAGCTAAGAGAGTTCATCAATTTTTGAGCATATGCAACTTAGGCTTATGACAGATTTATAAGAACTTCCTTTCTCCAAGGTGTCCATGAGTTTCCCCTTAAAAGTCATCACAGTTTTTGAATGAAAGGATCAACATATTTAGAGTGATTATAACGAGCCTTAAATATTAGGGAATTTACTGATGATTAAAGCTAACAATATATTTGAAGCACAATCTAGGTTAGTTTTTTGATAACACAGTTAAGATTTTAGAAATTGGAGACGTTATGGAATTTTCATTCCCTTGGATCTCAAGAACTTTGGAAGACATGGAAAAGAAGGTGAGGCTTGCCAGCTGCCACCCACTGCAGAGTTCTAAAGCCACCCTCACTGGGTCAATGAGAACACCAGCAGTCATCAGAAGTTTACTGACTAAAGCAGCAGGAGGGATCAAGGTGGGAACATAACACTTGAGAACTTTAGAAAACATATTCAAATGCCCTTTTTCATCTGTGCTCAAAATAGACCCATTAAATGGGCAGACAGGAAATACTATAAAGAAGCTGGGATTCTAAAGTAATTTGTTCAAGGTCACTATGCTCGTGAGAGACAAAGACACAATTCTTAATCTCAAATTCTGTTCATAAAAAGAAAAAAAAAAAGAAATATACTGAGTATACTGAGACTCCTAAGGGCTTAGTCCCAGGACTTCTTTCCCTAAATGGTCTTTTCCATTCCATGACTAATTATCGAATATATGTAGGTTAGTCCCAATAGTATAACCCCCTTCCAGACCTCTCCACTGAGCACTACACATACATGACCATGTGCACCTGCAAAGTTACCACCTGAATGTCTAAAAAAGCCAACTCAAGCCTAGCAGAATCCTTGCTTTTCCCCTTCCTCCAGGTTTCCTATCTCAGGAAGTGACACATCATTGCTCAAGAGTTAGAACAACCAGTCAATCTCTGCCTTTCCTCTACTCAGCACCCCATATTCAATGCAAGTTTGATAGATTCCTCTTGCACAATACTGCCCACCTCAATTCCCTATCTGCACTCCACCATCACCTCTTGCCTGAATCAGTGTAGACATCTCCTCACTTGTCACCCTGCCTCCCTTCATGTCATTGTAACCTCCATTCTACACATAGTACTTAAGCTACAATCATGACTCTCATTTGTGCTTAAGTCCAACCTCCTGTAAAATCCCACATATCTACCTACCTATGTTTTCAATTTTATAAATCTTCTTATTGATGAGCATCTCAAAAATAAAGCCTTGGTACTATGATTGCCTGCCAGTGGCAGATGGAGCATGGAAAGTCAAGACTTAAACCAAGTCTTCCAAGTGTGCTTATCATTTGGCCATTCAAGTTCCTAGTGATCTGTCCCCAGACACCTACCCATATCTCAGTTTTCTCATTTGTAATATTGTAATAAAACTGCTTCTCTTATGTCACCTGGTGATAAGAGGATCAAATGAGTTAATACATGTCAAAGGGCTCTGAAAAACATAAAGCATGACACAAACAGAAAGTGATATAAAAAGCATGCTACTGCAGAAATGCTACTCAAGTATGGAGTTCTCTGAGCTTCTGTTTAGAAGAAAGAGGAGTTAAGTTAAATCTAGCTAACCTAACAGACTTTTGCCTCTTGTCACTAGAACCCATTTAGGCTAGTTCCAGCCTTATCTATCCCTTCAAGAGGACTGATGCTATATAAGAAAACACATGGCAGCCCTGGTTAAATTCCAAATTTCCAGATTTACCTTACTAACAAATAAGAAATAACCAGATAAATATTAAATGTGTTTCTGACTAAAAAAACCAGGAAGCTAAAAGCCACTGTTCGGAAAGCTGAGAAAATCAACTTCAACAGGCTCAAAGTCTCTCTACTCTCTTCCTTCCTCTCTCTGGGATGCAGAGAGTACAATTCCACAGAATAAGAAAGTCCAGGGCTGTAGGGCCCCTCCCAACACCATGAATAGAGGATGACTCCAACTCCAGACCATCTTCACAGCTTCTGGAAACTCTGCCGGTCGGCGGAGGCTGGAGTTGCATGCTGGACATGGCTCAGGTTGCAGAAATCCTGAGGTACCAACATTCACCTGGCTGTGCACTGTGTACACAAGAAACTGGCCTTCAAGTATGAGACAAGTTAAAAAGGCAGGAAAAGGCTAGACACTTCTAATAAAATCAGTCCAGATTCATGATAATACTAAAGTCAGATTTACTGACAAAAGCATTGAGATCTTAAAGAAAGTAACAACTGTGGGCAGATACACAAGCTCTTGTATTTGACCTCCCTTTCTTTATGGTTGTCTCCCAAAGGTCTGACAGATTAGATTGCACACTCATTTCACTACCACATAAATTCTTCAATTTAATTTTTCATTAATATTTTTCAAGCCAGTTATTATTCTATTTCAGTTCTACTTTAGCCCACTGCGTCTTTCAAGAAATAATACTGAGTGACATTTAAGACATTCAGACTACAGAAATGTAAATCATGCTGTGAACTAAGGTTTTGTAAACTTTTTCTGTAAAGTGCAGTTAATATTGTAGGCTTTGTGGACTCTGCCATATATTCTTTTTTAAATAACCCTCTAACAATATAAAAACATTCTTAGCTCTATGTGGTACAAAAAAGAGGCCACGGGCAATAGTTCTGCAACCCTTTTAAATAAGAGCTGTGAACTAACAGTGTATAGAACATACATAGTTACAATATAAATCAGTCTTTTCATTTAAAATGAATCATACTGGTTCCACAGGTTTCCTTTTCCTGAAGTAGGTACTAAACTAGGAATGTTTTATATTAGAGAAGGATGAGGAATACACCCTTATTATTTTTCGTGAGGCAAGAAATTCTGCCCAGATATTTTTTCTCCCCTCTCTAGGTGGTCATGGATAAAAAATGTTCACTAAGAATTAATGAATCATCCTTTAGAATATACATACTTACAGTAAAATGCGAAAGCCTACGTTCTACAGTGTAAGTTGATAAAATACAAATTTATAAAGCCTTAAAAATTATAAATAGATACAAAGTCAAAAAGCCAAAAATAGAATAAAATTCACCAATCCATCAAAATAATACATCCATCCATGTGTTATTAAATGACTTTCAGGATCTCTGCACTAACAATAAAAAATAGCACCAAAATTTTGTAAGGATAATGGCATACAAATGACTTGCTGTAATTGGTATTTCTACCCCACAATGCAATGAAGTCCATTGTACCTGAGATAATGGAACTCTCTTACATAGTTGCTACATTGTTACCAAGCAACAGGAAATAAAATGTCAGGATTAGCACTTGATTTAATATATTTTTATCATCAATAAACCATGTTTCTAGTCTGCTACTCTTCTGGATGCAAATGGTCATTAGTCTAAGAATTATATTTAGTAATCTATAAGGGTATACAAGAAAAAAAAGGCAGTAAAGTTAATACCGGACATTCACCAAGTCCATTCTTTTTTAGTATTTACTGCTTCTTTGGTGGAAACAGCAGATATTAATATGAGTAATTCTACTTTTGAGGTAATTTTTGCCAAAGTACTCAACTACAATTTGTTAAATACATCTTTATTAGCATTCAGATATTTTCAAACCAATGTAGCATTTCATGAAAATTCAATGGTCTCTAATAGTCATGAATGATCTTTAAATACTTTAATAGTTTAAAATAAGTAGAGTTAATCAGTTCAGTCAGTTATGTAAGGACTGTATATCTGGTTAATAGCATAAGAACTTAGAGATACCTCTTTCAGAGTGATTTAGTAATAATTATAAAATGAAATACAAAGCATGAATAAAATCTTACAACAATAAAACTATGAGAGAAAGAAATGTAAATTAAAAGATCATATATAATTTAACAGGTCTAAAAACAAAAACTGATGTAAGTGATATCCACTGCTTATCACAACCATCTGAAAAGTTAACACCTGGGCAAGTGACTGCATTCTCCCTTAGGATCAAGGGTTGCCAGGGTTATGGGGGTTGGAGGAAAGAGTTTATTCATTCTCTCTACATTGTATCAAACAGCTCTTTTACCTCCTCCCACCCTTTTTCAAAAAAGAATATGTGTCAAGTGTTCAACTCAACTGGTCCAGGTGGATGCTGTAAAGAGGATTGGCATAAATAGTTCCTGTCCTCATTCTAGTTAACTAACTGAAGTAGAGCTTTACCAGGTAAATACTTAAGGGCAGTAAAAGACATTTAGCATATTATGCATCATACAGTGAATGTCAGACTTGACATTCCAGCCAAATTCTCATAAATATCATGCTTCCACATGTTAATCAGAGATTTGTATGTGTGAATGAATTCCATATGGGCAGGACCAGTAGTTGCCTGGGTATGGATGTGCTTGCTTGAAATTGAATCTAATGAGGTCTCTTAACTGGTTAGAAGTGCTTGTCTTATGTGGAGAAAAGCTTTAATTTTTTTCTGTTTATACCTATGCTTTTTCTTTTTACGGTCTCTTGTACAAGTTATGAGTTTCACTGCTTTAGAAGCTGTAATATCATAAGGCATTAGCAATGTCAAGATTAAGAATAAAAGTCACTTAGGAGGAAAGGAATTATGTTTATCCCACAGGCATTTTTGTATTCTCTAAAGCAGGAAGGAAGATAACCAAAGACTCTAAAACATGGATACATTAATTGGCCTGCTTGGTGGAGATTAAATGTTCGTAGAATCCATTGAAGTGATTATGCCATTAAAATCCACTGTGTTCCCACCTTCTAATCGTAAAGTGAAATAACAACCAGTTTGATCACTTTTAAGATGATTCACAAGGAATCTCCAAACAGGGACAGAGTCACAAGAGCCAGGAGGCTCCAATCTCAAAATCATTCCCCATTCATCTCAGAGTTTTAAAGTCAGATTTAGGTCTAATCATCTCTTGAGAACTCTTACAAAGTGAACTAAAAATACAAATCATATTTCCCATAGCCTCAGAAGAAGCTATTGCTGTTACCCTCAAGAAAGCTACTCTCATGTAATGCTCCTCAGCCTGCTACCCTGCACTGAACGAGGGAGACTTCATCCCTACTCCTCCAACCCACCAGGAATGTTCTCGCCACAGGCTTTTCCACCTACCACTCCTACTGCCTCGACTTCTTCCCCTCTGAGAGCTGCAGAGCTGGTGTCCTGACTTCCTGGGAGTCTCTAACCGAAGTCATTTCCCTGAGGCCTTTTACTGACCACCTTACCTAAAATTTCAGTTTCTTCTCCCGACATTTTATGTTCCTTTTCATGCTTTTTGTTTTTTTCTCCTTTACACATATCAACATATGGCATACCACGTACTTCCCTTCTGTTTTGTATTTCATGTCTATCTTGAGCATCAGAACGTAAGCTCCATTGAGAGCTGGGTTGTTTCTCTGTTTTGTTCACTGCCATACTTCCAGAACCTACAAAAGTGCCTGGCACATGAGAATTTCTGAACTTCCTTGAACTCTCCCTAAAATGGGGTTGATATAATGTCTGGTGCTTCTTTACAGATAATAAAGGAGGAGAAAAAGGGAGATGGGGATGTAGATGAGGCGGGTGTGATTATAGGCTGCCAGTCATTGCAGCTAAGGGGTACACTCAGGGGGCTTCCCTATTACTCTTCTTCTTACTGTTGTATAGGTTTATCATCCTTCATAATGAACATCAAAAACAAAAATTTTGGGGGGGGTGCCTGGGTGGCTCAGCTGGTTAAGTGTCTGCCTTCAGCTCAGGCCATGATCCAGGGTCCTGAGATTAAGCCCATCAGGCTCCCTGCTCAGTGGGGAATATGCTTCCCGCTCTGACCTGATCATGTTCTCTCTCTCTCTCACTCTCCCTCTCAAATAAATAAAATCTTAAAAAAATAAAGATCTAAAAACATAAAATATTTTTAAAAATTAATATCATTTATACTGCAATCAACCTTTGCCCTTCCTCACCCACCAATCAGAAACAACATGTATCTGCTCAGAAGAATGGCAGATGTGCCATCTTTTCCTCCAGTTAATCTCCTAAGGAGAGATGGCATGTGCCAAGCATTGGAACATAGAAGTCAGGGTTCCCAAGGCTTGCTGCCTCTTTTAACAGAAGTCTTAGGATAGTGCTCTGGGAAATAATTTTCAGTATGTCCATAACCTTCCATCTTGGAGCATTGTTTTTTTAAAGCAAGGGACTGATAAAACACCATATTCCTGATAATGATTATAATTATGGCTGCAGGGGATGCAGGCAGATGAGGAGTATGAGCAATCTTCTAATTCTTACCTTAGGTGGGTTCGTAGGTGTTCAAAGTATTATTATGCTTCATAACCCACACAGGTTACATTTATACAACATTTGCATGCATCAAGTATATAATATAAGCAATTCTTTCATATGCAAATATATAAATATACAATAATGTGAATATAATAAAAAAATTTTTTTCAAACCATGATAATAAATATATTGCTTTACTAAAAGCTGAAATTAGCTAAACTAGAAGAGGCTTTGTATAAAATGTGCTGTCTTCTAACACCAGCCATGGCACAACCTGACGAAGCCAGCTGGGCTATTTCCGTCGCAGACAGCCTCAACAGCCTTCAGTGGCTGAGTCAGATGACCTTTTCTGACAGAGCCAGCATGCCAGGCTGCTTGCAGGAGACAAAAGCTCAACAGTCTCCTGAGTGAAGTACTCCAGCCCCTCCCCCTGAGTTTCCTATTATAAGTTGCTTTAAAAAAATGCAGGAATGGTCACTTTAAAGTAAAACCCAGGGTGGTGGGATAGGCACCCAAGAGACTGGCAGAGAGTTCTCACAGGGAATTGAGGAGCTAAGACGATCCCTACAAAAGCCAAATGAGTTCCCGTAGGAAGACGTGACAGTCCTCACTTCTCATTATACACACAGAATGCAATGCCAAGAGTCATCCTCTGGCTGGTTTTGCACTTAAACTTGTGAAGTTTATCAGGGAAGATGACTACACCCACTCAAAGAGAAGGAGGTCCAGAAATAACACCATCTGGGCCAAAAAGAGAAACATCTTTCTGGCATGTGTGCCAATATGTGCACCCACTTGTACTATTTTTCCCAGTAGCAAATCAGTTCTTTAAGGGGATGGTGGCCAGGGGAGGGGGAGTACAGCTGACATTCACTACATTGCAACTTTGTGGTGAAGCATGCAAGTGGCTGCAGGTTTTAAGAAATATGAATGCAATATTCATATTGATTTTATTAAAGGAGAAAATACACACACTTGGTCACCTCACTGGCTTTATACTACTCACAAGCTTATGAAGAACACATCTGAAAGGGGAGACTTTTTGAAAAGGAGGAACATTCCCCTTCTAGAGAAACTGGAAATAACTCACTTTGAGGACAAATTTTATGCTCTCTTTAATTCAAGATAAACACTCTGGTTTACTTATTGATAGAAAATATTTACTGTAAATTAATTAGAGAAGAAACTATGAACAACAACAACAAAAGCAAGAGGTGACTTCTATGTTCCTTTGCCCCTCTGCTTCTAAAGCCAAAAACAATTTTGAGATGCCTAAGGGAACTATCATTAATATGTATTTATAATTCTATCCTGACCTCCTTCAAACTCAAGTTACAGGATGTAAACAGGGAGAAAGGCTACAAAGATGCCACACTGTGGAGCGGCACAGAGCTTCGGAAGACAGGCTCTAGCCCAGGCTCTGCTTCAGAAATGTCCTCTATTTCCTCCTCTGTAAGAGAAAGGAGATGTGCTAAGACTTCTAAAAAAGTTTTCGACTGTCTGAAACTACTAGAACAGATGTTCAATCACCGTATTTAGGGAAATTTGTGAAGAGCTGCAAGGTTCAGAGAAGCTACAAGATAGAACGAACCAAATTAAAGAATGAATGGTCCCATAGAGCAACTGATCACAAGATGAGGCTTCTCGCAAAGCCAACTCCGAGGTATATGGTCATGGAGGAGAAAAAGACCATGATCAGAATAACTGGCAAGGAAATACAAGAGACAGGAATAAATTTGCCAAAAACCTCTCCACTTGATTCTAATAGCATTGAAATGTACTACTCCTAGAGATTCAGTATCTTTCAAAAGTTTGAAAAGTCATCCATTTATGATTTGAGAACATTTCACAAAATAATGGAAAAGAACAGACACCCTGGAATCAATCTCTCTGTGTTTCTGTCTTGGGTCCACCTAGCTGTGTGACATCAGGTCACATATTTATCTGTAGTTTAGATAAATATTAAACTTATCACTTATCTCTGTACTTTAAAGACCTCATCTGTAAAATTAAGAATAATATTGGTTCCTACCTTTAAGAAAGACTATTATAAGACTTGCACAAGGGGCAGCCCAGGTGGCTCAGCGGTTTAGCGCCGCCTTCAGCCCAGGGCCTGATCCTGGAGACCCGGGATCGAGTCCCACGTCGGGCTCCCTGCATGGGAGGGAGCTTCTCCCTCTGCCTGTGTCTCTACCTCACTTTCTCTCTCTCTCTCTCTCTCTCATGAATAAATAAAATCTTAAAAAAAAAATTACACAAATAATAATGCACATAAAGACTATAGCAGTGACTAATACATAATAAATACTTGATTAACAGTAGCTGTTATTATTTTATTATTGTTAATAACTAGCAGGCAAGATAAAATATGGGTAATTTATGATTTCTGAAGATTCCTATTAAATACCACACTACAGAGACTAGCTCATAATCATCCATTCCACTAGGATCCCCATCAAATAAAGCAGGATAGGAAGAGATGTGATTTACAGAATCTGGGAGGTCAATGCAGGTAACAGTACACAGAACATAGCAAAGAAGAGGAGCTGCAGATCCAGGGTACTCACTAGACTTAGAATAACACAGACTTAGAAGTCACAAAGTCAAGATGGAATTTTCACATCAGAAAATATTCCATCTACTCACCATTCACAATTCCAAATGATTTTCCTCTTTTGAGAACACAGTTCTTATAACTCAGGTTATGAGCATTCGGATCTCTTCTATTATTGAGCTTATGATAATCCATTATCTAAAAGCTGTTTTGCTTAGATTCCTAAGCTAGAATGACAAATTAGATTTCATCTTCATCACTCTAACTAAGCTCTGTCCAATCAAACTTTTCACAGTGGTAATGTTCTAGATCTGTGTTGATCAAAACAGTAGTCACGGGGCACCTGGCTGGCTCACTGACTGAGTGTCTGCCTTCGGCTCAGGGTGTGATCTCAGGGTCCTGGGATCAAGTCCCACATCAGGCTCCCCATAGAGAGCCTGCTTCTCCTTCTGCCTATGTCTCTGCCTTTCTTTCTCTCATGAATAGATAAAACTAAAATCTTAAAAAAAAAAAAAAAAAAAGTAGTCACTAGACATATGCAGCTACTGAAGAGAAAATGAATTTTACTTTGTTTAATTAATTAAATTCAAATGTCACATGTAACTAGTGGCCACCATGCTGGACATTGCAGGCATAGTTAATTGAGAGTGGCTGACTGAAGTCTCATATTGAAAAGGATCCCACAGTGAGTCTGGGTCTAGCAAAAAAGAGTGCACTGACCGAGATGTCTGTTCTCAGACAAGGGGAATAGCCTTTACCATATTTGCAGGTTTGGTTAAAGGAATTCATCTCCTTTCCCTTATGCCAAAAAAAAAAACAAAAAACAAAAAACAAACAAAAAACCTCTTCTCTTTTCTACTATCTACAGTGATTCTCAGACATGAGAGGGTCATTTTCTGTTCCTAGAAGAAACAAGATTGGCTAAAAGAAGCAGAAAGAAGCAGAAAGAAGCAGAAGAAGAAGGAGGAGGAGGAGGAGGAGGAGGAGGAAGGAGGAAGAAGGAGGAAGAAGGAGGAAGAAGGAGGAAGAAGGAGGGAGAAGGAGGAAGAAGGAAGAAGAAAAAAGAACTTCAGCCAGGACAATGCATAATGCCCTTGGTACTCAGAGAAGGAATATTAGTTCCAGGAAGTATTACAGAAGTAAAATCAATAGGGTTAAACTACCAGTTATTTTAAGCTATGTTATAGGCTTTTCTTCAGTGATATTATATGTGTGTGTGTTGTGTGTGTGTGTATGCATGTGCGCGCATGTGCCATGGACAGGTCATTAAGATGATTCAATTTATTTAAAAAAAAAAACAGATTGCATAGTGAGAGTAAAACACATTGTCCATTTTGAATGCAAAAAATATACTAAAGCTGTTGCAAAAGAAACCACCATGCCTAGGTTGAAAGTACCACATCCTCCAGAACTTTAAAAATAATACATTTTACTTTCCAAGAGAAGAACAGAATTCTAACATTTGATTTTTCAAAAATACCACGGTACTGCCTCCATGAAATATCATCTTGGCCAAATGTATGCAGGAGTCAAAAGATGTCACACATGACACTACCACCACGAGAAAAACCATGAACATATATTCTCATTTCCAGATCCCATGATAGGTTTCTATAAAGCTCTCCCAAAGACGGGTCCCCTGGGTGGCTCAGCTGGGCGTCGGCCTTCCACCCAGGGTGTGATCCTGGGGTCCCCGGATCGAGTTCCGCATCAGGCTCCCTGAATGGAGCCTGCTTCTCTCTCTGCCTGTGTCTCTGTCTCTCTCTGTCTCTTATGAATAAATAAAATCTTTAAAAAAAACAAAAAACAAAAAACTCTCCCAAGGAGAAGTTAACTCAAACTCATGAAAATTTGGCTCCAAGGTGATTCTCAAAGCCTCAAGTTAAGAATCATTTTGGAATCTCCTTTCAGGTTCAAATACATATAATACAAAATGTCAGGGTTTAGGTATAAGCAACCTAGATTTATCCCAGAGCTTTAACCCTAGAAAGGCTCCAGAATTAGTCATGTCTCTGCCACACACCATGAGATGCCCAAAGAAGAGTCAGTTCCTTAATTCAAATGCTCCAAACAAAACAACATCAAAGCAATTACTTATATTACCCTCCTTCTTCTTTAAAGAATTCACGGTATCAATTACAATAAGATAATGATATAAATTACTATTTTTCTGGGATTCTGTATATAAAATAATGATATAACTTACTATTTTTCTGGGATTCTGTATATAAAAATCCATCTTGCAATTTTACCCAAAGAGGAGCATTTTACTCAAGTACCAAAGGACTGTTATAAACTAGTCAGTCTCAGGGGCACCTGGGTGGCTTAGTTGGTTAAGCATCTGCCTTCAGTTCACGTCATAATCCCAGGGTTCTGAGATCGAGCCCCACATCAGGCTCTCTGCTCAGTGAGGAGTCTGCTTCTCCCTCTCCCACTCCCAGTGCTTGTGAGCTCTCTCGCTGTCAAATACATAAATAAAATCTTAAAAAAAAAAAAAAAAAAAAAAGCTGGCTAGTTTCATGACTTGATCCCAAAAAAACTAATGTTACAGTAAAATTTCAAATATTACATATTTAAATAGACTCCTTCAATATCCAAATTTAAAAGTGGCCATTGTTTATCTTTCAGAAAACACATGAACTGTTATAAATTTTCTAAACTAATACATAACAGCAAGTTTAAAAAGCAACCTCTGGAAAACAGAAATGACCTCTTCTCTTACCTCTACTACTGTGGTTTCTGCAGCTTTGCACATCGGCAAATTGAAATTTCTTGCACTTTTCCTATATTAGGAGGAAAGAAAACCAAAAATAAGAAGAGTTTCTCTCAGCTTTGATTACAGATTAAAAGAATTTCTATAAACCACAATCTTAAGATCTTTTAAAAAGAATGTATTATATTTTTCCTAAGTGTTAATTTTATAAATAAAAATAATGGCCCCATTTCATTCAATTATACCTTTTATGGGGTTGAAGGAAAGAGGGACTATTTTTCATATTCTAATATAGATTACATTCAGAAAGATAAAAAAGATATTAATAAATCTACTCATTTAAAACTAATTTGCCTAAATCTTTTAACCGGGTGCCACTTTATTTCTATAGTTATATATTTCACTAAACTTGCTCTTGTTAAAATATTAAGAAAGGTAGCAAGGGCTTTGTATGAGAAGGCATAGTAATTATATTCTCTATTAAAGAGAAATCTATTGCTGAAATAAAATGAAACATTCACTGGTAATGCGTGAGTCATCTATAAAGATCATTCTGGGGGACCAATTTCTAATGAAATTTTTTGAAGTGCAACACCCACATCAGACCCTGAGGTGTAAAAATTTCAAGAAAGTGACAATTTTGCTGATGGTTTTGCACTCAAGTTCTTAAATTAATGCACCACCACCATCCATAAAAAAATTTAATATACTTTTTGTTTCTGAGAGTGTAAGTCGATAAAAAAACTTACATGATAAAGGAAAATAAGTTATCTCTCTCTTTTACTAGCTCTTTTAGGCCACCAATGTTTATCTCACTTAGATTCAAGAATAAATATAAAGACAGGTGTGTCCCTGAGAGAGAAGTCCTTGGGTACTTTCTTTCACAAGTTGCTATGTTGGATTCCACTAGATGTCTGGCATGCCCAACATCAAAACCCCCAAGGGCAGTGTGGCCAGAGGCAAGGCTGTGCAGGGCTGTCCTAATGATGGCCTAGATAGACATTTTACCAGTTGTCCCATTAGAAGTGAAGGTCATCCTAGAAACCAGTATCTTGGGACGCCCAGGTGGCTCAGTGGTTAAGCATCTGCCTTCAGCTCAGGGTGTGATCCTGGAGTCTGGGGATCGAGTCCCACGTCAGGCTCCCTGCATGGAGCCTGCTTCTCCCTCTGCCCGTGTCTCTGCCTCTCTCTGTCTCTCATGAATGAATAAATAAAATCTTAAAAAAAAAAAAAAAAGAAAACAAAGAAAGAAACCAGTATTTTAAGAATTTAAGTCACTTGACCATTGCTGATGAGCAGTCTTATCTCCTGTCAATAACCACAGGCATAAGTCAATGATGGGAAGAGCCCTTGTGCAGTCTTTAGATATCAGAGCCAGGCAGTGAAACACATGATAAATTCATGGAAACAGTTTAAATAGTTCATTTCCATTTGCTTCTATTACAATTTCATTAATCTTTTTAAAAAAGCAACTTAACTTTGCAAACATTACACCAAGATGTCAAATAAGGCAGACATGAGGCAAAATGAGTACCTGCCAAAATCAGTTGTAACCAAAACCTGGCTGAATTCAAGAAACTAAATATAATATTGACATCATATAAGGTCTTCAGAAATGAACAAAACAACATGAGGGTAGTCACTGAGAATTTAACTATGATCTCACCAAAGGTGCATTTGGTAAAGATAAACATTATTACCAAAACAGTAAATAACCATATTATAAGAAACAAAATTATTTCTGTAACCTAACCAGCAAAGTCTTCAAGACCAAACATTTTGGAAAACTTGTATGTATATTTTCAAAAATACTGTTTATTTTGTGGAAAAATAAATAAATAATTTTTGGAAAACTTGTATGTGTATATTCAAAAGTACAATTTTCAAAACCATTTAATGTATAAATCTAAGATACTAAATATTTGGTATTTAATACGCTTAGGGTAATCAAAAGATATTGAAATCTATTAAGCCTGTGGTTTAATATCTGTGGCTATCCAAATAACAAGAATGAAAGTTGAGCATTATCCAGATTAATCAACTTTTCAGATAGAACCTACAGAAGTATTTCTTAGTAGACACCAACAGGACTAGAAAAGAAGCGACCTAAATGGTTGTTAGCAAGATCTTTCCAGAATATCAAAAAAATTTAGGCATTTTACCTTAATGCATATTAATAACAATTTCAAAATTAAATACAATTGTGTGCTTTTCTCACATTTGCTAAGTACATCTTAACACTTAACTTGTCCTGGCAACTAAAATACCACATGGAAAAATAGTTTGTATGTGACTATATACAAGAGTATTTAGATTCAAAATAGCTTACAAGCAGTACAATGTGGGCCCCAACCAATTAGAACAGATTTCCACAAGTACACCACATCACCAAGACTGCACAGCAGTAGCCTTGCACACACATACATATGCTGACAGGTGGGCCTGTTTGGTCGTAAGCCACTTTTTAAATAAGTTTTTAAACACCAAACACATCAATATATCCATTTTTGTAATCATAATTTAGGAAATGTAAAGTTGCTGGAATGCATTTCATTCAAATTTTTTAAAACCATCATACTACCTGAAAATCACATTTCCTGCTTGGTCTGCCTTCCAGGCTTTCACCAAAGCAAAATCTCCTGTAATTGCTTCTTCCAAAATAAAATGCTGACCATTAAACTCCCTCACCTGCAGGAGACAAAGAGGGCATTGTCAGGTATTTGCAGGAGTTCCAGTTGGCCATGGTTATATGCTCTGACAGAAGCAGACAATAAGGATACAAATCTAGTCAGAGAAGGTTTCTCAGAGAGAGAACAATCTAAATGGAGATCTCAAGGATGACTAGTGGTAGGCAACTAGGATTTAGTCAAAGTAGCGGAAGGGGAACTGAGGGAACAGCATATGCAAAGACTCAGCAGCAAGAAAGAGCTTGGTAAACTTGAGGAACTAGAAGTTCTACATGCTTAAGGCATAGACTGTAGGTTAGCACTCATTTTATTATTTGTGTGCATAAGTTATATATACAGAACATGAAAAATAGCCCATCTTTCCTTCCACTTCAGGGGAGGGGGAACCAAAACTATGTAAGCTGCATAAAATGGCCAATGTATTTTGAACACAAAATAGTTACAAAAATCTATTCATCTCTCCTAATTAATCTATAACCATCTGTTGAAATTTTAATTGGAATTCCCAGAATTTGCAGATAAAACTGGAGAACTGATATACTATAACTTTCCACCTGTGAGCAGAGCATATGCCCACGTTTTTTGAAGTCTTCTTTTACCTCTTTGAATTGCTTTTAATTTTTCCCAAAAAAGCTTTGTATATATTTTCTTTAGGTTTATTCATAGGCACTTCATGGTTTTTGATGCTACTATGAGTATTCTATGTTCTTCTATTATACCTCCTCTTCTGTCATTACTGGTTTAATGGATGCTATTGATTTTTGTATGTGCATTGCCTTTTAATTGTACTACAGATAGAGGCGGAAGAGGGGAGAGGAATCATAAAGTAAAACTATGCCATGGCATTTTGTTCCTCTTTTCTTCTCAGGGATTTAGCTCTGGGATTTCAAACAAAGAAGAGAGGAAACAATGCCAATACTACACATCCATCCTACACATGACTGGAGCCTGGGAAGGCATAGCTCCATCCTCGTTCGTACTGCACCCTCTAGTGGACAAACAGCATGCATACCAGGGGAAGCTTCGGGAGAAAGTTTGGTGTATATTGACTTTTCTTCAACTATGGTTTAAAGCAGAAATCCTTTCTTAAAGAACAGCTTCCTTAAAGACCTTACCCCACTTTCCAGTGAATTTATGGGATCATTGAATAAGGAGAATCTTATTAACATGAAATTTAGACAAATCATATTAAAGATATTTATAAACTGTACATCAATACGTAGCTTTTTAAAGAGTTTTATGTATTTCAAAGCCATTACTGCCAACACCAATGATGACTGATGACAGGTATGTTATGTTGTATACAGATCTAGAAAACTTCATAAAGATCTAAATATATGCTAATCCAAGGCAATGTGAAAAAACTGACTTTTTTTTCCTATTCCAATTATAGCATTTCCTGATGGATCTACAAACCAGCAGCTGCTTATGCCAGCCATTCTAAAATTTTAAAACAGGGAAAGGATTGGTTTTGTCATACTGGCTATTACACTCACTTAAAAGAGCTGTAGGTTTCCTGGTCACCACTTCCCCCTTTTTTTCAGCCCTTTCTTGTATCCACTCCAATCAAATTCTCACCAATGCAGAAAAAATCCTCTCTTTCAGAAAAATTCTTTAAGGTCACCAATGACCTCCATGTTTCTAAAGCCAATGTCCCACTTCTCACTCTGACACAACTGATCACTTCCTCTTTTGTAAAATTTCCCTTGTCTTTCAAGTTACTAGATTCCCCTTGCTTTTCTCTTCACTTACTAAACATTTTCCCATTCTTCTTTGCTGCTTCTTTTCCTCTTCCCACTTCTTAAATGCAAAGGAGGTATCCACTGCCTGTAATCCAGCCCTAGACACTCAGCTAGTCCCACAGATTTAAAGATGCTGAAGACTCCAAAGCTCTAAACTTCCAGCTCTAAACCCTCCCCAAGCTGGAGACCAGCTGGAGATTACTGAGCAACTTCTGCTGAAGTCTAGAGGATGTCTCAAATACATCCAGTCCTAGACAAGGCTCTTGGATTACTCCCATACGTTGTCCATCTCATAAGCAGCATGCATGGTTCTTGTTCTTCCTCATGCCCCACAACCAATGCATTGGTAAATCAACATATGTCCTGATTCCAACCACTTCCCACAAGCTCCACTGTTAACCACTTCAGTCTAAACCACTTCCTTGCCCACCTGGGTCAATACAACAGTGTCTTAATCTCTCTCACTGCTTCTGCTCTTGGAACCTTCCCAAAAACTCTCCACCTGGCAGCCACAGTGATCCCTCCAAGATGTAACTCAGACCACTTCATTCTCCCGTCTGTGAACTCTCTACTGTGCCCTCACCACTCAGTAAAACCCAACTCATGTGATCTGGCTCTCACACCTCCCCCCTTCAGCCTCTCATCTTACTGCTCTCTGCCTCATTCATTCTGTTCTTGTCTTGCTGCCCTGCTGTTCTACAAACAGGGCTAGCCTGCCTCAGGACCTTGTCCTTCCTCTTCCTTCTGACCAGAGCACAACCCTATAATCTTTGCTCACTCATTCTCCTGTTTTATTCAGATCTCTATCAACTGTCACTTCCTCGGAGAGGTTTCCCCGTACCCAATCTGGAACACCACTTCCCTGGCCAGTGAGCATTCTCTCTGCCCTTACCCTACTTGATTTTTCTTCACAGCACTTTTGTTATTAACAAAATATGTTTATGAATTCATTCTGTTAGTTCCTCCACTAGCAGGCGCACTTGGTCTAGATCATCACCCTTTCTAACTATACTTGGGCCAGTGCCTGACAAAAAGTAGGATCTCAGTAAATACCACTGAATTAAAAGATTTACTCACCTCCTCTTCCTACCATAAGTAGGAGAAATAAAGAGCTAACAACAATCATTTTAAGAAATTATTTGTCATGTTCCTAGGTAATTCAGATAAAAGTACAAAACTACTAGATTTGTGCATCGGACTCCAGGCAAAGATGAATCCAGGCATTCAGGACAGACTCTAGTCTATCCTATGTTTTCCCAGGGTGAGTTAACGCTCTAACTTCTAGCAAACTCTCAAGGTATTAACCCAATTTTTCTAGGCATCATTATCTACATTACTAAGATCCATTTTAATAATTAGGCTCCTGTCTTATTTCCCAAAAACTTTTTAATCTCCATTAGGCAGTAAACAGAGAAGCAAGATAGAATATTAAAAAAAATGTTAATCAAAGCTTTGAGTCAATATAGGTCACTCTAAGCAGAAAGGCAAAGCTCCAGATGGAGGACACTGCTAGAGACAAACGCTGAACAGCAAGGGGCATGTTCGATGACCTTTTATCTTCTCTCATAACATGGAGGTGCAGAGCTAACATCCCTATAAGCAAAAAAAAATTTTATAAAAATCGCTATAAGCAAGTGGTTTAAGAGATCCTTTGATTATGAAGCTGTCATTTCCTTTGAGCTATGCACAGTATTTCTCCAGCCTACACTAACACTCTTGAGCTGTGTGGCCAGGAAGAAGGGAGAAGGACTAAAATTATAGTAATGGAATACTGGGCTGTGTAATTTTTACAGCTGGCTCAAATCTGAGTTTCTCAAGTATCTATCTAGAGGTCTGTTCTTTTCTAATATGTGAGTGAAATTACCTGGTAGAAAGATACGCCAACCTCCCCAGCACTTTAAATAAAACTAAATTATTCAGTTAGCTCAAGTATGTCCAGTATATAAAATGAAGGACAAATGCTCTATTTTATTATGTAATTACAACTGCCCCTGGCTTTTCGAAATGGTAAACAAACTTGTGATGTCTTTGTTTTTTTTCTTCCTCCTTCATCCACATCCAGAAGGGGCTTGAGAATAAAAGTTTACTATGATACAATGATATATCTACTCTCTTTTTCACATAAGCATAATCAAAAATTATAAATCCTCCTACATTTGTTAAAACCTACCATAAAACTAATCTTGACTCACACATCTTATATGGATTACAGTTTTGTTTCTTCTCATTTATTTATTCTGGTTTCTCTGTGTGATTTTAATTACTGGCAGATGCTCTGTTTTAGCTAGAAACTGTACCTAGCATAAGCACATAAATGAAAGACAGTGTCTCTTCTCACACAGAGGTGATTTTATCCTGTCTACCCACTGAGTCCACCTGGAAGTCTACGCTGAAAGAGGTATCCCAGTGTTACCTGGATGCGGGTACTTCTTACCTCTCTGGGCTTACTGGCAATGGCAATGCTGCCATCTTTGTTGTATTTGATCGGGGACCCTCCTTGTTGCACCAGGGTCCCATACCCGGTGCTGGTGTAAAATGCAGGAACTCCAGCCCCACCTGCACGAATCCGCTCTGCAAGCGTGCCCTGCAAGTGAGCAACCAACACATCATAAGAAGTTCATTAAGTGTACTTCTGTATGTGGATATAGAAACATTTACAGACATGGTTCCTTTCTCTAGAAGTTTAGCATTCTAAATAGTACCTAGCATTGCATATTAGTGTATTTCACTAACTATATGCTAGATTAGTTGAAAACAAGTATTGTTCCTCTAGATAATAATCTCTCAATTCTTAATCCACATTCAAATGTAACTCCTTCTTTGTATAATTGTGTTCACAGCTTTCTGGTCTCCCACTGCTCTCCTGACATCATATTCTATGTCAATCTGTTTGTAATATTTTAAAATTAATTTTCAAATCTGAAGTATGTCACTTTAACCATATGTATTTTAAAACATGTGCTTAAATTTTGTGTTTTACTGTGTGACATATTTACGTATATAGCCTGACCTTATCATGAATAACACTACCGTTATTATAAATAATAATGTAATAAGTTCATTTACTTAGAGTTTATTCTAAAACATTCTTATAAGCATTTTATCTACTACATTATCTGACTAGTGAAAAATCCAAAGTTAGGCGAAGAGTACAGCTAATTTGGTTTCTAAAAGCTAAGAGTATTTCAAATTTTATCTCAGAGTAGAATGTACTGTTTGCAAAGTTCTTTGCACCTTTTTTTGATCATCTTTACCCCCTCCCTAGGTAACAGTGATTCAAACCTGATTTCCTAGCTCTCTCTCACCTCTAACTGCTTTCCCATTGGGGAATAACTCTGGCCCTGAATATTTCCTAACACCCCCCCTAACATTGAAACCTGTTTTGGTCTAATTACATCATATTCACACTACATAACTGGTCAATCAATAGTAAGAATTGGTTTCAGTATTAGTAATAGTATGTTAAAATTATCTCAACCTGAAAACAATTTCCTACTTTAACTGGGTCCTTTAAATACTAAATTTAAAGCAGAAACTAAAAGATGGGATTTCAGACACAGAGTCATCAAAGTGGGTGGGATAATCTGGGGAAGGCAGGATATGAGGCATAACTGACAATCTTCCAGCCAACAGCTTCTCTATTCTATCTAATAGAGATAACTCTGTTTTGTACTGTATTTTGAGTTAATAACATACATAAAATTAAATAATCAAGTCAACCATAACAACCCTCCCTACTGTAAGATATTTTTTATGTCTACCCTCCTTGAATACTTTGTCTCTGTCCCATTTGGCAAAGACCTAAAAGTGGACAATTTCTGGGCAGCCTGGGGGGCTCAGTGGTTTAGTGCCGCCTTTGGCCCAGGGCCTGATCCTGGAGACCCGGGATGGAGTCCCTCGTCGGGCTCCCTGCATGGAGCCTGCTTCTCTCTGCCTGTGTCTCTGCCCCTCTCTTTCTCTCTCTCTTTCTCTCTCCCTGTCTCTCATGAATAAATAAATAAAATCTTAAAAAAAAAAGTGGACAATTCCAACATAGAGGCTCCCTGCAGTTACCACCAACCCCTACATGCAAATCCCAAAGAGAATCCTATTCCTTACCATTTTATCAACACTTTTCTGGCTCACAGGCTGCAAAACAAGTTATCAGAGCCAATGTTTATTTACCTGCCACTAAGACAGGGAAAGAGACACTGACGTCTCTAAGCTTAAAGAAGGAATATAAACGAGGGGCTCTTGGGTGGCTCAGTGTTTCAGCGTCATGATCCTGGGGTCCTGGGATCTAGTCCTGCACTGGGCTCACCGCAGGGAGCCTGCTTCTCCCTCTGCCTGTGTCTCTGCCTCTCTGTGTCTCTCATGAATAAATAAATAAAATCTTAAAAGAAAAAAAAAGGAGGGATCCCTGGGTGGCTCAGTGGTTCAGCACCTGCCTTCGGCCCAGGGAGTGATCCTGGAGTCCCGGGATCTAGTCCCACGTTGGGCTCCCTGCATGGAGCCTGCTTCTCCCTCTGCCTGTGTCTCTGCCTCTCTCTCTCTCTCTCTCTCTCTCTCTGTGTCTTTCATGAATAAATAAATAAAAATCTGGGTAAGGGGCAAGATGGCGGAAGAGTAGGGTCTCCAAATCACCTGTCTCCACCAAATTACCTAGAAAACCTTCAAATTATCCTGAAAATCTATGAATTCGGCCTGAGAATTAAAGAGAGAACACCTGGAATGCTAGTGAGAAGAGTTCACGCTTCTATCAAGGTAGGAAGACGGGGAAAAAGAAGTAAAGAAACAAAGGCATCCAAGGGGAGGGGCCCCGCGAGGAGCCGGGCTGAGGCCGGGGCGAGTGTCCCCAGGACAGGAGAGCCCCGTCCCGGAGACGCAGGAGCTGCACCGACCTTCCCGGGCGGAAAGGGGCTCCAGGGAGGTGGAGCAGGACCCAGGAGGGCGGGGATGCCCTCGGGCTCCCTGGGACAGTAACAGCAACTGCGCGCCCAGGAGAGTGCGCCGAGCTCCCTAAGGGCTGCAGCGCGCACAGCGGGACCCGGAGCAGCTCGGAGGGGCTCAGGCAGAGGAAGAGGCTCCGTGCGGAGGGGGCTGCGCGGCCCCGGGAGCAGCTCGGGGGGGCTCGGGCAGAGGAAGAGGCTCCGTGCAGAGGGGCCTGCGCGGTTCCAGGAGCAGCTCGGAGGGGCTCGGGCGGCGGCTCCGCGGAGGGGGTTGCACGGCGGCGGCCCGGGAACGCGAATCCAACAGCGCAGGCTCCGGAGCACTGGGCGCCGGGACACAGCCCAGGATCCGGCCTCCTCCCGGGACAGGCAGAGGCCGGGAGGGCCCAGGACAGCGAGGACGCTCCTGCCCCGAGCTGAGCAGATCAGCGGCCCCGCCCCGGAGCCTCCAGGCCCTGCAGACGGAGAGCTCCGGAGTTCCTGCGGGGGCTGAATCCAGGTTTCCAGAGCTGGCCCCGCCACTGGGGCTGTTGCTCCTGGGGCCTCACGGGGTAAACAACCCCCACTGAGCCCTGCACCAGGCAGGGGCACAGCAGCTCCCCCAAGTGCTAACACCTGAAAATCAGCACAGCAGGCCCCTCCCCCAGAACACCAGCTAGACTGACTGACAACTTCCAGGGGAAGCCAAGGGACTTAAAGTACACAGAATCAGAAGATACTCCCCCGTGGTTCTTTTTTTTTTTTTTTTTTTTTTTGCTTTCTGATTTGTTTCCTTCCCCCACCCCCCTTTTTTCTCCTTTCTTTCTTTTTCTTTCTCTTTTTCTTCTTTTTTTTTTTTTCGTTTTTTTTTTCTTTTTTTTTCTCTTTCTCTTTTCTTTCCTTCTTTCTCTCCTCTCTTTTTCTCCTCTTCCCAATACAACTTGCTTTTGGCCACTCTGCACTGAGCAAAATGACTAGGAGGAAAACCTCACCTCAAAAGAAAGAATCAGAAACAGTCCTCTCTCCCACAGAGTTACAAAATCTGGATTACAATTCAATGTCAGAAAGCCAATTCAGAAGCACTATTATACAGCTACTGGTGGCTCTAGAAAAAAGCATAAAGGACTCAAGAGACTTCATGACTCCAGAATTTAGAGCTAATCAGGCAGAAATTAAAAATCAATTGAATGAGATGCAATCCAAACTAGAAGTCCTAACGACTAGGGTTAACGAGGTGGAAGAACGAGTGAGTGACATAGAAGACAAGTTGATAGCAAAGAGGGAAACTGAGGAAAAAAGAGACAAACAATTAAAAGACCATGAAGATAGATTAAGGGAAATAAACGACAGCCTGAGGAAGAAAAACCTACATTTAATTGGTGTTCCCGAGGGTGCGGAAAGGGACAGAGGGCCAGAATATGTATTTGAACAAATTCTAGCTGAAAACTTTCCTAATCTGGGAAGGGAAACAGGCATTCAGATCCAGGAAATAGAGAGATCCCCCCTAAAATCAATAAAAACCATTCAACACCTCGACATTTAATAGTGAAGCTTGCAAATTCCAAAGATAAAGAGAAGATCCTTAAAGCAGCAAGAGACAAGAAATCCCTGACTTTTATGGGGAGGAGTATTAGGGTAACAGCAGACCTCTCCACAGAGACCTGGCAGGCCAGAAAGGGCTGGCAGGATATATTCAGGGTCCTAAATGAGAAGAACATGCAACCAAGAATACTTTATCCAGCAAGGCTCTCATTCAAAATGGAAGGAGAGATAAAGAGCTTCCAAGACAGGCAGCAACTAAAAGAATATGTGACCTCTGCAAGAAATTTTAAGGGGGACTCTTAAAATTCCCCTTTAAGAAGTAGTTCAGTGGAACATTCCACAAAAACAAGGACTGAATAGTTATCATGATGACACTAAATTCATATCTCTCAATAGTAACTCTGAATGTGAACGGGCTTAATAACCCCATCAAAAGGCGCAGGGTTTCAGACTGGATAAAAAAGCAGGACCCATCTATTTGCTGTCTACAAGAGACTCATTTTAGACAGAAGGACACCTACAGCCTGAAAATAAAAGATTGGAGAACCATTTACCATTCGAATGGTCCTCAAAAGAAAGCAGGGGTAGCCATCCTTATATCAGATAAACTAAAATTTACCCCAAAGACTGTAGTGAGAGATGAAGAGGGACACTATATCATACTTAAAGGATCTATTCAACAAGAGGACTTAACAATCCTCAATATATATGTCCCGAATGTGGGAGCTGCCAAATATATAAATCAATTATTAACCAAGGTGAAGAAATACTTAGATAATAATACACTTATACTTGGTGACTTCAATCTAGCTCTTTCTAAACTCGATAGGTCTTCTAAGCACAACATCTCCAAAGAAACGAGAGCTTTAAATGATACACTGGACCAGATGGATTTCACAGATATCTACAGAACTTTACATCCAAACTCAACTGAATACACATTCTTCTCAAGTGCACATGGAACTTTCTCCAGAATAGACCACATATTGGGTCACAAATCGTGTCTGAACCGATACCAAAAGATTGGGATCGTCCCCTGCATATTCTCAGACCATAATGCCTTGAAATTAGAACTAAATCACAACAAGAAGTTTGGAAGGACCTCAAACACGTGGAGGTTAAGGACCATCCTGCTAAAAGATGAAAGGGTCAACCAGGAAATTAAGGAAGAATTAAAAAGATTCATGGAAACTAATGAGAATGAAGATACAACCATCCAAAATCTTTGGGATGCAGCAAAAGCAGTCCTAAGGGGGAAATACATCGCAATACAAGCATCCATTCAAAAACTGGAAAGAACTCAAATACAAAAGCTAACCTTACACATAAAGGAGCTAGAGAAAAAACAGCAAATAGATCCTACACCCAAGAGAAGAAGGGAGTTAATAAAGACTCGAGCAGAACTCAATGAAATCGAGACCAGAAGAACTGTGGAACAGATCAACAGAACCAGGAGTTGGTTCTTTGAAAGAATTAATTAGATAGATAAACCATTAGCCAGCCTTATTAAAAAGAAGAGAGAGAAAACTCAAATTAATAAAATCATGAATGAGAAAGGAGAGATCACTACCAACACCAAGGAAATACAAACAATTTTAAAAACATATTATGAACAGCTATACGCCAATAAATTAGGCAATCTAGGAGAAATGGACGCATTCCTGGAAAGCCACAAACTACCAAAACTGGAACAGGAAGAAATAGAAAACCTGAACAGGCCAATAACCAGGGAGGAAATTGAAGCAGTCATCAAAAACCTCCCAAGACACAAGAGTCCAGGGCCAGATGGCTTCCCAGGGGAATTCTATCAAACGTTTAAAGAAGAAACCATACCTAGTCTCCTAAAGCTGTTTGGAAAGATAGAAAGAGATGGAGTACTTCCAAATTCGTTCTATGAGGCCAGCATCACCTTAATTCCAAAACCAGACAAAGACCCCACCAAAAAGGAAAATTAAAGACCAATATCCCTGATGAACATGGATGCAAAAATTCTCAACAAGATACTGGCCAATAGGATCCAACAATACATTAAGAAAATTATTCAGCATGACCAAGTAGGATTTATCCCTGGGACACAAGGCTGGTTCAACACCCGTAAAACAATCAATGTGATTCATCATATCAGCAAGAGAAAAACCAAGAACCATATGATCCTCTCATTAGATGCAGAGAAAGCACTTGACAAAATACAGCATCCATTTCTGATCAAAACTCTTCAGAGTGTAGGGATAGAGGGAACATTCCTCGACATCTTAAAAGCCATCTATGAAAAGCCCACAGCAAATATCATTCTCAATGGGGAAGCACTGGGAGCCTTTCCCCTAAGATCAGGAACAAGACAGGGATGTCCACTCTCACCACTGCTGTTCAACATAGTACTGGAAGTCCTAGCCTCAGCAATCAGACAACAAAAAGACATTAAAGGCATTCAAATTGGCAAAGAAGAAGTCAAACTCTCCCTCTTCGCCGATGACATGATACTCTACATAGAAAACCCAAAAGTCTCCACCCCAAGATTGCTAGAACTCATACAGCAATTCGGTAGCGTGGCAGGATACAAAATCCATGCCCAGAAGTCAGTGGCATTTCTATACACTAACAATGAGACTGAAGAAAGAGAAATTAAGGAGTCAATCCCATTTACAATTGCACCCAAAAGCATAAGATACCTAGGAATAAACCTAACCAAAGATGTAAAGGATCTATACCCTCAAAACTATAGAACACTTCTGAAAGAAATTGAGGAAGACACAAAGAGATGGAAAAATATTCCATGCTCATGGATTGGCAGAATTAATATTGTGAAAATGTCAATGTTACCCAGGGCAATATACACGTTTAATGCAATCCCTATCAAAATACCATGGACTTTCTTCAGAGAGTTAGAACAAATTATTTTAAGATTTGTGTGGAATCAGAAAAAACCCCGAATAGCCAGGGAAATTTTAAAAAAGAAAACCATATCTGGGGGCATCACAATGCCAGATTTCAGGTTGTACTACAAAGCTGTGGTCATCAAGACAGTGTGGTACTGGCACAAAAACAGACACATAGATCAATGAAACAGAATAGAGAACCCAGAAGTGGACCCTGAACTTTATGGTCAACTAATATTTGATAAAGGAGGAAAGACTATCCATTGGAAGAAAGACAGTCTCTTCAATAAATGGTGCTGGGAAAATTGGACATCCACATGCAGAAGAATGAAACTAGACCACTCTCTTGCACCATACACAAAGATAAACTCAAAATGGATGAAAGATCTAAATGTGAGACAAGATTCCATCAAAATCCTAGAGAAGAACACAGGCAACACCCCTTTTTGAACTCGGCCACAGTAACTTCTTGCAAGATACATCCACGAAGGCAAAAGAAACAAAAGCAAAAATGAACTATTGGGACTTCATCAAGATAAGAAGCTTTTGCACAGCAAAGGATACAGTCAACAAAACTCAAAGACAACCTACAGAATGGGAGAAGATATTTGCAAATGACATATCAGATAAAGGGCTAGTTTCCAAGATCTATAAAGAACTTATTAAACTCAACAGCAAAGAAACAAACAATCCAATCGTGAAATGGGCAAAAGACATGAACAGAAATCTCACAGAGGAAGACATAGACATGGCCAACATGCACATGAGAAAATGCTCTGCATCACTTGCCATCAGGGAAATACAAATCAAAACCACAATGAGATACCACCTCACACCAGTGAGAATGGGGCAAATTAACAAGGCAGGAAACCACAAATGTTGGAGAGGATGCGGAGAAAAGGGAACCCTCTTACACTGTTGGTGGGAATGTGAACTGGTGCAGCCACTCTGGAAAACTGTGTGGAGGTTCCTCAAACAGTTAAAAATAGACCTGCCCTACGACCCAGCAATTGCACTGTTGGGGATCTACCCCAAAGATACAAATGCAATGAAACGCCGGGACACCTGCACCCCGATGTTTATAGCAGCAATGGCCACGATAGCCAAACTGTGGAAGGAGCCTCGGTGTCCAACGAAAGATGAATGGATAAAGAAGATCTGGTTTATATATACAATGGAATATTACTCAGCTATTAGAAATGACAAATACCCACCATTTGCTTCAACGTGGATGGAACTGGAGGGTATTATGCTGAGTGAAGTAAGTCAGTCGGAGAAGGACAAACATTGTATGTTCTCATTCATTTGGGGAATATAAATAATAGTGAAAGGGAATATAAGGGAAGGGAGAAGAAATGTGTGGGAAATATCAGAATGGGAGACAGAACGTAAAGACTGCTAACTCTGGGAAACGAACTAGGGGTGGTAGAAGGGGAGGAGGGCGGGGGGTGGGAGTGAATGGGTGACGGCACTGGGGGTTATTCTGTATGTTAGTAAATTGAACACCAATAAAAAATAAATTAAAAAAAATTAAAATAGAAAAAAAATAAAATAAAAGGAGGAAAAGTATTATTTAGTTAAAATGTAATTAGTAACTAAAATTGAAATGTTGGACGAAAATTAGTAAAGATGAGAGAGATTGCAGAGCGTTTATTGTTGGAGTTCAAGTTAATGGAGCCGATGGTCCAACTACAATAAACTGTGTAAGTTCCCCCTCAGTGGCATCAGTTATTCTTTAAGTTAATGATACAGAAAACCCATAAGAAAACAAGTCAGAGAGTAACTGGAGTTGAAGCTAGGTGTGATCCAACTTGTTCCGCCTTAAAGGAAGGTCTGGGGACAAGTTTGGAGAGTTCTGGAACACAGATTATAATGCGAAATTATAAGGAAGTAGTCTTGGGTTGTAGGTAAAATTTAAGAATCTTCTTGAGACCTGCAGCCCTATTGATTCTCCTGCTTATGTTGATGTGGTTAGTGCAAATAATGAATATTTTGTAGATTAATGTGGTCTCCCCTGTTCTACTGAGTAGTCACTGTGCTTGAATGAAATTTACAGACTTGATATTATAAAGGAAATTCTCCTGAAGAAGTCGGTTTTGTAGGGCAACCTGGGTGGCTCAACGGTTTAGTGCCGCCTTCAGCCCAGGGCTTGATCCTGGAGACCTGGGATTGAATCCTATGTCAGGCTCCCTGCATAGAGCCTGCTTTTCCCTCTGCCTGTGTCTCTGCCTCTCTCTCTCTCTCTGAGTCTCTCATGAATAAACAAATAAAATCTTAAAAAAAAAAAAAAAAAAAAGAGATGTGATTTATATGCAATAAAATGCACCCACTTTGGTCACATGGTTTGATGAATTTTGGTAAATATATTACCTGTGTAACCACCAACACAATAAAAAATGTATGTCCATTGCTCCCCCCCAAATAAATAAATAAATAAATAAAAATCTTTAAAAAAATAAAAATAAAAAAGGAATATAAAAGAAATCCTAAGGAACTTCCATTTATATGCCCTCTGAAAAAATAAGGGATAATGCAAAAGATAATAAATAATAGAAGTAATTCAAAGATTAATTTTCAAAGACTCCAGAACCCAAAGGAAATCGCACCTGAACCCACAATGTGGAGAGGAAAAATATATGCTATGGACTAAATTGTGCCCCCTCCCACCCCAAATTCATATGTTGAAGGCCTAACCCCCAACGGGACTGTATTTCCAGACAGGGCCTTTATGGAGATCATTAAGGTTAAATGAGGTCATAAGGGTAGGGCCCTGACCCAAAAGGTTAGGGTCTTATAATAAGAGGCCCCAGAGTACTCGCACAAGGGCATCCTCTTTCTCTCTCCCTCCCCCTCCTCCCCTCTCCCAAGAATCATGTCAGCCTGTACCTTGATGTTGTACTTCCCAGTTTCCAGAACAATGAGAAACCACTCCCTCTTGTTTGAGCCACCCAGTTTGTGGAATTTTGTCATAGCAGCACAAGTAGACTAAGACAGGATACCTTTTGTTATTTTTAAAAAACTTTCAATGAAAACTGGATAAATAACAGGCACAGTGCAAAGCTATGACAAGCACAGGTGCCAACACTGCAGAGGGATTAGGTATGACCTGAGTTATGCTGTGAAGCCTCAGTAGAAAAGTTCTCCCCTGCATGCTCTCTCTAGACAAGCATTTCCTGGGAGTTAATTACTAATTTTTAAAATTCTGCTCTATCACGTTATCACCAATCTAGTGAAGTTAGTGGTAATAATTCTGTTAACAAAAAGAAAGGGGTAGGTTCAATTTCAGAGATGAAGACAGATGATGTCAAGTTAGAAGACCAATGCATATAACCTGTAGGCCCTTGTTTTACCCAAATGGCTTCAGAAGTTTTCTCTATGACAAACTCTTGAACCAGTTAAGATGTAGAATATGAAATGAGTGGAAACTGGCTAGAGTTAACTGCAATAACTGCTTGCTTGGTAAGGACATCAAATCCCTGGAGACCTGAGCTCTGACTCCGGCACTTATTCTGTGACGTAGTCATTTTACTCTCCATGGACTTCACCTTCCTGATGTCTCAGCAGGAGCATATTCCTCATGGTTTTCTAACTCTATGATTCATAGGAACCGACTCTTAGGACAATACTCAAGCATTTTAGCAAGTCCTACTGCACACTGCCAGCACAAGACATCCTAGTGCCAAACTTAAAAATTTATCCTGTAGCTCAGGCATTTTTACTAGAAATTCCTCCCTTTTTTTGGTGCACAGCAACAGAAAATATTAGTCCTCTAGTAATCAACAGGTGTGACCTACAAACAAATTTCTTTGGCAAAATCGCATCCTCTCTGCCTTACCTCTCTTGCAAAAGAAAATCCCTAGAGAGGAAAAGGGTAAATTTTAAGGTAAGTTACTACTGTAAAAGAGGAGCAGAGAAATTTTCTTACCTGAGGTGTCAGCTCTACTTCTAATTCACCACTTAAGTACTGCCGTTCAAATTCTGCATTTTCTCCCACATACGAAGAGACCATGCGTTTTATCTGCTTGGATCGAAGTAAAAGGCCCAAGCCAAAGTTGTCAACCCTAGAAGAAAATGCAAGCAACTGCAGTCAAAGGAGCATTGGATAGAACACTAATATCCCTGACTTCCAAAAACATAAAATATTATTACTTTAAAGAAATCCCCTCTGCTGGGCATATTCTTTCCATATTCTTTCCCACCTTGCAAGGTGACTATTAATTTACAGCTGAGGAAACTAAGCTCAAAAGCCTTTCAGTGATTTCTGCCCACAGATATCCTGGGTAGTAAGTGACGTAGCTGGTATTCAAATCCACTCCAATCCTAAAAGTCTGCCCTGCACCTTTCACTCTTTCCACTGCTCCCAAGTAATACTAGTGTAGAAGACAAGCAAACTGGATCTTGCCCTCTGCTATGAAAAAAAATGTAAATGCAAAGGCAATGCCACTCTAATAACCTCCACTGGCTCCAAACAGAGGAATTCATTCTGTCCTAAAAAGTGAACAAGGCATTCTCATATTTAAAAAAGAGAACAGGGGGGGACCTGGGTGGCTCAATTGGTTAAGTATCTGACTCTTGATTTCAGCTCAGGTCATGATCTCAGTGTCTGTGAGATTGAGCCCCGTATCCGACTCTGTGCTCAGGGAGGAGTCTCCCTGAGATTCTCTTTCCCTCTGCTTCTACCCCTCTCATGAGAGCCCAAGCACACTCTTTGAAATAAATAAGTAAATTAAATTAGAAAAGAACGGCATACATTGGAAATACAGAACCAAATCATAAATAACTATGAACATTTTCCCTTTATCATAGATATTTAGCTGAAGATTTAAAAATGCTTAAACATTTTTAATTTAAAAAATCAGGAAATTGGGATCCCTGGGTGGCGCAGCGGTTTGGCGCCTGCCTTTGGCTCAGGGCGCGATCCAGGAGACCCGGGATAGAATCCCGCGTCGGGCTCCCAGTGCATGGAGCCTGCTTCTCCCTCTGCCTATGTCTCTGCCTCTCTCTCTCTCTCTGTGTGACTATCATAAATTAAAAAAAATAAAAAATAAAATAATAAAAAATCAGGAAATTAATCACAAATCAGTGAAAAGTTTACAGGCAGCAAGAATAATGCTGTTATCTGCTAAGTTACATGTAATACAGTTTAGTACCTCTACCTAAGTTGGAGTTGAATTCATTCTTTTTAAGATTTTTTTCATTTAAGACTACATTTTTTTAGAGCAACATTAGGCTTATGACAACATTGAGAAGAAGGTACAGAGATTCCCCATATACCCTTGTTCCCACACATGCACAGCCTACCCTATTCTCAACATCACTCACCAGAGTGGTACATTTTGTTACCCAGGGTAAGCCTACATTGACACATCGGAGTTCAATTTATTCTTAGAAATGGTGCAT
Source organism: Canis aureus (assembly GCF_053574225.1). Classification (NCBI taxonomy): domain Eukaryota; kingdom Metazoa; phylum Chordata; class Mammalia; order Carnivora; family Canidae; genus Canis; species Canis aureus. The sequence continues at coordinate 69,573,686 of NC_135614.1, read as the reverse complement.
GTACTGTTGGCTTTTTTCATTAAGTGAAGGTTTCTAAGTCTGTGCCTGTTTTATTTCTATTCTTTTCCAAAGCAAAATAAATCTAGAATTTCTTTTGTTTAAAAAAGATTTTATTTATTTATTCATGAGAGACAGAGACAGAGAGAGAGGCAGAGACACAGGCAGAGGGAAAAGTACTCTCCCTGTGGGGAACCCTATGTGGGACTTGATCCCAGAACCCTGGGATCACATCCTGAGCCAAAGGCAGACACTCAACCACTAAGCCACCCAGGCATCCCCAAACCTAGAATTTCAAGCAAAGTCAATGTGACAGATTAATAATTGACTGAATACCTTTCCACTTTATCATGCTCTTCAAGAGTTTCAAAACTACTCTAGCCACTTAAAGAAAGCACTTCTCAGGTAATGAAGTACACTTAAGCTATAAAACTAGTTAAAAAAAATAGGGTGAAAACCACAGAGACACTACTGTAAACATGAAAGAATAAATATATATATTAAAAAAAGGAGGGGATCCCTGGGTGGCTCAGCGGTTTAGCACCTGCCTTTGGCCCAGGGCATGATCCTGGAGTCCTGGGATCGAGTCCCACGTCGGGCTCCCTGCATGGAGCTTGCTTCTCCCTCTGCCTGTGTCTCTGCCTCTCTCTCTCTATGTCTATCGTGAACAAATAAAATAAAATAAAAAATAAAAAACAAAAATAAAATAAAATAAATAAAATAAAATAAAATAAAATAAAATAAAATAAAATAAAATAAAAAAATAAGAAGGAACTGGGATGCCTGGGTGGCTGAGCGGTTAAGCACATCTGCCTTTGGCTCAGGGTGTGATCCTGGAGTCCCGGGATCGAGTCTCACATTGGGCTCCCTGCATGGAGCCTGCTTCTCCATCTGCCTGTGTCTCTGTCTCTTTCTGTGTCTCTCATGAATAAATAAATAAAATCTTAAAAAAAAAAAGAAGGAACTACCAAGCATTGGCAAGAATACCCAGCACTCTCATACAGAAGAGGGGAATGTCAAATGATCCCAACCACATTTTTTTTAAGATTGTATTTATTTATCTGTGAGAGATGCAGAGACATAGGCAGGACTACTCTACCACAGAACAAACTATGGTGGGAGCACACAATGGAATACTCCACAGCAGTGACAAGGAATCAGCTACAACCCCTGGCAAGGATGGAGGACTCCCACATGCAAAATGTTGAGCCAAAGAACCACAAAAGAGTATTTAGTGAATTATTCCTTTTGCATGAAGTTCAAAGTCACACAAAACTAATGGATAAGATCAGAAATGAGGATAATAGTTAAGTTCAGTGGTGGGAAAGGAAAACAGTGACTCGCAGGAGTGTGAGGGAGACCTTCTAGGGTACCAGTCATGTTCCATTTAAAGAACTTGGGGCTGGTTACATAGGTTGGCAGCCTGTAAAAATCCTTCAAACTTTATATCTGTGACAGGATCATATTTTTGTGTTACTCTTTATTATATACTATGGCAAAGCATTTTTTTTAAAAGATTTTATTTATTCATGAGAGACACAGAGAGAGATGCAGAGACACAGGCAGAGGGAGAAGCAGGCTCCATGCAGAAGCCCCATGCGGGACTCCATCCCGGGACTCCAGAATCATGACCCAAGTAACATGTAACATGTAAACCTATAATTACAACAGAAGGAGAGACATGCCAAGAGAGGTCTGCATCAGGTGTAATGAGAACACTGAAGGTCGCCCAACTGAGAGGAGAAAGAGGTCCAGAAAAAGGCTCATGGAAAACGACACTTGAACAGAGCTGAAGAAAATTCTTTTGAGAGCAGTGTAGAGTGTGGAAGCAGCGAGCCAGAAACGCAGATGAGCAGCTTCACAAAGGTGCACAGTGGTCTGATGGGCTCCGTATTAAGTGTGACTGTAGTGTGGACTGGAAGCAGAAGTGAGCAAAAGAGGTAGAAGGCAGGCCAGCGTGCGACCTGTTGCGTGAGCCACACCAAGAAAGGACTATTACATCCTGAAGGATATGGGAGACCCTGTGGATAATTTTAAGTAGAAAGTAAGAGAGTGTATAATTAATTGGGAGAGATTCAGTGACAAAAGGCCGGGAGATCAGTTAAGAGGCTGGAAATTATCCAAACAGGCAAAGATGAGGGTGTGAACTAAGGTAGCCCCAATAGGAATAGAGAAATGGGACAATTCAAGTACTATTTGGGGAGAAAAAAGTCATAGGTTTGTTGCCCATCCTGATGTAGAGGCTGACCCACTCCAGAATTCTGGCTTTGGCAGTGGAACACAGTGGGAGAATGGACTAGTGGGATATTAGTCTACAATTCCTAGTGACACACCATGTTTGACCTGGAGAGGGACGGTACGGTACCCTGTGTGACAAACCATGGACATTTCTCCTAACAACCTCCTTTTCTCCCACCTTTGCTTCACTGTCCATCCTCACACTCCTCGTGCCCACAAGTGCCCATCCCCACTCAACAGACTCCTACCTCCCAGGATGTATCATTTCCAAGTCTCTAACCTAGACCAGGAGGTCCAAACACACTGAATACCTCAACGTAGTCCAGGTAACCGTCAACCATTTGCTAAACTTGTTTATAGTTCTAACCTTCCAATTATGAATCTAATAATGTTTCTGACTCACCATGAATATAAAAGGAATGCCTACATGATTGATTCTTGCTTGTTTCAGAAGAAAACTAAAGCCCAAACAGGTATTTTCCAGGGTGTACTTGTGAAATATGCAGAGAATTCTTGGAAGATTAATAATATGCTTGTCCACTAGAGGGCTCCACATCACTACAGATTACCTGTCTCTGTTGGAAAAGTAGTTCCCCACACTTCATAAACTATGCCTTCTCACTGTTTTTTACCTACCTCTAATTAATACCTTGCCGGGCCTTCAGTTCTTCAGGTGAACAATTCCATTCTCCTAAATTCAGCGGCTCCTGCAGCCTGCCCCATCCTTCCCATCCTTGCAGATCTTTAGTAAAAAAGTAATGGAGTGATCTGTCCCTTCTCTCACACTACCAACTAGATCGGAAAATCCTGACTATATCTTCAGAATCCATTCAGAATGGGAGTATTTCTCACTTCCTCCTGTGTGACCTACACCATCTCCTGCCTAAATATAGCCAACTCCTCTGCTTCTACTCCTGCCCCCTGCGATCCACTCACAAAATGGTGGCCAAAACGATTAAGTACAAAACAAAATATGTCCAGTCACATCACTGCTCTGCTCAAACACTGCAATGGCATCCATCTACTCATGTAAAAGCAGAGGTCTCTAGAGCAGCCCTGCAGGGCTCCAGAGATGGGATGCTCCTGACATCTCAGACCTCATTCCTCCCACTTCCCTTTTGCTCGCTGTTCTTCTGCTGAGCTCCTCGCTACCCCGGCAAACACACCAGGCATACTGCCCAGGGCCTTTGCACTGGCCTTTCTCTGTCTCTGAAACTCTTCCCCAGAAGAGACTCACCCCTCACTTCTTTCAAATCTCTGGTCAACTGTCCCCTCAATGAGTCCTTCCCTTATTGCCGGATTTTATACTGAAACCTGCCCCTCCACTTTCATCCTTCCAGTCCCCTTCTTGTTTTTTTCTTTTTTTTCCATAGACTATAACATACTGGAAATTTTACTTATTTGTTATGTTTGCTATTTATTGTCTGCCTCTCCTTACACTAGCATATAAGGTCCATGAGGCAGGGAACTTGGTTTGTTTTGTTCCCCTCTGTACTCCCAACCACCTAAAAGTCTACACAACATATAGAGGTACTACACAAACACTTATGGAACATTTGTTGAATGAATTTATTACTTGATTTCACTTTCCCCCTCCTCACTGGCTCATCTGTAACAAAAAATAAAAATCACCGCATCCTTATGCTGGATATTTTCTATTTGCCAATCTCCAGCTTGCCCTATGCTAGAACGGCTGATGTGTAGACTGAATACCTTGCCCTATGGCAAGGGATTCAGGTGTGAGAAGGATGTCAGGATTTCGATTCCCCCGACTCCCTCCTTGGCAAGCTGAAGCACACTGGACAGCCCTCTCCGTAAAGCTTACCTGCAGGTGTTGGCAGCTTCCTCCCCTCACTCTTCAGGCCTAAGGCTGGTGGTAACCGCTCTCCTGTTACTAACTCAGGGTACTTCAATACTCATGTTGTTTTCCCTCAACCTGACCTTTCCTTTAAAGAGAGTCCCTTTGGTAAACTCTCTTCAGTTACCCAATATGAGAGTACCACTGATATGCTCCGGAGCCCTATCTAAATAAAGTCATTACAATAAAATAACCCATGAGAGTGGATACAGTCCAGTTGCTTTCTGTAGTTTCAAATACTTTAAACTCCCTCCATGTATATAGGTCCATATGATACACCAGAATGTACCTGCCCAATTCACTGACTTCAGAGATTTTTCTAACTGCTCTCTCATGGATCTGTTTGGCTTTTCAACACATTTGAACTTGGCTCTGTTTAGAGATGACCTCTCTTTATTTGTTGATCTTGGCTCTGGAAACTAGCTATATTTGGCTTTGCTCTCTTTTTGGACTAGCAACCTGGTATGGCAACCAAGCAGTGCTTAAGATGCTCAGCCCAAGCTACTCCCTGACCAGGTACAGAGTTAGTATTTATGCCTCAAAACATGCTGTTGGGTAGCTTATAATAAGAGTGTCTTTCTTGCCACATACTTCTCAATTCACATATTCAGCAAACATGCATCCCTTCTTTACTGTGGATCAGACACTGATGATACAAAAATAAAAAAGGCAAAGCCCTTACAATATAAAGAAAGAAGACAGACACATGTCATCTTTTGCAAATGAGAAACATGCCCTTTCTAACAGACGTGTATATTAAAACATCTTGCAGTTCTTTGATATCAAAGATAATTTTGATGGACTTTCAAAGAGATTACCTTGCTTGCCTTTATTTAGGAGCCAACATTTTCCTAGTACACCTAAAGAGAGATTTGACCATTCTCGTATAGTACAACAAATGCAGATTTCAAACATTTTAGTGGTTAAAAGAAGTCTAAAGCCAAGAATTAATAAAGAGATATATTCATGTAAAGCAAAACAATATTTCATGGGAGACATAAATGTTCCACAAATATTTTTCTTTTTCTGAATCTAAAATCTCATTAACTGGAAATTCTTGTCAAAACAAAATTCTAATACAAATGAATTTGCAACTATTTACCAAATTGTATTTTTCTTGTTTCTTCTCATTTTAGACATACTTAAATCTCAGTTACAGTTTATATTTACTCTGATAATAACAAGACTATCAAAAGAAAAATGGTATATTTGGATAGAGCATTAATTTATGACACAGTTATATGGAACAAGTGAATACTCCCTTCCATGAGCTGAGCAGAGAAGTTCAAGTATACATCCCAGGAAGTGGTTAGTCCTCCACTATAAGACAAAATAATCTAATCTTGGGGAAATGCTTATATCAGACAAGTTGGCCTACAGTTCTCCATTCAGAGCTGCACCTGCCTCAACAAATAATAGAGACGGCACTGCAAAGAAGCCACCTGCCTTTATCTAGTGGTTCAAAACCACTGGTGTAGGAGAAAACTGCTCATTGGGTTCTCATAAAATTCCCATAGCTGATTTACGTAATACCACATAAAAGTAATAGTACTGCAACCACCAGCAGACACACACACACACATCATCACATTGTACTTAACTAGGCTTCCACATGGAAGCTGGGCTGTCCTTGGAGCTGTCTCAATTCCCACTTTGAAGAACTATAATCTAAAATAATCTTGCCATGGGGTACCTGGGTGGCTTAGTGTTTACATGTCTGCCTTTGGCTCAGGTCGTGATCCCAGGGTCCTGGGATCAAGTCCCACATCAGGCTCCCTAAAAGGAGCCTGCTTCTCTGTCTATGTCTCTGCCTCTCTCTGTCTTTCATGAATGAATAAAAAAATCTTTTAAAAAAATAATTTTGTCATGAGGAAATGAGCGTGATTAATACATGTATTCCTCCCTTCTCTAATTTAATTCGTTGACATATATAGTTTACTGAAAAATTTTTGGTTCATACAGGTTTGTAATTTATGTAAAGTCTTTTAAAAAAAATCAATGAAAAGCAGGTTTTCAATTTTTCCCACCTTCCTAATCAATCCATATCAAGTACTGATTTATCTGAGTGATCCTAGGGGAGAAGGTTTTTCTCATCAAGATAATAGTTAATACTCCACAGCAAGGTGAGTGATACCTCATGGCCAAAAGGTTGATAATCAAAAAGGAAAGAAAACAAAAACAGACAATCAGAAGTCCCTAGCTTTGGAAAATCTTCCAACACAGGCAGATCCTTCCATAAAAGGCCTTTTTCTAAATGAAAAGTATTAAGGAGGAGGAGCAGAGAAGGACAAGCAGACTCCACTCCAAGCACAGAGCCCACAGTGCTCAATCCTAGGACCCTAAAATCATGACCTGAACCAAAATCAAGAGTCAGATGCTTAACCAACTGAGCTACCCAGGTGCCCCAAGAAAGCAGTTATTACTTCTAATTTCTATTTACTCAATAATTCCAACTGTCTTTGGTTCTCCCACAAAGCAATGGTGTAAGTTTTCCTCATTTATCTGACTCTAATAGCCAAAACAAAGCCCTCATTGCTATAGACCTCTAGGGTTTAAACCCACCTAATTAAGACAATAAACTGCCAATGAGCATGTGCAAAATGCCTTCTTTGTGTTCAACGATGACTGTTATCAGTATTTACGCTATATCAAGAATTTATGTTGATTTACACCATCCCTTGTAAGCACTGAGCTATCTGGAAACAAAGTACTGATAGTCAAAAGTATTTTTAATAAATACAAAGTAAGCTCAAGTGGCACAGGATGTGTTTAAGAAATGTCAAGTGACCATGAACAAGTTACTTCTCTATTTACAAATGAGGGAACTGGAACAGATGATCTCTACAGTCCCATCCAGCTCCACTACTCTGTACTGAGCCTGAGGCTCAGCACAATGGGGAAAAGAAAACTATAAGCAAAACAATCAGTCCATAATATATATTGGAGAATGAACACAATTCAGTATACAAAGAAAAGCCAGAAGTATCCAAAGGAACTCAGAAAGGAACTCAAGGCAGATCCTGAAAAATGGGAATACTGTGGATATGCAGAGAAAAGGTGAGAAATGCAAATAACAGCTTAAATAAACTTAACAAAGGAAAATTGAGCAAAAAATTAGGATCAGGTCCATGTCCTAAATAATTATTATTTTTCTAAATTGTACTTATGATGCTTGGCTAAACTGCCAATATAGCTAACTTTTTTTTTTTTTCAACTATACTCCACACCCAACATGGAGCCTAGTGCCTGGCTTGAACTCACCACCCTAAGATCAAGACCTGAGCTGAGATCAAGAGTCAGACACTTAGCCAACTTAGCCTCCCAGGAGCCCCTAATTTTTAATTTTTTTTTAAAGATCTTTAAAGTCTTTCATTGTTGAGAGAGAGCTGATAATTTATCATCTTATATAGAAGTAGCTTTTTTTCTTCATAACAGAATATATCTTGATATATATGTCATTATTAAAATGTTTTGGCTATGTTAACCATTTTGATAGGAGATCCTACTGTGCTGGTTGCATATCCTCCTCCTTCCACCAAAACCAGCAACATTTTTAATGATTAATGATATCCTTATATATCCTATAGAATATGGCATAACTAAAAAACTTGAAACAGATTTCAAACTGTTTGAAATTATCCTCTATACATAACGATCTATAATAATGTAATATAAAGAGAAGTCTCTAAATTATAAAATGCAAGATTTAAATTGAAAGTATATATATTTTAACAATATATTTAAAATTTAGAAAAATAAAAGCATATCAGATTAAGATATACATTTATGCAAATATGATTTATGTATGATTATGAAGGGTGGTATCAAAAATATTTCAAGAAATGTAACCTCCAACTTTTGAGCTTGTTAAAAACTGTCTTTTGATGCTTGTGCATATTGCTCATGAGGACAATTTTCATTTCATTCATAAATTTTATATGAATATTATAAAGAAGTGTCATCTTTTTCAAGCCACATGTTACAAATATGCACACTTACCCTGCATTGTTGCTGACTGCAGTCAGCTCTTTGACTCCAGTCTTCAGTAAGGCTCCTATGAGATTCTCTGGAATTCCACATAACCCAAAACCTGTAAGTGAAAAAGACAAACAATTTGTGAAAATGGTAACATTCTTTTAGGGAAATGTAGGTTATCTTTTTCCATAAAAAAGAAAAAAAATACAAAACACATTATTAGGTCTACTAAGCGAAATGTATAGCTGTATCTCAGCAACTCAGTAACTACCCAAATGTTTTGCACCATTAGATAGCACCAGATATAACCATCAAATCCTTAAATCATAAGAATAAAGCCAAGCTCAACCAGTTAATATGGCTACATGCTGCACATCTTGCACTTAACTACACATCTACTACTACCCAACTTTATAATTCAACCTTTTAACTTTTTTCAACATGTTTGTTTCATGTGCCTGAATAGATTTTGCAGAATCAGAAGCCTAGAACAATGACTTTTATTTCTTTATAGCTTCCACAATTTGTCAAATAGTATTGAGTTTAAAAGGAACATTCTATGACTGATCAGTTGAATGGATGAATGAATGAACAGCAGTCCTAAAAATAAGCCTAGATTCCTGGGATCAAAGCCTAGAAATAAAATAAACAAACAAAAAAAAATTATAAGAATTAGGCAGCAAATTTAATGAGTGTGAGACAGTGGTTCTAAAAGGCATTCCAGAAGCAAGTAGGTGACTCAGTTGGTTGGGCACCTGCCCTTAGCTCGAGTCATGATCCTGGGGTCCCAGGATCAAGCCCCACATCAAGCTTCCTGCTCAGCAGAGAAGTCTGCTTCTCCCTCTGCCCATTTCCCTGCTCATGCTCTCCTTTCTCTCTCAAATAAACAAAATCTTTTTAAAAAAATAAACAAAATAAATAAAAAAATAAAAGACATTCCAAACAGGGTGCAACAACAGAACCCAGAAGCTTAACAACAGATAGATGCTTATGTGCCTTCTATCTCCTAGGATGAGGAATGACAAAAGGAGTGGCTGGGTAAGAGCTAATGAGATCAGTGCAAATGTTTTAAGTTAAGTAGAATTCCCAAGGATCTAGGAGTGTTTTCAAACCTATTAATGAGATATCATCATTTAAAGCTTTGGCTTTTCAAAATAATAGAAAAAGAAACACAAAAGGAAAAAGTAAAACATTAAGTGCTAAACCTTGCTAAATTTTCAAGATGAGGACACTGATAAAATAATTATATAATATGCAATAAATTTTTATTCATAAAAATAATAATCAGCAATAAAATAATTGGCATTTCTAATCTCCACAGCTTTGCCACTCTGATTTCCCTGCTTTGCTAAAAACATAAGGACGTTACCATTACCAAAAGGAAAACAGTACTACTACTCACCACCAACCAGTATTGTTGCACCATCAGGGATGTCTTTTACAGCTTCCACTGGATCTGTATAAAATTTGGTATGGCGACGTGTGCTGGTTGAAAAGTAGCAAACACATCCCTAAAACATTTTTAAAAAATTGTAAGTGAAAATCATTTGGAGATACTATATTTTGCATGTATACCAACGTATTTGCTTTTTTACATATACAAGGATAACTTTACTATCTGCTCTTTGAAACAAAGAGTGGGGCTGCAAGCAATTCATCTTTAGGGTAACAAGGACATACTCTCTCCATAGATTATCACCGAATCCCATTGTGATCACGGTGGATGTCTTCTCTTCCATTGTATAAATGAAAACTGTGTCATATATGGCCAAAGACTGAAAGTGGATAGCTGATGAACTGGGACTCAAATTCACAATAATGATGGTATCAATCATCAGTTTCTGATAGTGAGCTAACCTTGCATTTGGTCAACAAATACTGAGAACGTACTATGTGTCAATTCTGCTTCTGTTTACTGCCATCTAGTAAATATTAAGACATGACTGCTGCTCTGTAGAACATCAAATACAGTGTGACCAAAATACAAATACATACTTGGGCCCCTAACCCAATCTTAGGTCAGCAAATGCCTCCTAAGGGGACAAATAATGAACAGTACACAAAAAGACCCATTCCCCCATGGGGCTTTAGGTTTGTATTTGCTGAGTAAAGTAGTAAACGATTATTTGTGAGGGAGGCATGGCTAGTCATACCACAGTGATCTAGTTGGTGCAAAACAGGTTATCTAGTGAACATTCATCATCAGTTTTAAACAGTTTCCCTCTTTATATTTCATCTGCAAAATGGATAGGAGAAAACTAGAGTTGACTGAGTTGTAACCATCCATAATAAATATCACCTCTCCTTCATTCTTATTATATATTCAACCTAAAAAGAGAGGGAGCGAAGAGAAAGGCTCCTGACTCCTCAGATGCTGTCACCTTAACAAGTCGGTAAATGTAAGCTCACACAGGGCCTTATCAGTCTTTGACATTCTATGGGATCAAGGTAAAGGCATTATTGAGTTTCTAGCATTCTTTTCTTCCTCTATAAATTTCTTTCACAGAAAGTGTCTAATAAGCCTATTTCAAGAGGACGATACTGAAAGTCAAATGAGACATGCAAAGGCAGAGGTTTCATGGATGACTTTTGTCCCCTTAAATTCAACCTTAGTTCGGGTCTGGCAAACAGAGTGGTCTATCCTGGCACACCACCAGGAAATAAGTAGAGGCAGAGCTAGCAAGGAACAAGCTTGAGCTGCAGAGAGCTTACTGCTCTGTCCTATCCTCAGTACCAAGGTGTTTATCGGATTCTGTTTAAACACAGATGTACACGCACAAATATATTTTTTTAAATCTTGGAAATTAAAAGTTCGAAAACCTCAATAACGAGGCCAAAAGATGAATCGTAAAATAAAAAGTCAAGGTTATCTTCTCAAAAATAGAAAAAAAAAAAAAAAAAAACACATACTGTATCTAAACAATTCATTTCACAGGTCAGGTTTCTGAAGCTGAGCAAGATCTTGTAATGTATCCAACACTGTTAAAGCAGGAGCAGATCCCAGGTTCTAGCCTTCATGACAGCATCCTCTACCACAAAATGCTCCTCTCCATGTTTTTTAAAAGTCCTTAATCTTATTCTACTTTTATTTGATTATTTACAGATTAACAAATCTTTGAGTACTCTATTTTTTCATGAAGAACTCTACTGTCATTACCTTTTCTAAACAGTGAAGGACAAATCTAGTCATTCCTCTGTATACCTCAAACTGATAGAATGTTGTTCTGTCCATTATACCTCAATAAAATTGGAAAAAAATCAAAGATGCAAAAACATGCAATAAATAAATAAATGCTAACCTTATCTCTTACCAAAAAACAAAACAAAACAAAAAGATCAAAAAAAAGTGGTTAAGAGTCAGGGCGTCAGCCGGAGGAAGAAAATAAAAGAACTCATCTACCCTTAAGTAGTCAGGGGGGTGCAGTCACTCTGAACTACCTATTGACTAAGAAACATGAGTCCTGTAGAGAAGTCAAAAGAAAAGTCATTTCTCCTATGGATCCAGGACGCTTTTTGGATTCACAAGGAAAAACAAAACTTGTTAGGAATTCTGTTGCTTTGTTTTGGCTGATAATTAGTTTTCTCATTACAAACAGAAATTATTGAAATGTTTGTCCCACACCTTAAAAAATTACCTCAGAAGGGGGCACTGGGGTGGCTCAATTGGTTAAGCATCTGACTCTTGATTTCAGTTCAGGTCACATTTTCAGAGTCATGAGCTAGAGCCTCATCATGATGGGCTCTGCACTGGGCGCAGAGTCTCCTTGTCCCTCTCCCTTTGCTCTTCTCCCTACTTGCTCTTTTTCTCTCTCTCAAATAAGTAAAATCTTTTAAAAAAATACTTCAGAAGTATTTTTAAAAAGACTCAAGTATTTCACATTTATCCAGATAATCAAAAGCTAAAAGAAATAAAAATGAAATGTCTACAGGGAATGTGAGAATGGCTCAGGTTAATGAAGAATTTATACCCAACTTCAATTTTTTTTTCATTTTTCACACATTCAGTTAACATTTGTTGACCTTCATTATCTATTGGTTATATTGACATTTGATATCTATTTGCTGAGAAATCAATAGTGTGACATAATGGGCCACATTCCAGTAATCTTAGGGACAAAATACCCTTGTTTCAAATTTAAATTCAGCCACAATGGCATGAAACTGAGAAAATTACAAAATCTGAACATGGGGGTGCTGATGGGAAGCTTACAAAAGGATGACAGTTGCTTCTTAAGGATGTAGTAAGGATTAAGTAATGGTATATCAGAGTCGCTCGACCCTGTGTTTGTACTACAGCAGATACCGTGGGGATGCTAGCTTCCTTTGGGGGATGCAACCATCTCTATTCCCTACCAGGGCAGTAAGATTAACTTGTCATTGACTGGGCTTTAGTTTTCATATTTAACCTCCTCTTTTTACCTTACCTATACACATAGCCATGTATTACTGATTTTACAAAGAATTTTTTTTAGCATGACCTATGCGGTGGGAAATTAATCCATGCCATCTTTGTTGAGGGTTTTGAAAAATGGGTTCCAGCCTTAAGATTAATATGTGTATTTTGTTTGTAGTCAGGTTTGCCATTCTAAGTATTCCAAGATCACTGGGCAATCCAGCAGTATGAATTCAGGTAGTGAGGCAAAGAGGAAGGATGTCTGAAACTAGTTGCACCAGGATGTTTCCTGTGGCTCTTCAAGGCTTGAAAGCCTCGCAGACAGCATTGCAGAGAAAGCCTCTGGGTTTGCTTTATGAACAGGCTCCCTCTCTGCCCACATTCTCTCCCATTCTCCCAGCCTCTGGGAGTCAAGGAGCATCACTGCCAATACTCTCTAAGACAGAGTAGGGGAGATATCTTCTTTTTTGTAAATGCCTGATTCAAATGAAGCTCTACACTGCTTAAAAATTGACCTCTACCTTTTAAAATGCTAAAACAATAACGTGAAAAGACTCAAGCACCACCTGCCACACAAGTAAATAAATAGCCTTCAAGTCTGCAGAGGTTACCTAAAATAATGAAGAATAATGAACTATGCAGTTTTACCATCTATGTATCCTGGGGATGATTTTTTTCACCAATGTCTTCCTTTACATCCACGTAATATTTTTCATTTTGTATTTCCACACTCTCACCTTCTGCAGAATTCCATTTTATGGTGCCACTAGTTTCTGGTATTACTATTGGAGGAAAGACATATAATGACTGTACTGTTAAAGAACAGTCAAGGTACTGAGGTATAAGAAATAATCAAAATTCTTACATAACAAATTTTTTTTCTATTTTTCTTTTTAAAAATTCTCTCCATCTTCACCTTTTGTCCTCTAGTTCAAATTCTTACATTTAGAATTTGAGGTCTGATTCCACTACTGAGGCTAAATCTCATGACTTCCAAATTCAGAATCTCCTTCTTTCTAATCACTTCTATCATTTTTTTTCTTTTGCCTAAATTTCTTTCTTGTCATTCAATACTCCAGAATTTTTTTTAGAAAAAATGCATTTCATGTTGAAGGTCTTTCAGGGAAAGTCCATATAGCATACTGCTTTTTTATTTTTAAATTAATCTTATCTTAATGATATGGAAATATACACCCCGGTGATATTTACCTTGTCACGTTACAGTTAAATAAATCAGGACACAGAAAGATTGATACTGCCCACTCCAGCATCAAAATGTGATAAACAGAAGTGGAGAGGAAAAGCCATATGGAGGGAAATGAAGAGGACTCTGTTAGAAAAGGCAGTAATATACAGGTGGATACACATACCTACACACCTGGCAAGGGAATACACAATCATTGCCAAACAGAGGTGGTGACATGTGTTGAAATGCTTTAGCTGTCCATTATTGGACCAGAATCTGTCAACAAGAGACTGTTCACCTTAAACACTACCAGTTATGTACTTATGATATGAATAAACAAATCACAAGGAACTCACAGTGAGTTACTAGTCACTTGGCCAATTCTCTAAAGTAGTCGCCGGTTTTCGAAGGAACATACATGTTCTTTTTATTCCAACAAGAAAGTGATACCCAGCACTTTAAAGGAGCACAGATGAAAGAATGATGCATTCTCCCTGGTGTGTTAGAAAGCTTGAGGAATTTTCCAAGAGTTAAAATACTAATGAGGATGGGGAATCCAGAAAGAGAAGCAGTATGAGTAAAGATACGGAGATGTGAAAAGGCTCGGTGTGCTCAGGGATGTGCAGGATCAGGTCCCATGGAGAGAAGCTCGTGAAGATCGGGTTGGAAAGGGAGACTGGGGCAGGCTGCAGAAGGCCTTAAGGACAACACTAGACTTTGACTTCATCCTTCAATGAGGAAGGGACAGCAAAACTTTTGAAACAGAGATGTCACAACTCATATGAAAGCCTGAAACAGGAAAGTCACAGAGGAAATCATTCTTTCATTCATCCATTTGTTTAAAAATGTCCATTTTGCAACAAATCTGCTAAATACTGGAATACAGAGTTAAAACAAAAAACCCACTTCAGGCATAGTTCCTGAACTGAAGAAACTTACAAACTAACAAGGATAACAGTCATTAATCAATTAAAAAGTTAAATACAAATGTTAATATCCCACCGGGGAGCTACAAGGAAGAAATAGATGGTTGCTGGCAAAGAGTGCCAAGGACAACCCCGAAGAAGTTTCAGGAAAAGATGCATGTATGACACTGATTATCGACCGGACGTGGAAGAAAGAGGAAAGGAAAGAAGGGGTCCAAGATTTCTAGCTTACACATTGGCTGGATATGGGTTATGGTTCACTCCGGGTCAGAAAGAGCTTGAAGCACTAAGTGACATTCAGGTGGAGTCGACCTGTTAAGTTGTACCAGGTCAGCAGCTCAGGGGAAAATGGTATTGGAGAGAGACCTAGGAAAAAACAGGTTCAAAGAAGGAAGGTAGATAAAGTGTTGATGGTAGTTTCAGGACCTTTTTCCAGTAATAATTTTCCACAGTGAATGGAGAATAGTATTAAATACTGCCTCTGAAATAATAATGGAGGAAGAAAGATAACTTCAGATAGTCTACTCAACTCTAAGCCCATGCCAATGGTTCTGAAATATAATCCTCAGACCTGGGAACTCATCTATGCAAAGTATGAGGCTCTACACAGGACCTCCTGAATCAGAAACTCTGGAGATGGACCCAGAAACATGTTTGCTAAAGCCTCCAGATAATCGAGGCTCATTAAAGTTTGAGAGACTTGTCTCACATTCATTCATTCACTCTCTCTCTCTCACACACACACACACCATCTCATTTGGGCTGTTGATTATTTTTAGCAGAAAAATTCTCAAGGTTACTACCCAGTTTGTTCACAGGGTTCTTTCATCCATGTATTAAACATGTGTTGAGTGACTATACTATGTCTGAAAGTATGTGTGAAATGTTGAGAGGGATGGAGAATAAGGCATATAATATCGTCCCTAACAACCAGAAACTTTCATCTTGTTAGGAAGTCAATGTGAGGGTGCCTGGGTGGCTGGCTCAGTTAAGTGTCTGACTTCAGCTCAGGTCATGATCTCAGGGTCCTGGGATGGAGCCCTGCATTGGGCTCCAGCTCAGCGGGGAGTCTGCTGGTAGGCTCCTTCTGCCCCTCCTCCTGCTTGTTCTCTCTCTCTCTCTCTTTCTCAAATAAACAAAATCTTTTTTTTTTTTTTAAAGCCAATGTATAAATTTGAAAAAAGTTAAACAAGCACACAAATGTTCCAGTTTAAGCCAAGTTAGAGATGAACTCTAGGACTAAATTACCAGCAGGGACACCAAGTGCCAAGCATGAAGAAACACTTGAAAGCAGGCACTGAACCTGTGATAATCAAACCCGAAAAGGGGAAAGTTTGAACCCGGATACCAACTTTCAGTGAGGCACAACGAAGCCTCTAATCTGTAACTCTGCCACCTAAGAAGAGGGTTGCTGGGCTTCCTGAGTGGTTTAATGCCATTCCAAAGTACAGAAAAGTGAGAAAATTACACTTGGGCAAATAACCAACTTCCAAAAGATGGAATGTTTTTGACCAGGATCCAAGGGTATGGCAATGCCCTGGTTTGCAGGTCTCAGCGACCGACCGCAGCAATGTGACTGAAGGTCAGTCAAGTGCCCTTCTAATAATTTACATACCCAAAGCTATCTGCAATTACTAAAATGCTCCCTAAGAGGCAGTTACGAGTAAAATGTTCCAGTTCTAAGTCATCCCCTAGAATTTACCTAAGGGACTTGGTGGCCCCTGTGTGTTCATCGTTATAAGAGACTGGGTGCGGGAGAGACAGAGCAAATGGGGCGCGCGGCAGTTCTGAGGACGCACCTCGTGCAAGGCAGGCTTTCAAGCTCCAAACTAGTATTTAATGCGCCACTAAGCAGCACACTTTTCTTCTTTTCCCTGGCAAGGAAGAGGCTCTGGCGATTAGGACGGGTCCCCTCCAGGACCCAGCACGTCGGGGCGAGGACTGACCTCGGAGGGCTCGACCCCGGGACCCAGCCTGAGCGTGGGCGTACCGGTCCCGACAGAGCCCCGCAAAAAGCCCCAAACAAGGCACCCACTCATCAACCAGCAGTCGCGGCGAAAAGAGCCGCTGGATACCCCTCGGCGGGCCGCCGACAGCAGGGGCGGCACAGGGTCTTCCGAGTTTGAACATGGCAATGCTCCCCCGGGATGCCTGCGCCCCAAGGGCGCGCGCGAGCCCACGGGCCGGGCCGCCGGGGGGCCGGGGGGCCGGGGGGGCCGGGGGGGCCGGGGGGCCGGGACGAGCGCTCCAGCCCGGGCTCCCCCTGCCGCCGCCGCGGTGCAGCGCAGCCCAGTGCGGGAGGTCGCGGAGGGGACCGCGTGGCAGCCCCCGACGCCCCGCATCCGCCCCCTCCACGGCGAGGCCGCGCCGCCCCAGGTCCCCAGGTCCCCAGGGCGGGGTGCCGCCCCGTGCCCCGCCGCCGTCCCCCCTGCCCGCCCGAGCCCCGCGTGGCGGAGATGCGGGCCGGGAGGACGCGGCCGCCCTCGGGGCCCTTGCGGCGTCTCGGCGCGCTCGTGGCCCCGGCCCGGCCCGGCCCGGCCCTGCCGCGGGGCCGGGGGGTATCGGGGGGCGCGGGGGTGCAGCAGCGGCAGCAGCGCGCAGGCAGCGGGAGCGGCGAGGCCAGGCCGACGGCGGCGCGCCCCGGGGACCGCGGCTGCGGAGCGTGGGCGCGGGCCCCCTTCGCCGGCACCTTACCTTGGCCCGGACGCCCCCGGAGAGGCGGGCGGAGGCGCGGAGCCGGGGCGCGGCGGAGACGAGCTTGAGGGCCGCCATGTTCCGGGCTGGAGCGCGCGTGAGGGGGTGAGTGGTGGGAGCGCGGCCCGGCCGCCGGCGCGTCAACGCCCCGGGAGGGAGGGGGGCGGGCGCTCGAGGCGCGGGCGGGAGGCGCAGGTCGCGAGGGACGCGAGGCTGGGAGGGGCCGGGCGGGGCGGGGGGGGAGCGTCTGCCGGGCGCGGCGGGGGCGGATGGAGGGGGGCGGGGGGCGGATGGCGGGGGGCGGGGGGAGCGCTGCAGCCCTGCGGGCGCCCCGGGCCCCGCACCTGCGCCTGCAGGCGAGCTCCGAGGGGCGCGGGAGTGCGCTGGGGCTGGCGCTGGGGCTGGCGCTGGCGCTGGCGCTCGGGCGGCGCAGGGTCGCGCTCAAGCCTCTTACTCTTCCAAGACCGTGCTGGCTCCCGTGTGGGTTGCAAAGGGGTGCCCCCTCGTGGTCCCCTGCTTCCCGCACCCCAGCCGCACAGCGTGCCCGTTTCTTCCGTTTCTCCGCATCGGGCGCTGAGTCGTGTTAAAAAGTAAGTTCGCCCTAAAAACCTGCCACAAGCCGTCTGCCATTAGGTGTGGCCGGGAGGCCTGGTCAAGATCGCATCTGGACAAGAGAGATGAGGTTGGGACTGGGCCTCTCCGACCTTCTTTCACTTCTTCCCCATCATCCAAATCTCTGTTTCTCAAGATCTTTCTGGCACCTGAGTCCCAGAAATTCCAAAGATTACTCCGCAGATGTAAGCATGCAAGTGTGTATATCCCTTTCATTGTCCCTGGGTAAATTAATTGTAAGAGCTTTCCTAACCTTCCGGATCCTCTCCTTATCTGAAAATCTTGACTCTCAAAACTGCCCTAAGTTTCACATGAGATCATTCATGGGAAGCTTCTGGCTCCATTATAAACAATAAATAAACGTCAGGCATTATTCAAGTTGCAGTTGTGAATTGGTATGGCACAGACGTTCTCTCAAAGACTTATCTTTTGACCAACCCCTTGAGGACATGAGCCAAGTCTAGTTTCTTCAGAACCACCTCTGCACTCAGCCGACTGGATGGACCAAGTGGAAACTCAGTAAAGGTCTTATCTAAGTGTGGACCAGGCCCTGGGAATATGGCTGTTAGTATTGAACCAAAGCAAAGCACACAAGGAAATTAAATGAAAAAAAAAAAATCTGTTAAATGAGACCTTGGCTTCCTTAGCAAGTACACTTTATTTATTTTATTTTTATTTTTTATTTTTTTAAAGATAATCTTTTTTTTTTTTTTTTAATTTTTATTCATGATAGGCACACAGTGAGAGAGAGAGAGGCAGAGACACAGGCAGAGGGAGAAGCAGGCTCCATGCAGGGAGCCCAATGTGGGACTCGATCCCGGGACTCCAGGATCATGCCCTGGGCCAAAGGCAGGTGCCAAACCGCTGAGCCACCCGGGGATCCCCAGCAAGTACACTTTAACGCAATGAACAATCACCATCCAGTTTCTGGGCTGTCCATAAATGCATTTGCCCATTTATTGTATTAACTTTTTCCCTCATGAATATTATTATTTTAATCAAAACCAATGAGGGAATAGGATACCAAGTTAGACTATCCAATTACATTAGGAGAAATTAACTTAGTAATGCTCTATATTTTCAACACATCTTAAGTTGGATACAGGCAAGACTCGGGTATGAGAGCTTGAGTTCCATTAGTAGTCCTAATACAGCATACAGCAGCTACTTGTACTATAGCTCACAGAACGTGAAAAAGTCAGCATTCATAATTGGGTCTGCTTTTCCACTTTTGCCCTTCCAGAGGGCATGTGAAATGGAAAACAACTTTGGCAACTTTGTCTAACTGTGGTCATATGATTCACTTTTCTTGGCTGGTCTCACTCTTGCTTCTGGCTAAATTAAAGACACACCTTTCAAGTCTTGTACTCTGTATGACTAATTCTTGTGGGAAAAAAAAATCAGTCTCACAACTCTGTGGTCAAGACACTATATTATTTTTTTGACAGATCTATGCTGTGTTTTATACTTTTTAGATATAATAGGAGTGTCTTGAACAAATTACAGAAAAATTCTTCTGCACACATTTCCCTCCTGGTTCCACAAAACCATTTCAATTTTAGTCTGTGTAAAAACCTATTTTTTTGAATATATGAATTTTTCTGAACTCATAAGAATAATTCCCCCTTGCTTTGAAGGACAGTTTGTGGCAAATGTATTCTGGAAACTTTTCTTTGTGTAATCTTGTACAGCTTAACTTACACATTCATAAAAATTGGAAGAATTCAAAGCTTTTAAACAAAAGGTCAGATTCCAAAGAGGCAACTGAGAAGTTTATTTTGTATTATGTCATTTTATGCATGTGTGTATATATATGCATATCATGTGCTATTTATGTACATATATACACTTATCTGTGTATATATATATATATACATATATATCCCCTTTCTATCAAATGAATGCAAACGATTTGTCAAAGTTAGATTGTAAATTGTCATTCTCTACTTAAGGGTTTTTTGTTTAAATTATCTTAAAATACTATTTATTAGCATCGTCTCTCATTACTGAAAGTTAAGACATCCTGCCCTCACATTTGATGGAGTACTTACTCCTCCAAGCTGATAAACAGGGGAGTCTGAAGACTTGTTTTTCAAAGGTTGTTTGACTGGTTTAACTAATAGGAGTCTTTAACTAGGTCATCTGAATCATTAAAAAAAAAAAGTATGTATACTTCATTTATATACAATGGTTTGTTAATATATGTAAAACAAACAATTTTCCCCCAGTGGATATGAAAGACATAAATTTGAAAGACATAAATTTGAAATTTTACATAAATCTGTAAATGTTTTATAATGCGAATCATCATCTCCTAATTTACTTCTTCTATGTGTTATTTTCATAGGCTCTTTGAAGCATTACTTAGTATTAATTAACATGCATTTAATTGTTCAATGGATAAAAAATGAATTAAATCCTACAGTGTAGGGGGAGATAAAGTAAAATAAATACATAAGATGGTTGGAGAATGTTGAACTCCAGGAATGAAAATGAAAATTACATTAAGGCTCTAAAGAAACATAAAGGAGCAGAACACACCAGAGCGATTTTGTATGCATTCATGTCTGATTGTGTTACTTCTGCCTAAAACCTCTCAATGGTTTTCCCCCACTGCCTTTAAGATCCAAATTCAAGCTTCTTACCCTGGTACAAGAGGGAATCATCTCTTCTGGTTTTCCTTCCCCCTGCATGTTACCTGTATATTTCAAGCTATTGAGCATTTGCCTCTTGACTTCCATAGGTTGAATTCACACAATCTCAGAATCAAATGTTGATAGTAAATGGTAAAGAACATGGATTCTGTGTGTAGCTAGGCTGCCTGAGTTCAGATATCTGCTCTGCTATTCTCTAACTATGGGGGCCCCTGTGGTTAAGAATTTAAAATGAGCCACAGAATGCAAGATGTAATGTCATGTCCAGACCAGTGTCTGCAGTATTCAGGTGCTAGAAGATCATACGTTGTGAACCTACCTATTTCTCAGATGCTTTCTGTATTTTCAGAAACTGGAAAACATCAGGCAGGATTCAAACCCTGGACTATACGGTATTAAAGACTGCTTTTATCTTTACACTTCTTTTATGAGATGTCTTTGAAGCTGACTCTAACACCCACGTTTCCCTCATTCTGCCCAAGTGCCCAACTTCAGTTTCAGTTTCTTTCTTTCATCTGTTTAATTGCAGTCACTTCCTAGCTGAACTTCCTTTCTCTCTCAGTGTTAACCACCTCTTAAATGATCATTTCCAATACAGCTCTGGTCTTCTCACACACTCTCCTAAACTTTTCAAGAGTCCTCATAGGCTACAAATAAAGTTCAATGTCATTTATAGCCAGGATCTCTCTGATCCAGGCTCAGCAAATGGTACAACCTTAACAGCTTTACAGAAGCATTTCAGAGGTTCCACATATTTTAAAATCAAATCTTAAATTTTATTCGAGCTACTCTATCAGTTCTAACAAAGCAGTAGCATGTACACGCAATTGTGATCTAGCTCTGATTTCAACATACTGAAGGTTACCAGGTTGTGCAGTTGGTAGGCAGACCTTAGAATGAAGTTTTTCTATTCTCACAAAGCTTATTTTGAACTTAAAAAATATGTCAGTGATAAAGAAGGCTGAGCTCTATACTTAATTTTTATCATTTTCACTTCTGCGTATTGACTCACATAGTTTTGTATAGGTGTATAATACTTGGATGCACTGCTCAGACAGATCTACCGCCTAGAATTCTCATTACAGCATAGTAGCTGAACAAAAGCACCTGAAACACTTTATGATAATGTCGTACCATAGATAGCATTAAGAGTTGTTTTCAATTTTGGTTACTTCATATACAAATGTTGTATATGGAAACAAGAAGTAACCAAATTATTAGTGATTGACTATTGAAGCAAACAGTTCCTGCTACTTTTTTTTTCAAGCTTCCAATATACTTTAATTGAAACAGATTTTAGGGATTTTAGGGCAAACTGCAATATAAATCAGAATTTTCTTAGTATTGTGTACACAAATAGAAAAACAAAAACAAGAAAATCATCAGGCATATTCCCATGATTGCAAATTTTCCATTCATTCAAAAGATTTATCTTCGTTGACTTCATTTATAAAAAAGTTTATTAAAAAAATTCACAATTAAAATGAAAAAATCACATTTAAATTATAAACACCACTTAAAAAATAAAACTAAACACCACTTTTATCCATTTTATGTTATTTGGTTAAAAATACCAATTTTATTTGAAAGCAAACATTTACTAATTATGTTTGGAAACTATGGCTTTAGCTAACTCAGCCCACCTTCTCCCCATATATACCACGGACCTTCTGACATAGAGTCTTTGCTTACGCCTTCTTTTCAATTATTAAAATAAAATGCAAAGGGGAGACCAAACTTGTAAATTCCCTAAGCAAACAAAATCATTTAAGCCATGTAAGCAAAACTAGATGTACCTGTTAATTGGGTGATTGATTGATTTTGCAGCACAATCCTACTAGTTGTACTCTAAGAAAACTAATGCCTACAATAATATATTTCAAAACACATGCTACCAAGAGATTGTGACACCGTTGATTTATTAATGTATCATGTTCCATGTTTATTATTTTAGCTGCTCAATAGAACACAAGTCAGGGTCACTTATCCAGCCATAGGGAACTAATTCATTACATTGTAGTACATCTTTTTGAAAGACTATTATGCCTTCACTAAAAAGTAAAAATTTTAAGCATGTGTGGAAATGTTTAGGATAATTTTTTTTAAAGATCTTATTATTCATGAGAGAGAGAGAGAGAGAGAGAGACATAGGCAGAGGGAGCAGCAGGCCCCATGCAGGGAACCTGATGTGGGACTCAATCCTGGGTCTCCAGGATCAGGCCCTGGGCTGAAGGCGGCACTAAACCGCTGAGCCACCAGCTCTATCCTTAATGGACACTAGCCAGTTCCCCCTAGTCTCAAACTGTTACTTGAAACATTGCTACCCTCCAGGCAATCTACACTGTGGGTTTTCTGCCTACCTCAGAGTACCCTGCAGTTTCATTTATTGATGTCTAAGCAAACCCTTCTGAATGATAAAAGGGTAGAATGGACAAATATACTGACTAGTCCTAAAACATAACCAGTCTAAAAGCATTGAAGTGCTATTCACTAGAATGCAGTTAGGAAAGTACTGAAAGGAAAGGAAAACTGACAGATTCATAGATAGCATAGTGACATGTAGAAAGAATGGAAAGTAGATTTCAACAGGTAGGCTTCACTTGCATTTTGTTTAAGAACTTTGGAAGAAAAATGGGTTTTATATAAATATCTTCTAATAATTATGATTTTTCACTGTCTTTTTCTCTGCATGTTCTAGAGTAATGGTCTATAAACTTTGTGTGATCCATATGAATAAATTTTGAAGTTGTATACTATATGGATATATATATACACGTGTATGTGTTTTTAAATGAATTAAATACACCAATTTTTATTACAAAAATATAGTTAAATGTGGTTTATAAAAGTACGCCACATCATTAATCTATGGACTAATGACATTGTGTTCCTTCCATGTGATGTTGTGCTAGGGGTTCTGTTGTGAATAAGATTAGTTATACTCAGTGTTGTCCAGGATACAGAAGAAACAGATTCTCTTACATTTTAGAAGGCAAAATATGACATTTTAAATATCCATCCCTTCAGCATGCTAGATCTTTACCAGGAGATACTACACAGCAGTTAAAAAGAATGAGAGGGGTCTGCATGTACTGAACAGGAGAACTTCACCAGGATATATTGTTAAATCAAATTGCAGAATAAGGTGTATAATGTGATTCCATTTATGTAAAAAGGAATAAACCACAGTTATATATTTATGATATTTGTATGGAAATTCATAGATATCTGAAAGGAAACTAACCTGTTAACAGTGGTTATTCAAGAAGGTTAGAGAGAGTAGGAGTCCAAAGTGAAGGTGAATGTATAATTTTCCATGTATATGCACTGCCTTGTTTTAATTTTTACTATGTATAATTACATACCATTTGTGTAATTTTTAAAGGTAAGAACCAACTCCAGTAATTGCTTAAGCTCTTAATTGTGTAGACCCTGAAATATTAAAAAGAGTGACACATTTCAATATCTCCAAGACATTGGCAAGTCAGAAAAATCAGGTTAAAGCCCTATGACAGTATGATTCTATGAAAAAATTTGCTTTTGTTTATTCTTGGATGCCTAGAAGAATATTTATAGAAATTTCGATAGTAATCACTTCTATTTCAGGTGACTCTGACTTTATTCCTTCTGTTCCTATAATTAATATTCTTTTATATCTTTTATCTCATTGGGATAAAAAGGTACATCACCTCCACTTTCTTTTTAAAATATCTATAGACACTGTTCCTGAGGAGATGATAAAAACAGTTATAAAATTTCAAGTCATCAAACATTTGTTCTAGGGCAGGCTCTCTTCTACACAGCAGAAGTATGAAAAGGAATGAGATAGATTCCCTTCTTTCAAGGGATTAGAAGTCTAATGTTTTTTTTTTTTTTTCTAAAGATCTTATTTATTTAAGAGAGATAGAATGAGTGAGAGAGAAAGAGAAGGAGCAGAGGGAGAGGGAGAAGCAGACTCCCTACTGAGCATGCTAAGCAGGAAGCCCAACTACAATGGGGCTTGAACAGAGGACCTGTGCCTAAGTCAGATGTTTAATTGACTGAGTCTAGTTTCTGGAAGAAATATTTTTTGACATTGCCTGGAAAAGAGGAGCTAGAAACTAATGATTTGGAAACAAGAGGGAAACATTCTCGTCATGATGAAATGAGTAGATTAAAAAATAATGTCCTTTGTGTTTTAGAATAAATAATCTATGGCCCTCCTTTTTGACAGTAATTGAATAGCTATGCAATAATAATTGAATTATCAATTGAAAGTTGATCCTAGTAATAATAAAACTAGACTCTCTTCATGGCTTATTTTTACATCCTTTTAGCTGCAGGGGGGCAGGGGGAGGCAGGAAGAGGAACACAGTTATTCTCCATAGCCAGATCATTCATAAGTGTACCCATAAAACGTGATAAAAGGAAAATTCATCAAGAAAATACTACAATTATAAATATATATGCAGCTAGCATCAGAGTCCCAAAATTATGGAGCAAAAACACAGAAACAAACGGAGAAATAGACAATTCAACAATAATAGAGACTCCAATAGTCAACTTTCAATAATGGATAGTATAACTAGGTAAAAAGATCAACAAACTTAACTGATTTTCAACAAGGGTGCCAGGACTATTCATTCAATGGGCAAGAAATATTCTTTCCAACAATTGGATATCCATATGCCGAAGAATAAAGTTGGACCTATTCCTCACACTATAAGCAAAACTTAATGCAAAATGGATCAAAGATCCAAATGTAAAATGTGCTAAACTATAAAACCCTTAGAAGACACAGGCATTTCATGGCCTCAGATTTGGTGGTGGGCTCCTAGATAGGACATGGAAAGTATGAGGAGCAAAAGAAGGACACCATTAAGAAAGTGAAAAATGACCCATGGAATAAGAGAAAATATTTGCAAACCATACATCTCCTAAACAATTTCTATTTGGAATATATAAAGAGCTTTTTATATATTAAAGACTTAAATATGCTATATATATATAATAAAAAATTTAATAGCCCATTGAAAAATGTACAAAGGATCTGGATAGCTGTTTTCTCCAAAGAAATGGCCAAGAAGTGCATGAAAAAGATACTCAACACCATTTCTTTAGGGAAAACACAATACCACGTACACCTGGTAGGATGGCTAGAATCAAAAAGAGAAATAACGAATATTGATGAAAATGTGAAGAAAATAGAACCCTTATATGGAAAACAATCTTGGCAGTTTGTCAAAACAAACATAGAGTTACCATATGACACAGCAGTTCATTTCTTACCCTAAAAAAGTGAAAACATATGGTCACACTAAAACTTGCACAGAAATGTTTATAGCAATCTTAATTGCCAAAGGTGAAAACAACCACAATTCCCATCGACTGATCAATAGACAAACAAAATGCGGTAAATCCAAACAGTAGAATCTTAATTGGTAAGAAAAAGGGATGAAGTACTGATACATGCTGCAAAAATGGGTGAACCTTGGAGATGTTGTGAGCAAAAGAAGCAAGTCAAAAAAGACTGTATATGATTCATTTTATATGCAATATAGCACGAGTATAGACCATATCCATTATCACAAAAAGTTCCATTGGACAGTAGTGGTCCAATAATGGAAAAGCCGGTTGTCCTTTAGGCATAATTTCTAACAAGTCTTAAGGGTTGGCAGCAAAGAATTAGAAGTTGGATTCATACAGGAATCTGGGATGTCAGGAGATTTGACTTCAAAAAGAAGGTAATGTGATAAAAGCATGAAAAGATTTCAATCTACCACACTGCTAGCTCTGAAGACAGATGAAAGGGCCATGAGTAAGGGAATGTAAAAAATACAGCTCTAGAAGCTGGAGAGAAACAGGAAATGGATTCTTCCCTAGAACTTCTAGAGGGAGTATGGCCCTGTTGACACCTGTTGAAACTGATTTTGGAATTCTGACCTCCATTTTATTTTCCAGAAGAGAATAAATGCGTGTTGTTTTAAGACATTGATTTTGTGGCAATCTATGACAAACTAATTTAAACCTAATGGAGGCTTTAGGGGAGAATCGGTTTCCCTGCCTTTTCCAGCTTCTAGAGGTTACATTCCTTGGCTCATAACCCCCTTTCTCCATCTCCAAAGTTGGCAAAGGTGAGTCAAGTTCTTCTTATATAGCATTACTCTGACTTCCGCCTCCCTTTTCCATTTTTGACCCTTGTGATTACAGTAGGCTCATCCGGATAATCCAGGGTAATTTCCCTATTTTAAATTCAGCTGATTAGCAATCACAATTCCATCTGCAACTTTAATTTTCCTTTACCATGTACTGTAACATTCCCAGGTTCTAGAAATTAGAGCATGGATGTGTTTGTGGGGCCATTACCCTATCTCAATCATCCTCTTTATTTTTTTTAAGTATGTATGTATGTATGTATGTATTTATTTATTTATTTATTTATTTATTTATTCATAGAGACACAGAGAGAGAGAGAGGCAGAGACACAGGCAGAGGGAGAAGCAGGCTCCATGCAGGGAGCCCGAAGCGGGACTCGATCCCGGTTCTCCAGGATCACATCCTGGGCTGCAGGCGGCGTTAAACCTCTGCACCACTGGGGCTGTCCTCAATCATCCTCTTTAAAACTGAACATGTTAATCAAAACTTTGGTTGGATAGTTGCTCACCTCTACTGGGAAAGGAGAGGAGGTAAAATATTCAGAACTTTGTATCTGATTGGATGGAACTAGAATGGAGCTGAGTGAGTAATAGGATTCAAGGATGATTCCAAGATGGGAACTGGGGGATCACAGATGAGGTAGGAAATGATAATTCCAGGTTTGGCCAGATTAACTGAACAAGGGTGTATTGGCCCTTTGGATAATTTTTGTCAGGGACTTGAAGAATCTTCTGTATCTACTTAGGAAAACTGGTTAAAGCTCTTTGGGAATAAGAATAAAGGATGAATAAAGACCATGAAGACGGGATGGGACAGGAATGAGGAAGGAAGAGGCAGACAGAAAAGGTGTTTTAAGACTATGCTATCCTGGGGCACCTGGGTGGCTCAGTCAGTTAAGTGTCTACCTTGGGCTCAGATCATGGTCCCGGTGTCCTGGGATCCAGCCTTGTGCTGGGCTCCCTGCTCAGTAGGGAGTCTGCTTCTCCCTCTCCCCCAGCTTGTGCATTCTCTCTCTCTCTAATAAAAAACAAAATGTTATCCTGCACACGTGTTACCTGTGAAAGAGCAAGATTTTTTTTTTTTCATCTGAGTGTCTCTGCTTTTCTGATAGTATAGACATGGCAAAGGGATTAGGGATGATACAGTACCATCTGTAGTGAACATTAGTGTTTTCGAAACTCAGCAGCCTCCAACCGCCCTTTTCTCAGTATCTACAATTTTTATTTTATTTTTAATATTTTATCTATTCATGAGAGAGACACACACACACACACAGAGGCAGAGAGAGAAGCAGGCTCCACACAGGGAGCCCAATGTAGGACTTGATCCTGGGACTCCAGGATCACGCCCTGAGCTGAAGGCAGACACTCAACTGCTGAGCCACCGGGCATCCCAGTATCTACAGTTTTTAAAATTAAACTTCCCTTCATTGCTTTCTGGTCTAATAGATTAGCAGGAGGGATGGACCCACCTGCTCCAAGGGACAGTGATACCTTAGGGATAGTAATGAGCTCAGGGGAGGAGCATTTGATCAAATTCAGGCACATGAGGACCAGGGTCTTATATTTTGTTCTGGTTGTTAGAAGATAAGGCTCTTCTTTTTGACTGGTTTCTAATTTAAAGTTGGGAGCCCCATGCTGCTGGCAGCCTTATGCCACCATTGGTACCACCTGTTTGAGAATGGAGCCAACAGAGAGGCAAGGGAAATAGGCAGTTTGGAAGAGACCTGGTTATAATGACTTTATCTGGCCCTCTGTTTTTTCAGTTACATCTTTCAACAAATTGTTTTTTGTAGTTGTTTTTAGCTTATGCCATTTTAAGTCTAATTTCTTATCAATTACAATGAAAAAACCTCCAGTTGGTTGTGGCACTGTTGGAAAATATCCATTCTCCTTTCTTTCCAGAGTAATGGAACTATGGTGACCAACATTTAGCACTAAAAATCCTGTGTCTCATTGGAAGCCCTAAATTCCAGATAAACTAGGATAGTCACCACATGGGAGGCACATGGGCTGCTGGGAATAAAGCCTACATTTTCTAGCTTCTTATACCCTGGTATGACCATGTGATTAAGTTCTGCCTAATAGGATTTAAGTGAAAATGGTCAATGCAGCTTCCAGGAAGTTTCCTTAAAAGGAAGGAACATGATCTGCCTTTCTTCCTTTCTATTGGCTAGAATATGAATATAGTGGCTAGAATTCCACAAACCACCTGAAATCAAGAGCTAATTACCTTCCTTAGGAAGGAAACACTTGTGGCAAAGCAACGAGATGGAAGAAATCTGGCACCCTGACACCATGGAGTGCTTATACACCTCGAGAATGGAAACGTCTAGACTTCTTGAATCTGAGAGAGAAATGAGCATCTATCTTAAGCCTCTGTGGTTTTGTCTATAACTCATAATTAATCCTAATTCACTGAGACAATGTCTAATTGAAAAAAGCACTTTGTAATGTGTGTCTGCCTCTCCAAACATTACACTGGCTATCAATTCACTTACCAAACTCAACTCTCTAATATGGTCACAATTTCAGCATGAGAAAGTTATCAATTTGGGTGTTACCAGCAGAGATCATAGAGATAGTGAGACTTAATTATGATCCGTGTCAATAGTGGATGTTTTTGCTTGCCGAATTGGCATCCAGTTCTTTTCCTCCTAGTAGAACCCCAATTTTGTACAAGTTTTCATTTCTACCCTTTTTTAACACTCTCCTCACAAATTCAGCAATAGAACTTGTGATAGTTTTTTTGTTTTTTATGTTTATTTTATTTAAATTCAATTAATTAACATATAATGTATTATCTTCAGAGGTAGAGGTGAGTGATTCATCAGTCTTACATAATATGCAGTGTTCATTATACTTTCTTTAATTTAATGCCCATCACCCAGCTACCCCATCCCCCTACCCCTATCTCCTCCAGGACCCCCAGTTTTGTTTCCTAAGGTGAAGAGTCTCTGGGATGCCTGAGTGACTCAGTGGTTGAGCATCTGCCTTTGGCTCAGGTCGTGATCCTGTAGTCCTGGGATCGAATCCCATTCAGGCTCTCCCTGCAGGAAGCCCGCATCTCCCTCTGCCTATGTCTCTGCCTCTCTGTGTCTCTCATGATTAAATAAATAAAATCTTTAACAAAAAACAGAGTCTCTTATGGTTTGTCTCCCTCTCTGATTTCATCTTGTTTTGTTTTTTCCTCTCTTCTCTTATCACCTCTATTTTGTTTCTTAAATTCCACATATGAGTGAGATCATATGATGATTGTCTTTCCCTGTTTGACTTATTTTACTTAGCATAGTATCCTCTAGTTCCATCTGTCGCTGCAAATGGCAAGATTCCATTTTTGATGGCTAAATAGTAATCCATTGTATATATATATATATACCACATCTTCTTTATCCATTCACCTGTTGATGGATATCTGGGCTCTTTCCATAGTTTGGCTGTTGTGGACATTACTGCTATAAACATTGGGGTGCAGTTGCCCCTTTGGGTCACTACATTTGTATCTTTGGGGTAAATAGCCAGTAGTAAAATTGCTGGATCATAGGGTAGCTGTATTTTCAACAGTTTGAAGAACCTCTATACTGCTTTCTGGAGTGGCTGCACCAGCTTGCATTCCTACCAACATTGTACAAGGGTTCCCCTTTTCCACATCCTTGCCAACATCTGTCATTTCCTGACTTGTTAATTTTAGCCATTCTGACCAGTATGAGGTGGTATCGCATTGTGGTTTTGATTTGTATTTCCCTGTTTCCAAGTGATGTTCAGCATTTTTTCATGTGTCTCTTGGCCATTTGTAGGTCTTCCTTGGAGAAATGTCTGTTCATGTCTTCTCCCATTTCTTGATTGGATTATTTTTTCTTTGGGTGTTGAATTTGATAAGTTCTTTATAGATTTATAAATTTATAAATGGATAGTAGCCATTTATCTGATATGCCATTTGCAAATATCTTTTCCCATTCTGTTGGTTGTCTTTTAGTTTTGTTGACTGTTTCCTTTGCTGTTCAAAAGCTTTTAATCTTGATGAAGTCCCAATAGTTCACTTGTGCCTTTGTTTCCCTTGCCTTTGGAGACCTGTCTAATAAGAAGTTGCTGTGGACAAGGTCAGAGGAGTTGCTGCCTATGTTCTCCTCTAGGATTTGGATGGATTCCTGTCTCATATTTAGGTCTTTCATCCATTTTGAGTCTATTTTTGTGTATGGTGTGAAGAAATGGTCCAGTTGCATTCTTCTGCATGTGATAATTTTATGTGTCAACCTAGGTAAGCTAGAGTATTCAGGTATCTAATCAAAGATTAACCTAGGTGTTGCTGTGAAGTATTTTGTAGATGTGATTAACAAATAATAAGTTGACTTTAAAGAGATTATCTTTGTGATATGTAGATGGAGATATCACTACCCACTCCCCCTTCCCCCCATTGGTTTTATTTCTCTGGAGAACTCTGACTGATACAGACCTGGTCAATGTAAGAGTAATTTTAACCCTGTGTCAGTATCTGGTTCTGGACCAGGCATGTGACCAGATTGAACCAATGAAATGTGAAGAAATGTTTGATCTGAAATTCTGAGAAGGTTCTTCCTTATGATTCTGTGAGAGCTTCCAGTAGTAACTGCCTGTCTCTTCCTCTGGCAGTAGTTTCCTTAGATATGAAGCCTGTAATGGCCGCAGCATTTTCACAATCAAGCTGAGGGTCAAGCCAACATACAAAAAAGGCAGAGCCAAGAGACTTGCAAAGAAATGGAGCTAGGGCTGCTGGTTTAAGTCAGCACTGAAGCTTGTCCTACTTCTGGGATTCATTTTCCAATTCATATATTTCCTCATTATTTAGGTTGTAGTTGATTTTTCTGAGACCTGCAATCACAATTATTCTACTAGTGTTCCTGGGTGGCTCAGTTGGTTAAGAATCCCACTTGTGATTCTGGTTCAGGTCATGACCTCATGGGTCTTGAGATTGAGCCCTGCTTCTGGCTCTGTGCTCAGTGGGGAGTCAGCTTGGGATTCTCTTTCTGTCTCTCCCTTTGCCCCTCCACCGACTCAAGCTCTTTCTCTGTCTCTCTAAAATGAATAAATAAATCTTTAAAAAAATTATTCTACCTAATACAATGCTTTCCCTAGAATAAATATTTCAGGATGTTAGGATACATGTGGCTGATTTGTCAGTTGAAATCCGTGTTTTGAGTAGATATGGTTTAAAAATGTTTATTTTTTAGGGATGAAAAAACTAGTAATGTAAATCAAAGGGTAGCTTTTATTAAAATATTTTCAAGTTAAATTGCAATTATTTGTAAGTTTTCAATGTGTTCCGTTAATTTGTTTTAGGAGTATTAAGAATCTTAAGATTCTAGTGAACTTCTAATAATATACTCTATCTTTAAATGTCAAGTCCCTGATAAAGCATAGAACTTGGGGATTATCTGATATCGCAGCAATAGTGCATACTTATTAGAATATGATTATCTGGCAGATACATCTTGCAAGTAATATGAATATCATTAAAAATTATAAAGGAAATAATACAATAGGGCTGTCTACAAAATAAGGAAAATGATTAATTACCTTGGGGAATGGAGGAGGATAGTTTCTTCTAAGACAAAATGAGACCCAAGAAACTCAAATGACACATTTAATGACAATATTCTTTCCTGTTTCAGAATGAATTCATGCTAGAGGTTAAACTGTATAAAGTTCTTATTACTCAAGATGCTTCTATCATGGCCTAAGTTATTTCACACAGAAAAGCTTAGTTAATATTATGCCAATAGAGGAATTTTCTCTTTTTTTTCTCTTTCTCTCTCTGCAGATGTAATATTCACAATTGAATTGCCAGTTGCTTTTTTAGTTGAATATACAAATTTACATTAGATAAACATTTTATTCAGCTTGAATTTATAAATTGGAAATTTATATCTATTATTTATAAAGATCTCTAGAAATCAATAAGACTGAATTCTTGCTCTCCTTCACTGATCTGCTCTACATCCAGATTCATTGAATCTGTAAATGTCACTGCCCTTGGTCAAGAAGCTTTTGGCAGAAACCTGGGCATATCCTTGATACCTTTACCCCACCCCTCTCACATTCAATCCTTTCCCCAAATCTTACTAATTCTACTTCTATAGCATATCCATCTGAATCACTTCTCTCCATTTCCACTGTCCACATTCTAGTACGAATTACTTTGTCATCCAGAGAACTAAATGGTCTCCTAGCTGAACTACCCACTTCTCTTTTACATTCTGCCTTTCCATTCTCCTCACAGCAGCTAACGGAAGGTCATTAAAATACAATCTGATCATATCACTTCCTTGCTTCTTGTCCCACCTAAGATAAAGAAAGTCTAAAGAGCACCTGGGTGGCTCAGTCAGTTAAGCAGATGACTTAATTGTGACTCAGGTCATGATCTCAGGGTTGTGAGAATGAGCCCCACATCTGGCTCTGTGCTGAGTGTGGAGCCTACTTAAGATTCTCTCTCTCCCTCTCCTGCTGTCCCCTTCCCCCAACTAGGCCTCTCTCTTTCTCTCTCTTTCTCTCTTTCTCTCCCCTCCCCCCAATCTTTAACATGGCATCAGAAGCCCTGCCTGATTTGCCCCTACTAACCTATACCCATTCTGTATTTTTTTTATTGCAAGCAACAGAAACTGACTCTAATTAGTTTCAGGATAAAGATACAGAAAACTATCAAGGAAAGGTTGAGCAATCAAGACGTAGGGAGGCAAAGAAGCCAAGTCCTCCCCAAGGAACCTCTGCAGCAGCAGGTGAGTTTCTCTCTGGAACACGGACATTAATGTGATTAGTCTTGCTCTGTGCTTCTCTTCTTGTTTAAAATTACCAGGAGAAAGAAATCTGACTGTCTTGGCTTCTGTCAAATTTTTACCCCTGGATCTATTATCTACCATTGGATCTATCTCCACGAAGGCTGCTGTGTCTTGTTCATTACCATACATCTGTGCCTGGCATCCAGTAGGTGCTCATTAAACATTGAATTAATAACCACCTAATTGAGTAAATGAATTGGCCATGGCCAGAAAACAGGATCACTTAATGTAGCCATGGCCAATGGGAGCTCACTTCAGGGTTTGGAGTTTATTTCTATGATTGTGAGTGAGGCATCCATTTCAAGAGATAGCCTCCACCTGTGCTCTTAAGCTTCACCTTGTTCCACTTTCCCCCTTACACTAGGAGCCCTTGGCCTCCTTCCGTTCCTCCAAACTGCCAAGCAATTTCCAAACTCAGAGTCATTGCATATGGTATTACTGTTCTGCTTATAGATTTATTGCCTATTAGCTCTAAATTTACCCCTTTTTGCCTCTTTTATGAAAAAAATGTATGGGCCCTTTAGATATTTTTTTTTTGTAAGCTGAGACAATGTTAAGCATTGTCAGCAGAGGGACCTAGAGAGACATTGCAAGAGAAGAGGCCTTCTGGTTCTAAATTTGATTTAATTTAATTAGTTTCTTATCGAACTGGATTTTATCCAATTGTATATCAGTGATGAGGACAATGGTACAAATAGATCAGTTATTTATTTTAGAAGATATTTTGGTAGATTCGTAATGGTTATTAATTTCTCTGAGAAGTTTTTAAAACCCAGCATTCTATTTTTATAACACAGGCTTTTTAAAGTAACAGTAACTTATAAAATTGGAGAAAATTACTCATATTTTCTTTTTTAGAACAGGGTTTCTCTGGCCTCAAGTATTTTCTTTAATGCTTTTCTTGGTGAGGGCTGGCTGTTATCCATTTATATCTATGGTGAGGCACTCTTCCTCAGGTGCCTACTTTGGACAAATCTTGAACAAATCACAGAATCCTGTACTGTAGGGTTAGGAGCAGTTCATAGTCTAGTTCTGTCCAGTTTCTTCATGTGGAGTTGAAGGGCTGTATTACATGCTCCGGTATCCTTTTCAACTCTCTGAAGGTACGCACGCACACTTGAATTAATCAGTTGAGCAATAATTCCCAGTGTCAAGTATGCTTCCTATTGAAAGTCCATGGTTGTTGAATTATTGGAATTGTAAATTTACTTAAAATATACACTGAGGTATCAAATGCTTATTAGAGTTTTGATTCCTTAGCCACATTGCTCATATAATGCAACCTTCCTGGTCTTTACATTTCTGATTGGAAAGTAGAATACTGTCAAGGTAACATGGAATTTTTAACTAATAGACATGTTCTGAATGCTCATTATGTGCTAAGCGCTGTAGAAGGCACCAAGGAAACAAAATTAATACAAGATTCTGATGTGTCCCCTATGAACTGAAAGAGAAGACCCTATTTTACAAAGGTCAGCTAGGAAGCCATTGTGATCAATCACTTATAAATTACAACACAGCATTTCCCTATTTTTAGTTTTTCCTATTAAATGAAAAACTATCTTTTATAAAAAGAAAGAATGGAGATTTGTCAAGATGTACTTTGTCGAATCGAGAAACAAAACTCGAGTTAAGATTCGTTTGACAGGGGCAGCTGGGGTGGCTCAGCGGTGTAGCGCCGCCTTCGGCCTGGGGCCTGATCCTGGAGACCCGGGTTCGAGTCCCACGTCGGGCTCCCTGCGTGGACCCTGCTTCTCCCTCTGCCTCTCTCTCTGTATCTCTCATTAATAAATAGAATTTTTAAAAAAGGGTTCGTTTGACAAGCAAGAATATAGAGAATGAAAAGTAGAAATTAGACTCGTTGACTAAGTGCTTTGCAACTCTTGAGTTTCACACATAATGAGCACATTGAGAGGCTGAAATGTGTGGCAATAGGGCACTTTTGTAAATGCAAAATTTTGGTACTGCTGGACCCGAGACGGTTCAAGTACATTTATGTGAGTTAGTCATTGCAGCTCAGAAATAAAAACCCAGGTGCTAAAAATAAGATTTAGAAAAGCGACTCTCCTTCTCGTAGAGTAGGAACGCCCACTAGTGTTTGGGGCTCCCTCTCCTCCTACCCCCCCAGACACGCAATAACCTCTCCAAGACTTAGAGGTGCTGCAAGGGGGCTGTCAGACTTTCCATTTCTGACTAGGATGTTATAATCATTTTATTTTAGGCAGCGCCCTCGCTACAAGGCCAAAACGCGACAGACCTATTTCCAGGCCCTCCGGCCCGCCCTACGGGCATCCGCAGCGCGGGCCCCTAACGCCAACCACCAACAGCCAAGTCGCGTCCTCCGGCTCCTCCGCGCGCGCCCCCGCGGAGAAAGCCGGCTTCCCATTGGGTGAATTGAGGGCGTGGGCAGCTCCCGATTGGCTTAGAGGAGGGGGTGGGAGACAGGCGTGCCCTGACGTCATGCCCGCCCCTAACGCACGCCAGTCGCTCCGGATGAGGGGAAGTCCGGGAGCAAGAAAATAAACCGTAGCCGCCGCAGCCGGCCGGGACAGGCCCCCTCGGGGAGCTGGGGTTCCCGCCCACCCAGCGCGCGAGCCCCGCCCCCGCGCCCCGCCGGCGCCGGGGTCAGGTGACCGCGGGCAGGCGCCGTCACGTGGCTGGGGCGTGCCCGCCCGTTGTGGCCATGGCGGCCGCAAGTCCCAGTGTGGCGAGGCGGGTGGAGGAGCTCGGGGACCTGGCTCAGGCCCACATACAGCAGCTTAGCGAAGCCGCCGGCGAAGACGGTGAGGGAGCGGAGGGGAGCGGAGGAGAGCGGGGCGGGCGGGCGGGCGGTAGTTCGGGGCTGGCGCCGGCCGGCGGAGGGCGCTGGAGGCTGCGGCCTGTGGTCCGCAGAGCCCCGGGACCGGAGCTGCCCGGGGGCCGGCGCTCGTGAGGCTCCCTGCAGGGCTCGGTTGTCCGCCTCCGGGAACTCCGCGGTGCCCTCTGCCAAGGCGTTTGCGTCGAATCCGCATTTTGCATGACCCCTGAAAACCTCTTCTAAATCTCAGATGAGGGCTGCACCTCTTGCTCTTGATAGCGATTGGGAAAGGGTTAGAATCTGGATGAAAGTACACAAGTTTAAAGGAGTGGTTAAAGCCGATAGTACACAAGTCCTGGTGGTTTGGGTGCAGCAAAGATAGCGAGGCACGGCTAACAGCAGTTTTTCACTGTTGTTATGAATTTCCGTCTTCCGTTTTGGATTCTACACCCAACTGTAAAGAGTATTCTACAAAAAAGCTTTACGTTGGTATAGTTTGGGGGATCCCATCATATGCATTACTTCAATTCTCACAAGAGCTCTGTTAGTATCAGAACACTAGTTTGGAAATGTCTTTAAGTGGTTTCCTTAGCACAGGCTGGCTTAGAGCATTTCCTTGACTTTTTTTTTTTATATCTTTACCTCGACTTTTTTTTTTAAGATTTATTTATTTATTCATGAGAGACAAAGACACAGGCCGAGGGAGAAGCAGGCTCCATGCAGGGAGCCCGACGTGGGACTCGATCCAGGGACCCCAGGATCATGCCCTGGGCCAAAGGCAGGCGCGCAACCGCTGCGCCACACAGGGATCCGCATTTATCTCGACTTACAAGTCTAACTCTCTTTTATTGTATTGAGATAGGTAGAACCTATAGGTTCTACATTCTTTTTCTTTTCTTTTCTTTCAGATTTTAGCTATTTATTCACAGGAGACACACAGAGAGAGAGAGGCAGATAGACAGGCTCCATGTAGGAAGCCCCATGTGGGACTCGATCCCGGGACTCTAGGATCACACCCCCGGCCGAAGGCAGGCGCCGAACCGCTGAGCCACTCAGGGATCCCCCTACATTATTTTCTTTTTGAGTTTTGAGCCTCTACTACAGATAGGTTTTTAAATTCTTGTGGACCACAGGAAAGTAGTAGTGGAACATTTTGTCCGATGATTGATGGTTGGTGAATTTATTGAATAGGATAGGGCCACAGTGAAATGGCTCAAGTTCCAGTGAAGATTATTTGCTGGATTAGGTTTTCTTAGGAGTATGTTCTTCAAAACCCATAGATCACCCTGAAGCTGACTTCTTGTTGGGTGTGTGGTAAGTGAATCCCAGGATTCACATACAGTGTTTATGGACTGTAGTGGTTATTACCTGGAAGCATGTCCAAGTTATTTATAACTAAGCTATGCAATGATCTCCACCCCACCCTAACTCCATTTAAACCAGTCTAAAGAGATCGAAGAGTAATTTTTTATTCACTTTTTATTCACTTATTTTTTATTCACTTATCACTGGACCCAAAAGCCATTCTCATTTTCCCGTGGAAGAGTTCTTTAATCCTAGTCTGAATGAGGGGTGAGAGATTTTAAATAATCTCTACACACAAGGGGCTCCAGTCTACAACTGCAAGATCAAGAGTCACATGCTCTACTCTGAGCCAGCCAGGTGCTCCTTGTTGGGAGACTTTAAAGTTGCGAGAAGTTAAAATGTTAGTGATCCGTGGTATGAGCTATTAATCAGTATTAGTAGCAAGATTTTCTTATTTTATGAAGTTTAATTAAAACATGGTTGCGTGTTTGAATTGAATTTGGCATTATTTTCCACACAACAAAAATAATGTTCACTCAAAATGTGCCCTTTAATGTATCAACTATATGTTTATATTAGGTTATATTTTCTACCTCAAATTAGATAATATGCAGCCAGACATTCCATCTAAGAACGCACTTTTCATTACTAATCAATTTTAGTTCTTTCTCATTGTACAAACACAGTATGTTTACTATATGAAAGTATTCCATGAGAAGGACTTTTTTCAGGGATTACGTAAAAATCACTTGTCTTTGCCTTGCCAATCATTTCTTTTATGGAATGGTTCCAGTAAAAGTACTGCATTTTATAAAAGTTTGCTAAAATGTGAGCCATTATCCCCTTCTCCTGTACTTAGAGGAGTTTATATGAGCTACTCCTTTAGCAGTGGTTTGGTGAATTCAGTGCAAATGTTTACATTTAAAATAGTCTTGCAATTTAAGAAGAAAATATCGGCTCAGTTTCTAAAGAAGCACATTAGGAGTGCCATGTTCCATACAATTTCACTTCACAGTAGAATCTTTTTTTCTGGGTTGTGTAGATACTACTTCTGGTGAGAAAGTGAGAGCACAGTGCTAAAGAAGTAACTTTTGGGGCACCTGGGTAACTCAGTAAGGTAAGCCTCTGCCTTTGGCTCAGGTCATAATCTCAGGGTCCTGGGATCAAGCCCCACATCAAGTTCTGCAGTCAGCAGGGAGTACCCTTCTCCTTCTCACTCTCCCTCTGTGCTTCCTCACGAATAAAATCTTTTTTTAAAAAAAGAAGAAGTAGCGTTCAATTCAGGTGAATTCAGGACTTTAAAAGCAAGCAGAATCTGGTTTAGATACAGATTAGGCTTCACCTGGGAAAACTTGAAGTCATCATATGATTACCAGCAGACATAACTTAAGATGGTGGTGCCTTTACTGAAACAGTGAACAGCTTATCTATTTGTATAAATGCTAAAGCTGGATCAGATAGGCCTGCACCAAGTATTACGTTTTCTGTCCATTGGCTAGAGTCAGAAAGGGTATATAATTCAGAAGGGAAGCACAGAGAGGCAAACTCAAGGATTTTGATGTCTTGATGGTGGGCATATCTAAATTTGACATGAGGTGGTGCAAAAGGGTAGATCGATAGCCCCTTGGTATGGACACTTTGTAGGTTAGGGAGGAAAAATGCATAAGAAAAAGTGAACCTGTAGAAGCAAAGGGAATATGACATTAGAGAAAGGGGAGAAATTAGACAATGTAGAGGAGAGGGAGGGTAAATTGTTTTTAGAGGACATATTAGGTTACTTAGTTCTTTCTTTGAAGGAAGTAGGTAATTTGTTACATTTCTAGGTTTTTAAAGGAATTTTAAAATATCCAGATGGATTATGTAATTTTAATTCATTGTAACAGCTATTTACATACATAA
The DNA here is from genome assembly GCF_053574225.1 of Canis aureus. Taxonomy (NCBI): domain Eukaryota; kingdom Metazoa; phylum Chordata; class Mammalia; order Carnivora; family Canidae; genus Canis; species Canis aureus. The sequence goes on along the minus strand of NC_135614.1, from coordinate 69,534,206 downwards.
ATATATAAACACAGGATAAAGTTATACATTTATGAAATTTTAAGTTTTCAGTGGAAGGCTTTTCTGTAGATTTATGTATATTGCATATATTATATATTGCAATAATATATATTGCATATTTCAATAAAAATTTTAAATTTATTACTTAAACACTTTGAGTATGTGAACATCATAAAAGCAGCGTTACGAAAATGAAAATACAAATTGGATTTAAGAAATGACAAATTAACCTAGGAAGTTCAGTCTAGTTTTTCAAAATAAATATGATAAATTTGTTAAGGAGGGTTAGGCATTATGATATACTTCATGTTTTACACAAGATATTAATACCGTGCTGCTTCTTCAATGTTGTAACATAGCATCATTGCAGATACACCTCTTTTTGTTTAATGCTTTGAAACTACATGATATAATCTTCATGTTTTTATTCTCTTACAGATCACTTTTTAATTCGAGCCTCTGCAGCTCTAGAAAAATTGAAACTTCTGTGTGGAGAAGACAAAGAATGTTCAAATCCATCAAATCTTCTAGAACTTTACACACAGGTACAGAAACAGATGTGGTTTCTGACATGTCATAGGGGTAGACTGCTTATATAAGATGTCTGACTCCAAGGTTTAGGTGTAGTGAAACCAGTTTATTCTCTATTTAAAGTGTTTGATTTTGGGGGCACCTGGCTGGCTCAGTCAACAGAACATGCAGTTCTTCATCTTGGGGTTGTAAGTTAAAGCACCATGTTGAGTGTGGAGATTACTTAAAAATAAAAACTTTATTTATTTTTAATTAATTAATTAATTTTTTTTAAACTTTAAGATAAAAATAAAGTGTTTAATTTTTGTCAAAAAAGCCCCCTGTATGTATAAACCACATGGACTTCAAACTTTGAGGCAGTATGCAAAAAAGGAAGATTTATTATCTTACGTGTTAAGGAAAAAAATCTTGTGGATAACAGAATTGCTTCCCTTTATGTATAAATAAACAAAACACTAATACATGCAATTTCCAACTTCTTAAAGGTTACTAAGAGGGAATGAAGGTCTCTGTGAGGTCCCTGATTATTTTTTTCACCTGAAATTGATCTTTTCTTGAGATTCTCAACAGGACACCTCTGCTATTGTCATGTAGGTCTATAAGATTCTTCTGAGACCCCTCTCCCATTTTTTACTTTCCTTTCAAATCCAGGTCTCTGTGCGGACAAGACCTATTTTCTTGGCTTTCTCAAACATTGATGAGGCAAATTGACATTAAGAAGCATAGGGGCACCTGGGTGGCTCAGTGGTTGAGCATCTGCCTTTGGCTCAGGTCCTGATCCTTGTGTCTTAGGATCCAGTCCTGCATCAGGCTCCACACAGGAAGCCTGCTTCTCCCTCGGCCTAGGTCTCTGCCTCTCTCTGTGTATCTCATGAATAAATAAATAAAATCTTTTTTTAAAAAGGTAACGTAATTTCATTACATAACTAACATTCCTGTAGAGCTTTATAGTTGACACAGTGCTTCATACGCTCTTACTTGAATGGGGAAGGGATCATAAAAATGAAGTGGTTATAGAAATTAACTGAGATAAGCTTCCAGAGTACACATGAATACCACTTAGATGCCTGGCACTCTGCTTTCTTTTAAGTGGTACATAAAGCTGGTTTCTGCCTTCAGGTATCATGGTTGAATGAACCTGTAACAACTACTCACAAACCCTAAAAGGCCTGCTGTTATTTGGCAGAGCTTTGCCTGACCTTCTTTTCCTTTGGAGGACTCCCTGCTTATTGCATTTCTTTCATATGGGAGAGTTCTAAACATTTTATTTATTTATTTGTTATGTATTTTTGTTTTAACTAGGCTCCATGCCCAACATGGGGCTTAAACTCAGGACCCTGAGATCAAGAATCCCATGCTCTACTGACTAAGCCAGCCAGGTGCCCCTAAACATTCTAATTTATTTCTAAAGATAAGAGGAAGGACCTGGAGATACAGATTTAAATTCCTCAGGCCTCCTTGGACCCTAATTATGGTTTTGAATCAACAGGTAATTCTCCATTGGATAATGATCTTGCCCTTCTTGGCTTAGGCCTTCTGCATAAGAACAGTTAGCGCTTAAGTAGCCCTGTATGCTAGTTTATGTTCTACGTGCTTTACATATGTTAAGTCATTTTATCCTCAAAGCAAAGAACTTTGAAAAGCAGTTTCTTCATTTTACCAATAAAAGAAAATGGACTTATCCTTGATTAGGTGATTAGTGGTATAATTCAGTTTCCTAGTCTTAGTTCAGTAAACTAAAAAAAGAGACAGAATTGGGTAGTTTTAAGGCACTTGAACAGAAGATCTGGTATTTAGAAATGCTGGGGATTTAGTGTTTAAATTGCATAATGTTGGTGATATGTTGCCTTTATTGGGTGGCAGGATACATATCCCCCAAATGCTGGTTCTGCATTTGAGGAAACAAATCCTTTGAAGATTCAATATATAAAACTAGAGGTGTTGACCTTAAATTGATATAGCAAGCATTTAGACAACGTTCAAGAAGTAGGTATGTGTAAATTGAAAAGAACATAAGTTAATTTTCCTAATTATACATGATTAGTTTAAGTTTCCATTTTATTTAATTTTTTTGAGAGAAGCAAGATCATTAATTCAGCATTTTAGTAAAATAACTATGAAGTTTCTTATAAAGTCCATCTCAGATTATATTTACTGTAGACATTTTTCCTACTTTTCAAATTTAAATATTGTGCCAGAAGATTTAACTGTCTTATAAAGCATCTGTATATGTAAGGTTAAACTGTAAGAATTATTCATGTTTAAATCATTTATGGATACTTTTTTTTTTTTTTTTGCTTCAGGCTATTTTGGACATGACATATTTTGAGGAGAACAAACTAGTAGATGAAGATTTTCCTGAAGACTCTTCACAGAAAGTTAAAGAGCTGATCAATTTTCTTTCAGAACCAGAAATTTTAGTTAAAGAAAATAATATGCATCCAAAAGTAAGTTTTGCATGCTTGTGAATTATAGTGGAATGGTGCTAATTCTTGCTGTATTGCTCTTTGGAGTCTAATTTTTTCTTCTGGAATGTATCTTTGTCTCTGTCTTAAATTAAGATTGAAGGAGGAATATATGAGAGTTTTAATGCTTCAGACCAACATCTTAACTAAAGTATAACATATATGTTTCAGAATATTTGCATGATGGAATTGTTTTGGAATTAATGGTGGCCGATCATTTTCTAAACACAGATATTTGCTGTTTCTGTTCCCTTTACTTTTGCTGGTGCTGTTTTCTTAAAGGTCCCTAGTGATCTAATTAACCACATCTCTTGTCCTTTTTACAGTCTTCTTCCCCCTGGATATTTGCTGTCTTCTTTCTCATTGATTGCCCCATCCCGCTGAGGTCCTGCATGCTCCTTTCTCTTCTTGTCTCAGAGCATTGCTCTTGCTCTTCCCCAGTCATCTCCTCCTCTCCCATCCTGGAAAGATAGGCCTTCACCAGTGATCTTCTTAATCCTTTGATCGTCTCTGTTCTGTCTTCATAACTTGTTCACATGCTTTTTACTTTCCTCTCTGTTTAGATGATTCCAAGATTTTTGTGTCTAGCCTTAGGTACTCTTTTACGCAAATAACTCTTTAACTGCCTTTTGGCTCTCTTTACTTAGATTTTTTTTTTTCTTTATGTGTTTATCAGGGGATACTGAGGGGATGCTGACTGTAGGAACACGTAATCCCAAGTTTTAAATGATACAACACAGTAAAAATTTGATCATCATATATTTTTTTATAGTGATAGAGAGTGAAATCACAAAGGCCTCATTTTAAGAAGTTTGACTCAGGAAGCAGTATTTTTTTTAAGATTTTATTTGAGAGAGAGAGAGAAAGGGAGCTTGAGCAAGCACAAGCAGGAGTGGGGGGGCGGGTGCGGCAGAGGGAGAGGGAGAAGCAGGCTCCCTGGCCATTAGAGAGCCCAACACAAGCCTCGACCCCAGGACCCTGGGACCATGTCCTGAGCTGAAGGCAGATGCTTAATGGACTGAACCACCCAGGCTCCCCTAAAAGTTTGATTTATTAAAACTGTTTTTGTATATATTTTTTCATTATTTTATTCTAGCAGTAGTACAAATAAGTGTGATCTTGTTTCAAGTAACATATTTCTGAAAAGTTATCCTTTTTTAAAATTTATTTTTTATTGAAGTATTGTTGGCATACAATGTCACATTGGTTTCAGGTATACAAGATAGTAAATTCAACTACTCTGTATGCCATGCTACGCTCATAAGTGTAGCTACATCTTACAAGGCTATTACGATATCATTGTACCTTTTTTCTCCTGTGATTTACTCATTTCATAACTGGAAGCCTATACTCACCTTCACCATTTCACCCATCCTTCTGGCAACCATGAGTTTTTTTCTCTGTATTCACGAGTCTGATTCTGCTTTGTGTTTGTTTTTTATTCATTTACTTTTTAGATTTCATATATAAGTTAAATCATATGGTATTTGTTTTTCTCTGACTTATTTCACTTAGTATGATACTGTCTAGGTCTATCTGTGTAGTCACAAATGGCAAGATCTCCTTTTTTATGGCTGAATAATAATCCTTTGTATATATACACTACATCTTTACCACATTTATCTATTGATGGACATTTGGTTGCTTCCATATCTTGGCTATTGTAAGTAGTGCTCAATAAAGGTAGGGGTGCATGTATTTTTTCAAATTAGTCTTTGTTTTGGGTAAATACCCACTAGTGGATCATATGATAATTCTATTTTTAATTTTTTGAGAAACCTTCATACTCTTTTCTACAGTGGCTGTACCAGTTTACATTCCCATTCACAGTGTATGATGGTTCCTTTTTCTCCATATCCTTACCAACACTTGTTATTTCTTCTTTTTGATTCTAGCCATTCTGACAGGTACAAGGTGATATCTTACTGTTTTGATTTGCATTTCCCTGATGATTAGTGATTGTGAGCATCTCTTCATGTGTCTTTTAGCCATCTCTGCATGTCTTCATTTGAAAATGTCTATTCAGGTCCTCTGTTCACTTTTTGATCAGGTTATTTGGAGGTTTTTGGTGTTAACTCATAGATTTTTTATGTGTTTTGGATATTAACCCTTTCTCAAATACATCATTTGCATATATCTTCTCCCATTCAGTAGGTTGCATTTTCATTTTGCTGATGACTTCTTTTGCTTGGAGAAGCTTTTTATTTTGGTGTAGTCTCAGTAGTTTATTTTTGCTTTGTTTCCCTTGCCTCTGGAGACATACCTAGAAAAATGCTACTAAGGCCAATATTAAAGAAATTACTACCGATGTTTTCTTTTAGGAATTTTATGGTTTCAGGACTTACATTTAGATCTTTGATCCATTTTGAGTTTATTTTTGTTTATGGTGTAAGAAAGTCTATTTTCATTCTTTTGCATGTAACTGTCCAGTTTTCCCATACACTCACTGAATGAAAAATTATCTTTTTAATCAGATTTTAGAAAACTTCTATTTTAGTTTTATTAGAATTAACTACTAAAATACTGAAACATTATTTTCTAAAATATTGCAAATAGGAGTACTTTAAATTTCATGTAGCAATAGATTTCTATACTTCTGATTCCAAGTAAGGCATTCATGTGTAAGCACCTAAGTAAAGAGGAGATTTTATGAAATGAAAGCGTTTTGAATTGCTCCATATTTTGAAGTTTTGATTTTTATAGATGTGAGGTTTTTTGTTTTTCGTTTTTTTTTAGCTATGTTTTTGTTGTATTTCAGCCGTGCGATTTGCTTGGGGATGAACTCCTGGAATGTCTCTCTTGGAGACGGGGAGCCCTACTCTATATGTATTGTCATTCTCTGACCAAAAGGAGAGAGTGGCTCACAAGAAAGTCCAGTTTGCTTAAAAAGGTAAAAGGGCATTCCTTATACATTTTTGATCATTGACATTTATAGGTTTCAAAAAGCTGTCTTTGATGTAGTAAGAATGCTGGGTTTATATTCCAGATCTTTTACTTACTAGCTATGTATTCTTAAACAAATTGGAATTATTGAGAAGATTTAAATAAGATAACATGTGAAAACCTATGTAAACTGGGAAGTTCTATGTGTTTTTTTGTTTTTTTTTTAAGTTTTGGATTTTTACCTTTTAAAATACAAGCTAGACAGTCTATTAATTTTATTAGGCCTAAAGAAACAGACCTGATGAGCCTCTCTCTGTCAGCAGATCACTCATAAAGAACCCCATGACCCTGCTGCTAGAACAGTGTACCCCTTGGATTCATCTTGACTCTTGTGACCAAATCAGTAAATCTTAGCGTTAAGTATCACTAAGGAGTCTAACTTGAGTTGATTATATGCATGCTTTATGTACGCCTGGAAGTGAGAGGTCACACAAAGTTTGATCATAATACTTCTAAATTATAATAAGTGCGTATATATATTTTAATAAATACTTATTGAACGCATCTTTATTATCTTTATCCTTTTCTTCCTCTGATAATGTTTTCGACAGGTATATTACTGAATCATGTGTTCTTGGTTGATTTATTTTCCCCCATACTATTTTGCTACTTGGCGTATTTGGGAAGGTTACATTTATAAAAGTTTTGGGGGTAGTGGGTCCTTCTACCATGGTAGTATAATAACCATAAGGTATGTCTGCATATTAGCCAATTTTCTCTTAAGTAAGGAATGGGGAAAAAATTGACACTTAAAGTTTCTACAGCTCTGCATATAATACTTGCAATTTTTGGTTTTGACTTTTATTTAGTACCTTATTGATGGAATCAGTTACTTGCTACAGATGCTAAATTATCGGTGTCCTATCCAGTTAAATGAAGGAGTTTCTTTCCAAGACTTAGACACAGCTAAATTACTGAGTGAAGGTAATGTGATTTCTTTTTGAAGTTTTCTGTTTTAAAGGTTTTTAAAAAGTTTTAAGTTTATTAGACTTACCTCTGATTTAAATGAATTTGGAGTTACATTATCTACCAAAAAATAATAAAAGGGCTTTAAAAAAATCTAAATATCTTTTAATGTAATACAGAAAAATACTGCTAATTTCTCTTTAGAAATTCTGGGAGAATTATATATCATGTTGCTTTTATTTTGTATCCCCACATAGCCCCCATTCAAGCACTAGATTCAGCTACTTGAAACAGATTGGAAGTAACTTTTAAACAAGTAGAAATTTACTGCTTTTTCACATAAAAACAGTTCAGAGCTGGTTATGGTGGCACAAGGCATTATCATGTTCTACCTTTTTTCTCCATCATCTTCAGAATGGTAGCCTTACAGCCTCCGGGAGGCACTTTATATAGACTACCATGTAAACAGTTCTTCCCAGAGCTGTGCAACATGAATCCCTGTTGAGGATAATGCATCCTCAGTGTCTATGCATCCCCAGTGTCTCAGGATGCTCCTGGAGCTTCTTTCATCTCACCTATGTTTCACTCTCTAGGGATGGCAAAAGAATGTTTCTTTCAGCTAAATCTTCTCCTTTGGAGCAACCATCTTAGTTTCTGACACTTCAACTTCCACCTACATTTCACTGGCAAAAATTTAATCACATGGCTTCATACATGTACAAGGGAACCTGGATGTACAGGATAGCCCTTTACCTAATACATTGCCATCCCAAATAAAATTGTCTCTTAACTGAGACAGGAGGGAGGAATGAGTATTGGGTGTCAACTGTTAGTTCCTGTCATAAATATCTATGCACTTAAAAATGTTAGGAACTGGATATAGAGTATCACTGAGTTTTAGACTGAGGTATAGGAGGGAAGAACCACTTATTTTTACCATCTTTTTAAGTATATATTGATTATTTTTCTTTATTAGTTTCTGTAGGCTTTTCCATTTTATTTGAAAACATTGCCTAGAAAAAACAGCATGATTTAAGTATCATTAACATATGACTGGCTCCTGAAAGGTATTACTTTCAGTTAGTTCAGGCAAGTAGCTTATCCTAAAAATTGTGCATACCAAATGCTACTCCAGTGATCATGATGTTTTGACAAACATGGGGTATGATGATTTATTTGTAGGAAGTATTTCTTTCAGACAACTAGTAAAGTGATTAGCTGCACTGACAATTGCCTTTCTAAAGTCTTCTCACCCATCCACATGGGTTGATATAAAAGGAAAAGCAGGGATGGGCACCAAAGCCTATTTAGAACCAAAGAAAGTAGCAAGAGTCACCAATTTCCCTTATTCTCCCATTTCCAGTTATAGACTAAGATATTTTTATGGCCTGGAATGTTCTCTTCAGGATGTTTTATGTACTTATGTCCTCTCTTAAATCATAATTTGATTGCACTAGTCCCTAGCTTCCACTTCTTCAAGAGGAGAATCAAAAGGGATAGGCCTCCTTTCCAGAAAAAAGAAAACAGTATCTGCTGCCTAGCAGTTTTGCCAGGGCCAGGTCCCTCTTCTGGTGTTGGCTTCTTGCTCTCATCTAAAGCAGTTGCTCCTCCCTACTCCATTTCTTTCAAGATGAGAAGCCAAAAAGCATATCTTTCAGAGGCCAAATTACTCCTGAGACTCCATCAGGGAGGAGGAAGCATAATTCTGAATAATCCTTAATATTAATTTTTAAAAGTTCAATAATTGCCAAAGTATTTTTGTGGCCAGATCTTAATGATAATTTACCCAAATTCAGGTAAAACTCAAAGCAGTGTATAGTTAGTGTGATTTTTATTTCTTTTTCCAAGGTGAGATAATCATTTTGTCTTCTGAACATTACTTGCATGCCATTAAATTTTCAGCTTTTAAAAATAACCAAATAATATATTCAATAAGCCTCTTTATGTCATTTCTGAGTGTCTTTCTTCTGTGGACCCTTATTAAAATAGCTTTGTCAGAATAACCCTGGAGTCAAATGGATTAAATCAAAGTACGATAGAGCTTTGCACACCCTTAGCTTATGACTTTTTTTTATACCATTAAGGACCTCCCCTGCTGCCTTCTCAGCAGCATTCTGGCTCATAGTGTAACCCAGAACTGGATTTTAGATCCCTGAAAGGAATACCTCAGAACTACCATCTTACTAATTGCCTAGGTAGCTTGTTAAAAATGAACAGATTTCTGTGTAACACACGCAGGGTCAGTTCAATATATGGAGTCTGGGAATCCGTTTTTATTTATTTTTTATTTTATTTATTTTTAAGATTTTATTCATTTATTCATGAGAGATACAGAGAGAGAGGCAGAGACATAGGCAGAGGGAGAAGCAGGGATTCTATCCCCAGACCTGAAGATTACACCCTGAGCCAAAGGCAGACCTCAACCGCTAAGCCACCCAGGCATCCCCAGGAATCCATTTTTAATAAGCTCCCATAGTACAATGCAGCCAGATTTTAGATACCACTATTCCTAGGGAAAATCAATCTGGCCACCTTCTCCCCCCCCCCCCCCCCCATGGAAGTCCTCTTTCTGCCCTCATTCTCACTTCTTGGGTTATCCTCCTCCTCCTTCCCTGCACCCCCACCCCCCCCCAATAATCACATGCATTTCACCAAGTGCACTGACTTGCATAGTATGAAGTGAATATTTTATTGGAAACCATGCAGAGCATTAAGAGAAAAAATATCAAGGAAAGTTCATAGCAGCAAAAAGACTATAGAAAGTAGTGAAATCCTTGGGGAAGTTGAAAGGGAGAGAGTGCCTAATTTACATTGTTCATCTCTTCTGTTGATACTTACCTACATTACTTTAGCATAGTCTCTGGATCAGCAGCGTTACTCTAAGTGCTAGGACTTTGTTAAAAATGCAGATTCATAGACTCAATCCCATATCCAAATCTGAATCTCTAGAGTTTGGGGGTTCAGCAACCAACATGTTAGCCTGTCCAGGTAATCCTAATGTAGGCTCAAGTTTGAGAACAACTCTTTAGCATATAGCCATTCACTCTCTCTAGTAACATTTTTCCATAGGATATCTGTGCCCCTGTTCAGCAGTCACTCCTGGTTAATATAAAGACTGAGGTTAACTTAGACTTGGGCAGAGATTGGATCCTAGATATCCCCAAGGCAAACACTCCTCTCACCCTTCCCAAGTGGCCTCACTTTGTGGAAAATACTTTTACTCTTCTTCCCAAAGCTCTAGCCTGCTTAAAAGTTCATCCTTCCCTCCATTTTAGTTTCTATCTTTTTATTACCCTCAGCCATTCTTTTGAGGAATAACTAGACAGCGTATAGGATCCCACAAATAAAAAGGATATGCATTCAACAAAATGCCATATCTAATACAAAATGTAATTCTGAATGACATCTAATGTAACCTTCTGAGGCTTATGATCTTTTAACTAAAGGAATAGTGAAGAGAAATGATTATATTTATTAATGTTTATAGATTATTTTTATAACAATAATGTTTATACTTCTATAGTACATAACACTGTGAATTATGCATTCACAGAAAGCATAATTAGTGTAGCCTATCATTTTCATGAATGCAAGCCTCAGATTCTGCTCTTAAATGACTGTTTCTTTATTGTTGGTTTAATGAGTCATCTCTCCTGCTAAGCCTGTTCTTTCTCTTGGTACTGCTTAGAACCTGAATTTGAGATAAAGAAAAGGGCTAAGCTGTAGGAACAAATTCTGAGATTATACAATCCTTGCAGTAGATTCAAGACATAGACACTATGCTAGTTTTGAAAGTTGGATTGTTCTTCTTATTTTGTATCTCTAGTACCATTATAGTCATTTCTGATGAGCCATATTAGATGAGCAACTAAGATTATGGTACTCATTGATTTGAGGTAAATTTTTCTAATCATTCATAAGAATAAATCATTATTTTGTATTCTAGCAGCTTTAAGAAGTTAGGTAATCATGTATTTTAATAGCATTCTGTGGTTTCTAAAACTTATATATATTTTTATTTATGTATTTCTTACAACTCCATGAAATAGGAGAGTGTGCAGAATCTCATTTTTCAGATTTGCAAACTTAGGCTCAAAGTTGCCCAAAATCACAGTCAATAATTTATACCCAGATCTTTTGATTCTGGTTCTGTTTGTCTGTCTACCAAATTAATATACTCTGTGCCATAAATATTTAATTATATAATTACTTTATTTCATAATAAGAATGCTTTTAACTCTTGACAATCCTCCATTATATTCCTTTTATCTGAGAACATAAAGCATCTCAGATATGTAATTTAGCATCTTCGTTAATTTAGAATTATATGGCCTCTTAGGGTCATGTTTATGTCTGTTAAATTTCTGTAGACTCTTCTAGAAATACAAGAGGTGTAGATTACTTGACTGGAACTGTATCACTGATCCTAGAATATACCCCAAAATAAAAGTTGTGTTCATGGATGAGATTCAGGATTTCTAAGTGTTCTGAAATATATGGAAAATTTTGGGTGTATATTCTGGGAAAGGTTCCATTGATGATATTAGTTTCTCAAAGAGGTCCTAAAGAGAATCCCAAAAAGGTTAAGAACACAGTGACCTAAATAATTATTTTTTTCCTGTTTTTTTTTTTTTTAGGGGGTGGGGTAATGGACCTCATATAATAGAGAAATGCCAGTTACATGAGAAATGTATTAGTGATAATTTGGCTTTTCTAGTATAACTGTTAAATGAGAAGAAAAATGCTTAATGATGTAAAAGAAATTTATTAGAATTTGAATAACCAGGGTTTCTTTTTAAACATTTAAATTCTAATTTCTCAACTTAAATGATTTTCCCAGGAATATTTAGTGACATTCATTTGCTGGCTATGATGTACAGTGGAGAAATGTGTTACTGGGGATTAAAGCATTGTGCAGATCAACAGCCAGAAAATCACGAAGTGGATTCTGGTGTTTCTGGAGCAAGCTATATGACACAAAAAGAACCATTGGATTTCCGAGAAGTAGGAGAAAAAATTTTGAAAAAGTATGTATCTGTGTGTGAAGGACCCCTGAAAGAACAAGAATGGAATACAACAAATGCAAAACAAATTTTAAACTTCTTTCAGCATCACACTAACCAGTAAGTCCATCTATTCCTTTTCAAACAGGAAAACAAAAAAAAAAACCCATGAAATGGAAATGTTCCAGAAAAGAAGATATATTGACACTGAGTTTAAGAATGTTACACTACATAAAGATATCCAACGTGGTTTCCTGTTTTTAAATGCCATAAGCATCTTTCAGTATATATTTTTAAATCTATGAAGGAACGATTCTTTAATTTTTAAGATGATACGTATGTTATTCTAACTCAGCCTGAACTGCAGATATTCTATAGCTAATACTAAGTAGGAATTCAGTGTAGCTTTACAAATTTTTTTATTACTAGTTAGGTTTTTTTTTTTTTTATTGTGACATAAAATTGACCATTTTATAGATTTTCAGATTATTTTAAAATCTATTTTGAAGTTTGCTATGCTTCAAAGATTAAAATCAAGTCACCTCATTGCTTTAGATATATGCTGTGGATATAAAAATTGGCAAAATAAAAAATTACAACTAGTATTCAGACTCCATTTCCAGAATAAGATAAATAGAAAGATGCCGCAAAACAAATGTTTCATTTTTTTTTATACCATTACTAATGGCATTTACAGTTTTTATGCTATTGGCATCATATAAAAATTTTCAAGCAATTTTCCTATTTTGTTTAAAAGAAAACGGATGGGTTTATCAAATGAGTAATGAAGATGAAACCAAGTTAGGTTAGTCCATCATTAACTCATATGTGTTTAGAATGTACCTTTTCACATATATTGACATTTTAATATTTTTGTCTTTAATAGTAGAGATGAATGATAAAGGCCAGAGAACCTAACTTGCTCTCTTGCTCTCAGTATTTCTGTCTACCTCAACTCCTATGTCATCTTGGGATGATCCTAATACCTTGCTGATATCCTTGACTTCTGCTCCCGTGACTTCATCACATTCCAGAACTTACTCCCATGGCTACACTTTGAATGAATATCACCATCCTGAGTTGCTCTTTCTGAAATCTTAAATTTCAGTAACTGATGACAATTCACATCCTTCTAGCTTTGTACTTATTTTTTTTTTTACTTTTTTCTCCTTTATTTCTGTGCATCTCTTCAGCTTCTTCATAGCCCCTTTCTTTGGACTATTCCTCTTTGTCCTAAACCATCAGCTTCTTTCAGATTTTCTCCTTCCTGATCCAGCCTCATCCTTATAGGGGACACCACAATCCCTTCAGGTCCATTGTCCCTTTGTCCTTCAGTCTAATCATTCTGCAAGTCTCAGCATTGAATTATTCCTGTCACCCATCTTTTTTTGGAATGTTGCATCCCTATGAAGTACATGCAGCCCATCAAAGTGCAGTCCCTATAAGTATCTCAGCTTTAACTTTAGGAGAATCCTCAATATAAGCCTTTTGCTTTTTTCTGGTGTGACTTCTCTCCTTTTCCCATGGTGGCCAATCTAAACCTCTAACTTTCCTCATGTCCTCTGCCCCCTCCCTTAGCTTATGGCTCTTGGTCCTGTCTTAAAGAAGATTAAAACTATAAGGAGTTCAACTTGTATTTCCTGTCTTTGCCCTACTCATTTCCTCCATTTTTAGAAGAAAAGATGTAGCCTGCTTCCTGTTGAAAGTCAATCTCCACCTTTCCTTATTTCCCTTGGGCTTCTTTTTTTGTTGTTGTTTTCCTGCCTGGTTTAGGTATTGTTCTTCCCTAGATATCTGTCCTTTTTCTCTTTATCCTCTCTACCTTTTCCTTTCTCTCTTTTTTTACTTACTCTTAGGTGATGTTATTCCTTGCCATGGCTTTTTCTGACACCTATAATGTTCAACTGACTTCTAGACTTGGAGCTTGAATCCCAGCTTCTGCTCTCTGAGCCTTCTTCCTATAACTGCCTATTAAATATATTCACTTAGATAATTTTAGTAATTTTAAATTCAGTATGTCCAAACAACTAAGCCTCATCTTTAATCTAAAATCCATTTTGGTTTATGTTTTGGTTGTTTTAATCTTTCACAGTGCAGGGCAACAGAGAATGCCATGACCTGGTTACTGTCTACCTTCCCATGTTTATCCCTGTAATGCATCCTGTGTAATCATGTTTTAGTCTAGTGTTCCTCAAACACTTAAAACCCAGGCCCCTATTTGATTAACATTCTGATAGAGCCTCTTGGTACAAGGAAAATCTCTCCCTATCTCTGTCTCCTTGCTTCTCCATACACAACTAAGATTTTTATTTAACATAGCTTTTTAACAATTTTACTATAAAATACCTTTGTGCTTTCTAAGTATAAAGATTTAAATCATTTTTAGTATGGTCTTAGAATACAGATCACCCTCCCTCACCTTACCCTTCTAACCTTCCCCTTTTGGAGCATGGTGATCAGTTGCAAGCACTTTGGTTTCTTTTCTAACGTGCTGTGTGTTTTTCCCCTCAGTACTCTTTGCATTCATTACTTCTGCCTGGAATGCTTTGCCCTTCGTTGTGGCCAAGTGAACACCCATTTATCCTTTAGGACTCAGTTCCAGTGAAACTATCTATAAGGCTTTTTTCAGCTCATTCCACTCAACAGTTTGATGTTCATTTGTTTCTGTTCCCTTAATCTTCCCTCACATGTTAACAAACAGGTAACACTGCTTTATAGTTCTTTTCTTAATGAGTTGGTAAACTCCTTACTTAAAAAAATTTATACTTTGTGCTTAATGATGAGTAGGCCCTTAGTGATTTTTTTCTTTTTTAATTAACAAGAGACCTGGTTCTTAAGTGCCGAACTCTGCACAAAAGGGTTGCTGCTTTTGGATTCCAAACTGCCACACCCTCTATACCAGTAGTTGACAAGGCAAATAAGGAATTACTCCTTAGAGGAGTAAAGTATTACATAGATTTGGAACTTGAGAAAACCGTAACTTTCTCTTCAGAAATGGGAACTTCGTTTTGCCTTCTTGACCCTTGTGAACCATTTGGGTCCCTCACTGGTTGGTGTAGTTCTGAGGGTGCTACCGGGTGCTTTTTGTACAACTTTTCCATCCCTCACATGATTGGAGAATAATTTGTAGACCATAACAGTTAAAATGCTTTTTACTCTGGTGTATTACAAAACAAGGAACAACAGATTTTTTTTACGCATGTGTTAAAGCCTAAGTAAATTCTTTTCATTTAGAATGAAGTATCTTCAAGATAACAAATACTCTACATAAGGAAAGCACTGTAATTCCTTCATCAACAATTATTATGTGCCTCTAGATGCCAGGTTTCATCTTAGGCATTGATGATATAGCTGTGTAAAACACCATCTTTTGGAGTTTATATTCTATTGGGGAAGTTAACCCATTTTAAGAAATAAATTTATAGTGTATTAAGTGGTTAGTGCTATGAAGAATAAAGCAGGGTAAAGGGCTTGTGTGACTGGAAAGTAGTGCTATTTTATTTATCGTGGTTAAGAAGGCACCTATGTACTTTAGGATTAGTGTTTTCAAATTCTATCCCTTTGGTTAAATGCCTTGCACATTCAATACATTCATAAGGTTTCTTTCTTATGGAAGTTCTGATACAGATTAAGGTATGATTCATTACTTAAGACCTTTTTACTTTGATTACATTTAAGATGTTTTCTCCAGTGTGGGCTTTACTAATGAGTGATCACCTAAAGGCCTCATTGTGTTTATTACACTGCGGGGGTTTCTCTCCATTTTGAGTTCTCTGATGGTTACGAAAATGTAAACTCTGTTAAGGGATTTTTTCATAATCCTTAAATTTGTGTGGTTCTTTCCCAGTATGAATTTTTTTTTTTATGTTAAGTAGGCTTTGAAACTTAAAGGCCTATCTGCCTTGTGGCATTTATAGGGTTTCTGGCTACTGTGAATTGTTTGATGCTGATTAAGGTGCAAATCATGACAAGACTTTCTCTCATTCCTTTGCTTACAGTAGAGTGAGATGAGAGTTATGGCTAAAATCCCACAATAAAATTACATTCCTACTTCTACATTTACACTCCCACTGTGGATTCTAGGATGTTCATTAATGTGGGAACTGTGTTTAAAGGTATTCTCAGATTCATTTTAATGGCATTTTTAAAAACCCACAACTGGATGACATCCGAGTTTTGGATTGATAGTCACTTTTCTCTTGGCACTTTCCAGGGTTTCATTTCTGGCTCTAATAAGGATACCTTATCTGCAACAGAATCCAGGATTCTGTAGTTCTCTAGTGTTATTTCCTTATATTATTTTTAACATGATATAACATGTTATTGGAAGTATTATATTAAAATACATTTAATGTATCCACAATTAAAGTATTTGTTATGTATTCATGCTGGTGTTCTAAAGTTTCTGGTTTTCCTACTTCTAGTGAAGATTTCCAAGTAAAATGTTTTGGAGCATATAAAATTTTTTTAATAAAACCATATCCCCATATTTGTATCCTGTTATTTGTTTTCTTTTATATCTGAGTGTTGTGTCAGAATGAAAACTTTGTCAGTTTACTATTGACATTTGAATATTATTTCTTACAGTCCTAATAACTTTCAGATAGAGGGTGTATAGTGGTTAGGAATATGGATTCTGGAGCCAGATATCTGAGGCTGAAGACTAGCCTTGTCATTACCTAGGTATGTGACTCCACATAAATTACTTACCCTTTCTGTACCTTAATATCCTATTATTTAACAAAGGAATAATAGTACCTACTCACAGGTTATTGAAGATTAAATGAGTTAATGTTCAAATTGCTTAATTCAGTTGGGTTAATTCCTAGGATGCTTAGCACATCCGAAGAGCTCAAAAGAGTTATTATTTTCCTTAAGTCTAATTCTGGGTATCAGTTCATCATGCTGGAAAATATAATACTCATCAGTCAGAATAATTGAGTGACAATGGAGATGTATATATTAGGTGGAGTGGTAATGAAGCAAGATTGATAAATTGGTAACTTGAATCAGCTACTGGATACATGGGATTCCATTACATTATTAACTCTCCTATACATGTTAAAATTTTTCATAATAAAAAAATTATAACCCATACATTTATAAATGTTCACATTTCTTTGTAAAAGCTGAGAACCATTTCAGTACTTCATACTTGAATTGAAACACATTTTTTTTTTCTTGTGCTAGTTCTTTCTTGCTCCTAGAAAAGGGAGACGAAATACCATATGGTTAATCTATTCATAGTTCATTCTTGTCTGGACAACCTCATAGAAACAAGCTTGCAATTAATTGGATTAGTTATTGCCCAAGAGCAACAGCATGCAAGAAAAATAATGAAACTTTAAATTCAGATCTCAGAGAACCTCAGTTATCTGGCTTTATTGGATTTCTGTTACTTGACATTGAGATCCCCAGATAGTTCCTTTAGAAGTGTAAATTCAGGCCAGTAAATATTGTGTTCATTATTTTATTTTTTTATTTTTTTATTTATGATAGTCACAGAGAGAGAGAGAGAGAGAGAGAGAGAGAGAGAGGCAGAGACATAGGCAGAGGGAGAAGCAGGCTCCATGCACCGGGAGCCCGACGTGGGATTCGATCCCGGGTCTCCAGGATCGCGCCCTGGGCCAAAGGCAGGCGCCAAACCGCTGTGCCACCCAGGGATTCCTATTGTGTTCATTATTAAGTATTAAGCACTCTGCTTAATATATATGAAGGGACAATGTGTGCAAATAGTATAATGTTAAATATAATTATATATTTAAATATTTGTATATATACATATAACTTACATATATGTTCCTATAGCCTATAGACTTGTTTTATGAAGTTGCTGATCTTCTATTTTGAAGACTAAAAAAGGATTAATTTTTCAAAGTTGATTTGGGTTATATATGACAGACTATTTTGACATTTGAGTTATTAAAACAATGGTGGACGGATGCATTGATTGTGAAATTTAGAATTTCCGTATTTGATACCCTCACAAAAAGAATGGATAATTGCAGGTCCTGGATATTGTATGCAACTAGTGGTTGACAAGGAGTTTAAACCAAATTATGTAGTGATCTATCTATTACGTTCATTCTCAAGAATGGAATTGTATTTTATGAACATTTATTTATTTGAGAGAGAGAGCGCACAAGTGGGGTGAAGGCACTAGGGGAGAAGTGGACTTCCCTGCTGAGCAGGGAGCCTAATGTGGGGCTTGATCTCAGGACTCAAGGATCATGACCTGAGCCAAAGGTAGACACACCCAACCTGACTGAGTTACCCAGATGCCACTCAAGAATAGAATTTTTAAATCCACTGGATTATTTTGAATGTATTTTTCTTTTTGCATGGTATAACAGATGATGCTGTCTTGCTTTTTATTGAATAATCTTAGAAACTTAGTTTTATAACAGATTGAAATAATCCTTTAAGGAACAGAGATGATCTGGCTTTTGAGTATTCTTTGGATTAGATCAAGGTAATCTACTTGAAAATGGATGACAAATAGTACTAAATAAGTATTTGTGTTCTTCTTAACAATAGAGATCATACCCAGTTCAATATAATTCACCTTTGTGGAAAAGAAATCCACAGGCCCCAAAAGGAATTATTTTAAGGTCCCCACTTCAGCAAACCAGGACTTCATACCTAACCTAACTGCAGTTTCAGCCTCCTCAGGAGAGTAACAGTTGTTTTTGTTTTGTTTTTTAAGTAGGTTCCATGCTGGGCATGGAATCCCACAACCCTGAGATCAAGATCTGAGCTGAAATTGAGACTACCATACCACACTTTGCCAACTGAGCTACCCAGGTGCTCCAAGAAAGTAACCTTTTTAACATGGAATTCCTGGTTAGCACTAGGAAATTTACTGATACACCTCTCCCATTCCCCTTAGGAGGATGACCTTGTGTACAACAGTGTACTTTTTGCTAATTTTTTTTTTCCATTTCTTTCTGCCTTTAAAGATTTAATTTTTTTTTTAATTTTTATTTATTTATGATAGTCACAGAGAGAGAGAGAGAGGCAGAGACAGGCAGAGGGAGAAGCAGGCTCCATGCACCGGGAGCCCGATGTGGGACTCGATTCCGGGTCTCCAGGATCGCGCCCTGGGCCAAAGGCAGGCGCCAAACCGCTGCGCCACCCAGGGATCCCTAAAGATTTAATTTTTAAAAAATAATCTCCACGCCTCAAGGTGGGGCTGGAACTTCCAAACCCGAGATCAAAAAGTCACATGCTTCACAGACCGAGCCAGCCTGCGCTCCTCCTCTGCTTTTTTATTTTTTATTTATTTTTTATTTATTTTTTATTTTTATTTTTTTTTAATTTTTATTTATTTTTTATTTATTTATGATAGTCACAGAGAAAGAGAGAGAGAGAGGCAGAGACATAGGCAGAGGGAGAAGCAGGCTCCATGCACCGGGAGCCTGATGTGGGATTCGATCCCGGGTCTCCAGGATCAGGCCCTGGGCCAAAGGCAGGCGCCAAACCGCTGCGCCACCCAGGGATCCCATGCTTTTTTAAATATTAAAAAATACTTATTTTAGAGGATGAGAGGGAGAGGGAGAAAGAAACCCAAGCTGACTCCACATTCAGCCTGAGATCAGGACGCCGAGATCACAACCTTGGCCCAAACCAAGAATCTGCCCCTTAAGCAACTGTGCTACCTAGGTGCCCCTCTACTATTTTATTTTATTTTATTTTATTTTATTTTATTTTATTTTATTTTATTTTATTATTTTATTTTATTTTTTATTTTTTTATTTTTTATTTTTTATTTTATTTATTTTATTTTATATTTTATTTTATTTTTTAATTTATTTTTTAAATTATTTTATTTATTTATTTTATTTATTTTATTTTATTTTTTATTTATTTTATTTATTTTTTATTATTTTATTTTATTTTATTTTTTATTTTATTTTATTTCATTTTTTATTTTATTTATTTTATTTATTTTATTTATTTTATTTTAATTTTTATTTTTTTATTATTATTTGTTTATTACCTTGAAAATCCTTTCTTGTCCTGCAGCTCAGTGGAGCTCCTTTCCATCTGCTTGATGGGATGCTTGCAGTTTCATGAATTGTTCAATAAAGCCAATTTGATCTTTTATACTACTCCGTTGAGGTTTCGTTTTTTAATACCTTTTAATGTGGGCTTATTATGGTAAAGCCTGGACAGTGTAAGTAAAATGGATAACTGTTCTGACAGGTATAAAAAAAAAACAGCAGCAGGATTTCAACAGAAGCATATCTGGTTTCTCTTATTCTAGCCCGATTTCGCTACCCTTTTAGGAGATGCCTCCCTTCAGGAGTTTTTAACCGGGTCTGGACTTTTCTAGAGAGAATACAGAGCCCTCGCCTTGGCATACGGTCATTCGTGACTGGGCCCCTGGCC
Organism: Canis aureus; assembly: GCF_053574225.1. Lineage (NCBI taxonomy): Eukaryota > Metazoa > Chordata > Mammalia > Carnivora > Canidae > Canis > Canis aureus. Next base: position 69,513,967 of record NC_135614.1, on the reverse strand, counting down.
ACCTCTCTGGTCCTGGTTTTGCTGCTCCCGCAAGGAAAACAAACAGTAAATCAGAGACTGATAACAAACAACTGCGCACTGAGCACGGCGGTGGGGAGAAGCAGCCACTGGCCAAGGAGCCCAGAAGGCAGCGGCAGCCGGCGAGTAAGTCGGGCTCGCCTGGGCCCAGACCGACAGGCCGCCTTGGGAGAAGCACGGACGTTACAGACGGGCCGGAGGCTTCACGGCTCCGGGTGAGGTTCGGGGCTTGAGGCCCGACGTGAACGCGCAGCTCGTGAGCGAGCTTCCAGGTCGGGCCCCTCCCGCTTCCCTTCCCGTCCGACCGCGGCCCCGCCGGGAGACGTGGAGGGAGGGAGGGAGGCGCGAGGCGGGAGCGGGAGCGGGAGCCGGAGCGGGAGCGGGAGCGGGGAGCGCGCGTCACCCGCGGCGCGTCCCGGGCGGCGCCGGCGGCCATGGCGGGAAGCGAGCCGCGCTGCGGAGGCAGGTCCCCGCCGCCGCACCACAGCGACTGGAGCCGCCTGGAGGCAGCCATCCTCAGCGGCTGGAGGAACTTCTGGCAGTCGGTGGGCAAGGAGAGGGCGGCGCCCAGGGCCTCCCAGGAGGAGGCGGGTGAGGAGGCCAGCGCCCTGACGAGGCTGCCGGTGAGTGGCGGCCGCCGGCCGCGGAGGACCGAGGGGCCGGGCCGGGCCGGGAGGGGGCGCCCCGCACGGGCGGCCTCGGGGCGGGGGGGCGGGTCGCCGTGCCCGGGTCCGCGTCGGTCCCCGTCCTGCAGCCGGTCCGGCGGGGTTGTCACCTGGCGGCAACAGTTGGCCAGAAACGCCGAGGCGTTGACCTCTGACGCTCCGCCGCCGGGTCGGCGGCCGCGGTCAGGTCACCCTCGGCTCTTCTACCCCCAAAACAAGTTTTGGCTCTAGAAGGCCCCCGCCCCGAACGTCAGGCTAGGGAAATAGACCCCTGCGGACTTCCTGGGCGGCCTGGGAAAGCCTTCGGCGACCGCGCTCAGCCTCTTTATCTCAGTTCGACGTACCGAACCCCGCAGTGCGAGGATAGGGCGGCTGTTGCCTTCGCGCGTGTTTCAGGTAACCCCACTCGGCTTAGGGGCAGCCGGGGGGCTCCGCGGCTCAGCGCCGCCTTCGGCCCAGGGCGTGACCCGGGTCACAGGTCGGGCTCCCTGCGTGGGGCCTGCTTCTCCCTCTGCCTGCGTCTCTGCCTCTGTGTCTCTCATGAATAAATAAATAAAATCTTAAAAAAAAAAACAACCCTCACATTTAATTGACAATGACTGAGTTAAAAGTGCCTCAAGCTAAAACAAACCGCATCACTCTTTGTTAAACTTTTTTTCAGGCAGAGGGGAAAATGGACAGAGGAGAAATTCTTAGAAATTATTCAAATTCTCTATGTCAACTGGACTTGACACATTCTTCTCATGTCTATCAGATTGGAAACTGCTGTTCTTTGAAATACGGGTTTTATAGGGGAACTCAGATGGCGGATTTACTCTTTGATTAGAACTAATGACAAAATCAGAAGTTTGTCAGCTTGATAAAGGTATTATTTTGAAGACTAGATTATTTCCTTCAGTGATTTGTTCAAATAAATGGTGTGGCAAAATACCCAGGAGGGGAAATTGAAGGACTTGGTTCTTGTGCTTGAGAAATACCAGAGCAATGATTGGTCTTTAATGAGTATTTCAGTGTGTCAGCAATTAAATGTTCACTATGTTCCTCTTTTGATGACAGGAAAATAACTTCGGAATGATAGATTTAATTATGAAAATACTGTTAAGTTGATCTTTATTATCTAGTGTGATTCTTTATTATTTTTGAAATTCATTATGGTATAATTAGTAAAAAGGCAAACTGCTCAGTTGACCTTTGGATCCCTGCTTTAATAGAATAATTATAACTTATTATCAGAAAACAATTTTCAAGATAAATTTTTCATCCCTCTTACGGATTTGCTGTTTCTATTTCAGATTGATGTGCAGTTATATATTTTGTCATTTCTTTCACCTTATGATCTGTGTCAGTTGGGAAGTACAAGCCATTATTGGAATGAAACTGTACGAGATCCAATTCTGTGGCGATATTTTCTGCTCAGAGATCTTCCTTCTTGGCCTTCTGTTGACTGGAAGTCTCTTCCAGACCTAGAAATCTTAAAAAAGCCTATATCTGAGGTCACTGATGGTGCATTTTTTGACTACATGGCAATGTAAGTATCTAGGTTTATGAATTAAAAAGAAGATTCCAAATTTGACTGTATTACAAGTCATTGGTTTAAATTAGTCTTGACTCTGCCACTAATTTATTTCATATAATTTGGTTGTAAGTGTTCTTTTATAAAATTTGGGGATTAAGTTAAATGACCTCCTTCATAGGACTCTTTCAGTTTTCACATTTTATTTGCCTGTGGTTCCTGACTCTAGAGTATTTGAATAATTGTAGATAGTTCATATGCCAAGAAATAAAATTGTTCTTAAAAGTTTCATCATCTTTAGAACATTTGTCATTTTCTTTTTCTTTTCTTTTCTTTTTTTTTTTTTTTTTTTTTTTTTTTAATTCATGAGAAAGAGAGAGAGGCAGAGGCATAGGCAGAAGGAGAAGCAGGCTCCCTCTGGGGACCCTGATGTGACACTCAGTACCAGGACCCCAGGATCATGACCTAAGCCAAACGCAGATACTCAACCACTGAGCCACCCAGGTCCCCATATTTGTCATTTTCCTAAATAGTGACTACTTTTCTGTATCCAAAAAAGGAATGATCAGTGATTGGAGACCAGTTCTTTGGCAGGGAAGAAAATCATTCTCAAGGTTCTGGGAAATAAGATTTTATTATCACCCAAAAGCATTGACACTTTTAAATATCATGTAGCTGAGTGAATAGTGTTGTTGAGCAACTATAGTATATTAGATTCCATGAGGGATGCTTTATGTTTGTTTACTTATTTAGTCATCTCCCAATAAGGGATTATCTCTGTTACAGATAGGGAATTGAGGTTCAAAATGGTTATGGATTTGCTTAAAGTCATGTAGCTTATAAGGCACTGTTCAGATTGGAATCTTATCTTGCCACCTTAAAAACATATAATGTCATTGGATCTGTATGTAACCTACTTCATTGAGGGCCCCAAATTTAAGGCATTGTAAATAAATTAAAAGAATATTTATGTTTTAGGTAAGAATGGTTTTGCTCTGCTAGATTTAGTACCTAGATTCAGGATTTTTTTTTTTCATATTTTATTTGAGTAATTCACATCTTTCCTTATTCTAATCTAAATACTTAGTCTTGTGAGACTACTTGATTAAAATGTGTGTAATATGTTATAAACAATTTCAGTAAGTGCTGTTGTACTCTTACTTGCTGGTTGTTACTTTTGCATTATCTTACATAGCCGACCATAGCATCAAATATATCATGCTGTAGAGCCAACTTTCCTCCAGGAATAGTTAATAATCATAGTAACTATTCATGATCATATAAAGTATTTTTATTGAAATATAATTAACATACAGTCTTATATTAGTTTCAGATATATAATATAATGATTCAACAATTCTTTGCATTTCTCATGCTCATCACGATAAGTGTACTCTTAATCCTGTTTTATTATCACTCACACCCCTACCAATCTCACCTCTGCTAACCACCCGTTTGTTCTCTGTATTTAAAAGTTTTTCTCTTTTTTCCTTTGTTCACTGTTTTGTTTCTTAAATCATAAATTTCTGATCCTTATAACCCTGGGTTAATTGTTATTGCTTAAATAATGCAGATGAAAAAACTGCTTAGCCAGATCTACCTAGCCTCAAAGTTGATTTTTTTTTTTTTCCTTCTTGAATTACAAGGTTCCTATATAAAGATCATTGTATTGTTAGGCTAGTAATTATCTTAACCAGCTTGACTTAGTTAAAGGGCTTTAGGTTTTATTTTGAGTACTGTGTTTTAATTTTTGATAACATGTAGAATTGGTAATTTAGTAATATATAGCTATTGAAAGAAATTGCATGATCTTTTTCACATGGTTCTTAGTTTGCTAGATTATCTTTAAGGAACATTTAAGCCTCCCTGTATATTTAACACTTATTAAACCATTACATTTGAGACTGTTAATAGGAGTACTTAAGAAATTTGGTTATATTGGTGGCTTTAGTAATTTCTATCTTTTCTTTCTTTTTCACCTCTAGAGACATTTATGCTAATTCTCTATATAGTTTACTATAGGGTTTCTCAATCTTGGCACTATTGACATTTTAGACCCAAGTATTTAGACCAACTCTCCTGTGCACTGTAGGATGTTTAGCAATATCCTTGACCTCTGTCCATTAGATATGCCAGCAGCACCACCCACTGACCCCCCAGTCATAATGACAAAAATGTCTGCAGACATTGCCAAATAAATGCTCCCTTGGGGTGGGGAGGCAAAATCTCCCCAAAATGATGAGAATCACTACTCTATGTAGTGAATTTTTATGACTGAAACAAATGTTAGACCACGAGAGAAAATGTTCCATGAGAAAATGAAAGATTAGAAAGTAAATAACCACTTCCTGGGGAAGACTTCCTCAACATTTGGACCACTTCTATTCTCAGAGTGCCTTTGCTTTTTCTTTTTATGACATCCGGTATACATGTTATAATGTGTATGTCCTCTACTTTCCTCCATGAGGATTGGAACTGTATTATTGTATCTCCTGTGTCTAGCATGTTCTCAATAAACTATATATTGTTAAATGAATAACTGGCTATGTTTTTTTCTGTGTTAATTTTCTAATTTGACAATTTTATACAGCTATAAGATGTGCTGTCCATATACAAGAAGATCCTTGAAATCTAGCCGTCCTATGTATGGAGCTGTCACATCATTTTTACACTCATTGATCATCCAGAATGAACCACGATTTGCTATGTTTGGACCAGGTTTGGAAGAACTGAATACGTCTTTGGTGTTGAGCTTGATGTCCTCTGAGGAACTTTGCCCAACAGCTGGTTTGCCTCAGAGACAGATTGATGGTAATTTTCATGTTAATCTATAGTACATAATAACCAAAATACTTTGAGCTTGACATAAATGTTAATAGATTAATTTTTAATTAACTTTTTGATGTAATGAAATATAGTAATTTGGTAAATAGGAGCTCCTCCTCCCCAGATCCCAGTGGGCTAAAAGAATTGATTTACTTTTTACGAGAGGTGAACTTCCTCTTATTTATTCAAATTTGTGTAATATAAGATTATATGAAAAAAAAGGACAAAAAAGAAAAAAAAAAGATTATATGAAGGTAAATTATATGTTATCAAGACGTTTGTACAGTACTTACATATTTTAAAAGAATATTATTATTTTTTTTAAAGATTTCTTTAATTTATTTATTTATGATAGTCACACAGAGAGAGAGAGAGAGAGAGAGAGAGAGAGGCAGAGACATATGCAGAGGGAGAAGCAGGCCCCATGCACCAGGAGCCCAACGTGGGATTTGATCCCCGGTCTCCAGGATCACGCCCTGGGCCAAAGGCAGGCGCTAAACCACTGCGCCACCCAGGGATCCCTTTAAAAGAATATTAACAGCAAAAACCATTCAGTGTCTACTGTGGGCAAAGTACTTTGATATATATTGGAATTTTTAAAAAGAGCTAAATTAACACCTTCCTCTTCTTTCTATGAAAACAGTAATCATGTAGTTAGTTGGCAAGCAGGAGATGTAATAAATAAAAGGTAGTAGTGTAATCTAGCTTATACTTTGCTTATTCATTTACTGAAAGCACCTATTAGATGCGAGAGGTACAGAGATTTAAAACAAATATCAAGAATTTTGTCTGCCCTGAAGATACTTGGTCTAGATAAGGACAAAGATAAATATATAGGTAATTAGATATGGTATAATTAGTTCCTGGGTAGAAAGGGTCAAAGAAGGCTCTACGTTGAACATGATGCCCTATTTGAGTCATTAGGATGAGTTAAAGTAGGCCACTAAAAGGGGGAGGGGGAGAAGTATTGTGAGCAGTGAGAGCTACATTTCTAAAAGCACAAAGATGTGGATACATATGACACATTTGAAGTAGTTCTATGTGTCTAGAGTGGGGCTAGATGAAAAGACATGTATATGCCATGCTTAAGCATTTGGAAGCTGTTGAAAGATTTTAAAGAGATGTAAGATGATCAAGATTTCATTTGAGGAAGATCTGGCTCCTGAGTGGAAAATTTATTACAAGAGGCTATTTGACCATAATATCATGAAAAAATATGAAGCATGCAGTATTGGCCTAAATATGTATTAGCAGTATTTCTGATGTGGTTTTCCTATTGGATGATAGTGTCATTCACTAGGATAAGGAGGAAGAGAAACTTTTTGAGGGATCTTTATAGGGAGAATGACAGCTACTCTTTGGAATATGCTGACTTTGATAACTCTGGGAGATATAAGTAGAGATGTCTGCTATAAGCAGTCCACTTGAATGGAAACTCCATTAGCACAAGAGTCTTACCAGCTTTATTCTTAGCTGTGTGTTTGGTGTCAGGCATATAGTAGGCACTCTATAGATTTGGTAAATAAAAGAGCAAATGACTTTGTGGATTACTCTATGCATCCAGATCTCAAGAGCAAGATCTGGGTTAGAAATCAAGATTTGGGAATCATGGTGTCCACGTGGACTTGGAGTTTCTGAGGATGAAAAGAAATACTGTGAACCAGGTGCTGAAATCTTCAGTGAATGTTTGAAGGAAGAGGTTATTGAAAGGAGACTCATAAATAATGAGGTTGAAGAAGGGGAGATGGTACTGCAGCTGAATGGTGTATCTCAAAGAGATGAAGTTTTGGGAGGGCTGGTGAGTAACAGGACATAGCTCTGAGGAGTAAAGAGAGCATCGACCCTACATTTGCATCCTAAAATGTGGAAGAATAAGCAGTTTTGTTACTTGAGAGTACTGCAAGAGAAGCAGCACCTAAGGGTAGGCCAGTTCAGGTAAGGCCATGAAGTAGAACACCTAAAGAAGAGAGGTTTGGGATATGGGAAAATTTGCTGATCATGAAGTGCAAATTTTATTCTACAGACAACAGAAGTGATTGTTCATAAATGTCATTTTAATTATGCCTCAAACCCTGCAAGATCAGGGAAGAATGAGGGGATGGGGGCTGGCAAGGTGGTACAGAACAGTGTGAAGATCATATTGATTGGAGGTTAGATGTGTTGAGAGGATAATCTCTGGAAGTTAAACTGATGAAAACAAAGAGATATAGTTGAATTTGTCTCTGTGATCTGTTTGAGGAGTTTGTGCAACAGACCTGGTGGCCAGGAGATCAGAGTCATGCTTGCAGTTCCACCTACCAAGATTTCTGCATATATGTTGCCTGGAATGGTGACATAAGATGGCATGACAGGTTTATTTAAACAACTAGATTGGTTATGATGCAGGTAGTAAGGGTATAAAAAGTGGAATAAGATTATATTAAGTTGTTTTTGAAGAGCAATGGCTTTGAAGGAAAGAAAAATAATTAGGTAGGCATTTTTAAGCCAGAAGAAGAGTGGACAGTAGGGTAAAAAATGGATGTAGGAGACTGGTTAGAGTGATTGCGAAAGTCCAGGTGAGGTTATGATTTTAGACTAAAAGAGGAATTGAGGATGGAGAGAAGTAGGCAGATCTAAAAGGGCATTTATATGAAAAAAAAAAAAATAGAGCCATGGAAGAAAGAAGGATCTTTTCATGAGGTAAGAGTGTTAGCCCCTGAGTGTTAACACAGCCAAAGAAGGGAAGAGATTAAGAAAGGACAAATAAGAGTGTTGAATAATTCGGTTAAATAATCAGCTTCAGTAAGAAGCTAATATTTAGTATGTGTTATTTACCAGTCACTCTATTAGGAGTTTTACATGTATAATCTCATTTAATGTTATAGTATCTCTAAGAAGTATGTATTATTTTATATATTTTTTAAAAATTTATTTATTATTAGAGAGTGCAGTGGGAGGGGCAAAGGAAGAGGAGCAGGGAAGAGAATTAGAATTCTCTAGCGGACTTCCCACTGAGTGCAGAGCCTGATGTGAGGCTCTATCTCACAACCCTGAGATCAGGACCTGAGCCGAAATCAAGAGTTGGACACTTAGCTGAATGAGCCACAGGCACTCTATATTCTTGCTGTATTTTGATGTCAAAACTAAGGCTCACAAAAAATGACAGTGTGCCAAATTCAAGAGTATAGCCCAAGTTTAATTTCACATTTCAGTATCTGTATATTTCCTCAATTTTCTACAGTGCCATTGGTGACTTCCCATCAATTTAAAAACATTTTCAGAGGGCAAAAAAGCCATTTCACTGAATATATATATGGAGTGTATGACAAACAAGAAACAAAAAAGTTGGGAAAGGAGTCTTAGTCTAGAAGATAGATATTACTAGATTACTAGCTGTTAATGATGCCTCTGCTACTAATATGATGATACAGAAAGGAATGCTATAAGCCTATCAGTTCTCTGTTCTTTATCCATATTTTTATTATAATGTAAATGAAAACTGCATACAGCACCTATGCCTTAATACAAACATTTCCCTTTATTCCAAAGCTATGTATAACTTGTCATGGACTTTTTGGTTGCTCTTTTTGCTTGCACTGAGTAATTTTTTCAATGTGATCTTTTTTTGAATTTCTTAATGACTTGCTTTGATAACTGTAATTTTTTCCTTTAGGTATTGGATCAGGAGTCAGTTTTCAGTTGAGCAACCAACATAAATTCAACATCTTGATATTATATTCAACTACCAGGTAAGGCTGCCTACTTGGTGGCCTACCTGAGGCATCAGGACTTGAATACTTTAGGGGGGGTGGAGTCTGCTTAGTATTTGTTTATGTTTTATATTTACATTTTTCTTATAGAAAGGAAAGAGATAGAGCAAGAGAAGAGCATACAAGTGCAGTTAACAAGATGTTCAGTCTACAGAATGAAGGAGATGATCAACAAGGAAGCCGATATAGTGTAATTCCACAAATTCAGAAGGTGTGTGAAGTTGTTGATGGATTCATCTATGTTGCAAATGCTGAAGCTCATAAAAGTAAGCATTATCATATTTTCTTTTTAAGAGAACCTTTTTTTTTATTTTTATTTTTATTTTTATTTTTTTATTTTTTTATTTTTATTTATTTATGATAGTCACAGAGAGAGAGAGAGGCGCAGAGACACAGGCAGAGGGAGAAGCAGGCTCCATGCACCGGGAGCCCGATGTGGGATTCGATCCCGGGTCTCCAGGATCGCGCCCTGGGCCAAAGGCAGGCACCAAACCGCTGCGCCACCCAGGGATCCCAGAGAACCTTTTTTTGCAAAGCAAATACAATTGATTTTTTGGGATTTACTGTGACTTCTTAAGAACATGGTGGTTAATTTAATAAATGTGATTCTGTGACCATTAATGTTAGTAGTGGGTTCTCAAACCTTGATGTGCATTAGAATCATCTGAAGAGCTTGTTAAAAACAGCTACCTGATTCCTACTCTAGTGGATTATAATTCATAGATTTGGATTATTTCTTCGTTTTTTTTTTAATAAGTACCCACAGAATTCTGATGCATATTAAAGTTTGATACTAGAACTACATACTATTTCTTGTTGTATGCTTCTGCACTTACTGATGTTTTGTCTGCTGCTAGCTCTATTCAAATAATTTATACTGATAACTGGAAAATTTTACCTTTAAGATAGTAGAGAGATGTGTGGGATTAGTTAAGAATACTTTCCACATATACTGAATAATTGCCCTTCACAATGCTATTTAGGCATCAAATCAGAATATTATTGGGGCACAAACCAGTATTGTAATTTTTCTCCACAATCTTTTTTGAATAAGTTAATGCATGAATATATAATATATTGTTCTCGCTCAGAACAAGGCAACAGCGTTACTGAAAGAATTTAAAGCTTATGGTGCACTGAAGTTAACCAGAGCTAAAAAGTTAAGTTCAGCTCAACTACTGACTAGTTGGAATCAATCCACTGCATTAGTGTTCTAGCCGAAGAAGAAGCATACCCATTTCTGGGAATATATTTTCTTTGCCTCAATCTTTTCTTTACTGTTCTTCCACAAAAAAACATTTAGCATTAAATTAAACATTATAAAAGATACAAAAAAATCAAAATGAAATGACCCATTAACAAGAGATGAAGCAATCAATGGAACCATACCTAAAGATAAAACCAGATGTTGTCACTCTCAGAAATGGATATTGAAATAACTATGATTAATATGTAAAAGGATCTAGTGGAAAAATGGAAAATATGCATCAATAGGGATTTCAGCAGAGAGAAAGAAGAAAGAATAAAATGGGAATGCTAAACATGAAAATATAGCAGGTGAACAGTTTCCTTAATGGATTTATCAGCAAAAGAAACCTTTGGTAAAACTGAAGATAAATTGGAATTATCCAAAGTAAAATAGGAAAAACCAAGCTGGAGGAACCCATCAAGGGAAACAGCTCTAGGGTCAGTGGACTTTTTCTCAAGGGGCCAGAAAATAGTAAATATTTTCAGCATATAAGCCATATGATCTCTCACACTCAACTCTGCTGTTAGAGTGCAAAAGTAGCCATGGACGATTTATAAACGAATGGGCATGGCTGTTTTAAAAAAAAAATTATAAAAATAGATCCATAGAATGTAGTATGCCAATACCTGGTATAACTCATGTGTAATTGGAGTCCCAAAACATGAAGAAAGAGAATAAGGAAAAATAAAATTTTGAACAGATAATGGCCAAAATTATTTCAAAATTACTGAAAGACAACAGACCACAGATCCAAGATGCTCAGAGAACTCCAAATAAATTAAAAATATATCTAGATACATTATGGCTAAACTGATGAAAGCCAAAGATAAGGAGATTATCTTGAAGATAGCCAAAGCAAAAGAAAGCATACATATGGAGGGCCAAAGATAAGGACAAAGATTTCCTGAAAGAATTGCTGAAGGCAGTGAAGGGAAATCTTTATGGTATTGCAAAGTGGAGAAAACCTTATATCCAAAGATATCTTTCAAAAATGAAAGCAAAATCAAAACTTTTGGACAAAACCTGAGAAAGTTCATTATCAGCTGATTTGCATTACAAGAGATATTAGAGAAAGCTCTTCAACCAGAAGAATATACCAGATGGAAAATTGGATCTTAAATGAAAATGAAAATCTAAAAAAAAACAAAAGAAAATGAAGAACCCTAGGATGGAAACAATGTAGCTATATATAAGATTTTTTTCTCCTAATTTTTATTTTTTTATAATTATGTACAGGAAAAAATTGTAATAATGTATTATGGGTATATGATTCTTTTAAGTAAGATACATAATAACAATACAAGCAAATGGAAGGGATCAAATGGGAATACATTGGTATAAGGTTTTCCTATGTGTGAAGTTGCATAATACTATCCAAAGGTAAACTTACAAAAATGTGCGTGGTAAATCCTTGGGTAGCCACTTAAAAAGTGAGAGAGGAAAAAAAAAAAAAAAGTGAGAGAGGTACAATTAAATAAGCCAGTAATGAAGGTAAAATGCAGTAATTACAAACTCAGTCCAAAGAAGGGGGGGTGGATAAAGAACAAAGAACAGATAGGACAAGTCAAAATCTAAAAAGTATATGATTAGATTTCTATGCACCGTTGGGATGCCTGAGTGGTCCAGCAGTTGAGCCTCTGCCTTTGGCTCAGGGCGTGATCCCAGGGTCAGGGATCAAGTCCCACATCGGGCTCCCCACAGGGAGCCTGCTTCTTCCTCTGCCTATGTCTCTGCCTCTCTCTCTCTGTATCTCTCCTGAATAAAATAAAATTTTTAAAAATAATAATAATAAGTACACCTTGTTGATAATGACATTAAATATTGATTCATTTTCTTTTCATATATAACAAATTTCCTCCAACCTAGTGACTTAAAATAACACCTATTTATTAGCTCATAATTCTCTGTGTCAGAAGTCAGCACAGCATGGCTGAGTTTCCAGCTTAAGGTCTCACAGGCTGAAATCAGAGTTGGATGGTTTGATGCAGTACTTTCTGGTGGCTCTGGGGAAAAATCTGCTAACTCACTGAAGTTATTGGCTGAATTCAGTTCCTTACTATTGTAGGACAGAGGTTTTTGTTTCCTTGCCAACTGTCAGCTGAGAGCTTATGTCATCTTTTAGAAGGTATCTTCATTTCTTGCCTTGTGACTTCTTCTTGTCTTCAAATCTAGCAATGGAGAATCTTTCTAAGAAAACCTCAACTCTTTTAAGGGCCTGCCTGATTAGGTCAGCCTCACTTAGTATAATGGCTCATTCTTGAGGTCAGTTGTGTATTATGATGTAGCCTACTTATGGCAGTGATACCCAATCACTGATTCTAAGTTTCTTCCACACTCAAAGGGGAAGAGATTATACAAGGGTGTGTGTGAATCATTGGGTGTCCTTTTAGGATTTTGACTACCTCACAATATCAGCAATTTACACAGTCTAATGAAAGGCAGAGATTGTTGGTTTAAATAAAAGAGCAAGACCCAAGTATATTTTTAAATTGTTTAAACTAAGGTCTTTGAAAGAAAGGGTAGTGTTAGCTACAAAATTTGTGAGAGGAAAATACCTATATCAAAGTATTTTTGCATTTAAACTCTGGAGACATCTGAATGGTATTGTGACCTTTTTTCCCCTCTAATTTCATTGAAATTCCTATCCTTGAAGGCTATCTAATAGTAGTTTTATGACAAATCAGTAAATGAACAGCAATAGAGGCAGTTTGTTATGTTTGGATCCTGGTAATTTTTTTGTTTCCTTGTTTTGAAGTTTGTTTTATTATTTTAAAAATCCTTATAAAATGCAAATTAAGGGTTTTGACTACATTCTCTAGGACATGAATGGCAAGATGAATTTTCTCGTATTATGGCAATGACAGATCCAGCTTTTGGATCTTCAGGAAGACCTATGCTGGTTTTATCTTGCATTTCTCAAGCAAATGTAAAAAGAATGCCCTGTTTTTATTTGGCTCATGAGCTGCGTCTAAATCATCTAAACCACCCATGGATGGTAAGGTCCTATCTCTGGTGAGAAAAATCTTGTTTTATTTTTCACTGTTCTCTATTTGATTTTATTCTTTCCTACTCATTCTCTTTAACGAAATAGCATTCTAAAGTTAGTTTTAATAGCTTGATCAGCGGGAGATATTTGATTGGTATCAGTAAGTTTTACCTGATCATTTGGTCTCTCCTTGCCTCTCCTATCAGAGACACAGTGAAATAACAACTGGAGATTGGTGGGTTTTTTTTTTTTAATTTTGTTTTGTTTTGTTTTAGATACCAGTATCATGTTTTGTTTTTTTTTTTTGTTTTTTTTTTTTTCCCCAACATTTAAATATTATGCTTTAAGGGTCATCAGAAATACAGATTTCATCTTACTGTTCCTTGCTTTCCAAATTTTATTTTAATCATGGAATCCTTTCTTCAAGTGAAGCCTTACATGAAAGCTCCTATGTAAAATAAAGAAAAATTAAAATTGGAAGTGCTTATGCTTAATAAGAGGATTTTCTTCCTTCCTCCTTGCATACCTTCTGTGGAGTCTTCTAAAGACTCTTTTGGAACACAGTTTGAAAGCTACGCATAAAGGTGTACCTTTCTGAGTGGTACCATTAGGAAGAGTGGCATTACCATTAGGAAGAATGGCAGTCTTAATACATTTTTGCAGTTTGATACCACTTTTACCAGCTGACTAGCTGGAATCATTAAAAAATGTTTTAGTTTTCAAAGTGGATCCTTTGGAGGAATTTTTTTTTCTAATACAAACAAGTCATGGAAATGGTTCTTCCCTTTCCCAAAGCTGAGTTCCAAGATAAATAAGCCTCAGTTTGGTAATAATTATAAACAGATCATATTTTTTATCTAAGTTCTCTAGGACAAATTTGAATGAGTCACCTAAAGTTTACTGGGATTTTTAAAATCCTATTTTTTTTTTTTTTTTTTTAGTATCTAGAAAAATGTTTCTTTTATTCATAAGATTTTGGAGTCAGTTTCTTACAGTGATCTCTCTTATCTGCTCATAGGTCCAGGATACAGAGGCTGAAACTCTAACTGGTTTTTTGAATGGCATTCAGTGGATTCTTGAAGAAGTAGAATCTAAGCATACAAGATGATCCTCCTTTTAGACCTTGGAAATTGAAACCCCTTGAAACTTGTTACTAAGGTCATGATGTGAATATTTTGCTGAGTCAGCTAATTTTGTCCTGCCTTTTTGCAGGTGGCTTTATATTGGGACAGCTGTAGCTGCTGTGTTTTTTATATAATTTTTACTTTTTACCTTAAATCAATTACAAGAACAATGTTTCAGCATTTAGCCCCCAAATGAGCCTTTTAAGACTTTTTGATAACTTTTATATTTTCTTTTTTTAAAATATTAAATTCTGAAAAAAACAAATTTGTACTTCTGTCATTCCTTGTGATTTCTAATTTCAGTTCAGAGGTTGCCCTGGTGGAGAATAGCAAATTTGCTAAGCTTTCTGTAGGTTCCTTTCAAGAATCCTTAACTGGTTCTCAAAAAGAAATTTTAATTTTTAATAAATATACTGTTTAAAGACTGGGATATTCATTAGAATTGCACTTATTATTATGACCATATACCTTTTGGGTTTTTTTTTTTTCTGAAACAAATTAATTTTATATCATATTTAGTACTGATTCAGTGAAAACTTTCCTGGAAGTACTTGCTATTTCACATAACTTTGAAAGTTCATAAAATTCTAAGGCCAAATTCTATTCCATACTCATAGAGAAGATATCCCATAAGACATGATCATAAGACCTTCTTACAAATTGCAGAGGAAATGTTACAGCTTTCTTATCTCATTGGAACTGAGGAATTTTAACATTATAATAAAATGAGCACAGTATTTGGGTTAGGGTTAGGGTTAAAAAAAAAAAAAACAGTGTTATTATGATGCTGTGCCCAAGATATAGCCTACAACCCACAAGAGAGTGCTGCTCCAAAAAAGGGAGCTCCTACGTATGGGTACACTCCTTCAGGAGTTGGCTTCAGCAGCATGTAGTTGAGGCAGGATGGGAAATGCTGACATCCTACTCCTGTGAAGATATTTCTCTAACTTAGAGAGACATTGTGGTTTGGCTTCCTTGGCTGCCCCAGTCTAGATTGGAGTTTCCATCTTGCTGAGTTGGAGGAGGGAGGGAGTTGGAATAAGTTTTGGCTCAAATCCCAGACACTTGCTGTTCTTACTGAGTTTTAGTAGATTTTTTTTTTTCTTGGAAAATATTTCTTTATTTTCTGTAGGCTTTGGGACCATATATAGAGACTTTAAATGGTTGTTTTTTAAAAAAAATAATTTCCTCCAGTTTTTCTAGGGAGCTATTCCACAGAACCCTCATGCTATTATGCCAAAATTAGATCTCCCTATTTTCCTTGTTATATTTGTAGTACATCACCTAATTCATTCCTGATATTGATGTTATATCGTTTTTCTTCTTGACCAATCTAGCTAAAGTTTTACTGATTTTATTATTATTCTAAAAAAACCCACCTTTTGGTTTTACTGATTTTTCTATCTTTCATTGACTTATGCTCTGTCTTTTTCTGCTTTAAAATCTTTTTTATTTCATTTTTTTCTGGTTCTTTTTTTAAAAAATTATTTTGTTTATTCATGAGAGACACAGAGAGAGAAAGAGAGAGAGAGAGAGAAAGAGAGAGAGAGAGAGATAGAGGCAGAGGCACAGGCAGAGGGAGAAGCAGGCTCCATGACCCGGGTCTCCAGGATCACGCCCTGGGCTGAATGCAGCGCTAAACGGCTGAGCCACCCGGGCTGCCCTTTTTTCTAGTTCTTTAAGGTAGATATTTAGATCATTAATTCTGTTCTTTTTAAAATTAATTAATTAATTTTTTAAATTGCTTAGTATGGAGCCCAACATAAAGCTTGAACCCACAACTCTAAAATCAAGATGTGAGCTGAGATCAAGAGTCAGATGGTTAACTGACTGACTCACCCAAGAACCCCTATATTTTTATAAATAAGCATTTAAAGCTATGGGTTTCCCCTAAACTCTCTTTAGCTTCATGGACACATTTTGGAATATTGTATATTTATTATTATGCAGTTAAAATATTTTCTAATACCTTCACTTTTTAATCCATGGATTATTTAGTGTCATTGTTTTAGTGTTGTTTAATCTGTTACCTATATATTTTATTGTTATTGATACCCAATTCAATGTCTCTTTTTATCAGAGAATACTCTAAAATTTTAGTCTTTTTAAATTTGTTGAACCTTGCTTTATGGCCCAGCTTATGGTTTATTCTGGTGAATATGCCACATGCACTTGAAGAGTTTATATTCTGTAGTTGTTAGGTGGAATGTTTTATAGCTACTTATTAAGTTAAAGTGATTGATAATGTTTAGATGTTCTATATTGGTTATATTGATTTTTAAAAAGATTTTATTTTTAAGTAATCTCTACACCCAATGTGGGGGTTGAACCCACAAATCCAAGATCAAGAGTCACTCATTCTGAATGAGCCAGCCAGGCACCTCATATTGATTTTTATATAGTTGTTTTTATCAGTTACCAATAGACATTAGAATCTTTATGATTAGGGAATTGTCTATTTTTCCTTTGAACTATTAATTTTTGTTTAGTGTGTTTTGATGACATTTTTAGGTGCACATATGTATATGACTTATTTTTCTAATGAATCAACCCTTTTATCATTATTAATGATGTCCTTTTTACTGATAATATTCATTATTGTGAAATACATTCTCTAGTATTAATATAACCTCTTCAACATTAAAAAAAATACTGATCTCATGATAAATCCATTCAACCTAAATCTGTCTTTATGTTTTAAGTGTATTTCTTGTAGATAGGATATGGCAAATTTTGCTTTTTCTTTTTCCATTCTGGCAATACCTGCATTTTAGAAATGTATAGATCATTTACATTTAATGTGATTATTGATATGATTGGCTTCAGATCTACCATTTTATTATTTGTTTATCCCCTCTTCACTATTGTTGTTTCTCTATTCTTTCTATTTTGGATATTTCATATTTTTTAGAAATTGATTTAAGTTTTTCTGTTAGTTTTTTAGCATGTCTGCATTTTTTAGAGGTTTCTCTAGTGATTGCAGTATATTTCCTTAGCTTTTGAAAGTTTTCTTATAGTTAACACTGTACCAGTTTTGTAATATTTACAAATGTTGTAACTGTGGGTTTTATTATTCATACCATTTTTTTGCTATAGCTATTAAATATAGTATATCCCTGTATGTTATAAATCTCAGGAGGACAGTGTTATAGTTTTTGCTGGGTTGGCAATTTTATTCTTTCAGCCCTTTCAAGTGTTCCTTTGTTTTCCTCTAGCTTCTATAGTTTCTGGTAAGAAATTACTAATTACATCTCTATTCTTTTGTATATAATTTGCCTTTTTTTTCTGCTTTCAAGTTTACTTTTTATCTTGGTCTTCAACAGTTTAACTACAGAGTGCCTAGGAAGACCCTGTTTATAATTATCTAGGTTGGGAGTTACTAGCATATTGAATATTGAAATTCATGTCATTTACCAAGTTTGTGAAATTTTGGCTCATTATTTCTTCAAATATATTTTTCTTTTTTTTTTCTTTTTTTTTTTTAATTTTTATTTATTTGTGATAGTCACAGAGAGAGAGAGAGAGAGAGAATGAGGCAGAGACACAGGCGGAGGGAGAAGCAGGCTCCATGCACCGGGAGCCCGACGTGGGATTCGATCCCGGGTCTCCAGGATCGCGCCCTGGGCCAAAGGCAGGCGCCAAACCACTGCGCCACCCAGGGATCCCTCAAATATATTTTTCTTCTCTATTCTTTTCTTTCTTCCTCTTTGAGTCTATGTTGTGTAACAACACATGTAACACCATTTGTTATTATTTAAACTTCTCTGAGGCATTGCTAATTTTTTTCAAAGTTTTTTTCTTTCTGTTCTTCAGTTTGCATAATTTTATTTGATTAACCGTAAGATTTTCATACTCTATATTTTGTTAAATCAATCAATCTTGTGAATTTTTATAATGTATTGGTTCTATAATTTCCTTTTGGTTCTTTTTTTATTAATTCTATTTTGTATCTCAGATTTCCATTTTTCCCCCCATTGAGGGTATACATTCCTGTACATCACTGAGAATGTAATAGCTGTTTTAAAATCCTTGTCTGAGGGCAGCCCTGGTGGTGCAGCGGTTTAGTGCAGCGGTTTAGCGCCGCCTGCAGCCCAGGGCATGATCCTGGAGACCCTGGATCGAGTCCCATGTCAGGCTCCCTGCATAGAGCCTGCTTCTCCCTCTGCCTGTGTCTCTGCCTCTTTCTCTCTCTGTGTGTCTCTATGAATAAATAAATAAATAAAATCTTTAAAAAAAATAAAATCCTTGTCTGAAAATTCCAAATGGAAGCGTTAGTTTCCATTGGTTTTCTTTTATTAAAGTAATGAGTGTCATTTTCATTTTTGTATCTTGCAGAGTTTTGTATTGTATTCTGAAAAATATAAATGTTAAGTTGTGGAGACTCTGGCTTCTGCTATTTTTCTCCAGTGAGTGGTGTTTCTTTTGTTTAAACAAATAACATGGTTGGATATACATTGCAAACTCTGTTCCTTGAGTAACAGTTCTACATGCAGTTTATCTTTTTTATTTAAGTGAACAACTTGAGTTGGTTTCTCACACAAAATTTAGCCAAAGATATAGACCGAGAATTTAGTGATTCCCTTCCTGGCTTTTTCTTTTCTGAGACTCATTTTTTCCTCTTTAGTGGCTATGGTTGCCCTCAACCAAAATGAGACATTTTTCTGTTTTTTAGATCTGCTCTCTGTCTTTTGCCAGAATTCCTGTTGGGGGATCAACAACTTATTCTCACATTTGGAGTTCTTCCATTTGCAATCTAGTATATCAATCATATTTTCATTAAAAGCTTCAGTGGTCTTTTTCTTATGCCAGCAAAATCTCTCTTCCTACGTCGGAGTGATATCCCACCCACAGATACCAAATTAAGCAGTTGGTCTCATAAAAGCAAAAGCTCTTTGATCACCAAGAAGAGCCTGTTTATTCTTAGAATTTATTTAGACGTTTCTACCTACTGCTCTTGATGGCCCAAAGTAAAGTATAATTTTCATTGTTTTTCTATTTTCTTGTTACAGTAACAATCTCTTGTGACCTAAATTCTATCTGAAAGAAAGCAAAAATTCTTAGCGGTTTTTACACTGTCTTTTTAAACACCTTATTATTTCCCGGATAGTGTTCATTTGTCAAAAAATTTCTAGCATTAGGTCTACACACAGTAGCTGAACTATATTGATCATTACTGTACACTGTGAAAAGTTCTCATGTTTCATTTTCTCCTTGATTTTCAATATTATTTCATTTTTACTATATAGTGAGATGACTTTTTACTGTTTTTTTTTTTCCCTTCCCAATTGAATTATGTTTGCCTTCATATTCTTTGACCCTTGGAAGAAGTCCTAAGCAACTTTTCATAACATTTGAGGTCTGACCCTTGCTACAGCCTCAACAAATTAAATATCCAATATTTAAAATTTTCCAGTTGTTTATTCTTCCTACACATTTGCATAAGAATGTTGTTAGAAGCAGGGCAGCCCCAGTGGCTCAGCGGTTTAGCGCCGCCTCCAGTCTGGGGTGGGATCCTGGAGACCTGGATGGAGTCCTGTGTCTGGCTCCCTGCATGGAGCCTGCTTCTCCCTCTGTCTGTGTCTCTGCCTCTCTCTCTCATGAATAAATAAATAAAATCTTAGAAAAAAAAAAAAGAATGTTAGAAGCAGCATAACTAAGTTATTAAGGATCCTAAAACCAAATTGGTCTGAGTTCACATCTTAACTTCATTACTGTGTGGTCTTAGCCAAGTTTCTTATCTTCTGTGTGACTGAGTTTCTCTAATTGTAAAATGAAGATAAAAAAATACCTTATAGAGTTCTTAAAATGCTTAAATAAGTTAATATTTTAAAACACTAAGGACAGCGTGTTGTACAAAAAAGTGCTCTAAAATTGTTTAATAAAGTTTGATGTACAGAACAACACCATTATCAAAAAGTTATTTTTTAATCTCATATGAAAAACCTAATGTAAAAAGCTCCATTTACTTAAGAAAGCATATAAAAACCTGTCAGTAGATAGATCTAGTGAAATCTGGGGGATAATAGAGCTCTGATTTTTTTTCTACAGAAATATAGAAATTTTAGCTAAAAATTTGGCAAAGTAATATTTAATTTTTTTTGCCATAATAGCACTATAAGTTTTACACCAGAATACATTGATGATCATTTTCTGTTTTCTACCAGGTAAAGTACAAAGTCTTAGCTTGTTTGTCAAATTGATACTATAACTAACAGAAGACTGTTCTTAAATTCTGAAAAATATGACAGTGCTATCTCTAGATTTCCAGAAGGTGGTACTATTGCTACATACAGAAAGAATTTGTTACTAAAAAAAAGATATTTCAACTTAACTCTTATAATTTTGATCAGATTGGATTTTCAGTAATATTTTCCAAAGTGTGTTCTGAGTATAGTAATTTCCTTGATAACTGAGCATAGCGTTAGTTCTTAGTGGATTAAATAAAGTTAAGCATGTTACACAGGACTTCTCAGAACTTTAATGTGAATCAAAGATCATTTACTGTGAGGCATTTTTATTTTGTTTTTTTTCACAGAATATACCTAAGGATAGATACAGATTAGATTTTGTAGAACAAAATTAGAGAAAATGGCTTTAAAGGAATTGAAACTCAATAAAATATGATTTTAAAATGTTAGGATAATCCACAGAATGGAAGAAAATTTTTTACAAATGGCATATGTGATGAGGGAGTTATATTTAGAATATATAAAGAACTATTACACATCAATAATGGAAGATGAATAAAAGTCAAGGGATTGTTCATAAATAGATGAATGTATAATGAAGATGTAGTATATATATACTACACAATGAAATATTAGCAATGAGAAGGAATGAAATCTTGTCATTCACAGCAACATGGATGGACTTAGAGGGTATTATGCTAAGTGAAATGAGTTAGAGAAAGATGTATGCCATATGATTTTACTTAAATGTGGAATCTAAAAAAAAGCCAATAAACAAACAAGAACAAGAAAGAGGATCATGCATAAATATAGAGAACAAACTGTTGCCAAAGGGGAGAGGGATAGAGAATAAGCAAAATAAGCAAAGGGGTTTAAGAGGTATAAGATTCCAAGTTATGTAAGTCATGGGGGTGAAAAGTACAGTATAGGGATATAGTCAATAATATTGTAATGACTTTGTATGGGGACACATGGTAACTACACTTTTCTTAGCATTCTGTAATGTATGTAATTGTTGAATCACTATGTTGTACATCTGAAACTAATATGTCAATTATACTTCAGATAATAAAAAATCAGCAAAGAATCTAAAGATGTTTCTCTAAAAACAATACACAAATGACCAATAAGTGTGTGAAAAAATACTCAACATCATTAACCATCAAAGAAGTACAAATCAAAATCACAATGAGATATGATTTCACACCTACTTGGATGACTACAATAAAAAAGAGAATAAGTTTTAAGGAGGATGTTTAAAAATAGAATGGTCAGAATGTAATTATTTTGGAAAGTGATTTGGCAGTTTCTCAAAATGTTAAAAATTGTCTTACCATGCGACCCAGTAATTCCCGCCCTAGGTATATACCTAAGAGAAATTTAAATGTGCATACAGAAACTTGTATGTATATGTTCATAGCAACATTATTCATAGTAGCCAAAAAGAGAAAATGATCCAAAGGTCTATCAACTGATGGATAAATAAAATTCTGTATATCCATACAGTGAAATATTATTCAG
Organism: Canis aureus; assembly: GCF_053574225.1. Taxonomy (NCBI): domain Eukaryota; kingdom Metazoa; phylum Chordata; class Mammalia; order Carnivora; family Canidae; genus Canis; species Canis aureus. The sequence goes on along the minus strand of NC_135614.1, from coordinate 69,492,128 downwards.
CAATAAGAAATGCTGACACATACTATAATATGGATGAAAACATTCAGTGAAAGAAGCCACTCACAAAGGACCACATATTACAAGAGTCCATATATATGAAACATTCAGAATCGACACAAAGTAAATTATTGGTGAAGGACAGGGTGATGGAAGCATGGGGGTGGATGGCAATAAAATTTATTTTAAACATCTATGTAGACACTTGGATTTTTTCTTGAATAGTTTACACTATATATCGCTTAGTTTCAGTAGCCAGTTCTGGATCACGTGTGCTTTCTTCTTTCATGTGAAGACAGTCGATTATTAAGTAAAAAAAAAAAATCCAGGAGAATAATTTGCTAAATGAAATAGAAAGTATGATAGCTAGCAATAAATTGTTTGATTCATTGTACTGTGTAAACCAGTATTACTTCAGCTTGATTTTTCTAGGTTATTATGAATATTATTATATTCAAGACCATATAAGTATTTTTTTTTCTGTGAACTTTGTGATCATACCTTTTGCCCATTTTCTGTTGGATTTTTCCCCCTTCACATTTTTTTTTAAAGACACATTTATTCAGCCTCATGATCAGACTATTACACTTAGCAATCAACAGCATGGGTGCCAAAAAAAAAAAAAATCGACATTAAAACCCTTTGTTGGAATGCTTTACACTTTCCACAGAACAGAAACTAAAATAACCTGTTGTACAATTAGTCACAAATACAGTCCTCAAGTGTTTGGCCCATTCATATGAGTATTGTGTAAAATATGTCTTCTTTGCAGCAACTAGGCCCTGCCACCACTGTGCTTGGCTGAGTTCACAAGTCTGTTGTAACCTGTAGCTTCCCTGTCATTTCTCTGGTTCTCCTCTCCTGCTAAGCTTTGTTTCCTGGCAGTAATTAAAACCTTCTGCCACTGCCATAGCTGCTGCTGCTGGAACTGCCACAGCCACCTTGGTTTTGTCGTTTGGCAAAGTATTGGCCTCCACCACCATAGGGGCCAGAGCTTCTGCCTCCAGAATTTCCTCCTTTCATGGGTCCAAAATTTGAGGATTGGTTGTTGTAATTGCCAAAATCATTATAGCTTTCACCACCTCCAAAGTTGCTTCCATCATTACCAAATCCGTTATAGCCATCCCCACTGCCACCGTATCCACCACCACCTCTACTGCCACTGAAGCCACCTTGACCACTGAAGTTCCCTCCACGCCCAAAGTTGTCATTCCCACCAACACCACTTCCACGACCACTAAAGTTTCCAGAACCACTTCGGCCTCTTTGGCTGGACGAAGCACTAGCCATCTCTTGCTTCGATAGGGTTTTCCTTACCACACGGTTGTGGCCATTCACAGTGTGGTATTTTTGAATGACAATCTTGTCTACAGAGTCATGGTCACCAAATGTCACAAAAGCAAAACCTCTCTTTTTGCCACTGCCTGGGTCAGTCATGATCTCAATCACTTCAATTTTCCCATACTGTTCAAAATAATTTCTTAGATGATGTTCTTCAGTGTCGTCTTTAATGCCACCAACAAAAATCTTTTTCACAGTTAAATGGGCACCAGATCTTTGAGAATCTTCTCATGAGACAGCCCTCTTTGGTTCCACAACTCCTCCATCCACCTTGTGTGGCCTTGGGTTCATGGCTGCATCCACCTCCTCCATGGTGGTGTATGGGCCAAACCCAAAGCCTCTGGTGCTTGGTGTTGGGGTCTCTCATTACCACACAGTCCATAAGCGTTCCCCCTTGCTCAAACGGCTCCTCAGGATCTCATCAGTTGTTTCAAAGCTCAAACCTTTGATGAAGAGCTTCTGCGGCTGCTCAAGCTCTTTGGGAGACTCTGACTTAGACCTGATGACGGTGGGAAGGGAGACTTTAATGGTGCTTACTCGGTGGCATCCAGGGGCAGAAACTCCCTCAAATTTTAAAGGACTCTTCAGGTATCAGGGAGACTAGTCCTCTATGTTGCAAATGTTTTTTGTTTTTTTTTTTCCCAGTTTATCATTTGTCTTCTGACTTTACTTTTATATTTGCCATGCAAAACTTTTTTAAATGTCTAATTAACATTTTGTTTTGTGTATGTATATGCTACATCATAGTTAAAAATGCCTTACCCAAACACAGGTTATAAAGGGTATACCCATATTTTTTCTTTTACTTGTATGATTTCATATTTTGCATATAGATCGTAGATGTATTTGAAATTTATTCACTCCAGATATTTGGAGTTAACATTGTGAAGTGTGAATCCAGTTTTATCTTTTTTTCCAAATTGATATAATTGTTTTATTATAATTTATTAAAATGTTCATACTTCCTCCCATGTTTTGAGATACCATATTCCTTAAACACTGAAATTCTCTAAGTAATTAAGTCTGGCCTTTCTATTTTCTTAGGCTTATTTCTCTATATGCTCAATGCCATACTATTAAACCTATAAAGGGGCTTTAATGTGTTGTGATATCTGATAGAGTGGCTTCATCCCTCTTTTGAAAGGTTTTCCAAAATATTCTTAAAATACTTATTGTTCAGTATGACCTTTAAAAATATCAGCTTTGTTAAAAAAGTTTTTTTGTTGGGAGTGCTATATGTATAGACATATATGCATATACATACATATATTGCATATATATGTAATATCTTGAAGAGAAATTACATAGGATATTGAGTCCTTCCCAAGAAAAAAGGATATGTTTCCATTTTTTCAAGACAAGTGTGTTTTCAAGTTTTCCTTATATATATTTTACACATTTCTTGTTAAGTTTATTTTTAAGAACTTTATCTTTGCTATTATAAATGGAGTCTTTCCTTATATCTTCTGGATAATTATTTGTATATATGAAAGTTATTGATTTTGTGTATTATATTTATATCCTTCTACTTTATTTGACTTAGTTTCTTATTAATAATCCCTTGGATTTTCCAGATTTATAGTCATATGATCTGCAAATAGGGAGTTTTACTTTCTTCTTTTACAATGCTTAATCTACTGTTTAATTTTGCTTTGCTAATACTGCCAATCTAATATTAAAGAATACTTAGACAATGGATCTCCTTCTTTGTCTTGTTCCTCATCCTGGTGGGAATGCCTCTTGTTAGAAGTTTTCCCATTATGAAAGATGTTGGCTTTAGGAGTGATGTTTAGTAATCATGATAAGAACGTAAGCATTAAATACTATTTTATGAAGTGTTTTTTAAAATGAAGGATAAGTGTCAAATTTTGTTAAGGCCCTTTTTAGCTTCTATGGTGATAATACAATTCTTCAATTATTAATAGAGTGAAAGATACTAAATGAATATTAAGCCATTCTTACAATTTTGGAATAAATCTTTCTTGCCTTATATTATATTATTTTCATATACTATTGATATCTTTTGCTAATATTTGATTAGGATTATTTTTTGCTTCAGCATTTTGATAACTTTCTCTACTTATTCTATGGAAATTGGTCTGTTTAATCTGCCTATCTATATAGGATTCATTTTTTTCCTAGGAAATTATTTATATCATCTAGGTTTTTCTAGTTTATTTGCATAGATATTTATAAATTTACTGTCTTATGATTTTAAAATAAATCTTGTTTCAAGATAAATTTCTCTTTATCATGTCTTACTTTGTATGCTTTCTCCTTTTTTCCCTCTTGACTGGTTAAGCTGGTTAGTACTTTGTATTACTTACTTTTTAAGAACTAGTGTTTTATTTAGCATATTGTTCTCCTTTCTTTTTTTTTTTTTAATTTTTATTTATTTATGATAGTCACAGAGAGAGAGAGAGAGGCGCAGAGACACAGGCAGAGGGAGAAGCAGGCTCCATGCACCGGGAGCCCGATGTGGGATTCGATCCCGGATCTCCAGGATCGCGCCCTGGGCCAAAGGCAGGCGCCAAACCGCTGCGCCACCCAGGGATCCCTGTTCTCCTTTCTTATGCCTCATTAATATCTGCTGTTATTACTCTTCTTTATTATACTTCAGGTTTACCTTACTGTACTTTTTATAACTGTTGGGAATTTGATTATTCTTAAACTTTCATTTTATTGATATGTGTTTAAGGTTATACATTTTCTTCTGATCACTTTTGTTGTATTCCATAGATTCTTTAATTTTTATTTTTTATCACAATTCTTTAGAAATTGAGAAATTTTTATTTTTATTTCTTCATTTGCAAAGAATTGTTTAATACAAAGTTAAATTTTTTTTTTTATTGAACGGTCTTTCATTGGAGGATCTTTGTTTTGTTTTTAATTAATTTCTAATTGTTATTTTATAGTCCAAGAATGTGGCATTAGTTTTACTTTATGAAACTTAAAACAGTTTTTGGCGATCTCATAGATGGTCAGATTTACTGAATGCTTCAGGTTTACTTGAAAAGAAAGTATGTTTTTTAATATGTGTCAATAAGATCTACCTTATTCATTACATTATGAAGGCTATATATATATCTTAATGTTTTTGTTCTTTTTTATTCTTTTTTTTGAGTGAGAGAGAAGTATTAAGCTCCCCTGTTATTACTATAGCTCTGTCTGTTTCTTCTTGTGTTTTCTGTAATTTGTACTTTGTTAAGAAAGTTGCTGCATTGTATGGTGAATATGTGTTCATTGCCATTACTTCTTCACTGTGAATTGGATTCTTTAGCATTATGAAGTAAATTTTTTGTCTAATTTAATATTTTTAAGCCATGGAATGTACCTGCTTTTACCTGTTTAGCTTTTCTGAATCAGTTTAAGTTGGTCTGTTTATTTAATAGTTGAGTTTTGCTACATGAGCCAATCTGAAAATGTTTTTTATTTAATAGGTGAGTTAAGTTCATTTTTATTTATTGATATATGTTTAAATAATATTTACTGTGTGTTATATATTTGTTACATTTCTTTTTATTTTTTAAAAAATATTTTATTTATTTATTCATGAGAGACACAGAGAGAGAGAGGCAGAGACATAGGCAGAGGGAGAAGCAGGGAGCCCGATGTGGAACTTGATCCCGGGATTCTGGGATCACATCCTGAACCAAAAAGGCAGACGCTCAATCACTGAGCCACCCAGGAGTCCCTGCATTTCTTTTTCTATGTTGTCTATATATATTTTATGTTCCTTAGTACTTTTAATATTATATGTTATATATAAAATATTATGTATTTTACATGTTCTGTTTGTTTTTGTTCTTATGGTTATCTTTGTGCTAATCCCTTCATTAATGACCATTTCTTTATTTACATTTTTTCTCATTTGTCTATCATTTTCTTGCTGATCCTTTTTACTTCTCTTTATTTCATTCTAATTAACTTATTGTCTTAATTTTTACTCATAATCTGTTATTCCTCAGATGTTTTCCAATTTTTTCTTTATTTTCAACTTTGTTCCTGATCTTAGTCAACTCACATTTTCCATCTTCTTATGTTATTTTTATTTTGGACTTTTAAATGTTCTTTGAGGTTTTTTTCATGTCAGCAAATATTTGCTTAAGGATATTTAATTTAGATTGGCATATTTTGTTATACATTTTCTCTGTTTTGTGGTTGTTTTTTGGGGATAATTTTCATCATCTGAAATATTTTGCTTTTCATTTTTTGGTTTTCTATTACAATACCTTTAGTATGGATGGTGTCTTCCTTTTTCTGTTAATTTTGGAGTATCTTACATTTTCCTATGCCAGCAATAACAATTGGTGGCTTTTTAGATTTCTTAGCGTGAGTCTCCTCTTCTGTTGGTATGATGAAGTGCAGATTCTTTAATTAACGTCTATATTCTTTTGTGCGCAGAGGAGAGAGGATAATGACATCTTCTGATGTTTCTATTTTCTTTTGTTTTTGTATAATACTTCCTACTACTTATTTCCTTCTTCCTCCTTATCCCCCAAATCCATGAGAATCCAAAGCCATTCCTCCTTCCAAGTCTTTCCACTCTTCCGGAGATGGGATTCAACTCCCAATATGATTGCATCCATTTTCAAGGCTCACCCTCTCAATTCCCCATAACCAGAACTCTGAACATCCAGATAACGGATTTATTCTCTATCAAGAGATAGTGGGACTCTATCTTTCGGAAGGTGATTATATTTGTATTCCACACCTCAAGTGCTCACTTGCTGCTCTGCAGGGTACCCCAGAGGTGGTTCTTGTGGCCTCAGAATGTTTTCTTAGTCACATGTAAATTGAAGTATTATTCAGTTTTAATCATGAAAAGGGCATGAGTTTTGGTTGTCTTATTCATTGTCTCTGATCTGTATAGTAATAAAAAGATATATGGAGATTCTAATTTTGGTGGCCCTATTATCCTGTGGTATTCTCCAATCAGATTATATTATTTTTGAACAAATATAATTGTAAATGAGGTCTTACTTTTTTGAGCTACACTTTCTTTCCTTATAATTTCTACATATCAATCCTGGTTGTATCTTTTGAGATAACATAGAGTAAATAAAATGCCTCTCTTATGTTCTAACAAAAGCTGTTCCTCAGCCCATAAAATCTTTCCTGTGAAATAATCAACCATCAGCCCTTCAACCATTACTTAGGTGATGGAGCTTCAAGTTACCCTTCCCTCATCTGATCATTTTTTTATCAAAGGTGCAAACTTCTCAGGTTCATTGTTTTCTATAATATATTTATCAGCATAACTTCTGAGGACATTATGGCCATTGGAAAAAGCTAACAATACCAATTCAAAAGTTTATTCTTAAAATAATTATTTTTCTCTGTCCAAATACAATGACTTATGTGAAGAAATAAAGGAAAATTGAAAATGGAAACAAAGCATGTTTTTATGTTTTGCTTTTGATAAAGGACAATTATCAATTGGCTTATCCACAAACACAGGAAGTATTTGTTCTGACTGGAAGAACAGTTAATGTGTCTAAATGTTTCTAACCAAATGTAGCAAATAAAATGTAGAATAGCCTGAATGAATATGAATACTTATGAATCTTAATTAGGAGTTCAGTGCTTCAAAGTGAATGCTAATGAATTAAGAGAGTTCTGCTTTGCTTGTTCTCATGTATGTGGTACTGACAGGGTTATGCCTTTTTATGCAATGATGCAAGTAAATCCTGGGGTTGCTAAAAATTGTCAATACAGAGCACAGTATTCTTAGAGGTTCAAATAGAGTGAGGCAGTAAAGTTAAGAAGATAGAGTAAGCACAGGTGTGGTAAGAATTTTCTTAGCAACTTTGGTGGTAGCTATTGGTGAAATCCAAAAACGGGACTTAATGAAGGTAAATGATGTGTTTCCTTACATGACTTTACCACCTTCACTTCCATGTGTTCTCATATTTTTATTAAAGAACAAAGAAATAGGGGATCCCTGGGTGGTGGAGCGGTTTGGCGCCTGCCTTTGGCCCAGGGCGCGATCCTGGAGACCCGGGCTCGAATCCCACGTCGGGCTCCCGGTGCATGGAGCATGCTTCTCCCTCTGTCTATGTCTCTGTGCCTCTCTCTCTCTCTCTGACTATCATAAATAAAAAAAATAAAAATAAAAAAATAAAGAACAAAGAAATAAACCTAAATATTTGAGTATAGAAAGAAATATAAACTTAAGATTAGAGGATAAAGTATAAGCAAAAAAAAACAAAAACAAAAACAAAAACAAAAAAAACCCTACTAACCTATGCGTTTGGGGCCATGGGAGCAAAATCACTACTAAATATCAATAAATATCACTACTGCTAACTTCACAAATGAAGGTAGTAATATAAAAAAATACCTTAAAAATACCTTATATTTGTGCATGCTTTTCTAATGTATCCACCACATTTCTCATTTTATCTCATTAAGTCTTTCGAGAAACTATACACCCAATTCAAGATTCATCAAGATGAAGTGATTTGTCCATAGACACCCAAGTAGTAAGTGACAGGGCCAGTACTAACACTCATATATTCTATAGTCATTGGAATACAGCATGTTGAGAAAGTATAATGTAATTGTTAGCCTCAGTCCTCAAATACTTCTTAGACTTCTGGTTTTATACTTGTTGAGCCACAATTGAGTTCAATTCCATAATAAAGTAATTTAATTTCACTTGCCTCCTAGTATTTCCTTAAGAGAAGGAAAAAGAAGAAAATGTCTCATGTTATGCATGGGAGCATCCTCCTTCATGTGTCAAAGCTGAACAAAAGTTGAAAACCTCTGAACTAGAAAATTAGCATTCCAAATCAAAGGCTTCTAAATCCTAATCTGACACTACCAGCAGGCCAGACTGTCCTCCCAAATACAGAGGTCAATGAGAGAATATGGCTAAAACAGGGAATGATGTGATGAATTTCAGTTGCAGCATTCAATCCAGTTAATTAATACAGAAAGGAAAGATTACTCAGTTCCTACAAGTTTTTTGTCTTCAAATGATACAAAGGAAAGAGTTACCTGAATTTATCCAAATAATCTCATTTTTAAACTTGATTTTGCTTTACTAGACTCATCATTGAGAGAGACAAAATTAGACTGCTTGACTTTAAAAACGTATTTAAAGGAATATTTAAAATGTGCTATTATTTTTCAAAACTGGGAAATTTAAAAATATTTTGAAGAGTAAACACTTCATGAATAATGTATTTTTATTATGAGAAATGGAAGCAATAGAAAAATATTCTACAATAAATGTCATGATATTCCCTTTTCCTTCTGTTTCATTCGTGTGCAACATGTAATATCAGTGTCAAATTAAGATGGTTATTCATTGAAGCTTTATAACCATGCTCCTCAAAACAATGACCCCTGAACATAGCACTGAATCATATAATCATAATGCATCATCCACATCTAGCCAATCCCTCTATTCTGAATTTTCAGTAAAACAATTTAGTTATTTAAATACCAGCTGGTGGCCTATTCTTCATACTGCAAGTAATAGAAAGATTTATAACCTACTCATGTTGCCTTTTTTCACTGTCCTTAGAAAGATAGGATGTTACTTTATATTTTAATCACTTCATAATCATTGATTGTGATAAATATGTTTGTCAGAAGTGAAGGAGAGCTGTCCAAAAGAGAGACGTCAGAGATTAATTTTAGGTAATTAAATTTTTAAAGTACCTTTCCAGCTGAAAACTAAAATGTAGACACTAACTTAGTATGGAATTGATAGGTGTGTGTGTGTGTGTGTGTTGCTTATGTTTGTATTTCTTCAGTTGTAGAGAAATTCTAGAAAAGGTAGGTAAGGATACCTTACCTAGATGAAAGAGAGATAGCAAATTTGAAACAAATTTGGTATATGAGTTTTTAGATATTTTATGCAACTCCCAGAGTGGAAAGTAATCACGTTCTTTGCAGGAACATCTGGTCCTAAAGGTAAGTCAGGTCAGAGAAGAATTTGAAAATGAAGAAGGAAGTAGGTAAACAGGTGAGTATCATAGGGTCAATGTCTTTTCATATGCGTTTCTTTTTGTGTGTACACCCCTATTTAAAGTCATGACTTTCACTGCCTCCACAATTCATATTGTATTCTAAACTTGATGTCATATAAGAATGAAAAGGCTTTTTACTTGACTGGGTCTCAAAGGAAAAGCATTTCAGTCATAATACACAGAACACATGGATTTAGAATATTTTAAAAAGCATAATGCAAAGATTTCTGTTTCTAGCCAAGATGGAGGGTAAATTTGGAGACAAGATTTACTTCCTTAAGTAACCAAAAACTGAATAAAACATATGAAAGAACAGTTTTCAAGACCTTGAACATTAGACAATGAAAAGTAGTTATTCCCTTCACTATATAAATAAATGAGATGAGATCTATAGTTTCCCAAGCTTATTGGCTACAGATTTCCCAGGCCATAAGAGAGAGAGAACCCAGATAAAGCATGGTGGTCTCCCTGAGTTGAGAAGATAAAGCAGGGAATTTGGGGAGGCCAACAAAACCGGAGAATCACAGATGAGTGTGTTATGGAGAGAGAGGGAGAAAAATATGGAGATCTGCAGAGTTCTGTGTATGTTTTCAGTTCAATACTGATCAGTGCATGAGGGTGAAGAATCTACTTGAGGCTGGAGAAAGAACCACCAGAAAGGATTAGAGAGAACAATACCCAGGACTTAAAGAAGACGTCAGCCAATGTGGGAAACCTCATAATTCTGGAATCAAGGTAGAGTTCTCAGAGATTTTTTTGCCTCAGTAACAGCAAAATCAACTCCAAGCTAAATGCTGCTCTGGTCTCTCCTAACAACACTCATAAGCAAGAGCTAAATGGATCACACTGTTTCTAAGCAACTTAGTAGCACTCCAGAATAAAGCTCAAGAATATTTACAGAAATGCAAAAATATACAGCATCCAGCAATATAAAATTCAAAATGTCTAGCATCCAATAAAAAATTATCATGCAAAGAAGCCAGGTATTATCCTTATAGAGATGAAAAATAATCTATAAACTGATCCAGATTTGGCACAGAAGACAGCATTAATAAACCAGGACAGTAAACAATTACTATAACTACACCCCCAATTTCAAGAAGCTGGAGTAAATATTGTGCATGTTAAGTAAAGACAGAAAATGTTAAAAAGACATAAATTGAACTTCCAGGGATTAAAACTACGGTGTGTGAAATGAAAATGTAGTAAGTGGGATTTGAGGGGTGGGCGCCTGGGTGCTCCATCGCTTAAATGTCTGCCTTCAACTCAGGTTGTGACCCCCAGGGCCCTGGGATCTAGTCCCAGTCTGGATTCCTGCTCGGTCGGGAGCCAGACTGCTTCTCTCTGTTCCTACCCCCGGACACCGCTTGTGCGTGCTCTCTCTCTCTGTCTCTCACAAATGAAGAAATACAATCTTAAAATGGAATTTGTGATAGATTAGACATTGCAGAAGTGATTACTGAACTTGAAGACACAGCATTTGAAAATATACAATTGAAACACAGAGAGAAAAATTACTGAAAAAGCCCCGTAGAGCACTAGCGTTTAATATTTCTTACAATGCAAGTCTGTGCATGAATCCTTGCAGTTTTTGCCTGCTCCCAAGTGTGTTTATTTTGACTTCATTTTTAAAGGACATTTTTATTGGATATAGAATTATAGATTAACAGTTTTTCTTTCTTCTTTTTTTTCTAAGAACTTTAAGATGCCATTACATTGCTCTTTTTTTTTTCTGATAAGAGGTCAGCCATTACTCTCATCATTGTTCATTGTATGCAGTGTTTCTTCCTCTGATTTCAGGATTTTATCTTTATCTTTTAGATGATAGCAGTATGATTATGATATGCCTACATGTTTTTTTTTTGTATTTACTTTTCTTGGGTTTCTCTGAACTTCTCAGGTCCTCAGGTTGACATCTTCCATCAATTTTGGAAAATTGTCACTCCTTACCTCTGCTGATATTTCTTCTCTAATTTTGTTGTTGTTTCTGTTGTGGGACTCCAGATATACAAATGTGAACCTATTTGATACTGTTTCACAATTATTGGATGTTCTTATCACCCCTCTTTTAAAAATGTTTTCTCTTTGTGTTTTAATTTGGGTAATTTCAATTTCAATTTTCAACCAAATTCACTGATTCATATGATGTGTTCAGTATGCTAATGAGTCCATTAAAATAATTCTTCATCCTATATTTTATTTTTCACTTTTAGGTTACTATCTGGCTCTTTTTGGTAGTTTTTACCATTATACTATAATTCTCCATTTGTTCATACATGCTGTCTACCTTTTTCAAAGAAATTCATGAATATATTTATTATTGTTATTTTAAAGTCCCTCTTTGATCATTCTAGCACTTGGACCATCTTTGGATCAGGTATTTTTTTTTTGTTGTTTTTTGTATATTTTTTTTATTGGAGTTCGATTTGCCAACATATACCATAACACCAGTGCTTATCCCGTCAAGTGCCCCCCTCAGTGCCCATCACCCAGTCACCCCATTCCCCCCGCCTACCTCCCTTCCACAACCCCTTGTTCATTTCCCAGAGTTAAAAGCCTCTCAAGGTCTGTCACCCTCACTGATATTTTTACTCATTTTCTCTCCTCCCCTGTTTATTCCCTTTCCGATTTTTTATATTCCCCAAATAAATGAGACCATATAATGTTTGTCCTTCTCCAATTGACTTGCTTCACTCAGCATAATAACTTCCACTTCCATCCATGTTGGAGCAAATGGTAGGTATTCATTTCTAATGGCTGAGTAATATTCCATCGTATATATAGACCACATCTTCTTTATCCATTCATCTTTCGATGGACACCAAGGCTCCTTCCACAGTTTGGCTATTGTGGACATTGCTGCTATAAACATTGGGGTGCAGGTGTCCTGCCGTTTCACTGCATCTGTTCTTTGGGGTAAATCCCCAGCACTGCAATTGCTGGGTCGTAGGGCAGTTCTATTTTTAACTTTTTGAGGACCCTCCACACAGTTTTCCAGAGTGGCTGCACCAGTTCACATTCCCACCAACAGTGCAAGAGGGTTCCCCCTTCTCCACATCCTCTCAAACATTTGTTGTTTCCTGTCTTGTTAATTTTCACCATTCTCACTGGTGTGAGGTGGTATCTCATTGTGGTTTTGATTTGTATTACCCTGATGGCCAGTGATGTGGAGCATTTTCTTAAGTGCGTGTTGGCCATGTCTATGTCTTTGGTGAAATTTCTGTACATGTCTCCTGCCCATTTCATGGTTGGATTGTTTGTTTCTTTGCTGTTGAGTGTAATAAGTTCTTTATAGATCTTGGATACTAGCCCTTTATTTGATAGGTCATTTGCAAATATCTTCTCCCATTCTGTATGTTGTCTTTTAGTTTTGTTGACTGTTTCTTTTGCTGTGCAGAAGCTTTTTATCTTAATGAAGTCCCAATAGTTCATTTTTGCTTTTGTTTCCCTTGCCTTCATGGATGTATCTTGCAAGAAGTTGCTGTGGCCAAGTTCAAAAGGGTGTTGCCTGTGGAAAAATCCTCTAGGATTTTGATGGATTCCTGTCTCACGTTTAGATCTTTCATCCATTTTGAGTTTATCTTTGTGTATGGTGTAAGAGAGTGGTCTAGTTTGATTCTTCTGCATGTGGCTGTCCAATTTTCCCAGCACCATTTATTGAAGAGACTGTCCTTTTTCCAGTGGATAGTCTTCCCTTCTTTGTCGAATATTAGTTGACCATAGAGTTGAGGGCCCATTTCTGGGTCCTCTGTTCTGTTCCATTGATCTATGTGTCTGTTTTTGTGCCAGTACCACACTGTCTTGATGATCACAGCATTGTAGTACAACCTGAAATCTGGCATTGTGATGCCCCCAGATATGGTTTTCTTTTTCAATATTCTCCTGGCTAGTCGGAGTCTTTTCTGATTCCACACAAATCTTAAGATGATTTGTTCCAACTCTCTGAAGAAAGTCCATGGTATTTTGATAGGGATTGCATTGAATGTGTAAATTGCCCTGGGTAGCATTGCCATTTTCACAATATTCATTCTTCCAATCCATGAGCATGGGATATTTTTCCATCTTCCTCCATTTCTTTCAGAAGTGTTCTGTAGTTTTCAGGGTATAGGTCCTTTACCTCTTCAGTTAGGTTTATTCATAGGTATCTTATGCTTTTGGTGCAATTATAAATGGGATTGACTCCTTAATTTCTCTTTCTTCAGTTTCATTGTTAGTGTATAGAAATGCCACTGATTTCTGGCCATTGATTTTGTACCCTGCCACACCGCCGAGTTGTTGTATGAGTTCTAGCAATCTTGGGGTGGAGTCTTTGGGGTTTTCTATGTACAGTATCATGTCATCTGCGAAGAGGGAGAGTATGACTTCTTCTTTGCCAATTGGAATGCTTTTTATTTCTTTTTGTTGCCTGATTGCTGAGGCTGGAACTTTTAGTACTATGTTGAATAGCCATGGTGAGAGTGGACATCCTTATTGTGTTCCTGATCTTAGTGGAAAGGCTGCCAGTGTTTCACCATGATATTTGCTGTGGGCTTTTCATAATGGCTTTTAAGATGCTGAGGAATGTTCCCTCTATCTCTACATTCTGAAGAGTTTTGTTCAGGAATGGATGCTGTATTTTGTCAAATGCTTTCTCTACATCTATTGAGAGGATCATATGGTTCTTGTTTTTTCTCTTGTTGGTATGATCTATCACATTGTTTGCTTTACGAGTATTGAATCAGCCTTGCATCCTGGGGATAAATCCCACTTGGTCATGGGAATAATCTTCTTAATGTGCTGTTGAATCCTATTGGCTAGCATCTTGTTGAGAATTTTCACGTCTGTGTTCATCAGGGATATTGGTCTATTATTCTCCTTTGTTTGGTTTTGGAATTAAGATGATGCTGGCTTCATAAAACGAGTTTGGAAGTATTCCATCCCTTTCTATCTTTTGGAACAGCTTTAGTAGAATAAGTATGTTTCTTCTTTAAACTTTTGATAGAATTTACCTGAGAAGCCACCTGGCCCTGGACTTTTGTGTCTTGGGAGGTTTATGATGACTGCTTCAATTTCCTCCCTGGTTATTGGCCTGTTTGGGTTTTCTATTTCTTCCTGTTGCAGTTTTGGTAGTTCGTGGTTTTCCAGAAATGCGCCCATTTCTTCTAGATTGCCTAATATATTGGCATATAGCTGCTCATATTATGTTTTTAAAATCATATGAATTGAATTTCCTTGGTATTTGTTGTGATCCCTCCTTTTTCATTCATGATTTTATTAATTTGAGTGTTTTCTCTTTTGTTTTTAAGAAGGCTAGCTAATGGTTTATCTATCTTATTAACTCTTTCAAAGAACCAACTCCTGGTTTTGTTGATCTGTTCTACAGTTATTCTGGTCTCTATTTTATTGAGTTCTGCTCGAATCTTTATTAACTCTCTTCTGCCTGGTGTAGGATTTATTTGCTGTTCTTTCTCCAGTTCCTTAGGTGCAAGGTTAGCTTGTGTATTTGAATTTTTTTTCAATGTTTTGAGGGATGCTTTTTTAAAAAATAAATTCATTTTTATTGGTATTCAATTTGCCAACATATAGAATAACACCCAGTGCTCATCCCATCAAGTGCCCCCCTCAGTGCCTGTCACACAGTCACCCCCCCCCCCGCCCACCTCCCTTTCTACCACCCCTAGTTCGTTTCCCAGAGTTAGGAGTCTCTCATGTTCTGTCTCCCTTTCTGATATTTGCCACTCATTTTTTCTCCTTTCCCCTTTATTCCCTTTCACTATTTTTTATATTCTTGAGGGATGCTTGTATTGCATGGTTTCCCCTTTACGACTGCTTTTGCTGTATCCCAAAGATTTTGAATGGTTGTATCTTCATTCTTATTAGTTTCCATGATCTTTTAAAATTTTTTTTTAATTAGAAAAATTGTGTTTAGTTTCCTTGAATCTTTTTAATTCTTCTCTAATTTCCTGGTTGACTCTTTCATATTTTAGCAGGATGCTCTTTAACCTCCACGTGTTTGAGTTTCTTCCAAATTTCTTCTTGTGATTGAGTTCAAGTTTCAAAGCATTATGGTCTGAAAATATGCAGGGGGCAATCCTAATCTTTTGGTGTCAGTTGAGACCTGATTTGTGACCCAGTATGTGGTGTATTCCGGAGAAAGTTCCATGTGCACTTGAGAAGAATGTGTATTCAGTTGCGTTTGGATATAAAGTTCTGTAAATATCTGTGAAATCCATTTGGTCCAGTGTATCATTTAAAGCTCTTGTTTCTTTGGAGGTGTTATGCTTAGAATATCTGTCATTTACAGAAAGCGCTGTGTTGAAATCTCACAGTATTAGTGTATTATTATCTAAGTATGTCTTTACTTTGGTTTTTAATTGATTGATATACTTGGCAGCTCCCACACTAGGGGCATAAATATTCGTGATTGTTAGATCCTCTTGTTGGATAGATCCTTTAAGTATGGTATAGTGTCCCTCTTTATCTCCTACTACAGTCTTTGGGATAACTTTAATTTATCTGATATGAGGATAGCTACCTCTGCTTTATTTTGAGGACCATTTGAATGGTAAATGGTTCTCCAACCTTTCATTTTTGGGCTGTAGGTGTCCTTAGGTCTAAAATGAGTCTCTTGTAGACAGCAAATAGATGGGTCCTGCTTTTTTATCCAGTCTGAAACCCTGTGTCTTTTGATGGGATCATTAAGGCCATTCACATTCAGAGTTACTATTGAAAGATATGAATTTACGGTCATCATACCTATTCAGTACCTGTTTTTGTGGATTATTTCTTTGGGCATCCTCTTTCTTAATATTTCTTTTTTTTAAAGATTTTATTTATTTATTCATGAGAGACAGAGAGAGAGAGAGAGAGAGAGAGAGAGAGAGAGCAGAGACACAGGCAGAGAGAGAAGCAGGCTCCATGCAGGGACCCCGACATGGGACTCGATCCCGGGTGTCCAGGATCACACCTGGGGCGAAGGCAGGCACTAAACCACTGAGACACCCAGGGATCCCCCCCCCCCTTAATATTTCTTGTAGAGCTGGTTGGGTGGTCACATATTCTTTCAGTTTCTGCCTATCTTGGAAGCTGTTTATCTCTCCTTGTATTCTGAATGAGAGCCTAGCTGGATAAAGTATTCTTGGCTGCATGTTCTTTTCTTTTAGGACCCTGAATATATCCTGCCAGCCCTTTTGGCCTGCCAGGTCTCTGTAGAGAGGTCTGCTGTTAATCTAATATTTCTCTCCATATAAGTTAGGGATCTCTTGCCTCTTGCTGCTTTAAGGATTTTCTCTTTATTTTCGAATTTGCAAGTTTCACTATTAAATGTTAAGGTGTTGAACGGTTTTTATTGATTTTTTTTGGGGGGGTCTCTTTATTTCCTGGATCTGAATGCCTGTTTCCCTCCTCAAATTAGGGAAGTTCTCAGCTATGATTTGCTCATATGCTTTCTGGGCCTCTGTCCCTCTTGGCGCCCTCTGGAACCCCAATTAAATGTAGATTTTCCCTTCTGAGGCTGTCATTTATTTCCCTTAACCTTTCCTCATGGTCTGTTAATTGTTTTTCTCTTTTTTCCTCAGTTTCCTTCTTTGCCATCAACTTGTCTTCTATGTCACTCACTCTTGTCCTACCTCATTAACTCTCATCATTAGGACCTCCAGTTTGGATTGCATCTCATCTAATTGATTTTTAACTTCAGCCTGATTAGATCAAAATTCTTCAGTCATGAAGTCTCTTGAGTCCTTTATGCTTTTTTCCAGAGCTACCAGTAGCTTTATAATTGTGCTTCTATATTGGCTTTCTGACATAGACTTGTAATCTAAATTCTGTAACTCTGGGAGAGAGTACTGTTTCTGATGCTTTCTTTTGTGGTGAGTTCTTCTTTCTAGTCATTTTGTTCAGTGCAGAGAGGCTAAAAGCGAGTTGTACTAGAAAAAGGAAGAAGAAGAAGAAGAAAAAAAAACAAGGCGGGGTATCCTCTGGTTCTATATACTGTAATTCCTCGACTTCCCCTGGAGCTTTCCAGCACTACTTGGTCAAGTACTTGCCCTTCCCCTGTCCTTCCAGCTGGTTTTCTGGGGGAGGGGCCTGCTGTGCGGATTCTCAGGTGTGTGCACCTGGGGGAGCTTCCCCGCCCCCTGCCGGTGCACGGCTCAGTGGAGCTGTTTATCCTGGGAGGCCCCTGTTCCCTGGCAACCCTGACCCTCCAAGGCACAGGGTGACACCAGGAGGAACAACAGTGGCGATGGGCAGCTCTCCAGCCCCGGCGTCAGCTCCCGCAGTAACTACCGCAGTTCCCAGTCTGCACAGCCTGGATGCTCCAGGGGCGGAAAGCGCTGATCTGCACAGCTCGGGGGCACCCGGTGGCGGGAGCGTCCTCGCTGTCCTGGGCCATTCCCGTCTCCGCCTGTCCGGGGGGAGCACAGGATCCTGGGCTGTGTCCCCCGGCACCCTAACCTCCGGGACCTGCGCTGCTGGAATCGCGCTCCCCAGGGGCGCAGACCCTTCTGCGTGGAGATGCCGCCTGAGCTGCTCCGTAGGCCCCGCCAGGAGCGCTGGGCCCTTGCGGTGTGCGGCGCTCTCCCCGGGGCGCACTTCGTTTGTTAGGACCCCGGGAACCTGGGGGCCCCACTGCCCCTCCTGGGATCCTGCCCGAGTTCCCTGCGAGTGCCTTTCTGTCCGGAAAGAATCCATTGCGGATTTTTAAAAGTTCCTGCTTCTCCTCTCCTGGAAGCTCTCACAACCCCCCTTAGCCTGGCTCCTCGTGGGGGTCTCTCCCCTACTTGATTCTTATTTATTTATTTATTTATTTTCCGCCTTCCCACCTCGTGAGAAGCACAAACTCTTCTCTCTGTAGCATTCCAGGTGTTCTCTCTTTAAATCTCAGGTTGAATTTGTAGGTTTTCAGGATGATTTGAAAGTTACGTAGGTAAGTTGGTGGGGACAGGTGACCTGGGGAACCCACTCCTCTGCCAGCTTGCCCCGCCCCCCCCCCCCCCCCGATCAGGTTTTAATTGACTCTTGTCTCTTTTGAGAACAAGTCACTTTTTTTTCCTGTGATCGATGGTTTGATATTGATAATAGTGCAATAGAAGCCGAGGCAAATAATATTTACACCCAGAAAAGGGCACATTCCTTTGATCAGGCCCCTAAAAAGAGATAAAAATAAGAAGATGAGTCAATCTCATCTATATTTGAGTTGGATTTAGGCTTAGCTGTTTCTTTAGTTGTGTTTATTTTGCCATAGGCTTCAAATAATTTGTGCAAGTGGTCAGAATTTTCTTTTAACCAGACTTGAGTCCTGAGTATCTGGAGGATTTGTTTCAATTTTTCTGCTTTGCCTTCAGCCTTCCACAGATCCTGGTTATCTGCATCTCAGAGGGATGTCTCTCAGCATTCTTGCCTCTACCATAGCCCAAATCAGTCATTGCTTAGTACTCACTGAAGACCTCAAGTCCCTAAGGAGGTCACGTAGTTTCTCTTCTGCTGCTTCCACATTGCAGTAAACCCCCTATGCTTATACCTCAGAGGAGAGTCTCTTTCAGCTTTCCTGCCCTTCTCCCACTTGGAGATTATCACTGCCTCTTACTCAGTATTGGGCCCCAAGATCTTACAGAACTTGCCTCAGTTCTCCTTTCCTGCCCTCAGAGCTCATGAGGTCTTGTACACCGTACCTTGGAGGAGCAGATGTCTCTCAGCATTCCCGTCCCTCTTCCACTGAAGTTAGCTGCCTGCTGCATCATTGTAAAACCCTAGTGTGTGAAAGTTTCTCTTAGCATTCTTACCCTAGTCCCAGTATTTCTCATGACCCCCTATGAAGTCCCATGAGAAAATGTTGGTAGGTGGGCATACTCTATGTCCTAAGGATTCTCAACTTTCATGACAGCCTACACTTGGTCTACAAATTTTTTTAAAGAAGTCCAGCTGTTTTCTTCTTACCTATTTCTCTTGACAGCTTTCTCTTCCACTGCTTCACCAAGGATGAAAGAAACTGTTGGATCTCTTCACTCTAGAGAGAGGTTTGTAACTTTCTGGATTTTAATTCATTAGATATTATCCTCCATTTTTGACTCTGATGAATTTTTAATAAACTGTGATTTTATTGGTTATCTGGCTTGTTATTGTTAGGGTAGGAATGGCATTGTCTTGTAACTTTCTACATTCTAAGCAGAAGCTGACATCTGGCATTTATATATACATGATTATTTTCTTTAGTTCTAAAAATCATATCTGCTCTAAAATAAAAATGGCATTCATATTTAAGTTTGCAAATAATGCTAACAATGAAATTTAGTAATGTTTTTAGTAAAAACATTGTAATTATAAAATAATTAGACTGACTTTCTTATGTCTTTTAAACAACTTTGAAGGCAATGTTATACAAGCAGTTCAAAACTGGTTTGGAGTGATAACATTAAGAACACTGTAGTGATGGCCGCTTAATTATAGAATAGTAATTTAAACTAAGTATTGAGGAACATGTAATTTTAAAATTAATTTTTATTTCTCATGTATCTAGCCCTGAACTTGTTTTTAAAGTTACTTTAAAATAATTCAAACTTTAGTTCCTGTACTTTGAATAATGCAATCCAATTGATAATATATAGCTTACCATTTTATGGTTTCTTTCTAAATACGAAAGTTGGTTAATGTTTTTTTTAGTTTACTTGAAAACACATCTTTAGTTTGTTTACAACTAATTTTAAATGAAGTGTTTTAACGAGAAGATAGATGCATTTCATTCTGAAGACAAAAGTGGAAATTTTTGCAAAAATGAAAGTACCATCGGGAAGAACTCATTTATGGGATCAGATGTGGCTACAGCTTCCGGCAGAGGGCAGCACTCTATGGGAAATCAGAAATCGCTAGGGAAATGCTTCTGAATTTTTGCCTCAAGTGCCAGAACTTGGTTAAAGTGTTGAAAAATATTTATTGAATTTTAAAGTTATGAAATTATGGAACAGTTTTTGTTGAGGCTGAATATTCTGACTCAGTGTTTATTTGAAATTTTTTCCCCTGTCACATACCAAAATTTAAGGACATGTAATAACAGTGACTTACTGCAAATTTACTGCTGTCTGTGTAAGATACAATTTCTCCTAACTGCTGAAAATGACTTCTTTTGAAGTTCATTGGCATCCTTATGTTGTGAAAATTGCAGGATTTATTGCATACAACCATGTCCACAGCATTTTTACATTTTATTATTTTATGAATGCCTATTATGTCCCCATTAAGGCATTCAGTTTTTATCTTCTTCTAAATTGTTTTTTAAGCTTTTAATTCATATGGAAGATTTTTCATCTATGAATTTCTAGTCCAACAAATGTATTATTTTTGAGCATTTTGTAACTATAAGCTCCTTTGCAAATGCTTTTTCTCCTGACTTATTTTAGTTGTCCTTCTTTTTCTCTCCTGTAATTCAATTATATATGTGTTGACAGATGCTCAGATACAGCAAGAAGAGGTTGGTACCCTGCACCAACATCCTGTAATCATATCTTCTACATTAATGCCTAACCTAACTTTTTCCATTTATTTCTTTTCCTTTTTTATTATAAAAGAGTTTATAAGAATATATTTTTTCTGTTTAATTTACAATAACAAAATGAAACAAACACTAGTGTAACCCAAGTCAAAAAATAGAACTTTGGCAGCTTCTAAGCACACTCAGCTTTTGGTCTCCTCCCTAATTATAATCTTAGCCCTTCACCCTGAAGATACTCACTATTCTGACTTTGTGATAATCATACCTTCCTTTCTCTTTATGCTTTTACAACCTATATATATAAATCCTTAAACAATGGTCTGGTTTCACCTTTTTTGAACTTAATATGAATGGAATGATACTGCTGGATTTTTTTCATATTTTAAACTTTTAGTTTGCTTATTAAAAATTATGCATTCCCATAATTAAAGTCATTTGAACAAAAAAATGGCGCTCTGATTAAACTGCATTTTACAGTCTGCAGGATACCTTAGACCAACTTGGTTTTTATTCTAGATTTCTCACTGTCCTCCACTCCCCCATCCCCCGGCTTTATTCACCAACATGCAAGTTCTTTTCCTTCCCTGCCAGCCAGACAAGCAATTGGGGGAGGCAGGCTCAGCATTCATTGTCAGTAGTTCTGATTCTTTGATGAGGAAAAAGGGCAGCAGTCATTTAAACTTGATCCAATTTGTTTGCATCTTACAAAGTTAAACAGCTAATAGAAGTAAAATAAATAAGAAGGCAGTGCTTGTAGAATGTATAGTACATATTGGTGGCCCACACTTTGTTACGATTTGCCTGCTTGCTTCTCCTGTTCAGTCGTTTCTTTTAAAGACAGTGGATTTTTCTCTTACTTTTTTGCCTTCTTTAATTTAAACTTATCAAATTTCTCAATCTCAGTCATATGGGGTTTGTCAGACATGGTTGCAGAGGAAGCAGAATGAGGCACTCCAGAAAGCAGACTCTGATCTACACCATGGCCACTTCCAAGTGTCCTGTTGGAACGGTTTTTATCCTTCTTTCTTTTGTTCAATATTGTATTTGTGATGTCACCCATACTACAGCATTTGGCTATATCATTTTCTTAGTTGTGTGAATACTTCACAACTCATTTATGCAACCGTAAGTGGACATTCAGGTTGTTTGTAGTTTTTGGTTACTGTAAAGCTGCTGCAAATATTCTTACACACCTATGCTGGTGCGTATGTTTACATATTTTTAGAGTAGCTACTGGTATACTTTAATATTTCCCTGGTGAAACACCTCTTGGATTTTGATATTTAAACTTTAGAATATAGGTATCTTTGTAATACACTTGTCAGCTAATGTTTTATATGAAAAATTTGTATTAATATCCAAATGCAGTACTATATGTTCAAGAAAACTCTGTGTGTATTGGGGATGAGTGTTGTAGAGGAAGTCTTGAATCGTATTCTAAGTAGAATTGTTAAGTCTTAAAGTTTTGAAGGGAGCAGTCAGAATCCACAAAGGGCATGTATGATGGTTAATTTTATGTGTCAACTTGACTAGAGGTAAGTACCCAGGTATTTGGTGAAATATTACTCTCTATGTATCTGTGATGAGATTAACATTTGATCATGGTGAATTAAACAGACTGCCCTCTACAATATGGGTCAGCCTCATCTAATTAACTGCTGGTCTCAATAGGGCAAAAGGCCAAGTAAAGGAGCATTTTCTTTCTCTGCCTATCTTCTAGCTGGAACATTGGTATTTGCTTGCCTGCAGACTTGGACTTGGACTAGAACTATACCATTGGCTTTCCTGGGTCTTCAGCAGATTCCTGGTTCTTGGTGGCAGATTTAGGACTTCTTAGTCTCCATAACCATGTGAGCCAATTCCTAATTAAGGTAATTAGTAGTGGTGGTCTCTGGTGGTGAAAGATTGATTTAATTATGTTTTTCTAATTTTCTACAATGTACATATGCTGCTTTTATAATAATAATTTTTAAAAGATACAAAGTAGATAATAAAAAGTTATTCAATCTAATGATTAGTTTTTTAACTGATGGATTTTAAATGAAGTGTATTTCCTGGTAAAAATTAAGATATAAAAGACAAATTTCTGCCTAATAATAATTGTATACATGACTAGCATCTTATATGCTAGATAATCTTCTTGAAAGTAGTGATTGCCTTGATTATTATTAAAAAGACCACTCCATAAGGACATAAATCATCTAGTGTCCTCTTCTTCCTCCTTGATTATGTGCATTTTAATATGGATCTTCAAATAGGTAAAACATGTCTTACTCTGTTCTTCGAACATTTATAGTTTTGGTTCCATCATTTTCATTCCTGTTATATTTAGTTTATTAAAGCAGAAATAAATTGATTAAAATAAATTATGAAGAGTTTATGCAGATGATTATCTATAATAGTAGTCTTTTATGGTACCATTTACTTCATTATATATATATTATAATCATTATATATATATATACATATATATATATTTTAAACATGAATCCCTTCTACTATCTCTTGAAAGTCTGAGTTATAATCTGTCAGTTCTTTACATATTTATTTACATGAGAAATTCTTTTGTTGAATGATTTAATAATAAATACAAGAATCAAAAAATAAATAAATAAATACAAGGATCAGACTATTTTGATGCATGAATCAGGGATTATAAAAGTGACTGAGTAAGGCTCTTTGTCCTCAAAGATGTTCTAATCCCAGAAGGAAAAGGAAGAAGAAAGGTGGTAAAGATCAAACCAACATAATTTCATTCATTTTCTTCAGCAAATATTTATAAGCATTTACTTAGTCTCTGTGTTAGCTACTGGGCTTCAGAAAGAAAATGCACTTTTTTCTGTGAGTTATCAATGGTCCAAAATAGGTTAATAAACAGAAAAACAGACTAATCACAATCAATATGATTAGTAGCAGTGATTCAGTGGTTCTCAAAAGGGGAATATTTTGCCCCCTTAAAGGACATTTGGCCATGCCTGGAGGTATTTTTTTTTTTTAAGATTTATTTATTTTATTGGAGAGAGTGAGAGCTGGACATTTTTTGATTGTTTCGACTGAGGTCTGTGTGCCACTAGTATTTACCAGATAAAGGTCAAGGATATTGCTAAACATCCTACAATGCACAGGACAGCCCTTCACAATAAAGAGGTATTAGGTCAGAAATTTCAATAGTGCTACTATTGAGAAACCTTACACTAATCATTGTGTTGGGGCTAATATAAGAGGGGTGTCCAAACCAGTAAAGGTAAGTAGGGGAGATGAGTCATGGAATATCAGCATTGAACCTGGACAGAAGTGTGAAGGACAACTGAAGTTAACCAGACAGAGGACACCACATGTGTTACAAGAGGTATGTGCAGAGTGCTATGGGAACATGAAAGAAGCAAAGTCTAATTTCTGGGGATGAGGAGGAGTGGGCATGACAGTTGTCAAGGAAGGCTTCTCAGGGATGTTTGAATTTGTCCAAAAGGATTACTAGGAGGTCGTCATATGAACATAGGTATGTGGAGATGGTGTTAGACTAGTTCTTGAAGGTCAGTTTCAAATTGAAGTCACTCTGCCAGGCATCATTTTGAGAAGTGATGTATTTAGTCCTATAAGACACAAGACTGCATATACCAACAGTAATTCATTGTTCTATGGGGGGGGGGGGTCATCTTATTTTTAAATCACATACTTAAAAAACTAATCAAACTCAGTTGAAATGATGATATGTGATATATTCACTGCTGCTTTAATGTCCAAATATCAGATATTTTCAGATATACCTCTTATTTCTAGTTTAATTCTGTTATGGTCAAAAAACAT
The DNA here is from genome assembly GCF_053574225.1 of Canis aureus. Taxonomy (NCBI): domain Eukaryota; kingdom Metazoa; phylum Chordata; class Mammalia; order Carnivora; family Canidae; genus Canis; species Canis aureus. The sequence goes on along the minus strand of NC_135614.1, from coordinate 69,467,537 downwards.
ATTTTGTATGATTTCTATTCTTTTAAATTTGGTAAAATTTGTTTTAAGGCCCCCAGTGTGGTCTATCTTGTTGAATATTCCACATGCACTTGAAAGAAATGCTTACTCAGCTGTTGGATGGAGTGTCCTATAAATGCCAATAATATGACATTATATTGACAAATTGGTTGATAGTGTTGCTCATGTCTCCTATATCTTAACTGATTTCCTGTCTGTTTTAGCAATTCCTGAGAGAGAAGTATTGAAGTGTAGAACTATAGTTGTGGATTTATCTATTTTTCCTTTCAGCACTATCAGTTTTTGATTTATGTATTTTGAGGTTGTGTTGGTAGGAATGTACACATTTAGAACTGTTAGATCTTCTTGGAGAATTGACCCATTTATTATTATCTAATTTATCTAATTTAAACATTGGTAATATTCCTTGTTCTGAAGTAACTTTGTATGACCAAATAGCCACTCTAGCTTTCTTTTGTTGGTTTTAGCATGATATAACTTTTGTCATCATTTTACTTGTAATCTATCTATGCTTTTATATTAACAGGGCTTCTTATAAATAATGTATACTTTTAAAAATCCAGTTTGATAATCTCTGTTTTTAATTAGTATGGTTAGGTCATTCACAAGTTGTTATTTTTAATCTGGTTAGATTAAAATCTACAATCTTACTATTTGTTTTATCTGTTCCTTATTTCTTTTATCTTCTTTCACTTCTGTATCTTTGGTTAATTGAGCATTTTTCTTATGATTTCATTTACCTTCACTATTGCCTTATTATTTATATCAAAAGAATTTATTTAGTAGTTGCCCTAGAGTTTACAATGTATATCTTCAATTAATCAGAGACTGACTTCAAATAATATCCTGCTTTATGTGTAGAGTTTGTTTTTCATCATATAGCACTGAATTTTTTTTAAAAAGACTTTATTTATTTATTCATGAGAGACAGAGAGAGAGGCAGAGACACAGGCAGAGGAAGAAGAAGGCTCCCTGCAGGAACCCAATGTGGACTCGATCCCCAGACCCAGGATCACGCTCTGAGCCAAAGGCAGAGGCTCAACCGCGGAGCCACCTAGGTGTCCTGCACTGACTTTGAAGGAATATACAATCACACCTACCACTAGCTACATTATTAAAAATTCTGAAAACTATATACCTTAGTCTATGTCTAGCAAATGCTTAACAGCTTGCCTGAAGGACAAAAGAGAAAGAGAGAGAGAGAGAAGTTCTGATTTGTAGTGTTTGATGATTTCTGTGGTTAGCCACTACACCCATTGCCAATTTCAAGCTAAAACTGTGACATCACTAGAATGTGGAGATAAAAAAAAGAGAACAATCATTGCGTTGATCCAGTACAAGCCTCCTCCAGTATATACTACTTATCCAGTTAGGTCCTCTGCTGTTAAGACACATCCTTGGTTCTTGGTTGCTATTTCTTTTTCTAGGACCTGCAACTTTAATTCTCAAGCTTTCTAATATCCAAGGAATCTGGAACTACAATGTTTCATTCTTTTGCAAATTTATATTTGCTTTTTGCTAAAAACTTCAGTTCATTAAAAATTATCATATCCGGGATCCCTGGGTGGTGCAGCGGTTTAGAGCCTGCCTTTGGCCCGGGGCGTGATCCTGGAGACCCGGGGTTGAATCCCCACATCGGGCTCCCGGTGCATGGAGCCTGCTTCTCCCTCTGCCTGTGTCTCTGCCTCTCTCTCTCTCTCTCTGTGTGATTATCATAAATAAATAATTTTTTTAAAAAAAATGATCATATCCCCTTCATAGGATTTCTTTTTACTTTCAAAAATACAACTAGAGGCCCTGTGTACCAATTTGTATCAACTATACCACAATCAACCTAAATACAAAACAAAACAAGGAGATGCATCAAGCCATTATGCAACTAAAAGTTGTTTGTGACAACTAGCCAGGAGTCAGCTGCCCTAACTCTGGGGCTTAGAACAGACTTAATAGGAGTGAAAGGAACTGGGAGGGTTAAAGACAAGCTTTTACATCTTTTCTTACCAAAAGAATATGATTCATTCATTAGATTGATATAGGTTAGCCAGAAGGTCTGTGTTTTAAAGATCTAAAAATAGATGCCTTGATGCTCACTCATAATCAGCTACTAACTCCCTGTATGAGTCAAGTGATGACTATGACCTAACGAGATGAGATCCTAAGTTGTTATTTACAACAGGATTGGGGAAATGGAACAAATACTGAACATTTGGAACCTTCTGGGAAAGTCTGTTGTGAAACAGTCTTAAGAGTATTTCAATTCTGGGGCGCATGCCTGGCTCAGTCCCAGGGGCATGTGACTCTTGATTTTGGGGTCATGAGTTTGAGCCGTATATTGGGTATAGAGATTAGTTAAAATAAACTTTAAAAAAGTATTTCAACTCCAATGTCTCTTTATAGAACAGAGAGCCTGAGCCACTCAAGGAAATGTAAGTTAAAGATTTGGGTGGTATATGGGGTATGTGTTGACTAGAAAAATTATGTTTGACTGAGAACTCAAATGCTAAGAGACCAGGAAGGTCTAAAGAGACTATGGTATATATTCAGGATAATATTTTGGTAAGTGTGAACTTTACTGAGCAAACACATAGGTTAATACTTTCTTACATTATCATTTCTGCATATTCCAGGATGAAAGCAGTAAAAAGGGGATTGAACAAATCTTGAAGCTAATTTATTTTTCTTTACTCCCTTTCTTTTAATTTCCCTGTGGCAAACAACTGTTTTATCAACATTTTAAAGGAAAAATTGTTAAAAAAAAATTAAAAAAAAATTAAAAAAAAAATAAAGGAAAAATTGGGGGGTGCCTGGCTAGTTCAGTAAGAAGAGCATGTGACTCTTGATCTTTTGGTTGTGAGTTTGAGTCCCACACTGTGTGTAGAGATTACTAAAAATAAATAGCTGTTTTTTTTTTTTAAATGAGAAATTGGAACATAAAACACATCTTTAGAATAAATAAAAGAATATAGGCAGGAGTTGTAAATCATTTAGATTTCTTTAGGGATAGTGTTTCCAAAGAATTCCTTAGTGAACTACTATTGCTGTTAATCACCTTTAGAGTCAAGAGTTTCAGATTTTGTTACTAAATATATGCTTTTATCTTTCTGTGAGTTAAAGAATACTTGCTTAGATTTATCTTAATAATAACACCGTAAACCCTCAAAACCCTGTATTTTTTTCTGCGATAAAAGGAATACATACTCATTATTTTAAAAGTTGGAAAATATAGATAAGACTTAAAAATAAAGCAAAAAAAATCAACCATTACCCCAACACTGAGAAAGAACTACTATTAACATTCATAATATTTTGTCTACATTCTATGCACATATTTTTAAACTTGGAAATATATGTGTATATATATATAATTTCAAATACTAATATTTCCACCAGGTATTATAAAAAAGACTTTCCTTGTACTATAGACTATACCATTTTGACTCTAATTTTATTTGCTAAGTCATATTGTATCATATGGATGCTTCATAATTTAATAGTGCTTCAAATATTCCATCAGTATTGTTCCCTTTTCTATAATTTCAAAATTTTGTATCTTTATTTCTAATTTCAAAATCCAAACAGCTGTGAAAAGAAGAGTTTTTGTAACTCATCTGAGGGCACCTGGGCTGGCCTGATCCAATTTAGTGACAAGACTTACCTAAACTGATGTGAGGCTATTGACTATCTATGTTTATCCCATTTAAAGGTATTTCCCAGCAGAATTATTAATAGATTATGAGCTGTTGCCCTAAATATGCAAGGGCTTAGTCTTTGCATTGTGGAGACCAAAAAAAAATGATGAATTGCAAAAAAAAAAATTCCTAATGGTTTCAATTAAGGGATTATGGATTTATTTTAGATATTGTTTGTTTTCATATATAATATTGCAAAGAGGATTTCTGTGCTTACATTTTTTTTGTGCTTACATGTTTTTTGTGTGTACTTTGTATAATTTCCACAAGGGTACCCTTTACTGAATAAAAAAGATATGTTGAACATTATTAAGTCTCAAGTTTTTCACTTATTTCCCAGAAAGCTTTATCATTAGCAATATATGAGACTGCTCAGCCTATGACATTCTCACTTGGCTTAGTAATTAAAAATTGGATTTATTCAGTAAGCATCCCCCAGTTTCACTGCTGATTTAATTTATATGTTTTTGATGAATAGCAAACTTAAAAATTTCTTTATATTTAATAAAATTATACTACTTATGTGAGTAATCAGTGTTTTGCTCATTTATCTGTTAGATTGCTAGTGTTTTTCATAATAATTTATATTTTTGACAAAAAATAATCCTTTTCCATATTATTTATGCTAAACATTCTAATTTTCCTATTAACTTTGTTTTTCATGTAGTCAGATTTATTGATTTTACAATTATGCATTTTATTTAAAAAGCATAATCCTTGCAATATAAAACATACTCTTGTGTTGTCTATATAACATGAAATAACTTAACATATGATTAATATTCTCAGTAGCTTGGTTTTTGCCTACTAAATTTGCTGAAATTCAAAGGGGGACATATAGACTTCTAGTACTACCATCTGTGTCAATTTTTAAAATCTATTCTAGTTTTCATATTTGTTATTACAAGAAAACATTACCCATTACAGAGGCATTCTTAATTATACACATCATTTTATTATGAATTGAAATATTTATCAATATAAAATGATCCTTATATAATTTTTATTTTATTTTATTTTATTTTTTTATTTATGATAGTCACACACAGAGAGAGAGAGGCAAAGACACAGGCAGAGGGAGAAGCAGGCTCCATGCTCCGGGAGTCCGACGTGGGATTCGATCCCGGGTCTCCAGGATCGCGCCCTGGGCCAAAGACAGGCGCTAAACCGCTGCGCCACCCAGGGATCCCCCTTATATAATTTTTACCTGATTTTTCCTTTATCTAATTTTATTGTTACCACCTGTCTTTCTCTGTATTGCCTTTTTCTATATATCTTCACCCATCATTTTTCTTTTTAGCTTACTTGTGTCATTTTGTCTAATTTTCTTTAGCTAAACTAATTTTATGGTGCTGAATTTAAGCTATTTAGATATACTGTTGCAATAGATATGTCTGTCTATTGTATTTTCTGATTCTTTTGTTAATTCTTTGACATTTCTCTTTTTTATGCCTTTTTAAGTATGCCATATGTTTTCCAGTATTTGTGATGGGATCAGGTCCCCCCATCACGCTCCCTGTTGAGAGCCTGCTTCCCTCTCTGCCTATGCCTTTGCCTCTTTCTCTCTCTCATGAATAAATAAATAAAATCTTTAAAAAATAGTTTGTCTAAATCAATAATTAAATATCATTATTGGAGTCCCCATGACTTAAATCCCAATGTAACTGTCTTTCCCTTCTCTCTATCATTGTTAATATAATATATTATTTTCGTAATATAGCCTGCCAGGGGAGACAATAAACAATAAACAATTAGAAAATATGGAGATTGCCAACCGTTGTGATTCTCAGTTTTGTCTATGGGGTTTGTAATAGATTCTAACAATGAGTTGTCCCATCAATTTTATCTGCAGTGTTGTCATGATATTATATCTTTGTGTTTTTATAAGTATTTTACTTGGTAAATGGAAGGAACAATTTGAAAATATAAAATCTGATAATGTTATCCAGACACAAAGAAGAATCTTTTAAATTAACTTTTTGCAGGCTAAATAAATCATCTTCACTTTAAATTATCTTTCAAATAGGTCAAAGAGGAATATTAAATGTGGCAAGACTTTGGGGAGTAGCTCTCAGGTAAGGTTGTGGTCATTTGTGGTGGCTGGACAGGTGTTTGATCTTGCATTACAAGGACATTAGTACTCACTCTCCTAAGGCTCACTTACTCTTGGCCTTTGGATCATATTTTCTAAGAGAGATTTCATGGAAGCTCCCTTCATGGGAGAAAAAAAATAGCCCCATGTTTTCTTCCTCTGTTTTTGCTCTGCTATAAGAGCAGAGGTTTCCACCTCTTTTGACCAGAGGAGTATGAAGATAAGTGAAAAACCCATATTGCTCTACTGAAGTGCAGGTAGGAGGATGACAAGTGGCACTTACTCATTTTTATCTTCTGATCTTTAAATCTTTATTCATGGTAGGTAAAATTAGTACTTTGCATCTTTCCTCTTTACTATTAGAATGTGGCTTCAGTCTGATTATCTCTTTAAAAGATTTTCTATCTACCCTAACTTTCAATTCCTGTTAACATAATTTTTTGCCTAAATTAAATGGCAAAATCTCCTTAACTGATTTCCCTGCATCTAATTTCACTCTTTTTCAAACTTCCACCCTTGTGATTTTTTTAATCAGCAAATCACTGAATATGACACTACTGTACTGCATAATCTAAATGTCTCCCATTGCCTTCAAGGAGACAGTTTAGCAAGATATGTATTTCCCTTCAAAATATAGTACTAATCTATCTATCTATCTATCTATCTATCTATCTATCTATCTATCTATTAACTTATTCAGTAGGGCCTAGGATATTATATTTGCTAAATGTTTTCAGACAGTAGAAGTAAATCTTTATGGATGTTGCTAATGACGATGATTAGTGTAACATTGAAAGAAATAGTATAGGGAGGGAAATGTAAGCAAAACTAGTAATAGAAAAGCAACAACATCAGAAACTATTCCTAAATTTATTTACTAGAATTTTTACAATTACTAAGGGATGAAACATATTTAAAATAAAATTTAGGGTCACCTGGGTGGCTCACTTGGTTGGATTTTTGCCTTCGGCTTGATTCATGATCTTCTGATCCTGAGATTAAGCCCCATATTGGGGTCCCTTCTTGGAGGGGAGTCTGCTTCTCCCTCCTTTCTCTCTGCCCCTTCCCTAATGGTGCCCTTTCTCTCATTCTCTCTCTCTCAAATAAATGGGTAAAATCTTTTTAAAAAATAAAATAAAATTTAAAGAGTCACAAGAGAAAAATTCCAGGTTTGATGAGTAGTGCAAAGGAAAAACATAGACTTAATGTTATGGGCTATGCAAGTGAGAGGTTAAGAGTGTTTATGAGGAAGTCAGCCTGGATTATAATTCTTTTCTGCTTACTATTTTACTCCTTTGAGACTTGGCTTTTTTTGGTTAAATGGATAATACTAGTGTATTCTTCATAAGCTCATTGAGGGAACTTAATTGATTCAAGTAAGAGTTCAAATAGTAAGTTTTCAATAAAACTTAGTTATTATTGTTTTTTTTAACTATTTATTAACCTTATCTGTCTGAAAGAGAAAGCAGAGCCTTTTGCTAACATGGTGTAAAAGAGTTAGATGACATAAGCCATCAGCTGCTCCCTAGTTTATAGGAAAAATCCAACTGTTAAACTATAAATAAGAAAAGTAGGGCGCCTGGGTGGCTCAGTTGGTTAAGCGTCTGATTCTTGATTTTAGCTCAGGTCATGATCTCGGTCTGTGAAATTGAGCCCCACATCAGCTCCAAGCTCAGCAGAGAGTCTGCTTGAGATTCTCTCCCTCTCCTTCTGCCACTCCTCTCTCCCCTCTCTCTCTAAAAATAAATAAATGAGTGGGAAGAATTAGAGAGGGAGACAAACCATGAGAGAATCCCAACTCTGGAAAATGAACAAAAGGTTTCAGAAGGGGAGGTGGGCAGGGGGATGGGGTAACTGGGTGATGGGCACTGAGGAGGGCACTTGGATGGGATGAGCACTTGTACTATATGTTGGCAAATCGAACTTCAATAAAAACAAAAACAAAACAAAACAAACAAAAAATATTTTTAAAAGATTTTATTTACTTATTCATGATAGACATAGAGAGAGAGAGGTAGAGACACAGGCAGAGGGAGAAGCTGGCTCCATGGTGGGAGCCCGACGAGGGACTTGAACCCAGGACTCCAGGATCATGCCCTGGGCCAAATGCAGGCGCTAAACCACAGAGCCACCCAGGGATCCCCACAAAAAAATATTTTTAAAAGAAAAATAAATATATTTCTACCTGATTCTTAGTTCAAAAAGTGGAACTGTTTTGTGCCCTATATCTCACATTTATTATTTCAAACATTCTATTTAAAATTTCTGACTCTGTGTTTTTTTCTTTAACAGTAAATGCTGCACATTTGATTCACAACATACACTTCCAACTCAGCAATCAGTTATGGTAGTTATAATTTTTGAAACTGAACTGAACTCTTTTTTTGTAAATTCAGAAAATATTGTATAAGGTGGGATGAGAGCAGTCCCTAATCCTTAATACAGTTTAGAGAGGATTTTAGAGCATATTAAGGTTTTTGAAAAGCCCTCATTTAATTTGAGATGATTTTCTTGTCCTATGTCTTGTCCTATGTTTATTTCTCTTACCTCTTGGCTCCACTGTTTGGCATAACCACCCAAAACAAAATTTACTACACTTTTGACTCAGAGGAAAAAAAAAAAGTTATCGACTATAAGATTGCTTTCATTTTGGGGGATGTGTGTGGGATGGGAGAGGGAGAAGGAAGATACAAAAACAAGAAAAGACTGAATCATTTTCAGAGAATTTACTTGAGTTATTTAAAGACAGATGTAGCCTCCTATTAACTTTCTTCCCTGCTGAAACAAAATTGAACTTTGATGAGCTTAGGTCCAGGGAACAAAATGTGATATTACTATTTGTATTCATGTATTAAATTCATGAGATGCTGCAATGGAATGATCCCTTTTTCAGAATTGTGTTTGAGATATTTCTATGAATCTTTTGAACTTTAGTCATTTCCTCAAGTATTAACTCTAGGCAAGATAGTCCACAGACCCGAAATTATGTTATTATTAGCTCTCAGAAGGCATAACACTACAAAAATGCAAACATGTTCTAAGTACAAAGTGAAGGTTTGTGAGTTCTTAAATACTTCTGTTGTTGATTTTCTCATACAAGAAAATAATATAGCTTTGAGTAGAAAAAATAATACAATTCTAATATTTATGTAAATTTTGATTTATTTCCTATTTTCATTGCTTTTTGACTTAGTATGAATGCTACTATCTTCCTGCTTTTCATGGAGAACATAATGAATGTTCTCCAGTTTAAATCCATTTTGGTTTAATCCCTGAGTTCAACTTCATGCAACTAAATGCTGCATTCTCTACCTCAAAACAACAACAACAACAACAACAACAACACATAGGGGTTTGTTTATGAATACACTGTAATCTAAGAATGAACAGTGTTTTTATAAAAAAAAAAAAGCTAGACCTTTATGATTGCAGTCTAAATGGCGGGGGGGCAATTAGGCTGTTTTTATTAGAGATTAGAACATCATGTTAGTTCAGAAAGCCTTTAAAAAATAAAATGGAAATCATAAATATCAGCTCCATCACTGCTTAAGCAAAGCAGCCATCACTGCTTTCAACCTTATTTCTCTGTTCATAACACATCACAAATTCTTTGAATTACCAATTTGTCCTGGCCTGGCCTGATCTGGAGAGTTGAATAATTATTCCAAAGGATTTTATCAAATAGCTGTCTATGCATGCTCACATATATTGTTTTTGTTGGAGGGTCCTCAAATTTCTGAGTTCAGTTAGGCATTGAAATCCTATAGAAATAAAAAAACTATACAGGGATAAGAATGAGCTTGTGAGGGATAATACTGTAGAAAAATGACCTTAAACCTTTCTGACCTCTGTACAAGCTTGAGTGTCATTTCATTATGTTTTTGCAGCATCTATGGATTCAAAGCTATGGTATATGCTAAGGATATGCAACGTTCTAATAAATTAATGAAATATTTACTTATGTGCAATTTTACCGTCTCCATATAATAAAATGAATCACATTCCTCTCAGAAGGTTTTTCATGAAACCCTGTGTAGCTCCCTTTCACTTCTCTTGGGCCTAATAGAAGACCAGCTTCTTTCATAGGCCATGTCATGAGAAAATACTGTGAGAAGGGGAGAAGGGAAGGAAATTAGAGAACTTCTTTTGTGTTAGCTAATCCTATAGTAGAGCTCTAGAGTATTATCTTTGCATGTTCATTTGCATTAAGTCTTTCAGGGCTTAGGGAGCCGGTGGGGGAGGTTGGAGGAAGAGACAAGACAGCAGATGTGTAGAGGATGTAGGTTATGTGAAGTAACACTTTCTCCTTTCTTCTCCATCTCATGTAATTACCACTAATCTTTCTCATTGCTCAGATCAAAAATCTTGGAGAAAACCTTGAATACTCTCTTTATCTCACCCCTACTACTGATTTCTTAGAAATCACCTGGCTCTGGTTTTAAAATTTATTTATCCAACAAACGAAAAACAAAACAGAAAACCTGAACAACAAAATTAATGACTTAACTGAGCATGTAGAACACTGAACCAACAATGACAGACTATAACTTCCTTTTAATGCACACAGATGTTTAGCAAACTTGACCATATGATGAATCATAAAGCAAACTGAACAAATTTCAAAGGATTAAAATCTTTTCAGTGTGTTCTCTGACTATTAACTAACCATGGAATTAAGTTAAATGATTTAAGAAAAAAATTGAAGCTATCATGATGCTAACATTAAGCATCATGCCAGTGAACATAACGAACCTCTTTCATGCTAAAGAATTTTCAGTTTGCATTATAAGGGCTCCTTCTAACTTAATTAGTTATTATCATTGGCTATCCTTAATAAGAAATGCTGATGAAAAAGTAGATTCAGATGTCAGCAGTCAAGAAATAGCTCAAGAGGCTGATTGATTTATGTATAAATAAACACACTAGATATGATTAATGTAATTAAATTTGGAGTGGTATTTTAAAGTCAAAATACCTATTAATTCAGAACTTAGTCATCTAAATTCCCTCAAGACCTTAGCAACTTGCTGTAGACACAAATGGAAAGATATTGGGTTGCTAAATGATCACTGTAATTTTGATAATCTTCTTTAAAGCTCTCTTTTCATGTATTAAAATATATTTACCTTGGGGTCTTATTGCAACCTGATCCAATTAAACCATTTAAAGATCACAGTGCACGCCCAATTAAAACAACAGCAGAGGTCACATACTCTATGTGCATTGTGTTATTTCTTTATTGTATTTGTCAAATTGCTCTAGTTAGAGATGCCAACATCTCTCCAAAATATCTCCCCACTGCTTCCTGTGTCAGCACTTGCTTTTCATTCATTTTAGCTTAAACATTCCACCTTTAATTCAGACCAAAGAGTACTATTAAAATGTTCATACCCAGGAACCATGTGTATTAGCTATGTGACTCCTTCCTTGGTCTTACCAATCTAGGCTTTAGCATCAATTTCTCCAAAAGGAAAAAGGGAACATGGCAGATATAAAATGTGTCTGCCTGTCATGTGCATACTGGCTCCAGAAGGACCTAGTAGGTTATAGTAGTTATGTCTAAAGTGGGAAATATCAGTGAGGGTGACAGAACATGAGAGACACCTAACTCTGGGAAACGAACAAGGGGTAGTGGAAGGGGAGGTGGGTTGGAGGATGGGGTGACTGGGTGATGGGCACTGAGGGGGGCACTTGACGGGATGAGCGCTGGATGTTATGCTATATGTTGGCAAATCAAACTCCAATAAAAATATACAAAAAAAAGAAATACAAGGAGCTAAACAAATACAGAATAACATGTCAAACTTTACTAGTAATCAAGGAAGTACAAATAAAAAGTGGTTAATGTTTATTAAAAAAATAAAGTGGGATTTAAATGTGAGTCAGCATCTTGTTTCTTTTCTTTACTTAGTGCAAAAATACTATTATCATAAAATGCACTGATAATTTTAAGATATTACTAAGTAGTTTTAAATATTACACAGTTAAGTGGCTGATTTCAATGACCCTCCCTTGATCTTACCACTTTTTCTATAATTGCATTTTTTAGATTCTGTATGTCCTATATACCAAATCTGATTGTTTAAACATTGGAATAAAACCTAAACTGCCTAAACCTAAACCTAAACTGCCTAGTTTAAGGTTGTAAGGGAATTTAGACAGATATCACTCATTAAATCACTCAAAAAATATTTCAGTGTGGTGGGCAATCGGACAGATGGTGGGTATATATAGAATAAATAGTTTAAAATTACTCATTGCTTTATGAAACTTACAGTGTAGTGCAGGGGATGGTATATATCAAAGTCAGACAAATGTGAAAGAGTAACAATGATGACTACAATGAAGAAGTTTTGGTGGTGGAGTTTCTCTGAGAAAACAATGTTTGAGCTGAGAGCTGAAAAGTAGGAGCTAATCAGGGAACCTCTCCAATATCTGACTAATTCTCCAGTAATAGTACCAGTTTCTTAAAACTATTATGATTACAGTTTTAGTTATCATTATTTTGAAAAGATACTGTAGATAGTTTTTTTAATGATTATTCTGAGTTGAGAGGTAACATCATTTTAATAGTATTTTCATTGGACCATGGAAAGAGCCGCACAGGGAAAAATAAAGAAAATGAGTAAATGGTTATTCTTCATTTTCTTGGCTTTTGGACTCATTGATTTTAATATTACACCAGGCAACTTCTTTAACCTTTTATGAAAGTAGTAGGGATCAGCATGTCTCTGCTCCTCACTACTAAGGAACATATTTTCTATCCCCAATGAATATCCTTCCTTTTTGAAGTCTACATTCATATTGCCTTTTCTCATCTTCTTCAGCATGAACTCTATCCCACTACATCTCCAGCACAAAATCCAAATTCTAGATTAAACAGTTTGCTTAGATGTAGCTCTCTGTTTCATCACCATCCTGGTTGAGTCAATATTCATGTTATTGACCCTTCTGATATCTGACCCTTACAGTTCCTCGGCCTCTACTAAACCACTGACTCTTAGCTCTACATAAGCCTCCCTTAGCCTTATTATAACTCTTCTCCAGTATTGTCAACTATAGACTTAGTAACTCTGACCGCAATCTACTTTACTGTCCACCAACTCCCTTACTTCTACAGAAGTGGCTAAGTTTTGTTACTATCCCTTTATGTTTTCCTAATTACCTGATTATCTTCTGTTAAAGCTTGAGTCTACTGTTAGCCTAGGATTAAGTTGATGATATCCCTGCAGACTTTCAGTCTTTTCCCTACTTGACAGTCTTCCGGGCTCTCCTTGCAAAAGTTTAGGTCTGATAACTTACTCCAAATACATTTTTACTTGCCCTTCTGGGCTCCTCAACACTGGTTGAAAAATCATTAAACCATGCTGACTGGTCTTCTCCTGATTTCTGCTTTTCAAACTCAAATGGATTTTCCTTGCTACTTGACAATTCCTGTATTCATCCCCTTTCATTCTGGTATATTTCTAGCTATTTTAAATCTTTTTGCTCTCTCCTGAATTCCTTAATTTCAACACTACCTTCACATTCTTAGCAGGTGACTTTATCTCCTAGTTTATAGTTTGAAAGAATATGCATTGTTTGATCTTCCTCAATTAAAAAAAAAGTGTACTACCTTTATTTTCCATTTTCTCATAGGAAGAAATATCCCTCCTCTCACATAATAAATAAAAACAGTTTTATTTAGATTTTTCTCTAGTTCTTTATGTACTGTTGCAACATAGTACACAGTTTATTTAAACTAATACTAGGTTTAGCAATAATCCTATCCTTGTCTGTGAAACGAAAGTATAAATAGTCTTTGTTTATGTGGGGTTAATGAGAAATGATGGTTTATAAACTCTTAGTGGATCTGAGAACCTAGGGACTGAAGTCAAGGTTCTGCTTTCTCTATTAGGACTTTTGATGAACCCAGTCTTTTATTTTTACTTTTCATTGTTAAAAGGAAACTTGAAGAGAATGTAAGAGGCAGAGGAATGTCTCCTATTCAATCCTGTGATCCTGAAGCAAACATTTCTCAATCCTATTACTATGAAAGGGAAGCATTATTAGGTCTATTTGGAGCCAGGCTTGGTCTCTGGAAAAACTCTTTTATGGGTAAGATAGCCAATCAAAAAGCTTATATGAAGAAATTCATTACAGTGCCAGGTTGATTTATTGGGGATATGTTTTCAGATTTGAACTGAAAATGTTTTGGGATTGTTTTTACTTTATTTTTTCTCTATTTTTAATTGACTGGGACTCTTGAAGAGACTTCATCAAATAAGTGGTTTCTAGAATGGAAAATTGCTTAAGGTGAGATCTTTTCAGCAAGCAGGGTTTCCTATTCTTTCTACTGCCAGATTTGAAGACTTCCAGGTATATCATTCTACCAGCTACTAAATTTTTAGTATGTTGATTTTCAAAAAGCAAATGCAGTCTTCAACTCTGAATTATGTCTTAAGAAAACACAATAAAATTGAGAGAAGAAAATCATAATCACACTATAAACACTATTTTATAATCTGTTTTTAATGTAAAAACACATGAAAAATTTTAATGGATTTAAGTATTATTTTATTTTATTTATTGATTTGAGAGAGGAGAAAATTAGGAAGAGAGAGAGCACCAGCAGGGGGAGGGGCAGAGGGAGAGAGAATCTCAAGCAAACTCCCTCCTGAGCACAGAGCCCAACTCAGGGCTCTATCCTGGGACTCTGGGATCATGACCTGAGCCAGAGGCAGATGATTAACTGACTGAGCCACCCAGATCCCCCTTTTAAGTTTTTTTTAATAGCATTATTTTTTTAAAGATTTTATTTATTCATGAGAGACACACAGAGAGAGATTGGCAGAGATGCAGGCAGAAGGAGAAGCAGACTCTGCCAGGGAGCCCGTCAAGGGACTCACAGTCCAGGGTCTCCAGGATCATGCCCTGGGACGAAGGTGGTTCTAAACCGCTGAGCCACCCAGGCTGCCCTAATAGCATTATTTTTAAGGATGAATGGTTAAATCCTATATTTTTAGTTTATTAGCTTACACATCAAAACAAAATAGTGGCAAACCCAACCATAGCCTTAGTTGAAAGAGCAAACTGCAGAAAAAGTGATCTGTGCCAATGGCTCTAAACTGATGTAATTTCTTTCTTTATTGCCAAAAACTGGTACAAAACCTGGTTTATAGTGGTCATGCAGTAAATGTTGAATTTAATTTTTGTACACATTTTTATTATCATTAAATGTGGGTTCTGTTTTAAGTAAACGAAACTCTCAGTGTTTATCTGGTCTCATTTTTTTGTTTGCTTTACTTATATAGTATGATTTATGAATAGAGTTTGATGTTGCTGTTCATTACTATGATAACAATCATAATCTCACAAACTCCAGACTTTTTAAATGACAATAAGTGGCAAAAGGGATGAATAACTTCCTCATTTGCAGAGTGACATTTCGATGGCTAGCACTGATAGAAAAAGAAATACTGTAATGATAGAAAAAGAAATAACATATGTATTCAGACAAAAAATTGTAATTTTGACTACTTTTTGATCCATGGGAGAGTTTTTAAAGTTACTGGATTTCAGAGATGGGTATGTTTAGCTTATCTACAATTCATAAAACATTGTACAATCAAAAAGGAACAGGATTTATATAATTTAGAATCAAGACACTTGTATTTAGGTTCCCCTCTGCAAGGAACTAATGACATCACATAATATTTCTGAGTTTTAGTTTTCTCATTTATAAAGAATTGACAGTATTCCACTGATGACAACATAGGGTTACATCAGGAGTACCAAATGAAGTTATACATGTAGACACATATTTTAAGGTATGATGAAAATTATGGGTATAAGATGTTGCTGTTCTTCATATGGAGGCTGATTTACTGTGATTTTCTATGACCTATGCATGATGGAGAGGGGATTCTTGGTTTGTAGTGTATGTCACTCCATCTCAGAATGAGGTTTCTTTTTGGGGTATGAAAATGTTCCAAAATTGATTGTGGTGATCGTTATGCAGCTTTGTGAATGTAAGAAAAACCACTAAATCTTACACTTTATTTTGTTTTTTAAATTTGAGTATATGGCAGCCCTGGTGGCTCAGCAGTTTAGCACCCCCCTTAGCCCAGGGCATGATCCTGGGGACCCAGGATTGAGTCCCGTGTCGGGCTCCCTGCATGGAGCCTGCTTCTCCCTCTGCCTGTGCATCTCTCTCTCTCTCTCTCTGTCTCTCGTGGTTAAATAAATAAAATCTTTAAAAATAATAATAAATTTGAGTATAGTTGACACACAATGTTATACTAGTTTTAGGAGTACAGCATAGTGATTTGACAAGTTATACATTATGCCATGTTCACAAGCATAGCTGCCATCTGTCACCATACATCACTATTATAGTATCATTGACCATATCATTTATGCTGCGCCTTTTATTCCCATGACTTACTCATTTCATGACTGGAAGCTTATATTTCCCACTATCCTTTACCCATTTTGCCCATTCTCCACCCTCCCTCCCATCTAGCAACCATCGGTTTGTTCTCTATATTTAGAGGTCTGATTCTGCTTTTTATTTTTTTATTCATTTGGGGATTTTTCTTTTTTCTTTTTTCTTTTTTTTTTTTTAGACTTCACATATGATTGGAATCACATAGCATTTGCCATTCTCAGTCTTTTATTTCATTTAGCATAATATCCTCTAGATCCATCCATGTTGTCTCAAATGACATGATCTCATCCTTTTTTATGTCTGCATATATTCCATTGTATGTATGTGTGTGTGTGTGTGTGTGTGTGTACATACACACATATCACATCTTCCTTATCCATTCATCTATTAATGGACACTTATGTTGCTTCTATATCTTGGCTATTGTGAATAATACTGCAATAAATATAGAGGTGCATATATCTTTTCAAATTAGTGTTTTTGTTTTCCTTGCATAAGTACCCAATAGAATTATTGGATTACATGGTATTTCTATTTTTAAATTTTTGAGGACCCTCCATACTTTCAGTGGCTGTTATCAGTTTACATATCCACTGCCAGGGTTCCTTTTTCTTTATATCCTTGCCAATACTTGTTATTTCTTGTCTTTTTGTAAATAGCACACTTTAAATGGATGAACTGACTGGTATATTCATTAAATTTCAATAAAAGTCTTTTATAAAGCTCATCAGTCATACCTGCTGCTAAAGAATTTTAGCTGGATATCTTTTCATATGGATCTCAATAGTCTGGCCATGTTAGTGGGTTTCTATTTTTACACTTTCTTTCTAATGTCTCTCATAATATTACCCTCTGACTTGATAAAGCACCTAAGGAGGCAATCCCATGTACTATTTAAGGGCAAAGGTTTGAGAGCTCAGGTTCAAACCCCAGCTTTGTCACTTTCAAGCTGTATAATGATATTACGGTTACTCTGGTTACTCTCTAGTGAGGATGATAGGAATAACTCTGGTTACTCTCTAGTGAGGATGATAGGAGTAACTCTTCAATTGTGCTGTGATGTACATTCACTGAGTTATTGTAGTACATGACTTGGGCATTGTTTGCCACATATAAGTGTGACTTTTACTATAATGATCCAAATCTAAACTGTGGCCCTACTTGTCATATCTCCAAACTCATTAAAGTTTCTGATAAGCAAAGGGCTCTCCCTTGAGAACTCTATCATTTAACAGTAGAAAACATATGGAAACTTCAAATGAAGACATTTTCCTTAATGATTGCCAAACTCAGATATTTATTCAAGGACTCCCCCCCCCCCATATGGTTAATTCCTTTAGAAGGCAAAGACACAGGGATCCCTGGGTGGGTCAGCAGTTTAGTGCCTGCCTTCCGCCCAGGGCATGATCCTGGAGTCCTGGGATCGAGTCCCACGTCAGGCTCCCTACGTGGAGCCTGCTTCTCCCTCTGCCTGTGTCTCTGCCTCTCTCTCTCTTTCTCTCTCTCTCTCATGAATAAATAAATAAAATCTTTGAAAAAAAGTAGAAGGCAGAAACAGCTATAGTTCTTTATATATTATTTACTTTTGTGTATGTGTCATGGGAGAACGTATGTTAAATAACATTTTTTCTTGATACATATGTGTGTATATATGTGTAATATATATGTATACATACATATATATGTTAAATAAACATTTTTCTTGATACATACGTGTATGTATGTATAATACAATATGCATATCCAGTATAGCCTTTGTGTGACCCCAGTGAATGTACCTGGCACATAGTGTGTTCAATAAATCCTTGAAAAATAAATGAATTAATGGGCTCAGATAATATGAATTTATCCCCAACTTCAGTAAACCCATGCCCTGGTTCTTAATAGCAAACCTGCTATGATGCTATTATAGCATCATATCAACCATGACCTTGTGTTTATATATTGCATTTTGCTTTTTAAAGCACATTTACATATTATTTTTAATATAATAGCATTATATATGTAAGGTATGTATTTTTTAATTTCAACTATGCATGTCATAATTTCATATGCTTTTATTATACATCGTGCTTAGAAACACTTTGATAAGTTGTATATTAATTCATTTCCTCCTTAGAAGAATTTTATGAGATAAGTTGATAGGTAATATAGTTGTTCTTTCAAAGAAGAAAAAAAATAACCACAACTTCAAGGAACTTAAATAACAGTAGAGTTAGAAAATTTTGGAGTTGAGACAAGAACACAGATTAACATTTCATTTTGTCTTGAGTTACTTGCCCATCCTGGTACTAACCTCTGTGGCCTGAAGGAGGCAGTGCTGTAATTGTCCAGATTTGGTACACAGGCTCTCCCTAGAGCCCTTGAACTACTAGGCTGAGAGTGAAGGAGGGAGGATTCTTCAAGTGAAAACGTGGTAGTTTTCAAAAGAGGAATTAGATGCTGAGTTGGCAAAAACAATAGATGAGCATTTTGCCATCTATGTAGCCTTTACTACAATTGCTTATGACTTGACTTTTTATATTTCTATATTTTCATAAATACCTGCTTATGAAATGGTCAGTTCCAGGTTGTCTTATCACCTATTCCTTTCCTTTAATGCCCCTATGAGACTATAACCAGACCATACAAAACATTCTTAAAGATTTCGAGCAGTCACGCTTGCTGAATTAAAGGGTTTTTAAAGGGTTTTAGTATTAAATTTGGCAAATTTAATTTCACAATCAGTAAACTTACTGCTTTTATGTAAGAGACAAAAGAAAACAAACAAAAAATGTATGAGAACAAATGGGTAATACTTTTAGAAGTGAATAGAGTAGAAATACAAAGACAGGGATCTTTGAGAAATAAAGAGAATTCCAAATCTTTTTAAGAGAGATAAAAATTTGTTTAAAAGCTGAAAATTTGAAACTAATATGTGTAATATTGAATCAAATAGCAAAAATTCTTGAATATATAGGACCATAAAAGTCACACATTCATGTTTAAATATTATTAGGACCAGAAAAAAATTACTTTATTTTGGAAAATTGTCACTTGTGTAAATTTAAAGCTCCAGGGCAGCCTCGGTGGCTCAGTGGTTTGGTGCCACCTTCGGCCCTGGGGCGTGATCCTGGAGACCCCGGATCAAGTCCCACATCGGGCTCCCTGCATGGAGCCTCCTTCTCCCCCTGCCTGTGTCTCTGCCTCTCTCTCTCTCTTTCTCTCTCTCTCTTTCTCATGAATAAATAATAATAATAAAAATATTTAAAAAAATTTAAAGCTCCATCTATCTCTGAAATGTAGGCTGTTTTTTTTCAGACTTCAAATAAGGAGAAATTAAAATGGAATAGAAATAATTATAACCCGTCAAAAGTCGATTCCAGTTCAGTTTTTTTCTCTTGAAGAAAAACAATATTTTTAGGAGTTGGCTCATCTTGAGTTCTACAATTCCAAGTAGTGTTTTTTTTAAAGATTTTATTTATTTATTCATGAGAGACACACACACAGAGGCAGAGACATAAGCAGAGAGAGAAGCAGGCTCCCTGTGGGGAGCTCGATGCTGAACTTGATTCCAGGATCGCAACCTGAATTAAAGGCAGATGTTCAACCACTGAGCCACCCAGATACCCCTAAGTAGTACTTTTGAATTTACAGTTGGAAAGGATGTTAAAGACCATATTCCATCCTCTTCATTTTATACATAAGGAAAGTGAGGCACAGAAGCATTAATTTATCTAAGTGAGCATACAGCTGGTTATTTTCAAAACTGGCTACCAAATTGCCAAAAGTAATTGATGAGAACTTAGTGCAAAGGGGGAGAAGGAAATACTTTCTCACTTCTTCTTCCGCAAATATTGAACCATTTATGTCCCTTATCATTTCTAGAGGAAAGGGATCAAACATGAAGAGGAAGGAATTGTAAGGAGAAAAGACACAGCAGGAGAACATGAAGTGTGCTATAGAGGGCTCATCTTCTGATGTGGTATAATAATAAAGCTCTTTTCCAAAGAATGAGAACAGAGTCTTGCCTTGTTTCTCCTGTTTAAGATTTAAATTATATGCTTTATTTGCCTCATAAGTATACTTTATGATGGTGCTAGACAGCACCTAGGAATATTTTGAGCTGCAGTCATATGAGACTGGAATGCTTCCAACTTGGCTTTCTTAAAAGTTATAAATACTTTTCCAAACTATTTTCAGATTTTTAAAGGTGTTTAAAATAAAGATTTATACTTTTACTTTCTCCACAAGTCTCTGAATCACTGAACTAATGTCCTCTAACAATTAGAGAAGAAATCTCTCCTCTTGGTCTTAGCCCTCCATCTGAACTTTTATTGAATATCCTCTATTTTTCAGAGAATAATGTTCTCAGGTATTGGAGAACTTTGCTTGAGGATATTTTTTATTATTTCATTCTGAGGAAAATTATTTCATCCATGGTTATTCCAGCTCCAGATGAATTGATCATATAGTTCCTCTGTGCTGTCATCTTTTCCTCATCAGTAGGGGGCACCTGTGGGTTTAAACCAAGACTAAATCATTTTGTTCCAAAAAAGCTCTATTGACTAGATTGTTTCTAGTGTTAACCCTCCTCTCACCCAAGGTAATTTTTGGATTCCCCATAAAAATAATCAATATATAAAAACTATATAAATGAGACTCTCTGTTACCTATTATATTCTCAACCTCTTAACCTGGAATCCAAAACACTTTGTGATCTAAAATTTCCTGATGAAGCCCTGCTTCTCTACTTCTCTATGCGTATCAAGTCCTATCATATAACTATGTTCCAGATGTTTGGCACTTTTGTATTTATTCACTTCAATGTCTTTTACTTTAGCCTGAAGCACTACTATGAGTTTTCATGAAATCAAGTTTATGAGATTACAGTTCAATCGCTACCTTTCTATCATTTTTCCATTGAGAAATACTGGCATCTGTACTTAATGTCTGGAAACAATCTCTAAAACTCAGAAGCTCTGAATGAAAATGCTAATCAGAAAATATATTTCCCATTATATTAGAGAAGAACAATTGTTATGTGTTTTATATCATGCCAAAACTCCCCAAGCAATTTTCTATAATGTCGCTATAATATAAATGCCTATATATAAGGAAGAAACTATATTAGGGTGTAAACACTTAAACCAAATAGCGGTTACTTTATATGAAATAACATATGTAACATACTACAACCTAAACAACTTTTGCATGTTTGCTCTTTATTATATTTCATATTAAAATGTACATTACATATTTAAAATACTATGTTATACTGGGTATATATTGTACCTTATGGATAATTTAAGAGATTTTCAAGGTATATTTTGGCTACATTTTTTTGCTACCTAGAAATTGACTTTAGATTCTAACATCTTGTGACCTATAAAGAGCTGCAACTGATTTGTATTAAAATTACTTAAAAGTATTATCTACCATCTATGATTATGAATTTGCAAACTCCCTGGGGTAAAAACCTGTATTATTTTTTCTATTCCTTAGATGTAGTATTCAATCACTATTTACTAACTGAATATAATCCATGGATAAGTGTTACATCCAAGAGAAAATTTTTGTATTGCAAACACTCATAGATTAAGTATGTCCCTAGTCACTTGTTTTATCTATCAAGGTTTCATAGGTGGGCAATGCAAATAGTTTTAATGCAACATTCACCTGAAGCTAATGAACATGATTCTTAGGTGATCTAACTCATTAGACATTAATACTTAAACTTTATTTCAAATAAATAAAATACTATAAACTATATAGTATTTTATAAATAAATAAAATACTATAAACTATATAGTATTTTATCTTTTTACACTTAAATAGCAAGTCCACTGGTTCAATGGAATCAACACACAATATACTAATTCAAATATTTCTAAAATTGGGCTGCTAAAGGAGTCTACTCTCTGGTGAGTATTTACACAGGAAACAAGATCCACACAAGACAGTTTCCCATTTCTAGCCATTTGCTTTTATTTGGTACCATGAGAAACTTAATAATTTGGAGTTGCCATGGGGAAGAGAAAGAACAGCCAGAAGGAAAGGAAAAGAATGAATAATGGACTTGTGAAGAATCACATGGAGATGATTCTCACTAGAGAACAATGAGACATTGTGGTATTACTGTTAAATTATTGCTAAGAGATTTAGAATTCCAAGAAGCTGGAGTCTACTGAGTACTGTGTGAATAATAAGAAAGAAATTGGTCACATTTGGCTTAGGGATATTTTCAGTTAATGATGAAACAAAGTCAATAGGTCATGGGAGTTCCATTATCTTGCATTCAGCTGACCTCTTTTAATGAAGAGCAAAGTATTGATATAGGCCTATCAAAGATGCATGACTGACCCTTGTTCAGAGATTTTAGGGACTAGACATACCAGCTTGATTTCTTTCTGTTTTCCCTCTTGATCTCAGAGGAGTCAAGTCTGTAACTAGAGCTGCAAGAGTAAATTTGGGCAGATGGTTTGAAAGTTTTTTCAGGGGATTTGTTTTGATAATGCAGTGTGGTCAGTGCTGGATCCCTTTCCAAACCTCTGGGCCCCAATAATTTGTCCTGATTTCTTCCAACCCCCTTAATGCTCCTGACTGTGACTCCCTACAATGTTATGCCCTGTGACTTTGTAATTTGTATCTATAAATGTATCTAACCAACTAAGAGTTTTCTAGGAATCAAGAACATGGTCCTGGTGACATTGCTTTGTTGTAGAGGGGTCTCTTTTAGTTCTCCCATCCAAAAGAGCCCTAGCATGGATTTCAGTATTTAAACATTAGTATTGTTATATTTTTTCTAAGGAGTCCTCCACAGAATATCTCCTTAAATTTCTAATGTGTGGTACTCAGACTTTTTGCTTTTAACACTTTAAGCTTTCTAATTATGTTATAACCGTTACAGAACTAAGCTGATCTCTGTTCCAACACTGATACAGATGGATAGGAGATCTTGAGTTTATTCCACCCATCATGTCCTAGGTCAAATTTTCTTTCTTTCCCCTTCCCTTATCACTGTTAGTTACTCAGAGCTCTACCCTTTCTTTCAGGGAGATACAAGAGTCCTAAGCTCATAGGGGGAGATTAATCTAAATAGGGTAGATAAGATGGGGATTGAGCAAGTTTTGAATGCACATAGGCATCATTCCTGCTGGACTACCCTGCTGTCTATTATCAGTGAGAAGGGCAACTAAGGTAGCTCTTCAGAGCAGGTGTTGTGCATTTAGTTCCCAGTAGATGTAGACTAAAATGTGTCTGAGCACTGAAAACATGAGACAGGCACTGGCTCTCCTCCCAGATGCTGTTTCTCACTAGTCCCTGTGATACTCTATGCCACAAACAATTGTCCAGGCAAATTGTTCAGTATCTAAACTCCAATTCCCAGTATTCTGATCATTTCTCTCCCCTCTATCCTCCACCCTGTGGAATCTTTACCTAGTTTGGGAATCTGTGTGTGTGTGTGTGTGTGTGTGTGTGTGTGTGTGTTGAGGAGGGGACTTGAATCTTCTAAATATTTTCTGCCCCTCTTTTGGCTTTGGAACTTGAGAGCCCAGAATTTGTTAACCTTTGTTATCTGATTTTGAACTGCCAGGTCTAGGAGTCCTGAATCATAGTGGACTGAATGGAGCTCAATAGTTAACACTTCAAAATGGTAACACCTTGGTCCTTACTTTTGACTTTAAATAAAAGGGCTACTTGTGGAAAGTGTTTAGCATGCACACTCTGAATTTAGGATGCAGCATGGATGCCGCATATCACTGCCTTACCAATCACCGACTACTATGCAATTGCTTGTTTGTCAATCTTTCTCCCACACCAGACTAAATGTGGTGTTTTTATTGAATTTTGAAACTTAAAAATTGTGGTAAAATATACATAATATTCACATTGTAGAGCCATGAGTACTACCACCCTCCATAGAACTCTTCATCTTCCCAAACTGAAGCCCCAGATCCATTAAACAATAATTCCCCACTCTCGACTCCTCCTCTTCCCATCCCCTGGCAACCACCAATCTTTCTATGTCTATGAATTTGACTACTCTTAGGTACTTTATGTAAGTGGGGTCATGCAATAGTTGTCCTTTTGTGTGTGGTTTGTTTCATTTAGCATAGTCTTTAAGGTTCATCCATTTTGTTGTATGTCAACTTTTCTTCCTTTTTAAGACTGATTATTATTCCATTGTATGTGTATACCACATTTTGTTTATCCTTTCATCTGTTGATGGACATCTGGGTTGCTTCTACCTTTGGCTATTGTGAATAATACTGCTATGAACATAAGTGTGTAAATATCTGTTCAAGTCCCTGTTTCAATTCACTTGGGTATATATCCAGAAGTGGAGTTGCTGCACTATATGGTAAGTCATTTTTAATTATTTGAGGAACTGGCCACTATTTTCCACAGTGGTTGTACCATTATATATCTCTGCAGCAATACAGAAGGGTTCCAGTTTGTTTGTTTTTTAGGGTTATATATATATATATATATATATATATATATATATATACACATATATATATTTTTGAAGTTCAATTTGCCAACATATACTGCTTGTCCCGTCAGGTGCCCCCCTCAGTGCCTGTCACCCAGTCACCCCATCCTCCTTCCCACCTCCCCTTCCACTACCCCTTGCTCGTTTCCCAGAGATACTTGTCTCTCATGGTCTGTCAACCTCACTGATATTTCCCACTCATTTTCTCTCCTTTCCCCTTTATTCCCTTTCATGAATTTTTTTTAATAATAAATTTATTTTTTTATTGGTGTTCAATTTGCCAACATACAGAATAACACCCAGTGCTCATCCCGTCAAGTGCCCCCCTCAGTGCCCGTCACCCATTCACCCCCACCCCCCGCCCTCCTCCCCTTCTACCACCCCTAGTTCATTTCCCAGAGTTAGGAATTTTTATGTTCTGTCTCCCTCTCTGATATTTACCACCCATTTCTTCTCCCTTCCCTTCTATTCCTTTTCACTATTATTTATATTCCCCAAATGAATGAGAACATATAATGTTTGTCCTTCTCCGATTGACTTATTTCACTCAGCATAATACCCTCCAGTTCCATCCATGTTGAAGCAAATGGTGGGTATTTGTCATTTCTAATGGCTGAGTAATATTCCATTGTATACATACACTTCAGCTTCTTTATCCATTCATCTTTCGATGGACACCGAGGCTCCTTCCTCAGTTTGGCTATTGTGGACATTGTTGCTATAAACATTGGGGTGCAGGTGTCCTGCCGTTTCACTGCATCTGTATCTTTGGGGTAAATCCCCAGCACTGCAAATGCTAGGTCATAGGGTAGTTCTATTTTTGACTCTTTGAGGAACCTCCACACAGTTTTCCAGAGTGGCTGCACCAGTTCACATTCCCACCAACAGTGCAAGAGGGTTCCCCTTTCTCCACATCCTCTCCAACATTTGTTGTTTTCTGTCTTGTTAATTTTCCCCATTCTCACTGGTGTGAGGTGTTATCTCATTGTGGTTTTGATTTGTATTACCCTGATGGCCAGTGATGTGGAGCATTTTCTTAAGTGCGTGTTGGCCATGTCTATGTCTTTGGTGAAATTTCTGTACATGTCTTCTGCCCATTCCATGGTTGGATTGTTTGTTTCTTTGCTGTTGAGTGTAATAAGTTCTTTATAGATCTTGGATACTAGCCGTTTATCTGATAGGTCATTTGCAAATATCTTCTCCCATTCTGTAGGTTGTCTTTTAGTTTTGTTGACTGTATCTTTTGCTGTGCAGAAGCTTTTTATCTTGATGAAGTCCCAATGGTTCATTTTTGCTTTTGTTTCCTTTGCCTTTATGGATGTATCTTGCAAGAAGTTGCTGTGGCCAAGTTCAAAAGGGTGTTGCCTGTGGAAAAATCCTCTAGGATTTTGATGGATTCCTGTCTCACGTTTAGATCTTTCATCCATTTTGAGTTTATCTTTGTGTATGGTGTAATAGAATGGTCTAATTTGATTCTTCTGCATGTGGCTGTCCAATTTTCCCAGCACCATTTATTGAAGAGACTGTCCTTTATCCAGTGGATAGTCTTCCCTTCTTTGTCGAATATTAGTTGACCATAGAGTTGAGGGCCCATTTCTGGGTCCTCTGTTCTGTTCCATTGATCTATGTGTCTGTTTTTGTGCCAGTGCCACACTGTCTTGATGATCACAGCGTTGTAGTACAACCTGAAATCTGGCATTGTGATGCCCCCAGATATGGTTTTCTTTTTCAATATTCTCCTGGCTAGTCGGAGTCTTTTCTGATTCCACACAAATCTTAAGATGATTTGTTCCAACTCTCTGAAGAAAGTCCATGGTATTTTGATAGGGATTGCATTGAATGTGTAAATTGCCCGGGGTAGCATTTCCATTTTCACAATATTCATTCTTCCAATCCATGAGCATGGAATATTTTTCCATCTTCCTCCATTTCTTTCAGAAGTGTTCTGTAGTTTTCAGGGTATAAATCCTTTACCTCTTCGGTTAGGTTTATTCATAGGTATCTTATGCTTTTGGTGCAATTATAAATGGGATTGACTCCTTAATTTCTCTTTCTTCAGTTTCATTGTTAGTGTATAGAAATGCCACTGATTTCTGGCCATTGATTTTGTATCCTGCCACACTGCCGAGTTGCTGTATGAGTTCTAGCAACTTGGGGTGGAGTCTTTTGGATTTTCTATGTACAGTATCATGTCATCTGCAAAGAGGGAGAGTTTGACTTCTTTGCTAATTTGAATGCCTTTTATTTCTTTTTGTTGCCTGATTGCTGAGGCTTGGACTTCTAGTACTATGTTGAATAGCAGTGGTGAGAGTGGACATCCCTGTCGTGTTCCTGATCTTAGGGGAAAGGCTGCCAGTGTTTACCCATTGAGAATGATATTTGCTGTGGGCTTTTCATAGATGGCTTTTAAGATGCTGAAGAATGTTCCCTCTATCCCTACATTATGAAGAGTTTTGATCAGGAATAGATGCTGTATTTTGTCAAAAGCTTTCTCTGCTTCTATTGAGAGGATCATATAGTTCTTTTTTTTTTTTTTTCTTTTGTTGGTATGATCTATCACGTTGTTTGCTTTATGAGTGTTGAACCAACCTTGCATCCCAGGGATAAATCCCACTTGGTCATGGTGAATAATCTTTTTAATGTACTGTTGGATCCTATTGGCTAGCATATTGTTGAGAATTTTTGCGTCTGTGTTCATAGGGATATTGGTCTATAATTCTCCTTTTTGATGGGGTCTTTGTCTGGTTTTGGAATTAAAATGATGCTGGCTTCATAAAATGAGTTTGGAAATATTCTATCTCTTTCTATCTTTTGGAACAGCTTTAGTAGAATAGGTATGTTTCCTCTTTAAATGTTTGATAGAATTCCCCTGGGAAGCCATCTGGCCCTGGACTTTTGTGTGTTGGGAGGTTTTTGATGACTGCTTCAATTTCCTCCCAGGTTATTGGCCTGTTCAGGTTTTCTATTTCTTCCTGTTGCAGTTTTGGTAGTTTGAGGTTTTCCAGAAATGTGTCCATTTCTTCTAGATTGCCTAATTTATTGGCATATAGCTGCTCATAATATGTTTTTAAAATCGTTTGAATTTCCTTGGTATTGGTTGTGATCTCTCCTTTTTCATTCATGATCTTATTTTTTTAATTTTTATTTTATTTTTTCAAAGATTTTATTTATTTATTCATGAGACACACACACGCAGAGAGAGAGAGAGAGAGAGAGAGAGGCAGAGACACAGGCAGAGGGAGAAGCAGGCTCCACTCAGGGAGCCCGACATGGGACTTGATCCCGGGTCTCCAGGATCAGGCCCTGGGCTGAAGGTGGCAGTAAACCGCTGAGCCACCAGGCTGTCCTCATTCGTGATTTTATTAATTTGAGTCTTTTCTCTTTTGTTTTTAAGAAGGCTGGCTAATGGCTTGTCTATCTTATTAATTCTTTCAAAGAACCAACTCCTGGTTTTGTTGATCTGTTCTACAGTTCTTCTGGTCTTTATTTCATTGAGTTCTGCTTGAATCTTTATTAACTTTCTTCTTCTGCTTGGTATAGGTTTTATTTGCTGTTCTTTCTCTAATTCCTTTAGGTGCAAGGTTAGCTTGTGTATTTGAGTTTTTTCCAATTCTTTGAGGGATGCTTGTATTGTGATGTATTTCCCTCTTAGGGCTGCTCTTGCTGTATCCCAAAGATTTTGAACGGATGTATCTTCATTCTCATTAGTTTCCATGAATATTTTTAATTCTTCTCTAATTTCCTGGTTGACTCTTTCATCTTTTGGCAGGATGCTCCTTAACCTCCACGTGTTTGAGTTTCTTCCAAATTTCTTCTTGTGATTGAGTTCAAGTTTCAAATCCTTATGGTCTGAAATTATGTAGGGGACAGTCCCAATCTTTTGGTATCAGTTGAGACCTGATTTGTGACCCAGGATGTGGCATATTCCGGAGAAAGTTCCATGTGCACTTGAGAAGAATGTGTATTCAGTTGTGTTTGGATATAAAGTTCTGTAAATATCTGTGAAATCCATTTGGTCCAGTGTATCATTTAAAGCTCTTGTTTCTTTGGAGGTGTTGTGCTTAGAGGATCTGTCATTTACAGAAAGCGCTGTGTTGAAGTCTCCCAGTATTAGTGTATTATTATCTAAGTATGTCTTTATTTTGGTTATTGATTGATATACTTAGCAGCTCCCACACTAGGGGCATAAATATTCATGATTTTTAGGTGCTCTTGTTGGATAGATCCTTTAAGTATGATATAGTGTCCCTCTTCATCTCCTACTACAGTCTTTGGGATAACTTTAATTTATCTGTTATAGGATTGCTACCCCTGCTTTCTTTTGAGGACCATTTGAATGGTAAATTGTTCTCCAACCTTTCATTTTTGCGCTGTAAGTGTCCTTAGGTCTAAAATGAGTCTCTTGTAGACAGCAAATAAATGGGTCTTGCTTTTTTATCCAGTCTGAAACCCTGTGTCTTTTGATGGGATCATTAAGGCCATTCACATTCAGAGTTACTATTGGAAGATATGAATTTACGGTCATCATAATACCTATTCAGTACCTGTTATTGTGGATTATTTCTTTGGGCATCCTCTTTCTTTTACAGAGTCCCCCTTAATATTTCTTGTAGAAAAAAAAATATTTCTTGTAGAGCTGGTTGGGTGGTCACATATTCTTTCAGTTTCTATCTTGGAAGATCTTTATATCTCCTTGTATTCTGAATGAGAGCCTTGCTGGATAAAGTATTCTTGGCTGCATGTTCTTCTCATTCAGGACCCTGAATATATCCTGCCAGCCCTTTCTGGCCTGCCAGGTCTCTGTAGAGAGGTCTGCTGTTAATCTAATATTTCTCTCCATATGAGTTAGGGGTCTCTTGTCTCTTGCTGCTTTAAGGATTATCTCTTCAGCTTTGGAATTAGAAGTTTCACTATAAAATGTCAAGGTATTGAACAGTTTTTACTGATTTTGGAAGGGGGGGACCTCTTTATCTCCTGGATCTGAATGCCTGTTTCCCTCCTCAAATTAGGGAAGTTCTCAGCTATGATTTGTTCAAATATGCTCTCTGGCCCTCTGGCCATCTCGGTGCCCTCTGGAACCCCAATTAAACGTAGATTTTTCCTTCTGAGGCTGTCATTTATTTCCCTTAACCTTTCCTCATGGTCTTTTAATTGTTTTTCTCTTTTTTCCTCAGCTTCCTTCCTTGCCATCAACTTGTCTTCTATGTCACTCACTCTTTGTCCTACCTCATTAACCCTCATCATTAGTACCTCCAGTTTGGATTGCATCTCATTTAATTGATTTTTAATTTCAGCCTGATTAGATCAAAATTCTGCAGTCATGAAGTCTCTTAATTCCTTTATGCTTTTTTCCAGAGCCACCAGTTGCTTTATAATTGTGCTTCTATATTGGCTTTCTGACATAGACTTGTAATCCAAATTCTGTAACTCTGTAGTAGAGAGTACTGTTTCTGATGCTTTCTTTTGTGGTGAGTTCTTCTTTCTAGTCATTTTGTTCAGTGCAGAGTGGCTGTATGAGTGCACTGTGTCAAGAATATCAACCACAACCTAAGTAAATCTCACCCTAGATAATTCTTGTTGGAAGTGAAAACCCTTCTCTCTTTAGTGTTCCAGGTGTCTCTCTTTAAATCTCAGGTCGAACTCATAGATTTTCAGGATGACTTGAAAGTTATCTAAGTTGTAACTTAGATAAGTTAGTGGGGCCAGGTGAATTGGGGACCCTACTCTTCCACCATATTGCCCCATCCCCTCCAGAAGTGTTCCAGTTTTATCATATTCTTGCCAGCCATTACTTTCTTAGTTTCTTCTTAGTTTTTGTAATAATAGCCATTCTAATGGCTATTACTTTCTTCTTCTTTCTTCTTAGTTTTTGTATTAATAGCCATTCTAATGGCTGTGACAAAATGATTCTTAATGACTAGAATGATATCTGCATCTTCATACTACCATCATCTGGCACATGTACTTGATTCATAGATATCTAACAAATATTTATTGAACTATTCTAGATGATTCTAGTTATATTCATTTTAGTGAACTATGTTATTCATGGATTTCGGTTAATTCTAAGAAAGAATTTCCTGATAAGATGTGCTGGCACACTCTCACCTCTTAATTAAGTTCCATTCCTAAGTAGGATGTATATGCAACAAGGGAAGGTTTTAAGAATTATTTGTTAAGTGAAGAAATGATCATATCAAATATGTCAATGGTTTCTTTTACTTGTGGGTGGACCTTTGTTTTGGAATGATAACTTGATTATTTTATATATGTGAATGTGAAACAATTAGCTACTTTTTGTTCTTGGAACACATATCATCCTTTCTGAAATTACTTAATATGCTTAAAATAAGATGAAAGAAATCAGGAAGGTGAATAAATTTACATAGGAGTAAAGAGGACCCTGGGAGCAAAGATATGGAGATATTAGATTGCTTTTTCCTTGAAGTTCAACATTATTAGAACCCATGGTTTTAATGCCAAGAATTAGACACCAAGTTTCCCCAGATGTCTGGGACATAACTCCAGGGCCTCCGTTTTCCTGGGAGAAGGCTGGAAACCCTGGATCTATTCTATATATACTTCTTGAGAGTAGGCGTGTGTGTGTGTGTGTGTGTGCACATACCAAAAATAATCAGTTTCTGAAAAACTGTTACATTGGATACCCAGGCTAGATGCAGGGACATATTCTGAGAAATGTGTTTTTCCAGTAAGAGCAGAGAAGAGAATCTTTTATCTTCATTGCATTGGGACTCACATAGGCTCTGGGATCTTAGATTTTGGTGGCAATAAATGCCCTAGTCATTACGAATTTGGGCAGCAAACCAGGACTGTATTGGGTTTCTACTATGCTGTACTAGGGATCAGGCAGGCCTTAGATCACCAGCGAACTCTCAGCAGGGAAAAAGCATTGTGACAAGTTGTTCTACTGCTTGTTCCCAGCAGCATCACCAGGTGCCAGAGCTGTCCATGAGGATAGAGGCAGCAGAGTACAAGAGATAAGGAAAGACAGATCTCTAAATCTAAATATGTTGTGCATAACTCCTGGTTTTGTATTTCAGTGTCTTTGTAAGCAATATGGGTGTGATGATAGCTCCTTCTCATTGGTTTGTTGTGAAGATTAAAGAAACAAATACATGTGAAAGACTCATAATGGTGCCTTTATATAACAGTTCTCAGTAATGCTAGATAGGAGATACAAAAAACAGAAACCCTATAGGGAGTTGACTAAATTTTCTACTTTTTCCTCTATTAGTATCTAGAATCACATATGAGACTGAGTGCTTTATTATGGGATTCAAGATTTTGTGGGAGAGAGGACTATATATACTTTTATTCAAATATTATAAGGAGCATGAATGTCATTTTTTACCCTAATTTGGTGATATTGAACATGTTTCTTTCCATGTTTCCTTGTAGGTGTCCTTATCAGTTTATCTAAAGCATGTCCCAAATTGTCTTGTTAGCTGATATTTCTATCAGATGATAACTATTCTCAAACCACCCAGGCTAAAAGCGGATCATCTTGTGTCAAATTCTTTCTTTTTCCCTTGGTGTCCACATCCAGTCATTCACCAAACACTCTCAGTTTTTTCTTCATAATGATCCTTGAGTCTATCCTTTCATCTCTGTTCTCACCTTTATTTGTCCAACTAGTCCAGACAAATTCCCAATGAGCTGCATATACTCAAGTGCCACAGGACAGGAATAGATTTTATGAGCTTGTGTTGAGCTGGGAGCAAACAGGGCTGTTCCCTGGCAAAACTTGAAGTAGGTAAAGTTTAGCTTTGGCACCTTGCATTTGCCAGCCTATGCCCAGAGATGAAAAAAGCTGACTTGGCTTCTGGCCAGGACTGCACATCAGTAAGGAAATTCTCTATTAATTCAGTACTTGCTAATGACATCCCATTCAGCTATAGAAAGAAGGTAAGAATCTAAGTTTAGTCTATAACCTTTTCTACATGTAAGATAATTTGCTCCATGAAGATAGGATATGTAACTATCTTTTTACTGCTGTAGTCTAACCATATTATAGGATAACCAGATGGAAGTACAAGCAAGACAGAAATATCAAGACTGTCAATGTCTTTGGAAGGATAAAAATTTGACTTGGCTCACACAAGTGTGGTTTCAGTCCTTCAACATGTTATTTAACCTCTCTGCATTTCAATTTCTTCCCCTACTTGACTAATTTTGTTAGCTTTTGTTTTTAAATAAATAACATATGTAACATGCTTACCTCCATGACCGACCCACAGGGAGCACCCAAAAAAGAAAGTTCAATTTTTTTTAGCTAAAAGAGATCATAAGAATCAGTTCACCCATGCCTGCTCTTTTTCAGATCAGGAATAGGAGGTTTTGGATGAGACTCCAAGTCCCATGACTCCTTTTAGCTAGTTGGTATTCATTAGGGAGCATGGGCTTTGGAACCTGATGGATCTGTCTTATTCTGGATTTTTCCAATTATTTCACAAACTTTATTTAACTTTACTTGGTTTTAGTTTTTTTTCATCCATAATCAGAATATCTACCTCTGATATATTTTATGTAAAACACTGAGACAATTCTTGGCACAATGTGAACATACAAAATGTCTTCATTTCCCCTAGTAGCATACCAAGGATGGGGTAGAAGTCATGATCAGCTCCAAGTACAGGCAATGGAAGGGAGAATTATCTGTAGAGAATTTAGAAATAGGAATGACTAACTAAAAGTTGCTTATTTTTATTGTCACCATGCTCAGCAACACTAAACAAGGTCATAAAGTCAGTAAGAAATATTCCTTTCTGGAAAACTATTTAAAAAAATTTTAAAGATTTTATTTATTCATTCAAGAGATACACAGAGAAAGGCAGAGACACAGGCAGAGGGAGAAGCAGGCTCCCTGCAGGGAGCCTGATGCAGAGCTCCATCCCAGGACCCCGGGATCATGACCTGAGCCAAAGGCAGACTCCCAACCACTGAGCCACCCAGGTGTCCCTCTGAAAAAGTCTTTTGTTGGCCTAAATTCTAAGTAATTGTTGAAAATATTTTTGAGATTAATGGGCGGGGGGGGGGGGGGAGTTCAAACTGGCATTTTTTTTTATCACTTTTCCTTTAAAAAATTGTATTCTATACAGAAGTTAATCCTGAGAACAGTTGGCTCTTGGCACATACAGGTGATGTTACAGTTGTTCATTTTGAGTGATTTTGTAATGGAGTAGCCTTTGCCTTTTTCTCTGTACTTTCTCTGTACCCATGCTTTCAGAGTGGTGATACAATTTAAAGATACACCCATATTTATCTATATCCAAACTTAGGTTCCATATGAATCTCTTTCATCTAAACATGAATTGTGCTAAAATGGTAGTTTCCTAATGTCAATTCTACTACAGTCAGAGGCTGAAAAGAATATTCAGACCTGGAACCTTTCTCTCTGGCAGGGTAATGGTTAGAGGGAATTTGATTAATCTGATATTGCCAGGGGAAGTAGTATGCCATGGAAACATGAGTAATAAAGTGTGTTTTTGGAAATAACAGGGGGAATGGAGAGTCTGATCTCATGAGATTGTGTTTTGAAGCAAGTGACTGAAAACATCTCAAGTGTGATAAACTATTTGGAATGTGGTGACCACCTGGTGTTTATATTAGAAATAGAGGCTAATAAATAAAGATTTAAAAAGAAAGAAAGAAACAAAGGCTGAGACTTGCCCTCAAAGTGATGGCACAAAAGAAAGCCAAGCAAGTTAAAAGGGACCGGCAGGGATACACTCAGTAAATCAGGAAAAACATTAAAAGTGTGTTTGGATGGTTATACTAAGTCCTGTGAATGAGAATTGATATGAAATTGGATAAGCACAAAGGAAAAACAGGAAAAAAACCCATAAGCATATTAATTAATTAAAAGAAAAATGGAGCAGTGAGCAAGGCATAGTGTTTAACTATTAGCCATTCCCAATTGATTCCTTGCCCCCACACCCCTTTTTTATGCCCACCTGCAGTTAGAGCCTGAAAAAGAGGTAATCATTTTCTTTTTTTTTTTTTTTTTTACGGAGGTAATCATTTTCTTAAAGTCTCTTGCCACCAGAGGTAGCATATAATGCCATTCTGAGCAATGAAATACAAAGAGAAATCTATTGGGAATTTTGCAGAACATAATCCCTTCTGATAAAAGAGAGAGAGAGAGATCTAGGAAGAAGGCTCTATCTCCTTTCATCTTTATCTTTTCTTCCAAGGATGCTGTTACAAAACGGCATGATGCTTGGAACTTTAACAGCCATGCTGTACAGTGAGAAGAGCCAGAGCTGCAGCACAAGGGCAACAGAGTAGAACACTAAAAAAGCCTGGATCCAGGGATCCCTGGGTGGCGCGGCGGTTTAGCGCCTGCCTTTGGCCCAGGGCGCGATCCTGGAGACCCGGGATTGAATCCCACGTCAGGCTCCCGGTGCATGGAGCCTGCTTCTCCCTCTGCCTATGTCTCTGCCTCTCTCTCTCTCTCTCTCTATGACTCATAAAAAAAAAAAAGCCTGGATCCTTTTTGGCATAATCAAACCATAAACCAGCCTTGCCATCACCTGTATAGGGACTTCTTTTTTTTATAATCTTAGATAAATAATATTTTTATTTTCTTTTATTAGTGATACAGAAACATTGTGTTCTTACCAATATATTAAGATGTTATTAATGCATCATATTTTAAGAAATAACACTTGAACATGCAACTTCTAAAAAAATTCTTTTTAAAACATTTTATGATACAAAATATTAATGGTCTGATTGTTAAGTCAGATTATTTTAATATTTTTGTTGTAATGGCTGTTTGAAAAAAGCTATTTGAAAAAAGCCATTTGAAAAAAGATAACGGGAAGAAATGTATGCTTTACTCTGGTTACTAAATCATGACACTCATTTTTCAATTCTATCTGCCAATAGTGCAAGCTTTTTCTTTTTTTTACTTAATCCTCTTTATTGAAATAAAGTTCTTTACATTTTTTTTTAGTGGTAGCCTGGAAATATGTTATTTATAGCCAAAAACATGAAGCTGCTAAAAAGAGTGATATAAAATTAAAGCAGAAAATTGATTAATCAACATTATTAAGACAGTATTTCAAATGATACTACTCATTTTCTCTACACTTTAGGCAATAGAAAGAACAAAAGAAAATGTGCCTTTTTTTCCAGTTCACACTGGGAGAAAGGAAGAAAGTGATTTAGGATCTTCCCATTCACCAAATAAAGAACCAGTTTAGGGGCACCTGGGTGACTCAGTGGTTGAGGGTCTGCCTTTGGCTCAGGTCTTGATCTTGGGTCCTGGGATGGAGTCCTGCGTCAGGCTCCCTGCAGGGAGCCTACTTGTCCCTCTGCCTGATTCTCTGCCTCTCTTTGTGTGTCTCTCATGAATGAATAAAATAAAATATATATATATATATTTTTTTTTTACAAAAGAACCAGTTTATTCTGATTTATTTATGTCCACTAGAGACTAAGAATAGCTATGCCATGTATGTCTGAGGGAAATTGAAACAATTGCCTGAGAAGAACACAGTTTGTCATCGTATCTTCTATCTGACATGGAGCCTCCCATTATGCAATTCTTAGAACTATGCAAATGGCATCACGGCATGCATTGGATACTAGAAATCAGGCATAGAAAAATAAAAATAAGTACAAAAGTAGTGATAAAATATTAACAAGTTAAATTCAGTGTATTATGAGAATAACATGAAACCATAAAAATAAAATATTAGTAAAACTCTAGATGCAATTACTTACTTAAACAGTTTAAAAGGAGGAGAATTCTGTGATTATTTCAATGGATAGCTTCCAAATTGTCTGTTATTTCCAGTTTTTGTCCTAAACAAATTTACCAAGCAAAAGGAGTACAGAATTCTTCTATATTTTTACAGTGTTTTCCCAACATTTACAGCCATCTTTCCAACTTCTAAATCAATAGGTTTTTTAATTAAGTGAATGTTCCTTTATTAAGTTTTTTCAAAGCAACGAATTTATTTTTCATTAGTGTTTTATAATGTTGACCAAATTGCACAATTATAATAATGAAAACAAAGAAATCAACCGTATTTCATAACAATGCAACTTCAGTTTTGTAAATATAAATCTTAGCTGGTAGGAAATAATGCTGTTGTTAGTGCTATCAAAGGGTAGCTTCCTAGCTACAAGTATTCAGCTTTTTGTTAGTCATATCAGAGAGAATAGAAAACTTTGGTTAATCTGGTTAATTTCTCTCTGTGCTATCTAATACCATAGCCATTAGCTAACTTGGCTATTAAATGCTCAAAATGAGATGGGTATAACAAACTTGAGAAGAGTATAACAGAACTTAATTTCTTACTTAACTTAATATAATTTAAAGTTAAATTTAAAAACTAATAATTCAATCATTGAAAAACTTTTAAGTATATTTAGAACAATTTGGATATGTAAGTCTACCTTTATAACTATATATTTGTGAAATTTAAATATAAATTGAATATTTCTAACAAAAAATTAGCATCTAACTGAGATGTACTGCAAGAGTAAAATATGTATTAGATTTTGAAGGCTTAGTATGGTAAAACGAATCTAAAATATCTCATTAATAATTTTTTATCTTGGTTACATGCTGAAATTATATTTTGGGCATAATGGATTAAATAAATTATATGCTGAAAATTAATTTTATCTTTTTCTTTTTGTGGCTACTAGAAAATTTAAAGTTCTATATTTGTATTGCATTATATTTTATTGTATAGCACTGATTCAAAAGTTTCTCTGGGAAGGTTTCTACTATATTTTTAAAAGTGTATAATGCACCTATCTTTTGACTAAATAAACGTATCCTACAGAAACTTACTCATATGCCTTTACAAATATAACATAAAGGGTGTTCATTTTACTAATATGCCAGTAAATGATAGGAAACAATTTCAATAGTTTTCCAATACGGGTAAAAAACTTGTTTCAAACATACATATGGAATGCTAATCATCGATTAAAGAAAATACAACACATAGATACCCAGAGAGATGAAAAGATGGCCATAATACTGCAAAAAAAAAAAAAAAAGATAATGGAACAATATATATATAATGAAATCTCACTTCTTCTTTTTTTTTTTTTCTAAATTTATTTATGATAGGCACACAGTGAGAGAGAGAGAGAGGCAGAGACATAGGCAGAGGGAGAAGCAGGCTCCATGCACCGGGAGCCTGACATGGGATTCGATCCCGGGTCTCAAGGATCGCGCCCTGGGCCAAAGGCAGGCGCTAAACCACTGCGCCACCCAGGGATCCCTGAAATCTCACTTCTAATAAATAATGAAAACCCTATAAAAGAGTATGTACATTTTCACTATTTTCTACAGTCTTCTATATTCTTTGCATTTTTCAAAAAGGCATGTATTCTAATTTAAAAATAGTAACAAAGGACAGTATTTCTACATGTCGATCCATGTAATTCTGTTCTAGAATAAAATTAGCTATAAAAATAACTTTCAAAACTGCTGATTTGTAGAACCAACCCATAGGCAAAGTACAGATGACTTAATTTTAGGTATAGAAAAGATTATAATATGTTAAGTCCTGCCAATGTAAATAAAGGTCATGGAATTTGGAGATAATGGGAGAATGCAGCATTGCTGATTTCTTCATGTCAGATAATGGAAAGTCAATAGATAGTACCGAAAAAGTTGCGACTTAAAAACTGTTTAAGTCCAAAAGTTTACCTCAAGGAACTAACTGTAATTACACAATAAAATTATTTGAGGGTTGGTAAGCTAAATTTTCACCCTTCATAGCAAGGATATTATTATGTCAATAAAGTAACAATTACTGAGATTTATTTAACATTCACTCAGCATTTTTTTTTTGGCTGGGATAAATATATAATAAACTAATAAAATTAGTAAACAAAGTAATTCTGATCCAGATGAGTGTTATAAAGTATAAGTGTTAGAAAGTAAATAAAGAGGGTGACATGTTAGAAATCAACCAGTGTGGCTGTTGTATCATTAAGGATTATGTTTATCTGTGATGACCAGAAAACTTAATTAACAGTGGCTTAAACAATAAAGAAGCTATTTTTCTCATGGAATATGAAGTGTGGGCTTTCAGTTCATGACTGATATGGTGCCAGGATCTGATGCCATTAAGGAAAAAGTTTCTTTCTTTCTCCCTGTTCTGCCATTCTTAGCAGGAATTTGCTGCACAGCTAGCTTTTTGTCTGCATTCCAGAGAAGGAGGATGAAATAGAAGAGACCACAGTCTGGTTTAAGCTTATGTCTCAGCCAAAACTGTGTGGTATGGCCTTTCCTAGCTACAAGGCAGCTGAGAAATGAAGTCTTTATCTTTCTAACACCTATAGGAGAAAGCAAGAGGAAAGGCAGTCAGATGGATTAAGCAAGGATTGCTTCTTTATTTAAAAAAATTTTTTTTAAATTTTTATTTATTTATGATAGTCACAGAGAGAGAGAGAGAGAGGCAGAGACACAGGCAGAGGGAGAAGCAGGCTCCATGCACCGGGAGCCCGATGTGGGATTCGATCCTGTGTCTCCAGGATCGCGCCCTGGGCCAAAGGCAGGTGCCAAACCTCTGCGCCACCCAGGGATCCCTGCTTCTTTATTTTTTAATTTTTGTTTTTTTTTTTAAGATTTTGTTTATTTATTCATGAGACACACACACACACACACACACACACACACACAGAGAGAGAGAGACAGAGAGACAGAGAATCAGGCAGAGGGAGAAGGGTGCCTGATTCAGGACTTGATCCCAGGACCGTACGATCACTACCTGAGCCAAAGGCAGACACTCAACCACTGAGCCACCAGGTGCCCTTAGGATTGCTAACTAAGAGCTTAAGGATGAGAAGGAAGTCACACAAAAACCAGGAGGATAGCATTCCAATAAAGTCCCTCTTGGTGCCTGAAAGAACAGAGACCAATGCAAATGAAGCATGGGATGCAAACAGGAATGGTAAGATATGAAGTTAGCAATAATCAGATCATGCAGGAACCTGTAGATCACAATTAGGCATTTTTTTTTATTCTAAGTATAGTAGAAGGGTTTTAAAAGGAAGAGTAATAGGATCTGACTTCACAATTTAAAGACTTATTTTGCTGCTATACAATTTATCCTTGAATAACATGGGTTTGAACTGTGAGTCCATTTACATGTAGATTTTTTTAATAGGTAAAGTATGGTAAATGAATTTTCTCTTCCTTGTGATTTTTCTTAACATTTTTTTCTCTAGATTACTTCATTTTAAGAATATAGTACGTAAAAATATATAACATACAAAATATGTGTTATTATTATTTGTTATTGGTAAGGCTTCCAGTCAACAGTGGTCTATTAGTAAGTTTTGGGGGAGTCCAAAGCTATATGCAGAAAAAAAAAGTTACATGTGGATTTTGAACCGGGGAGGTGGGGGGTGGCACCTCTAATGCCTGCATTGTTCAAGGGTGAACTGTTTAGGAATTGGATTGAAGTGGGGCAAGGGTTGAAACAAGGAAACTAGTTAACTAGTTAACTAGTTCAGTTAGGAAGCAATGGTGGCTTGGAGTAAAAGGAGCAGAAATTTGGTATACAAGTGGAAAGATTCTAGATGTATTTTAATCAGCATTTTATGACTTGCTGATTAATTAAATAGAGAGGAAGGAAGAAAAAGAAAAATCAGGGCTAACTCCTAGGTTTTTAATATGAGCACTCAAGTTGATCATGGTGCCATTTACAGAAATGGGAAAGACTATGATGTAACTTAGTTTGGGGCAGGAAATAGAGTGGAATCTAGAATTCTGTTTTAGAAGGGTAAAGAGTTGGTAGGGCTTACTATGCATGCAAGGGGGCAGCTGGTTCTGTGAGACCAGAGCTCAGTCAAGAAGTAATGATTAGAGTTAAAAAATTTGGATTCATCCATATAAAGACAGTTTTCCAAACCATGAATTAAGCATATCATTTAGAATTGTGGTGATAGCCACCAGAAAATTAAAAGCAGAATTAGTTAAAAGTTATTTTTCTCCAGAGAGTGTGTATTTTAATATCATGTGTTATATGTGTGTATTTTAATATCATGTGTTTTATATATATATATATATATATATATATATATATATATAAAACAAAAGAAACAATGTAAATAAGTAGTAAAAGAATAAAACAGGAGACAAGAGATTAAAATGTAACTTTGGTATATCCATTTTACACTTTTAAAATATTGATCTAATTATTCATGATGAGAGTTATTTCATAAGGACAGACTAGAATATTTGGTTTAACAAAAGCTAAAAAAAAATTCATGGGTATTTTAGCGTTTCAGTACTCTGCAATTAACAATTTGGTTTCTTTTGGGGTCTGGATTAATTTTGGAAACACTTTGCCTACATCTTTTTGAGCAAATAATTTTGGTTTAGTTTTTAGATTATCTCAGACACAAAGTGATTAATGATTTCCTTGGGGCTCAGAGTCTACTCTGTTCTTCAGACTATCTCAACTCACTGTTCTGACATGCCCTTCCTTTACTTTCTTAAAGTGACTCCTGAACCCACTGAAACTTCTTTTTTTTTTAAATTTTTTAAAGATTATTTATTTATTTATTCATAGAGACAGAGAGAGGGAGAGTCAGAGACACAGGCAGAGGAAGAAGCAGGCACCATACAAAGAGCCTGACGTGGGACTCGATCCAGGGTCTCCAGGATCACTACCTGGGCTGCAGGCGGCGCTAAACCGCTGCGCCTCCGGGGCTGCCCTGAACCCACTGAAACTTCTAAGTAAGTAGATGCAGGCTTTGGGTGGGGGTCAGTGGGAAAGAAAATGGAGATCTGAGAGAACATGGCAATTCATAAATATGGAATTAGCTGATTTTATTATTGAACAAAGCAAATACCCCAAATGCATGCAGGTAGCAAGCACGTGATTACAAAACTGGAGAGTATTTTCAGCTCTATTATATGGAAGTAAAGCTGTCATTGTTCTACATCATCCTACTTTCAGTAATAATAAATATTCAATTTCCATCAATAGCTATATTGAACTTACTTTGATATCCTGTATTTCATAACTCTTAATCAAGTTTACTCTGACATTGTTTTTACCATAATGTTTTATCGGACTTATTCTTACATCCTGTTGTCCCTGACAGTGTGTCTTACATGTGATTAGTCACATGCTTCAGCATTTCTCAGTGAAGTTAGATTGCTGTTTACCTACACAAGGAAGAACATGGGGGAACTTTGGAGAATAAAACCACACAGTCTTCTGACACTCTCCAGAATGTTTTGGGTCATAGCTATAGGATAGCGAAAATGTGAGAGGTATGGGAATGTGTGGATGAGGGAGGAGAGAGAAGCTCACATTAATTGGATATTCTAGTTTTAGGTTTCTCCATGAGACGACCATAAGCAAGAGAGAAAGACTCATAATTTTGCAAGTAGTAATTAACAAATACTGGATTTTTAAAAAGGGAGTATAAACATTAATTTCTAGGATGATATCCAAGTAGCTGCCAGTATTAAGTACAAATACAATAAAATTCAGTCTTCTTATCTGTACATTTAATGTACTCCATTGTCTGGATTTGAATCATCTCCCCAGCTTTATCCTCCTATAATAGTGATTATGGTGAGAGGAGGGAGTGTACCTACCTTCTAGGACCATGGAGGGGGATCACTAAAGGAATTTTTCAGACTTCATGTATCACCCTAGAAATTGTTCATAGGTACTGTTTGTAGTGTATTGCTATAGTATACCCCTCAAATGTTTTGAACTAAAAAACCAAGGAAAAGGTTGATATCAATTATTATAGGGGAATCTGTTGTTTTTTTGCCTGATTAGGATCTCTGTTACCTTTGGGGAGGTAACAGAGATCCTTCTTTCAATTTCAGTGCACCTCTTCCCTACAATGATCAACAGGGTGGTGGACACATGACGAAGGCTGAAAAAATTATAATACCTTCCTGTTTTCTCTGGTTCCTGCAGTTAGCCCATTTGATACATGATCTCCACCAAGCCAATCATTCTTCTTCCCTGAATTGACATTCAGGTGCTGTGAAAAAGTTCTTTTTCCCCAAAAAAAACTTTCTAAGGGAAATCTGTATGAATATGGTAATATGTGGCCATTTTTCCCACCCTACACAGACGGCCAATTTACAGATTGAAATCAGACCACAAAGAGGAACAAAGAGAGAGATGGAGAACGATAGACAGCCCTAAAATAATAATGATTAAAATAAGAATAGTCCTAAATCTGTCTGAAGCAAGTTCCACCACTGAGTAAGTTAAAAGAATTCCTCATTCCCCCATTGTAGTTAGGCATGTGTCCCTTGCAATAAAAGGAATTATTTTTAAAAAATGCTGCTGTGCTACACATACAACTTCTGCTTTCAACTGGATTTTCTGAACATGTACATGAATTTTTTTCTCTGAATTTTGGCTTAGGTTGTGACCTTACAGATTCCTTAAATTTATTGGAAAACTGCATAATCTATTTATCAAATTGTATTAATTGTTTGTGTCCCAGTTAAAGTCCTTTCTCCCTCAGTCTTCCCTGACAGTGTAAATAGTCTTCCTCTGAACTCTGCATCTGTTTTTTTGTGCCACTAAGTGGACATCTAATCCAATATTG
This sequence comes from Canis aureus, assembly GCF_053574225.1. Lineage (NCBI taxonomy): Eukaryota > Metazoa > Chordata > Mammalia > Carnivora > Canidae > Canis > Canis aureus. The sequence goes on along the minus strand of NC_135614.1, from coordinate 69,424,233 downwards.
TTTTATCATACGTCTTAATTACAGTTTTGTATTGTAATTTAATTTATGTGTGTGTGTGTCTCAATTCATTTACTAACTGACTGAGGAAAGAAGATATATACTATACTTCTCTATCTTTCTCAAAGGTCAGTATAATGATAGTCACATCATAAAAACTTGATAAATATTTGTTGTCTATGTGGCAGAATGAACTGGAAACAATACCACAAAACAATATAAATGGAGGCTTTGGGATGAGAGGCAGATCTATGAAATAATCAAGTCCTTTTTGATATAATGATAGTGCTTAATTTTTTAGAGGAATTTGTAAAAATTTTCATTCCAGCAGAGTTGACAGGTGTGCAATATAGTGATTCAACAATTCTATATATAGCTCAGTGCTCATCTTGATAAGTGTGCTCTTAAACCCCTTACCTATTTCACCCATCCCCCACCACCTCCCCTCTTTACCGTTGGTAGCCATCAGTTTGTTTTCTATAGTTAAGAGTCTATCTATCCTTTAATTTTCTCTTTTTCCTTTTTTGGTTTGTTTTGTTTCTCAAGTTCTACATATGAGTGAAATCATATTGTATTTGTCTTTCTCTAAATTATTTTTTCTTAGAATTTTACCCTCTATATCCATCCACGTTGTTGCAAATGGCAAGACTTCATTCTTATGGCTGAGTAATATTCCATTCTCTTACACTTTTGTCCATTCATCTTTTGGTGGACATTTGGGTTGCTTCTATAATTTAGCTATTGTAAAAATGCTGTAATAAACATAGGGGTGCATATATCTTTTTGAATTAGTGTTTTCATATTCTTTGGTTAAATATCTAGTAGTGGAATTGCTAGATAATATGGTAATTCTACTTTTAAGTTTTTGGGGAACTTCCATACTGTTTTCCACAGTGGCTGCACCAGTTGGTTCCACCAACAATGAACCAGGGTCCCTTTTTCTCCACAGCCTCACCAACACATGCTGTTCCTTGTGTTTTTTGTTTTAGCCATCAGACAGCTGTGATATCTCATTGTGGTTTTGTTTTGCATTTCCCTGATTAATGATGTTGAGCATCTTTCATGTGTCTTTTGGTCCTCTGGATGTCGTCTTTGGAGAAATATCTATTCCTGTCTTCTGCCCATTTTAATTGGATGTGTGTGTGTGTGTGTGTGTCTGTGTGTTGAGTTGTATAGGTTCTTATATATTTTGGATACTAACTCTTTATCAGATACGTCATTTGCAAATATATTCTCCCATTCAGTAGGTTGTCTTTTAGTTTTATTGATGGTTTTTTGTGCTGTGCAGAAACTTTTAATTTTGATTTAGTCTCAAAAGTTTATTTTTGCTTTTGTTTTCCTTGTCTTAGGAGACATATCTAGAAAAATGTTGCTAGGGCCAAACCCTCTCTTCTAGAATGTTTATGGCTATAGGTCTCATATTTAGGTCTTTAATCCATTTTGAGTTTTTTGTTGTGTATGGTGTGAGAAAGTGGTCTGGTTTCATTCTTTTCATGTGGCTGTCCAGTTCACAAGATGATTTGTTGAAGAGACTGTCTTTCCCTTGCACATTATTGCCTCCTTCATCAAAGATTAATTGACCATACAATTGTGTGTTTATTTCTGGACTCTCTATTCTAGTCCATTGATCAATGTGTCTATTTTTGTGCCAGTACCATACTGTTTTGATTACTACAGCTTTGAAATCTGGAATTGTGAGGCCTCCAGCTTTGTTCTTTCTCAAGATTGCTTTAGCTATTCAGGGTATTTTGTGGTTCCTTACAAATTTTAGGATTGTTTATTCTAGGTCTATGAAAAATGCTATTGGAATTTTGATAGGGATTACAGTGAGTTTGTGGATTGATTTGGGTAGTATAGACATTTTCATGATATTTTTTTCTCCCAATCCTTGAGCATAGAATATCTTTCCATTTATTTGCATTATCTTCATTTCCTTTCATCAGTGTTTGTAGTTTTCAGAGTACAGACCTTTCGCCTTGTTGGTTAAGTTTATTCCTAGATATTTTATTATTTTTGGTGTATTTGTAAATGGGACTGTTTTCTTCATTTTTCTTTCTGCTACTTCATTATTAGTGTATACAAATACAATAGATTTCTGTATATTGATTTTGTATCCTGCAACCTCACTGAATTAACAGTTCTAGTAGTTTTTTGGTCGAGTCTATAGGGTTTTCTATATATAATATCATGTTATCTGCAAATAGTGAGTTTTACTTCCTTTCCATTCTACTTCCTTTCCAATTTGGGTGGCTTTTATTTCTTTTCCTTTACTGACTTCCAATACTATGTTGAATAAAAGTGATGAGAGTGGACATCCTTGTATTGTTCCTGATCTTGAGCAATAAGCTCTGTTTTTCTCCATTGAATATGATGTTAGCTATGGGTTTATTATGTTATGTATTAATAAAGCATTAATAACAATGCTTTATTTTATTAATGTATGTTTTCTCTAAACCTAATTTGTTGATAGTTTTTATCATGAATGGATGTTATATTTTGTTAAATACATTTTCTTCATCTATTGAAATGATCATATTTTGATGTGATATATCACACTGATTGATTTGCAAATATTGAATCACTCTTACATCCAAAGAATAAATCCCACTTGATCATAGTGAATGATTTTTTAGTGTACTGTTGGATATGATTTGCTCATATTTTGTTGAGGATTTTTGCATCTGTGTTCATCAGGCATTTTGGCCTGTGGTTCTCTTTTTTGGTGGTGTCTTTATCTGGTTTTAGTATCGGGGTAATGCTAGCCTCATAGAATGAATTTCTTTCATTTTCTTTATTTCTCTTTCTATTTTTTTGATATAGTTTGAGAAGAATAGGTTTTAACTCTAAATGCTTGGTAGGATTCACCTGTGAAGCCATTAGGTCCCAGACTTCTGTTGGCATTTTTTTGATCATCGATTTCATTTCATTGCAGGTAATCAGTCTGTTCACGTTGTATATTTCTTCCTGCTTCAGTTTTGGGAGGTTATATGTTTCTAGGAATTTGTCCACTTTTTCCCCTTTTCCCAATTTATTGGCATATGTTTTTTCCTAATAGTCTCTTAAAATCCTTTGTATTTCTGTTGTGTTGGTTGTTATTTGTCCTCTTTCATTTGTGATTTTGTTTGACTTCCCTCTCTCTTTCGATGAGTCTGGCTACAATTTATAAATTCTGTTGAAATTTTTAAAGAACAATCTCCTGGTTTTGTTGATTTGTTCTGTAATTATTATTATTGGTATTATTATTATTATTATTAATTTTTATTTCATTTATTTCTGTGCTTATCTTCATTATTTCCTTCCTTCTACTTGCATTATGTTTTGTTTGTTCTTCTTTTTGTACTCTTTTAGGTGTAGGACTAGGTTGTTTGAGATTTTCTTGCTTCTTGAGGTAGGCCTGTATTGCTATAAACTTCCCTCTTAGAACAGCTTTTGCTGTATCCCAAAGATTTTGGACCATTGTGTTTTCATTTTCATTCATCTCCATATATTTTTTTATTTCCTCTTTGGTTTCTTGGCTGACTCGTTCATTATTTAGTAGCATGGTATTTATCCTCCATGTATTCGTGTTCTTTCCAGATTTTTACTTGTGGTTGATTTCTGTTTTCATAGTGTTATGGGCAAAGAATATGCAAGATATTACTTTAATCTCTTTGAATGTGTTGAGACTTGTTTTATGGCCTAATATGTGATCTATTCTGGAGAATGTTCCATGGGCACTTGAAAAGAATGTGTATTATGCTCTTTTGGGATGGAATGTTCTGAATATATCCAGATCCATCTGGTCCAATGTGTCACTCAAAGCCTCTGTTTCCTCATTGATTTTGTTTGGGTGATCTGTCTAATTGTATGTGGGGTGTTAAAGTCCTCTACTATTATTGTATTACTACTGATTACTTCCTTTATATTTGTTATTAGATGCTTTATGAATTTGGGTGCTCCCATGTTGGATGCATAAATATTTACAATTGTTGCATCTTGTTGAATTGTTCCCTTTATGATTATGTTGTGTTCTTTCTTTATCTCTTATTACAGTCTTTGTATTAAAGTTTATTTTGTCTGATATCAGTATTGCTACCCCGGCTTTCTTTTCACTTCTTTTGCATGAGAAATGCTTTTCCATTCCTTCACTTTCAATCTACAGTGTTTTTAGGTCTGAAATGAGTCTTTTGCTGGTAGCATATTGATAGATCTTGTTTGTTTGTTTTTTTAATCTATTGCATTATGCTGTGTCATTTGATTAGCATAATTAGTCCATTTAAATTCAAAGTGACTAATTTTCTAATATTCCAAGTAATTATTGATAGGTATATACTTATTAACATTTTGTTACTTGTTTTGTGGGTGTTTTGTGGTCCTTTTCTGTTTTCTTCTCTTACTCTCTTCTCTCATGGTTTGCTGGCATTTGTTAGTAATTCCTTTCTTTTTATATTTTGCATATCTATTACTAATTTTTGATTTGTGGTTACCATTAGATTTATACATAACATCTTATGCACAGTCTATATTAAGTTGATGGCCACTTAAATTCGAACCTATTCTAAAAAGAACTAAGTTTTTGCTCCTTTTCTGCCCACATTTTAGGTGTATGGTATCATACTTGACATAATTTTATTTTGTGAATCCCTTGACTAGTTTTTATAGATTCACTTCACTTTATTGCTTTTGTGCTTCCTACCTTTTGGCACATTTTTTTTAATGGTCTTTCCTTTCAACTCAAAGAATCCTCCTTAACATTTCTTGTAAGGCTGGTTTGGCAGTGATGAAATCCTTTAACTTTTGTTTGTCTGGGGAACTCTTTAGCTCTTTTTCCATTCTGAATGATAGCCTTGCTGGAGAGAGTATTCTTGGCCACAGTTTTTTCCACTCAGCACTTTAAATATATCATGCCATTCTTCTGGCCTGCAAAGTTTCTGCTGAGAAATCAGTTTTGAGCCATATGGGGTTTCCTTTGTATATAACACTTTTTTTTTTCTCTTGCTACTTTTAAAATCCTCTCTTTATCACTCTTTTTGCCATTTTAATTACTGTATCTCTTGGTGTAGACCGCTTTGGGTTGATTTTGTTGGGAGCTGTCTGTGTCTCTGGATCTGGATTTGTTTCCTTCTCCAGATTTGGAAAGTTTACAGATACTTTTTTTCCAATAAATTTTCTGCTCCTTCTTCTCTCTCTTCTCCTTCTGGGGTCTTTATAATGCAAATGTTATTATGCTTGATGGTACTATTCCTGAGTTCTCTTAATCTATTTTCATTTTTTTCTTTTTTCTTTCTCCTGTTCAGCTTGATTGCTTTCCATTACTCTATCCTCTAGGTTGACCATTTATTCTTGTTCTTCTAGTCTACAATTTATTCCCTCTAGTGTATTTTTTATTTCATGTGTTGTTTTCTTCATTTCTAATTGGTTCTTTTTAATGTTTTTATCTCTTTGTTGAGGATCTCCTGAGGTCCTTCAATATTTTCTTAAGTTCAACAAGCATCTTTAAGACCATTGCTTTAAATTCTCTATCAGACTTATTACTTACTTCCATTTCATTTAGCTTTCTTGCTGTGATTTTGCCCCATTCTTTCATTTGTGACATATTTCTCGGTCTTTTCATTTTGTCTCTCTTGGTCTATCTCTCTGTGTTAGGAGAGTCAGCTGCATCTCCTGCTCTTAAAGGTAGTAGTTATGTGAAGAAGAGGTTCTGTAGTGGCCTGCAGCACACTGTCCCCTTCACCAGAACTTGGTGCTGCAGGGATGTCTCCTATGTGTGTTGTGTATACTTTATTGTTGTGGCTGAGCAGCATTTGCCTTCAGTATAATATCTGCAGTATTTCTTTTTGCCTGTTTTGGGTGCAGTTTGGTCCTTGTGTTGTTACTGGGCTAGTTAGAGGATGCCTTGAGTTGAGTCGGACCAGATGTTTGCCAGTGTTGCAGTAGCACTGAACTGCAGGGTGCTCTCCCTGTGTTGTTTCCCTGAGAAGCTTTCATTGGTGTGCAATGCATATGGTCAGATCAGATGGCTGCCCACAGTCTACTGCTGGGGTCAGTCAAATTGGATTGTGTGGTTTCTTCCTGTTTCCCTAAGGCAGGAGTCACTTTGAGGTGGTGCTGCCCCCCTGTTAAAGCTGTTTGCATCCTCTGATGCTACTTTTGTGATGCCCCTTTGGGTGGACTTCTGTTATAAGTGTGTTGGATGGAACAGGTCCACAAGAGAATGTGGGGGTAAGTCACACAATGCTATGGTCTGAACCAGTCTCAACTGATAATACATCATCATACCCTCTCAAAATATAAGCAAAATTAAAGTGATGTACTATCAGCAGTAGACTGGTTCAGACCTTGTTAGCATTGTGTGCCTTACCCCCACATTCTCTTATGGACCTGTTCCATCCAACACAGAAGATAAGAGCAAAGTTATGTCTACAGGAGAGATTGCATATTAGAATATGAGATTAGTCGATGTTACTAAAAAAAGTAATGGTCTGATGAAGGGTCAGTAAACTATGCTTGCCTGTCACCTGTTCTAATAGATACAATTTTTATTAGAACACAGTACAAAGACAACATAGCCTACAAAGACAAAATGTTTACTATGTAAACCTTTAAATTTTTTTTTAATTTTTATTTATTTATGATAGTTACAGAGAGAGAGAGAGGCAGAGACACAGGCAGAGGGAGAAGCAGGCTCCATGCACCGGGAGCCCGATGTGGGATTTGATCCCGGGTCTCCAGGATCGCGCCCTGGGCCAAAGGCAGGCGCCAAACCACTGCGCCACCCAGGGATCCCCTATGTAAACCTTTAAAGAAAAGTGATTTGCTGCCTCATGTTTTAGATAAATATGCTTACTTCATAACTAAAATATGGAGAAAACCTGGGAATCCCTGGGTGGCTCAGTGGTTTAGCACCTGCCTTCAGCCCAGGGTGTGATCCTGGAGACCCGGGATCAGGTCCCACGTCGGGCTCCCTGCATGGAGCCTGCTTCTCTCACTGCCTGTGTCTCTGCCTCTCTCTCTCTCTCTCTTTCTCCCTCTCTCATGAATAAATAAAGAATCCTTAAAAATAAATAAATATAATAAAATAAAATATGGAGAAAACCAGCCACAACTAATTGTGGGGAAATGAATTAAAATTTAAATATTCACCAACAGCTTTTGAGGAGCCTCTGTTTGCATGTAGCCCTGACATAAGGCACTCAAGTTATCATACAGCAAAAGGAATCTGGGGGTGGGAATCAAAAGACCTTTTCTGGTAGGGAAAGTTGGAGTGTCTATAGGACACAAGTGAGATACTAGACTAGAGAACACAAAAAAGGGATTAGAAGGCTTAATGAGAGGATAGGTGTGAGCAAGAAAGCATAAGATACAGGCTGGTCAGCTACTTCTCTTCTATTGTAAGTTGCATTTTTTCTTTCCATAATTCTTTTTGAGAACTGTTATCTCTTCAATATCTATTTTAAAGGGGAACCTATCTCTCATCAAAGGAGAAAAATATGGCAGCTTCACAAAGAAGAAAAAAGGTTCATAAACAATCTTGCTTCCCAAAAGACAGGGAATAAGGATGAGATTGTCATATTATTACCATCTATGGCATAGAATAATTATTATATAATAATAATTAAGAAGAAAAAGAACCAGAGTGAATAAACTCTAAAGTTTCAATTTTTAATGCTTTTCCCAGAATGAACAAAACATATCTTTACTATACACTCATACACATCCACACACAATACATACACACACAAATGATCATTGACCTAGAAATATCTAGAGTTTATAGATTGAGATATGACTTCTGAGGCCTGCAGAATGAATCTGAACCCTCTTACCTGGAGCTTTGTTTGCTCCTAATCATGAGTGAACACTGTAGTTGCCAATCTGACTAAGGCCACTTCAGTAAAGAGTATTCTCATTTGGTTCCTCAACCTAGAACAAGGCTTGTACTGAGACACAAAGCTATGAACACAAACTGTTAGGTTGAACCACTAGATCTAACTGGGACCTGCCTTTGAATTTGAGGAAGGCAAAGAAGCAAACTGGTAAGCAGTCCTCTCCTTCCCTTCTCAGAGGTGGGGTCAGAGAGACTTGCTAAATCTCTGTGGTATTTTACATTTTTTGTGATCTGCAATATTGAAAAAATTGCAAGCAAGTTGGAGATGTCAGGCAGGTTTTTAGGAATCAAGTTGCCAGGACCAAGAGGATTTTGTTTCTATGTGAAAGCATAAGTTTGAAAAATAATATTGTAACATTTCATCATGCTATTTCCTTATGTTCTCAAGTCCTTCCAGTGGAGGAACCAGATGGGAGGGTTAGGGACCTGAGCATCTTGTGGGCAGTGTCTAAATTGGACAAGTTTAAGTTTTTTTAAACTAACCAGTCAAGTCCAACGACAAAAAAATGCAGTTAGGTTAGCACTTGAATAAAATAGCATTTGAGTGAAGTATGTTTTCTCAGTTTTGAGAAAGTTCAAAATTGGAAGAAGCCATTAATGGAAGTGAACTATGACATTTATAGATAACATAAGTGTCATTACATGGTGAAGTCTACCTCTCTTTATTTCTCCTTTAGGCTACTATTGCACTTCTGATATCTGTTAGTTCACACAAAATATACATTAGAAATGGGCTATGTGTAATTCATTATAGCTGCACAAAAGCATTTCACAAATATGAAACTCCACCTCTAACTTTCCTGGAAATAAATTGATTACTTGTAAGCCTTCCATCCACCCTTGCCTTTCTTTTTAGGCATTTATTGTCAACTTGCACCAAAGGTGGACCAGCTATTTATTTCTGGACATGGACTCATGGCTTGGAATTTTACGTGACTAGCTTTTGACACAGTCTCTGAATATGAGCCTAACCCTTGTTCTTCCCAAATAAACAAAGACTGGCTGACTACAAGTTGGAGTGAGCATTGGCCTGACTTATCTTCAAAAGTTTACATTTCATCTTATGTCCAATGCTAAACTTAGTTTGGAAAAATGTAGTTTCTCCAATTAGTATTTATTTTTTCCTTATTCTCTTATATAAAGACAAATGACATCCTTTCAAGTCATTCCAAATATGAAAATGGTGACATACTCACTTATGAGAAGAATAACTCCACTGTACATTGTAAATAGATAAGTTATGCTTAAGGGATTTAATTACCAAGATAATATCATTTAAAAAATTATAATTAAAAACTTTTGTGTATAGAGGGCAGTCTTAGATTTCCTAAGAAAAAATGTAAAAGAAACTAATTACTTCTTTCAAGTAACTATAAAAATACATTTGTTGATAAACACATATACCGATAAACACATTTTAAAAGGTTTACTTCCATTTTATTACTTATTACTACATAATTATTTCTATTTTAATGTGTATGGAGAGACTATTGTGTGCTTGGTTTTATCATGATCACAAATATAGTTTTCTTTTATTTTAAAGATTTTTTTTTTTATTTATTCATGAGAGACAGAGAGAGAGAGAGAGAGAGAGAGAGAGAGGCAGAGACATAGGCAGAGGCAGAAGCAAGCTCCATGCATGGAGCCTGATGTGGGACTGGATCCTGGGACTCCAGGATCACACCCTGAGCCTCAGGCAGATGCTCCACTGCTGAGCCACCCAGGTGTCCCACAAATATAATTTTCATGTAACTTTTGCTACTTAAGAAAGTACTTAAAAACCTTGTCAGAGGGCAGTCGGGGTGACTCAGCGGGTTAGCGCCACCTTCAGCCCAGGGCGTGATCCTGGAGTCCCGGGATCGAGTCCTGGGATCGAGTCCCACATCGGACTCCCTGCATGGAGTCTGTTTCTCCCTCTGCCTGTGTCTCTGCCTCTCTCTCTCTGTGTCTCTCATGATTAAATAAATAAAATCTTAAAAAAAAAAAAAAACCTTGTCAGATCTGTTGAAGTATTTTGTTTCTCTTGTGTAGATGCAATCTGAATGTTTTATTGTTTTTTTAAAACAGAATTATCAGGAAATTTTAAAAATTATTTTTGCATCAAATTTGATAAATGATTAGAAAGTTTTTATGAAGTAACAGAAAATTAAAAGCTAAATATTATTTAGTTTTTAAATAATATTTATAACTCAGTCAGGTATAAAATCAATTTAGTGAGTTGATAATACCTTAAAAAATATACTAGACTAGACTAGAATAAATATTGAAGCTATTGGAGTGCCTTGCATGTAGTAAAATAGTAAGGTTGATTACTAATTTGTGAAAGCTTTATTTTAACTGTGTGTGTGTGAAATGTATTTCTTAAATCTGTAAGTTGTTACATTATATAAGGTTAAATGTTGATAGTGGTAATATAATTGTTGCAATCAGTGGACAAGTTCTTTTTTTTTAATTTTTATTTATTTATGATAGTCACAGAGAGAGAGAGAGGCAGAGACACAGGCAGAGGGAGAAGCAGGCTCCATGCACCGGGAGCCCGATGTGGGATTCGATCCCAGGTCTCCAGGATCGCGCCCTGGGCCAAAGGTAGGCGCCAAACCGCTGCGCCACCCAGGGATCCAATGGACAAGTTCTTATACAATGAGTTAAGGACATCAGAGGATGGGGTAAAGAGTACAAGTTTTTACTTAGCTTTACTTACCATGGTAAAGGTACTTTAATTTCCTAACCTGTGAAGGGGGATAACAATAGCACCTACATCACAGGATTGTTGTCAGGTTTACATGAACAAATACACAGAGCTCAGTATATGCTTGACACAAAGCATATTGAAACCAGCTTTTATTACCATCAAACTTTTAGTTTGCAAATGCTAAATCTAATGAGAACAGGAAAGATATTCCATTTGTTTCAGGAAACCAATGATTTGGAAAAGAAAGGCCTGTGACAGGCCTGTGTGGTATGTATTGTGTATATGTTTGTGTGTGTGTGTGTATGTGTGTGTGTATGTGTGTTGGTGGACCTGGAGGGTAATGATAGAAATTTTATAGTTATTTTCTGATGAATATTGAGAAATGCCATCCAATATATATTGCTTTACAAAGACTTTAAACTGTAAACAACCACTAACTTCTATGTCATCCAATATCAGTTGAATAATTTCATGCATAAAATTAATTGCTTATGCTTGTAGAATTTTTTTAAAGATTTTATTTATTTATTTATGAGAGACACAGAGAGAGAGAGAGAGGCAGAGACACAGGCAGAAGGAGAAGCAGGCTCCATGCAGGGAACCTGACGTGGGACTCGATCCAGGGACTCTAGTATCACACCCTGGGCCAAAGGCAGGTGCTAAACCACTGAGCCACCCAGGAATCCACTGCTTGTAGCAATTTTAATACATGAAGAAATAAAATTTCCCCTTAGATATCCTAAGAGGCATGTCTGAAAAACAAGATGAGAATGGATTTCGTGTGTGAGGATATCAGTAACTAATCAGAGGTATTTAAGATATGTGATGTGTGGATCTAACATGGTAGGAAGTATAGGGAGATGGGGCACTGAGGGGCCACTTGACGGGATGAACACTGGATATTATACTATATGTTGTCAAATTGGACTCCAATAAAAAATACACAAAAAAGGAAAGCTTTGTCTACTCAGAAATAATTTTATCTAATAAACACTTAGGTCAATGTAGATCAAGAATGTTTGCACTTGTGATCTTCCTAGTCCTGGCTGAGGAGAGTTTGAGATAGCAACCCAGAAATGATCATAAACATGCTAGCAAGAAAGGGGACCCAAGCTGAAGTTTCATTTATGTTAAAAGGTGCCTTAGATCTAGCGTATTATTTGATGTTCTTATCTGACAAATTGGTCAATTCTGCTATGCTTTAACTCACAGGGTGTATACCTGTCAAATTCTGAATTGAAAAATCTTAGCATCCTTGATTATAAAATCTAAATGACTGAATTTTCTCTAACTCTAAGAACTTGTTAAGATACGCTTTCCAGGGATGCCTGCGTGGCTCAGCGGTTGAGCATCTATCTGCCTTTAGCTCAGGGTGTGATCCTGGAGTCCCAGGATCGAGTCTCACATCGGGCTCTCTGCATGGAGCCTGCTTCTCCCTCTGCCTGTGTCTCTGCCTCTCTCTGTGTCTCTCATGAATAAATAAATAAAATCTTAAAAAACCCGACTTTCCAGTGAATAATCCACTATTCTTATATGATAATAGTATGTGTTATAATACATATACACACGTGCACACACACACACACACACACTGTGACCCTCATTTTCAAGCTTTTTTATGTGTTTGCTCAAAAATATAATTAAGTCTGGGCAAGCTGGGGGGGGCGTATTTTTATTGATCTTAGTTAACATCTAGATGATGTTGTCTGAATTTCCTGCACAATAGTAATAAGAAAAAAAACAGATATAGTAATTTGAGGAACAAAGATTCAAGTAAGGCTCCTCATCTCTTATTCTGCTTTTCATAACAGTTTTCTTAAATTTTTTTTTTAATTTTTATTTATTTATGATAGTCACAGAGAGAGAGAGAGAGAGGCAGAGACACAGGCAGAGGGAGAAGCAGGCTCCATGCACCGGGAGCCCGACGTGGGATTCGATCCCGGGTCTCCAGGATCGCGCCCCGGGCCAAAGGCAGGCACCAAACCGCTGCGCCACCCAGGGATCCCCATAACAGTTTTCTAAGTAGAAAGCCAAAGGGCAGCAAGAGAGCACTGGGCACTTGACAAGGAAAGGAAAGGAAGAAGGGAAGAGAAGTAGCTGAATAAATGAATGAGGTATGCAGATAGGAAAAGATGCGCAGTGTGGAGGGGCAATGGGACAGATTTTTAATATAAATTCAATTCAGGGAGGTGTCTGTTTATTGCCATCTATTTGTTTAATAAATAATTACTGAGCAATCTACTCTGTGCTCGGTAGTGTTCTATGTGTTTGAGATATACCATGAACTAAACAATAAGATAGTACCCTCAGTGGCCTTGTATCTCATCAGGAGGATACAAAATAAATAAGAAAATCAAGTAGTAGGTTAAGTGTTATGAGCAAAACAGGTTGAACAGGGTAAGGAGGATCAGGTGTCTAGGGTTAGAGAGAGGGTCAAGTTGCAGTATTAAATAAGACAGCCAGGACAGGACTCATTAAGATAGCAGTATCTGAGCAAAGATGTAGGAGGTAAGGAGATTAGGAGTTTAGCCAAGCAGCAATCTGCTTTGTATATCTGTGTGTGTGCATGCATACGCACGTGTGTGTGTGTGTGTGTGTGTGTGTGTGTGTGTGTGAGGAGGTGGGGAGTCTTCCAGCAAAGGGAACAGCTAGATCAAAAGTCTCTGTAGAGAAAGAATAGTTGAGTTTTGGACATGCTGTTTAACATCCAAGTAGAAATGTTGAGGCAACTGTTGTATATACGAGTCTATAGTTTGGGAACAAGGTCTGGACTTGAGGTAAGAAGTTGGGAACATTAGAATTAAGAGAAGATGGATTAAACCTCAAGCCTGAATGAAATTGCCAAATGAATGTAGCTACAGAAGGAGACTGAGAATGTCTTTAGATACTTCAAAATTAAGAGGTTGGAGAGACCTTGGAACACAAAGGAGATTGAGGAGAGCTCCACTGAAGAAGGAAGAAAGACACAATTACTTTCTTTTTCCCCATAGCCAATATTGGCTAATGTTGATGTCTCAAACAATATTTGCTCTAATAAAAGCCATCTATTTCCCTATAAGAGGCAGTAGAAACTATGGGTCTTCATCCCCTCTGCCAAAAACAAAAACAAAAACAAAAACCTTACTATAAAAAATAAACATGTTTTAAACAAAAACAAAACCTTACTATAAAAAATAAACATGTTTTAAAAAGAAGACAGGGATCCCTGGGTGGTGCAGCGGTTTGGCGCCTGCCTTTGGCCCAGGGCGCGATCCTGGAGACCTGGGATCGAATCCCACATCGGGCTCCCGGTGCATGGAGCCTGCTTCTCCCTCTGCCTGTGTCTCTGCCTCTCTCTCTTTCTCTGTGACTATCATGAATAAATAAATAAAATCTTAAAAAAAAATAAAAAGAAGACATGTTTTAAACACACTTAGAAATTTTGAAACTTTTAAAATTATAATGCTAGGGATATGATCATCAGAGATTTATATCTGGCAACTAATTTTTTTTAATTCCCAGATTCCCATGAAAAAAGGCATTTGCCATCCAATGAGTACATTAAATTAGCTAGAAATGGAGGCTGACCACTTCTTTGATGCTTGATAGAAATGTGCACATAAAATTAGTAGTGACTTAATTTCATCTGTTGGTAAAAGTGGCTAATAATTTGTATTTATATACCTTTTAAGTGGAAAAAAACTGAGGTGTGTATAAATGCCAACCAGTCATTTTATTGTGCTAAATATCAAAAGCTTATTAGATTAATTACAGATAGAAGCATTTGATTCACTGCTAATAAGAGCTATTTCAAATGATTAGCGTGAACTAGATAATGGAAATTATTTTGATTTATCATTGTCCAAAAGAGAAAATATCTGTTTTTCCTGATTTGTTTGCCCAAACTTTAGAAAGCCCACAGATAGCTTCCACTAAACCATTTTTTTTAAGGTTTCATTTATTTATTTATTTATTTATTTATTTATTTATTTATTTATTTTTAATTTATTTATTTATTTATTTTTTTGGTTTCATTTGTTTAATCAAGAGAGAGAGAGACAGAGACAGAGACAGAGGCAGAGGCAGGCTCCACGCAGGGAGCCTGACGTGGGACTCGATCCCGGGTCTCCAGGATCACGCCCTGGGCTGTAGGCGGCGCTAAACCGTTGAACCACCGGGGCTGCCTCATTAAACCTTTTTGTATAAAACAATTTCTATGCATATTTTTAGAAATCTACAGAAAATATTTAAAGGTACTTCAAGCTGATCCTTTAATCCTAGTTAATTAGACCAAATAAACATATCTACCGTTTGCTATGAAACAATTCATGATCTAATGTGCCTAGGAGGTTGAGTATAATTTAAAGTTGGTTTGGAAGAAAGCTTAACAGATCAGAGAAGCTGACTTCCTTAGATACAGTAATCTGTTTTGAGAAATTTAACTTAGGTTTAACAGTTATTCTATGTATAAATGTCATGGGAACTCATAAGATTGTTTGTAATAAGCAATATCTAGAGGAGAATTAAGAATGAACTATAAGAAAGATGTTCTTCATTTGATTTTCAAACTAGAAAAATATTTGACCTGGCAGTCAACATAGTTGAACAGTTGTGAATGACTGAAGAGTTGCTGAGAGATCCCTGATGATGCTGGTGAATGATAGTCTTGGTTGACTAGGATAGTTCTTCATGTTATTATTAATATTTGAGAAGTAAAATTCATAGCCGAAAGTCCTGGTAAATTTTTTCCAAGGTGTTTGTTGGCTTGCACTATAGATGGCTTTACTTAGAACGCTAGTTCCCTTGATATTTGTCAAAATACAAAGACAGCTATTTCATAGATAATTGTCCTATATTTATTTATATTTCATGTTTCTGTGTTCAGCTGCTATTGATGTGTTTACTTACTTTGCTTTGATTTTTCTTTCATATTTTTAGTACTTAATAAAATATCAAAAGCAAAATAAAATAAGTAAAATAGGGATGGATTTAATTTTGGATTCTGTCTAAACCACCTGAAGGACGAAAAAATCTTCCTATCTACACATTGAAGCAGGGCCAGATCTGGAGGAGGTGACTGAGACACTTGCTCTGGTATAAGATTTAGGTTGGTTGGGCCAGAGAATAAAGAATCTTTCTTCTATGGAGTGTGAATGCTACTCTATAGGTGAGGATTTAGCTAGGATATCTGAAGCAAAGTAGTGATGTAATCAAATCTTCCTTTCAGATCTGCTCTTTCCCCAAAACCCATTGAAATGATAAATGAATAATAATAGTAGAGAACAGCAGTAATGATATGATAGGAATGTAATGCTGTGGATTTCTAATAGATAGAACACAGATGAGACCGATTAAAGGAACCACCAAAGATTCCTAAACTTCTTAAGAAGATAGTGAGCTGTTGCATTCTATGAGGAATGAGGAAATGCTGGCCTACTCCTTTAAGACCTCCTTATTTGCAGAGGTTAGAGTTAATGACAGTGATGAGCGAGGAGCCCCTATAAGAAGCATCACTTGGAGATGAACTCTAACAAGAGATTACATTAAATAAAAACTTGTTATTCATGTCATGATAGGAAAGGATTGATGTTGAGCACTGAAGCCATTTAAATAAACAAAGTGTAAACAACTGTTGTGTGCTTACAAAATGAAACAAATATAATTTTTGAAATTGATGATATACTTAAAAATCATCCCAGATTATAATTAAAACATTACAGATTATAAACAGAAAGCAAAACAACACTAAAGAGAGGAGTATTAAGGAGATACAGATATATAAATTATCTTGTTCTGTCATTGAAAAAGCAAATAACGGATGTTTTATTCTTGACACTGATAATTAGAGACTAATGGATGGATCGTAAGACTTACAAGTATATGTGCTGCCGAAGCAAGCACTGTAAGACTTACAGGTAAAACAGCTTGTACCTCTTCCAAGTTACTAGACCTAAAAGATATCAAAGAATAAATGAGCCATAGAACACAAGACTAAAACACAAATGAAAAGTGGCCGGGAGGTAAAATGAGGTAGGATGTAGAAGAGTTAGTAATTAGCAAATTCCACTTCAGGCTTGCCTCAAATCTCAGAAAGGGTCAGGTGTAATGTTACAAATTCCTTTAAATTTATCTGTGGGCTCTCACTCTTTATGAAAGTAATTTGAAGGATGCTCTGAGAAAATTTCTTTCTCATGATTAGTGAGAAAAAAATTAGTTTCTTTCATTAGTTTCCAAAACCCAAAATTCCACAAGAGCATATACTCCCTCTTTACTTAAGGTTAGACATTCTAACTAGAAAGACATTAGACATTTTTCATTTTCGTCTAAAGTTAATCCTCCTCCTCCTCCTTTCTTCTTGTTGTTGTTCTTTTTCTTTTACTTTCAAATGTATTTTAGTGTTTTTATCCGGTTGTCAACTACCAATACCTTAGCTGAGGCAGATTATCAAATTGTTTCTTAAGATTAAGTGAAAATAAGATAGCATCCTGGCATGGCCCAGGTAAGTGTTGACAGCCAAAGTATTTATAGCAGTGATTTCCCTGCTGAAGTTTTCACTAGTATGAAGTAAGAAAATAAGAAAACTACAGTGAATTTCTAGAACAGTTTAACATACTCATTTGTTTCTGAAGTAGTGGATTCTTACTGTGTTTTGGTGTTGAACTTCTTTTGTTTTAGGAAACGAGTCTTTATTGGATAACAATTTTTAAAGTGTCCATACTTGGCAATATAGACTACTATTAAACCTATGCTGTTCAACACTTTTTCTTTTAATATTTTACTATTAATTGAGTTCAGAGAGATGCCCATTTATTCATCTGCTTATACACTGAAAAACTTTTGAGATATTACTATGTATCAAGCACTGGTCTAGGTGCTAGTAACATAGCAGGGAATAACAAAAATGTTTGTTCTCATGGATCTTAAATGCTGACAAGGAGTCAAATTATAAGCCAATTTATATATAACATATTGAGTGGATATAGTTATAGAAATAAGTGAAGCAGAGTAAGGAGACTGCCAGTGGTGGGGTACTATGTTTGATAAGGTATATTTGAGCAGGTATCTTCATGAAGTGAGGAATCAATCATTCCAAGAAGTAGGGGGCTTCCACTTGGCATATTCAAAGCATGTGAGGAGGTCTTTCAGGCTGGGGACATTAGTGAACTAGGAAGAGAATGAGATGGTATCTAAGGAACAGCTTGGATCTCTTAGCAGAATGGCTTGCATCTAATTCAATAAACCTTTTTTCTCCCCATATGCTATACCTATACTTGTTCAACAAAGAGAACATATCTTGATAGAAAACCCAAATTATAAGAACTTTGAACAGTCAAGAAAAGAGGCAATAGGGTGACTGTGCTAATAATTGGGTTATATGACAGAAATTTTCCATAACTTGAAAGGGTTAAATCTATAGTGCCAAAGTTTTAACAAAAATATATGTAAAACACATGATAAAATAAAAACAAATAACTAAAAAATTATTTGTGGTAAGGTTTTGAAGTTAGCAATATTTTGAATTTTTTCCAATTCTTTTTTAGTGTATCAGTTTGAATAAATTACCTAGAGGTAGAAATAAAAGATATAATGAATAGTCATTTTATAGTCTTGATAAGTCCATTTGGGTATACTTTGTAGAATTTGAAGAAGTACATTGCTCTTATGACTATAACAAATTCCTTTGCAGTTCAGGCTAGTTCTCCTCTTATAAAAATACTGAAGCAGTACATATTGAGTGTCAGATGATAGATCACTGAAAATAATTTTTCATAATGGATCAGTGTGACAGTTTACTAATACAATTAGCATGTGATTTTTACCATATAACTGGGAAGGGGTTCAAACAATTGAGTGACATTGGTATACAAAATTTCTTCCATTTTCATCTACATAATTTCTCAGCAATTGTGTCTATAAAAATGAATAGTGGTAATGAAATGTTTATTAAACCTGTCTCATCCCAGAAATATGTAATATTTAGCCATAGCGAACCAATTGCAAAAAACAATACCCACTGAGTTATATTTCTAATAAAATTTTACTTTTCTATATCAGGTAATTATCAATATTTATACTATTTATATCATACTGATTGTTTGCTAATAATTAAAATGATTAAGTCTAAAAGAAATATTTTAGAGACTATTTTATGGTCTCATAAATTTTAAAAACATTTTCATTTATATATATATTTTTTTGTGCCAGAAAAGTTAAGATAGGCTGATTTAAAAAATAGGTTGTATCAAAGTAAAATTCTGTACAGGAAGTAGAGTTTTGAGCAGAATAGGAAGCAATATGAAATTTCCGATTTGTAAAGAAGAGCTAATTCAATATTTAATTAAAATGGACAGTAGTTTTTGTTCCTTTTGGATTTAAGATATAACAGTTTTATTTACACACCATTGTTTAAGTAGACCAGAAGTTATATTGTTTGCAGTATACCTTATGATAAAAAAATTATAGTTAAGTTAAAAATGTGCGAATAGGCACACAGTTTGCCAAAATTCTTTCTAGTAGTATAGGAGTAAAAAAAAATTGGAGGTCATTGTCCTAAGATATTTATTGGTACAGACCTTATTTGTAGACACTTTCCAATTCTCCCCTGCTTACACTGCAGTAAAGGAAGTGAAATAAAATCAGATCCCAAGGAAGCTCTAGCAGTAATAATAAAACCAGAAAGGATTTCCATTTCTTATTTGACAACGAAGTCAAATAAGCTATGTGCTCTTGAAACTCCGGCATTCTTTAAGTTGAAACAAAATGTTCTGAGGCTAATATTGAGTAATATTTATTTTCCTGTTTTTTTAAAAAATAGACTTTTTCTATTTTTAATTTTTTCCTTCTTAAAATTTTACTAAAGGCTTTGATGTATTAGTGATCTTTAGCTATTGTGTTATTGAACTCAGTATTATTTATTATAGTATACGATGATATATAAATACTTTTTATTATGTATTATAGCACATACTAATTATATTATTTATTACTTATATATTATTTATTATTGAATTAAAAGTAGCGAATGAATATAGAAAAACTTGAAAACAGTTTATTGTACTTGATTTAATCGTTTATTTTTTTATATTTTTTTTAATTGAAGTTTGATTTGCCAACATATGGTATGACACCCAGTGCTCATCCTGTCAAGTGTCCCCTCAGTGCCCGTGATCAAGTCACCCCTTCCCCCGCCTGCCTCCCCTTCCACTACCCCTTGTTTGTTTCCCAGAGTTAGGAGTCTCTCATGCTTTGTTAGAGAGGGTGACAAAAAATAATAATTTATTTTTCTTTTCAAAAATTGTGTGCTTATGATTGTGACTTTTATGTATGTACGTGTATATGGAGGTTTTTGTTTTTTGGGTTTTTTTTTTTTTGCCTTGTTTTGGGCTAAGAAAGTAATTTCTTGTTTGTATAAAGGAATTAAGTATCAAATTTCAAAGTGTAGTATAAAGATTATGGTATTCTGAAAAGGTCTCCATGATGTCTCTAGCCATCTGAAAAAATTTGAGAACCATTAAGAAGGATCATTGTTTGTAAATTATTAAACAATGTGAAGAAATCAGCTCAGGATATCAAAATGATTAGAGTTTTGTCTATATGCATAATACATTTAGTATAAAATGATACACATTTCCTTATAAAATTACTTAATTTCCAAATGTAACCCTTATTTTCTTATAGAATTACAAAGGCCACTCAAGATGAAATTCTGGATTTTCAAAGACCTCATTAAATAGTATGTAGAATAGTCTTATAATGCTGGAGAATTATTACACATTATTTTCACTCACTAGTAAAAACCAGAACCATACTTTATGTCCCCCTGGGCATGTGTTTTTGTTTTGTTTTGTTTGTTTGTTTTTTTAGTTCTGCCTATGGATCAATATTTTTGTTTAAAACTTCATGTCTATTGACAGGGGTTCCTGACAAGCTGGCTTTTTGCATTAGCCTGTTCCAGGAAGCATCTCCTTTTCTACTACATTAGAGTATCTTTAGAGTTGACTAAATGTATCAGCTGCATATACCTATTATTGAAGCTGAGGATGATTTGAAATCACTTAAGAAAAGGCTAGCTTATGGAATTTATGGAAACGTCCCAAGTGTTTCAGTTTTTACTTTCTCATAAATTCTCGATTTTCTTATTTGGATTAGAGATACAGTTAAAAAAATGTGCTAGATAAGAGATGGACTTACACAAATCTTTCATTTCTCCCCAGCTTCCATTAATGCCTATATTCTACATATGAGTTTTTTGTTTTGTTTTGTTTTTTTAGGTATAACACACATTTAACAACCCAATCTTAAGGGTACAGTTCAAACAAATTTTATGTATGTATGTGCAGAGAAAGAACCTTTCTAGTCCCTTGAAGGTATTCATGAGAGACACAGAGAAAGAGGCAGAGACATAGGCAGAGGATGTGGGACTCCATCCCATGACCCCAGGATCACAACCTGAGCCAAAGGCAGATGCTCAACCACTGAGCTCCCCACGTGCCCCATTCCTGAACTTTATGTTATCATGTAGTATGTCATCTTTGTGTCTTTTTTTTTTTGTCCCACATAATGGCTGTACTCAGAGCATAGTTCATGTCTTTAAAGGCAGACTTGAGGCTAATAAATTAACACAAGAGATTTTTTTTTGGCTTAGCTTGGTTTAGCTTTTGTTTTTTCCTCACTGAAAAGAAGATAATCCCCTTGACAAGATCCTGGTGATCTGTCAAGGTATACATTCCAAAGGAGCTAGTCTTGGGGGTGGTAGTTTGTGCTGGCTCCTCAGCTTCTAATCACAAAGTAGGATGGCCCTGCTTGCCACCTTGTGGTTGGGTGGGGCCACTGACTATTTTTGGAAAATATGTATCATGTGCAGAAATGACCCATGTTGCTTTTGAGCTGGAACATTTAGTTGCTGCTGCCTGACCCTCAAGAGCTCCTCACTGTCTGCAAAGGTGATCAGGATGTTCCAGACGGGATGCTTCATTAGCCTAGGTCTTCAGCAAGGATGGTGCAAAGCAAAACCACTATCTGGTGTATGTTCATGTGAGAAAGAAAGAAACGTTTGTTGTTCTAGGCTCCTGGGACTTTGGTGGTTCTTTGGTACCAAAGCATAACCATCTCTGCTGAGTAATGCGAAGAGTGAGAAGGAAAATTAGGTAGGAACTTGGCTTATATTTCCAGCTGATAAAAGTTTCAAACATGGTTAACTAACAGACAACTCATGAAGGAATCCATGTTTCTTTTGTTACTTTTCTTCTGATTCCTAAACAGATGTGTCACCAGCAACCAACTTTATACAAAGCTCAATGACTTTCTTGAACTGGTTCTTTCTTCAGCCAGCTCTCTGATACCCTCCTCTTACTTGCCCTAAGAAATCTTCCCCCACGATGAGAGACTGAGATGACAGTTTGGGAAATACCTGCTGGTAGACTGATTCACATTCTCTAAATTCCCTCAATGAGCGTCCTTACTTTTCTCCAGTTTGACATAGCCAGACTGGTTTACAAACATTATTCTCTAGCTGTATCATTGATGTGTTTCAAAGGATCACACGCTGCAAATTTTTTAGTCTTGTTACTGATGGGAGTAATTGCTTCTGGCTTTCTACCAATTAATTAAATAATTATTTTGTTTATTTGTTCACTAGACATTTATTGAATGTTTTGCATATGCCAGGGGCTAAACCAGGAACTGTGATATCACTGATGAATAAATTACAGACTGTGTGCTAAAAGACCTCACTTTCTGGAAGGAAAATCAGAATATGATAAAAGGACAGCAAATGTGATAAAACTCTAAAGGCTACTTGCAGAGGAAGTGATTAACTCTATTGGTAACTGTAATGGTGTGGAATTAAGGAAAAACTTCACAGAATTGATGTTTTTTTTTAACTAAATCTTGAAGTTGTAAGCAGTCTTAAGAAAACAAGCATAAACGAGGATTAAGTTTGATACATGCATCAACAGTGACAATACAACACAATTCATCTTCTCAAAATTCTCAAATTCTCAAAATTGAGTAAGATATACAGACTACTTCTCAAGAAAAATATTAAGAACCTCTAGTTTTGACTTGCATTACTTTTATATTAACAATTTAGAATAAGCTACTTATAGGCTTTTACTACTTTAAAATCAAAATAAATTTATCGTATATCATGCTTTTTAAAAGTTTAAAAAAATTCTAGACAAATTCAGGGGGTTGTGAGTTCATTAAGATTTAGGAAATAATTATGTTTCATATTCTGGTTAAGTTTAAAATTATTTTTACCAAAAGTGTTTACCAAAATACACAAATTTTCAAAAACTCTAAAACAAATAACATTCAAATTAATTAGATATGTATGACAAAGACTGTTTTAATTAACTGCTAATGTTGAGCTTAATGATATGAAAATGTTCTTGGATAGTCTCTATTTATATTTACGGTTAACTTGATTCCTTAAATTTTGCTTATGATAGACCATCTTCTAAGTCATTGTCATTAATGCTATTGATATTTTTTCTTTTAAACAGTAAGCTGTTTTTTTTTCAAATGAAATCAATCATTTCAGTGGTTGTGCTCAAAATTATAATATTGAAAAAGATTTAACAATCTGTTAACAAAATATTCTTCATATTCTTACAGTATACTATACTTCTTGCTGATGATGGTTCACAAGTTGGGAGACAGAATGAGTGAAGTATATCTAAACACTCTCTCTATATAAATATGAATTGATTATCAAAATCAAAATGCTCTACTTCTTCTGAGTAGAGCTTTCTTATGTTACCATGTGTCTTCTCATCACTCAATTCTCCTTCACTGAAGTCTACTTATCTCTATATGAAATAGTCTGAAAACATCATGTTCACATTTGTCATTTCATTTGTTAAATATCATTAACACATGAAGGTTGCCTCTGTTTTTTCCCCCCACTAACCTAAGATATTTAAGATAACATATTCTGTTGCATTTGTTGATTCATCATGGTAAATCAGAGTCTAAATTTATTAAATAGTAAGCAAAAACTCTTACTCAATGAATAATGTCCCCAGTTGTAAATTATCATTGCAAAGGAGAAGTATAGCTTTTATATCTGGGAACATATTTCAGTATGAGTACAAGGTCAGCTATGGAGTGTTTATTGTCATTTTCACATTAAGACAATGTCTGCTATTGAGAGACTTCTTGGGGCTAAAATTCCAATCATGTAAATTCGGTATTTGGTCACACTGGTAGCTTTGTCCTTTTGTCCTTCATTGCTAAGCAACCAAGAGAGTGGTTAGGTAACCTTAAGAGTGTGGTGTAAATCTGCTTGACTTTGTTTTATTTTAATTATGGCTTGAAAATTACATATGTGAACAAAACAATTATGACTAGAACTTAATTAGCACATCACCTATGCCAGAAACTTTCCATGCACTGTTTTATTTAACCCTTACTTCACTTATGGGGGTCAAGTCTCAGGTTAACATTTTACTTGATATTTTATGTTCAAAAGTATTTGATGAGGGAATCCTGCTTGACCAATGTAGAGGATACTATCATTCCACCAGGTCACCTTTCAGGACTGAGGCAGTCATTTCCCCAGCTGCTGGGGCCAGGGGCTGCAGATTTAGCACTTGCTGAGTCCCTCCCAGGCTTGATAAAGTGAGCTGTCTTGCCCAATTTACAGGCCTTTCCTGGGAACAGCATGAATCCAGTATCCATTGAAGCAGATCTGGGGCAATTCTGAAAAGCCATCCCAGCTTCACAGCTTTCCACACAATCCAATGAGACCTTTATTCTAACTGCATCACAGTTCCACTTCTTTCTTAAACCAGTGCTTCTCAGCTGACAGTGATTTTGCACATACACACACACACACCACCACCACCATCACCACCACCCCACTGCCCCCAGTGGACATTTGACAAAGTCTAGAGATATTTTTGAATGTTTACAGATGTGGGAAAGGTTTGCTACTAGCGTCTTGTAGGTAAAGGCCAGGCATATGGTTAAACTCTTTCAATCCACAGGACATTCCCCACATCAAATAATTTTGTCCAAATATCAATAGTGGTGAAGTTGAGAAAACCCTGCTAAAGTCCACAGGTCTGGTTCCTATTAGCCTTCTCTGATAAACCTCTTGCTGTCAATTCTCGGTCTCAGAATCTTAGCATCAGGTGTAAGGTATCTGGGAACTGTGAAGCAATTGCAGTGCCCTAGGTGGTATTTGTGGTTATGATATCACTGGCATCCTGGGCTCTGAACAGATCTGGCTGGTAAGGAAGAGGTTTACTATTGAAGTACAAACTGGGACTTTCTAGAAGCTAATCAAAATAAACCAGGAAAAGACTCAGTCAAAAAGTAATGATACACATCGAGGCCCTGAGTATGTTACTTATGTGACTCTTTTCCCTAAAAGAAAAAAAGTCTTCTAAAGATTATGGGGAAGGAGAGTGTTGTAAACACCTCTATCTCCCTTAAATGTAGTAAAATAGAGGACAAATGAGGAGGAAGAATTCTTCATTGTCAATTAAACCAGTAACTAAGATAACTGCTTGGTTTAAATGTTTGAAGAAAGTGTGCCAAAACCCAGGAGAGAGGACAGTGATCGCAGATAATTTATTTTTCAGATTTTTCAGCACATACAAGGGGAAATGGGTTATTTGGCTCTGAAGAGCCTGATCATGAATTCCCTACTTAGAATGGCAGAGTCTGAGGCTGTGCATAGGCTGCATGAGAAACCTTGGGCCAATTTCCATATTGTAGAATAACACAAATGACAGAACGAGAGAAACTCATCAAACAACTCAACTTTAAAAGAAGCAGGATGCCAATGGGTTAACAAAGAGGAAAGATAGTGGTAGCAATCAAATTGACCACAGATAGTTGAAGTAAATAACTTAAATCCCATAACTACCCTCCTTCAAAGAAGTAAAAACAAAATTCTGTGACATATAGTTCTCCACAGTAAAACACTCTGCTCACCCTGAAGTAGAGAGTGTGCATACGTTTATACCACATTGATTGCTGAGGGCACAACTGATGTCCTCATTGGTGTGGCCATGGAGTGGTGACATGTTCCAGGGCAAAGCATCCGACATTGCTGAGGAGAGTGTCCTGAGGCAATATACCTGAATTTAAGCTGCTTGTACCCTATCTCATGCTCCCTTCCTTCCTAACACTATTTTTCACGTATTGACTAACCAAGAAAGAATAACTCCCGTTAAAAAATAAATAATAAGTATCCCAAAACTAGGATATGAAAGCAACAATGTAAATAAGGCAGATGGCCAAATATTTTCCTTTATGAAGTTTTCATTTTTATTGCGGAAGGGAAATCTTTCCCAAGAACTCATGTCTACTCTTACTGGCCAGAGAAGGGTCACATGTCTACCTCTACATGTAAGGGAAACTAAAAAGTCAAATATTTTACCTCAAAACTGCATACTAATAGAAGATAAGGGAGAATAGAGTTAGAACAGGGATATGTTTGCCATACAAATCCAAACAAGACGTGGCTGGGATCAAATTCCAGCTTGGCTGTTTCCTAGCTTTGTGACATTGGATAAGTTACTTAACTTCTCTGTGTTTCAGTTTTTCCTTCTTTAAAATAAAGATGATAATATTAATAACACCTGTTTCAGAGAATTATTGTCAAGATTAAATAAATTATTGCATAGAAAGCACTTAAAACAATACCTGGCATATTCTGTTAGGTGTTAGTTATTGTTATCTGCACTCTAAGGAACTCTAGCACTAAAATATTGTAATTCCAAAAATAATTGTTTGATGATAAAAGGATTTATGAGAATTACAAATAATTTAGCTTCGCTGTTAGATCATCTGTTTAAAAAATATTAAAATATTCACTTCTCATAGTGGTGAACCAATGCCAGTAAATACTTTCATTGGCTTAAAAGTGTTTTTATTAGAGAAGAAATATGACTTGTATAGTTGGATGAACTCTTGAGCAAGGAGACTAGTGAACATTGAATGATTATAAAGATTTAGCTTTACTCGAAAAACATCTGGAAAGAATCTCTTGAGGGAGTTGTTCTACCTTATTTTCCTTCAAGTTTATAAACTATATTTAAGTTTTCCTAAGCAAGCAGCAATGTGTCCTGAGGGGAATTGTCACAGCTCCCTTCCCATAAGCCAAAGTTAACTCACCATGAAGTGCAAATTTATGAAGACTCCCTTTGTCCCATGACCTAAAACTGAGGTTTATCCTAAAGAAAGAAGTCAAGGAAAGCAATATGATCTGATTTGCACTGGTTAATAGTAAAAAATCACGTTGCCTTCCTGTAGCACAGACAGCATGGGGGTAAGAATGATAGCAGGGAGGCCACTGCGAGAGAGAGGGCTGCAGTGTCTAGGGCAGATCTAGGTTCCACAGTCTTAGATACTGATCAGACACAAGGATATGAATGTGGTGGGATTCCTGCTGTGTCAGATGTTAACCCTTTAGTTTCTGTATCAAGGGCAGTCATAGAGTATCTCAGGGGAAAGCTCAGAGTGGCTGACGGGGCACCTGGCAGGCTCAGTGCAATGGCTAAGAGGATGTACACCAGCTGGCTAGAATTGCTTCAATCATTTTAATGACTAGTACAATTGTAGATGTGCATCCGACCTGTCTCAGCCCTGGTTTGTGTGGAGGTTATGGAGGTGGTAAGAAGTGGTCACACTCAGGATTTATTTTGAGGATAGAAACTATAAATAGACTTGCTGATGAATGTTGTAAGTAGGACCTATGCCTTATAAAAAGTAAATGTGATAAGACTTCATGCTTAACATTTGTTATAAGTTCTTCCAAAATATATTGCTTCACTTTATAGTCTCAGTAAAGAAAATAATTTTTAAAAGTAGTTTTCCTGGGGCACCTGGGTGGCTCAGTGGTTGAGCATCTGCCTTTGGCTCAGGTCATGATCTGGGGATCCTGGGATTGAGTCCCGCATCAGGCTCCCCACAGGGAGTCTGCTTCTTCCTCTGCCTCTGTCTCTGCCTCTGTCTCTGTGTCTCTCATGAATACATAAACACAATTTTTAAAAATAATAAAAATAGTTTTTTCTTTTGCTGACCTGAATGTTTATGGCTTCAGGATTATTTTAATTGGATAATCATGTAGGGGCAGAGATATGAGATACTAGATATATAGCAACTAAACTAATAAACATTATTTTTACTTAAACAGTACAAAATTAAACATTTAAACAGTATAAAAACTAAAACATTTTTAACAAAGCAAGGGTTATTGATTTATCAGTTTCTTCTGGTAAATCTTTTTTCTTTAAGTCAAATGTAGGGAAAAACTTTGTTTAATGAAGATACTAAAGCTAATTATTTTCTGATTAAAACAGAATGTGAACTCCTACATCTAAAGAAAATGGTAGTAGTAGTATTCCTATATTTCATAACTTTAAATGAAACAACATTTCTTTAGGATTGCATTTCTCGTCTTTAATTTAATGTGCATTTTCACATTGAAAACCACACAGCACTGGGTGTATACCAGACCCTGGCAAAGAAATAGAGGATATAAATCAATCTGTAAGTAAAACTGAAAAGCTTCAGAGTTTCATAAAGAAGCTATTTTCCAAGCTCAGCTAAGAACTTGAATGGCACTTTTAAACAAACTTTCCTCATTCAAACTTTTCCCCCCATTTTAATTTTAACACTTTATTCATTGATTTCCTTGGCAATATTAGGTCATGAGAGCAGGATACCAAGCCATGATAAGTAATTCCATCTTAAATTAGTAACAAAGTTCCCCTTGCTTCAGAGGTTGACAGAACTCTAACCAGTAGAATCAGATTCTGTTCACCAAGTGGTATTTTAAGAGAATCATATTGCCAGCCTTATTGCATTCAGTAACTTAGAGGTCAGTGTCCATATAAATTTGAAAATGTAAAACTTGGTAGACAGTTACCAAGAAAAATTTTAATAATTGTGTCTTGTTTGGGGACACCTGGTGGTATAATTGGTTAAGCGTCAGACTCTTGGTTTGGGCTCAGGTTGTGATCTCAGTCAGGGTCATGAGATCAAACCCTGTATTGGGCTCCACACTCAATGCAGAATCTGGTTCAGGTTCCCTCTCCCTCTGCGCCTCCTGCTCATACTCTCTCTCCTCTCTCAAATCAGCCAATCGATCAATCAACTAACCAATCTTTTAAAAAATATTTGTGTCTTGTTTTGCATAATAGATATATACCATAAATGTTTCATATGAATCAAAGTTAAGTAACATTCAGAATAAGAAAGGGAGAATACTGTTCAAATACAAATGCTAATTAATCCTTCTAAAGCAAATAAAGAATCTCTAGTTATTCTGACTTCTCCACTTTATCTCTTATAAATGGTAAAATTCCCAAGGGATAGTTCATGAAAGACTCTGACATTGTGGTATTTGTATAGTCAGTTAAAAGTGGAAAGCAACTAAATAAATCATTTAACATTATAAAGGCAAAAATAACAGGTTTGTGACTTAATTCAAATTTTTAAAAATTGATTTCAGGGCAGATGGAGACCAGGAGTCTATTGTTTTGTTTTATTTTATCATGTATTGCTAAAAAGTAAATTCGTTACCAGTGCCATGGGATGACAACAAAAGTCACTCTGTTAATATCCTGGTTTCAGAAAAGAACATCATTGATAATTCCATTATAAGTTTCAGTTTCCTTATCTCAACAGTGGAAAGAAGATAGAGGACATACACTGCTGGTTTTTATTAAATTCTTTATTCTAAATCTTACATATTCACTGATGGTTAAGTAATACAGCCAAAAATGTACACACAGATTATACTTTATTTGAAGTGTAATAACTATTTATTTAGTATTTCTATATATTAGGATGGTAGAGTCATTCATTCATTCTCAAATATGAATTAAGAAAAAACTTTGTATAAGTCATTGTTCTATAAGGCAATACTGTATGCGAACAGGTCACATTCTCTAAAAAAACATCAATTAATGAAGAAGGCATGAAATCTTGCTGTTTGCAATGATATGGATGGAACTAGTTTATTATGCTAAGCAAAATAAGTCAGAGAAAGACAAATACCATATGTGAAATTTAAGCAACAAAACAGATGAACATATGGGAGGGGGGAAAGAGAGAGGGAGAAACAAATCATAAGAGACTCTTAATGATAGAGAACAAACTGAGGGTTGATGGAGGGAGGTGGGTGGGAATGGGCTAGATGGGTGATGGGAATTAAGGAGGGCACTTGCTGGGTATTATATGTAACTGATGAACCACTGAATTCTATTCTTGAAACCAATATTGCACTGTATGTTAAATAACTAGAATTTAAATAAAATTTTGAAAAAAAAGAGGAAGGAGGACAAGTAAACTGGTAAAAACAGCATTACAAAACAGCATTAGAATTTGATAGAGAAAATACAAGGCAATGAGGATATCTAAGCTAGTTATACATAGGGCATATGTCACAGTAAGCTTCCTAAAGAAAGTGACAGTTAAGTTATAACCTAAAATATAAGTAAGAAGTAGCCCATTGATGAAAATTTGGGGAGCCAAAAGCCATATGATTTTGATGATTCAAAATTATCTAGGTAAAAATAAGTATTTCACACTCAGAAAATTGTAATTTTAGTGTAAGTGGAACACGATGGGAAGAGAAGAGAGATGGATATTGGAGATTATATAACAGGCAATGATTCTGTATCGCTAATGCTTTGTGTGGATTTTATTCTGAGAGCATTGGGGAGCCATATAAGTTTTTAAGAGGAGCATAGTATAATTAAGTTTGTACCTTAGAAATATTTCTCTAACTATAGTAGAGAAAATAAGTTTGGAATGGAAAACTTTTAGACCAGAGGCCACAAAAACAGCTACTCAGAGATGATAGCAGACATTTCTATTAGAAATGTTGGTGACCTGAACTAAGATAGTAAGTAGATAAAAATAGAGAGAAGTGGATGGGATGGAGAGTTGGTAAAGAGATTGGATTGATCAGTTTGGATGAAGCATGAGAAGAGAAGGTTAAGAAAAACACAGGAGGAGAACTAGACATGAGGGCAGGCTGTTAGACCAGTTGTGAACATGTTGAGCTTGAATTAGCTGCAGACATCCATATGGTGATGCTGGGATAAAGTTATGTGTATGCATCTGGAATTTAGAAAAGGAGTCTCAGTTGGAGGTATAAATTGTGTCATCAACATTTAGTTGGCAAATGAAGTTTGGGTATGGGTGAACTTCCCCAGGGAGAAGTATAGACCAAGAGAAGAGAACCTAGCAAAAGACTGAGACACACGAAGAGTTAATCCTGGACAAGGAACATGACAAGGAACATGAATTTTTGAACAATATTGAGGATAGCTACAAATAGGAAGAAAACTAGAAGAGTGTAGTTTCAGGGAATACAAGGAAAGAGGAGAGGAAAGGTTAACAGAATCAAATGCTGCACACAGGTTGATGAGATAAATATGGGAAATTAAACCAAAAAAGTAATCGGTGAGTTTAGAGCCAGTATTTTTAGAGAAACAAGTATGAGCATGTTAGCAGGTAGAATCAAAATCCTAGGGGAATGAGAAAAGAAAAGAAGATACTAGTGAAAAGTAAGTAAGAGGAGGATTGGGGTGCCAGAGTGACTCAGTCGGTTAAGCACCTGACTCTTCATTTCAGTTCAGGTCATGATCTCAGGGTCATGGAATCAAGTCCTGTATCCAGTTCCATGCTCAGAGTGGAGTCTGTCTCTCTCCCTCTGCTCCTCCCCTCCTCTCTCTCTCTCTCTCTCTCTCTCTCAAATAAGTAAAATCTTAAAACAGAAAGAGGAGGATGATAGTTCCAAGATATGAGCAAAGTGGCACAACAATTTAATAGAATCAGAGAAAGAGCCCCCTGGGATCACTGCTGTATTAGTTTGCTAGGGCTACAAAAGACTACAAATTGTTTGGCTTAAATAACAGAAATTTATTTTCTCACCGTTCTGGAGGCTGGAAGTCCAAGATCAAGGTGTTGGTAGGTTTGGTTTCTTCTAAGGTCTTTTTTCTTAGCTTACAGAGGGCCACTTTCTCACTGGATTCTCACATGGTCATACCAATGTCTGTGTATAAATTTCTTTTCCAAGAGGACATCAGTCATAGTGGATTAGGGTCCACCCTGACACCCTCATTTAATCGTAGCTCTTTAAAGGTTCTGTCTCTAAATACAGTCACATTCTAAGGTACTTGGGGAAGCCTTCAACATATGAATTGGATGGGGGGAGCATAGTCTCCCAAACACTCAGTCCATGACAACTGCCAACCTTAAGGTTTAGAAAGATAATGTGCATGCCCAGGCTTCATCAGCTCAGGGGCAAGCAGAGCTTGCTTATGAAACAATAAGTTCTGATGCAAGGACAACTCCTAAGAAGCCAAGCTTAAAATTAAAATCACACTTATCTCTGGCAGTCTGGAAAACTGTGTGCAGTTCTTTCTCAGAAAATAACAGAGAGGAATCATCAGAGATCTTGGTCCCTGATGAAAACTGGCAAACCAGGTAAACTCCCTGAGCTATGACGACTGCCTCCAAGCAGCAACACATTCAGTGGCCTAGAGTAAAAATCTAACTAGCTAAAGGAGCTTGAACACAATCCACAACCTAAGGAAGATTTCTGGGACCCAAGATAAGAGATAAAACAATGGGAAGATATATGAATAGGGACAACAGAGGCTGGGCACAGTGGAGAAAATAGACTTCACAGAATGATTTAAGCCAAGTCATGAAATGAATTTTCAGCTGCAAGATGAACGAATTCTGGAGATTGATGAATAGTGTGGTGAGTGTAGTTAATAATACTGTCTTGTGTACTTGGGATTTACTAAGAGAGTAGATCTTTAAGTGTTCTCACCCTATTTATACACACAATGGTAACTATGAGAGGTGATGGAGGCATCAATTAGCTTGATTGTGGCAATTATTTCACAATATATTTATATAGCAAATCACAGTGTATATCTTAAATATATATGATTTTTGTTTATCAATTATACCTGATAAAGCTGGAAAACAAAACAAAACAAAAAACCTGTACACACAGTTTTTCATAGCTATTCATAACAGTTTTACCTTTACTGGCCCAAAAGTGATAATAACACAAATTCTTACCAACTAATGAAGAGATGAACAGAATATGTTAGATCTTTACAGTGGAATATTATTTGGCAATAAAAAGTAATGAAGTATTGATTCATGCTAAAATGTGAATTGATTTTGAAAACACCATGCTAAATGAAAAAAGCTAGTCATAAAAGACCACATATTATGTAATATAATTTATATGAATTATCCAGAATAGTCAAATCTATAGAGGCAGAAAGATTACTGATTACTGGAGGCTGAGAGGAGGAGGGAATGTGGTTACTGCTAATGAGCATAGAGTTTGTTTTGGGAGGAACAAAATGTGCTAAATTTGAATTATGTTGATATTTGTACAATGCTGTGTATATACTAAAATATATTGAATCATACATTTAAATGAATTATATCTCAATGCTATTGTTAAAAACATGAATTATCAAATAGCACAATGTTTCTATATTAGAGTGCATCTCAAGACTTTGACTCCCTTTAAAACTTCCTTATACAAACAAACAAACAAGCAAACAAGCAAAGAAAAAACTTCCTTATGCATTTTGCCTTCCTTTTAAAGATAAGAATACCTTAGCTTTATTTCAAACATTATACTAAAATGTTCCGTCTAGCACAATAAATGTGTTTCTTATGTTTGAATGCTGCCATTTTCACTCTCTCAATGAGTAAAAATAATTCTGAAAGTCAAGTGTTTTTTTAACACCATAACCAGAATGCTGATTATTATTGAATTGATTGTTAAACAAGCTAGTCCAATATAATAAGATTATTGGAACCTATTTATATTGCAATCTACTGCTAATGTATGTTTGGTCAAATAGTGGCCAAAAAATCTCCATACTTGTTGTCCAGTAAGTCACATCTTCAGACTGGCTTTAGTATTATGATTCCTTTGTGTATTTAGACAAATGGGCACCTTATTTTTCACCATGTTCATATTAGAAGCCTACCATTCTGTGAGCATTTACTTCCTGTATTTCCATGGCTGAAGGCTTAAAAATGAATTTAACCTTGAAAACAGCCATTAGAGTTAAGTGAACCAGTTCAGTTCAACAAACAAGATGTACAAACCATTAAGTGTCCAAAATCAGGGTGATGTTGACCAGATATTTGTCCTGTTTACTACTAAGTTAACCAGCAATGTTCCCTCTTTAAAACCCAGAACAAATAATGTTTTCAACCATAAGATCTACCCTGTCCCTGAGATCTTTTTGCACATATAAAATTTAGCTTTGTTAACTATTAGCAAGAAGCCTTCCCTACCATGGCTCAATTCATCTTAATTAATAAAGTCAGTCAGAATCTAAACAACCCAGAAAAATTACATATCAAGAAAAGATTTAGTTTGCTACCAAAACTAATGAATGATTTAAATGTTTTAGTCTTTCTGTGGGATATGGATAAAATACAAAAAACAAACAAAAATGACCAGGAACTAGTAATGAGCTTGCTAGTATGTAAAGTCATGCTGCTATTATCTAAATGGATATATACAAGCATAGAAAAGGAATAAAAATTATTCAGAAAATAAAGTGCTGATGCTGAGAGAAGAGATGCGAGTAGATGATAAATTAAAAGGGATCTATGTTCCTATCTTTCTCAAATATAATTTGTGAATCTCAGAAAAAGGACAGTGTACTTATTTGATGTTCTTGTCTCACAGACCTTAAAATATCTCTGACAGAAACAGAGTGATTTTTCTGTAAGGGTTTGGACAAATTAATTCAATACATAGACATGGCCATTCCTTGATTAAACTACGAAGGACTTTTAATTTTTGTTTGCTTTCCTCTTTCCTTCTCATTTTTGCCTCTGTTGCAACCCTCCCCTTATTTCAAGAGGAGGCCTGTCCTGAAGATCCCCTGATATGCTCTTACCACAACAGCAGTATAGCTTCACCTTCATCAAGATGTATATTTATTCCTTTAGAACCTGATAACGTGGGGATCCCTGGGTGGCGCAGTGGTTTAGCACCTGCCTTTGGCCCAGGGCGCGATCCCGGAGACCTGGGATTGAGTCCCACGTTGGGCTCCTGGTGCATGGAGCCTGCTTCTCCCACAGCCTGTGTCTCTGCCTCTCTCTCTCTCTGTGTGACTATCATAAATAAAAGAAAAAAAATTTAGAACCTGATAATGTCTGGAAGTTGGAAGTGATTTTGGGGTCCAAGGTGCAAGAATAAACCTAAAAGATCCTACATTTGAAAAGAGTAAATTTGTGCATGGGAAATAGTGAATATCTAATGATTTACACATCAGTAATTGAAATGAGAGTGAGGGCTAAAAATTGGTCTTGGAGGAAAAAGGTCTGCTTTTACCCCAAGACAGCACTCTAGAAGAGATGTGAACTCCTTGAAGTTAGGCTTTGAGCTTCTCTTTCCGTTTAGCCCCTTTATGTCAAAATAAGGACTATGTTTTAGAAATATAGTCCTTTGGGTTTTCAGACTTTTTTCCATGGACAGATCTAGAATTTGAGTTTGTTAATTCGCGATCATTTTGGATGCTGAGAAATAGAGAGACCAAAAAGGTGGAGCTCCAAGAAGTCCACTTTGTGTTCAGGAACTTGGATCCATCTTAAGAATGTATTTAATATATCCACAACCCTAATAGGATTTAATGTGAACAAAAAGTTGATAGATGTTCCTGCCATAAAACTTGAATCTAAATTTAATCAAGATTCTAAATCAGGGACGCCTGGGTGGCTCAGCGGTTGAGCATCTGCCTTTGGCTCAGGGCATGATCCCGGAGTCCGGGGATCGAGTTCCACATCAGGCTTCCTGCTTGGAGCCTGCTTCTCCCTCTGCCTATGTCTCTGCCTCTCTGTCTCTGTGTCTCTCATGAATAAATAAGTAAAATCTTAAAAAAAGATTCTAAATCATATTAAAAGAAACTTTAACGATACTATTAGTCGAATTTAGAATGTAGTAATTCTGTGACAAAAGAAGATTCCAATTATTAAACAAATATATGGCATAAAAAAGGGAAAGGTGAGATATTAGAGATTTAAAAAGACTTAAAGACATATTTTATCCAAATGAACATAGACTCCTCATTTGGATCCTGATTTGAGTAAACCAATAAACCTCTGAGACAATAGAGGAAAATTGCAGAGACTGAACACTACAAAATATTAAGGACTTATTGTTAATCTTTTCAAGGTTCTGATAATTATATTTTCACTTTGTTTAAAAAGATTTCCAGTTAAATATTCTTATTAAAGTATTTTTGTTTAAATAATATGATGTTTAGTTTTTTATTTAAAATCCTTGAGTAAAAACCTCCAAGGGAATAAAGAAACAAGAAAAGTAGAATAGTGACAATCTCTGAAGCCAGGTTGTGGTACATGGGTACTCATTATGCTATTGTGTTGACTTGGTGTATGGCTAAAAGCTGCCAAAATAAATAATAATCAAAGTACCTCTGTGCAAGAAATGGATGCAAAGATTATATAGTCTTCATTCACAGAAAAAAATATATATATATTAGTTTTGTTTCTCCATTTCTTTGGTTTTAGAGATCTGAAAAACACAACCACTGTAGAATTCAAATATGTTTTTTTTTAAACTTTGCTTCTTTTTCTTATTATTTGAGTTATTTTTAACTATAAATTTGAAAGCATTTCCATCACAGTTGTTTCTAAATTTATTATTTGTACTACTTGTACTAATATTTACTATTTCAATTTAGTTTGTGAATAAGAATAATGTGGTATTATGTAAAAAATAGTAGCTCTTTTATTTAAACTAACAATTGAATTTTAAAAAAATAGAAAGGGGTGACATCATTGCATTTTATCTAAGCTCTGTGCTCCTACCTTTTTGTGTTCTAAGATGTGGCTACCTTCAAAGACCACTCTGCTCTCACATAAGACTTATTTCCACCATTTCTCGGTGACTCAGGTAGGACCCATTTCCATCCTCCTTCATACCTGCCTCTATAAAACTACAGGCCCTCCCTCCACCTTTCCTTAGATGTTTCTTACTAACGACCATTATTCCTATTGCAGTAATCTGAATAAACTCATTTCCGTAATTGTCCTTCTTTCACAGGGTCTCCACTTGTTTGACCTCTGTTATCCTGGACTCTAGATATTTGCACATCCATTTGGTCATTATCAGACATAAGAAAGGATGGAAAGCAAGCCCTCTTTGTGACTCCATCAACAGTAATAACATAAAAAGTGTCCAGGTCCTTCCCCTTTTCCCCCAGATCCTCACAACTGCTGGTACTTTATAATAGATTATATTTGTTTAAGCAAACTGAGTCAACAGTGTGAAACATTTTTACTCAGAGATTAAGGGTTGTTTTCTCTGATATAAAGCAAATTTATTGGAACATGGTGCAAATTTTGAAGACCTTTTCTTTTATGGTATCTGAGCTTTCATGTCAAAGTCATTCTTGTTTTGTTGGGCAAAAGTTGACCCACAAGCAGGGTTCTAAAACTGTGCTAAACCCTTTCAGCTGACTAATGGAACTTTTTACAAAGTTCCTAAAGAAGCAAGATTTAGAAATACCTCATGCTGTCCATATTTACCTGACCACTTTTCCTATGTCAGTTAATTCTGTTTTTCCTCTCTTCAAGAGCCTCTCAAAGCCCAAAATTTCATTTGTTGAGTGCTTTGAGAGGTTTCTTTTGATATGGTAGGATTAACTTTACTGGGATTATTTCCAATTCTAATTGCTTTCCTATGTTATTGGAATGATATGAACTCATATGAATATGTTTCATTTTAAAGTAATAATCAGCTATATACATAAGATTTTGCTTGTATGTACCATGCACATATTTAAATCTTTCATTTCCATGAGATGAAATGCTATGCATTTGTCCTGGGTATTTATTACTAAATTTTGTTCCTTTGCATTGCTACACAGATTAACTTCAGACATCAAAAGGCAACTTTTTTTGGACAAATCTTTTAGATTTGTAACAATGTATAATATATAAGGGCAAGGGCAGCCCAGGTGGCTCAGCGGTTTAGTGCAGCCTTCAGCCCAGGGCGTGATTCTGGAGACCCAGGATCGAGTCTCATGTCAGACTCCCTGCCTGGAGCCTGCTTCTCCCTCTGTGTCTCTCGTGAATAAAATAAATATATAAGGGCAAGGCATTTTGATTTCAGAGTTGTCATGACGGATGAAATCTACTACTATCCCCTATTATCAACTTTTCAAACTCCAAGAAAATGTATAGAGCATAATTAGGGATTACTTTCTAAATTATGAGATTTAAAAAATGATGAGATTTTAATTAAGTATGACTAAGACACTTTTTTCTCATCAACCTAAATATAGAACTGATTAGCATCCTCTCACCTTAAGCCCTCACTGTTTTAGCTGAGGCTAAACTGATCTAATTCCTTCCTTCCTTCCTTCCTTCCTTCCTTCCTTCCTTCCTTCCTTCCTTCCTTCCTTCCTTCTTTCTTTTTTTTAAATATCAGTGACTTCTAGATTGTGCTCAGGGAATTTCTTAAACAGTACTGTTTTGAACTTGACATTCTCCTTTGTGGGGAAATCCTACTTGAAGACTTAGACCTTAAGAAAGAACCTATGTATTTGACAACCACAGCCAATTTACCTCAGTCTGACTGGTGAGCCACTCTATCTGATAATTCATCAAAACTACCAGTTTTGCTCACCAGTCAATATCACACTTTGTATGTCTAGCCCAGATTTGCCACCACCGTCATTTCCTTCTTGGTCTTACTTGAGCCCAGTGGTGCCCTCACTGGCAGCCTTGTCCCTCACTCCAGGACTCTTGTCATGTGACGGAGTTTACCGGATATATCTTCCATCTGGACTTTCCTCTGCTTCTTTCTGGTTCCCTACTGTGGCTCTATACCTTGTAGTTTCACACTTCTGGGTCTTGTGCCTTATTTCTGGATCTTTAAAAGGCATTCACCATGTGAACAATTCTATCCTTCACATATTTGTTTCATTAGTTTTTACATTTATCATCTTTAACTAAGATGCCAGATTCACCAGTTAGGAACTCAGGTTCCTGAGTCATATTCATAATTCACTAATGCCCCTATGGTAGTATTTCTTAGAAAAGTGACAGAAGAAAGTCTCATTTGCCATCATGTATAAATTAATGTCCAGCAAGTCTCATATGTGAGTCTCATACTAGAGTTCTCAACAACTGTGTGTTCTTGTTTACAACATGTTAAAGGATAATAGCAGCTAACACTTGAGAATTTGCTAAGTATTAGGGCACTCCCTGCTTTGCTGTATTTGACCTTTAACAGCCCTGTGATCTGGACATTATTATCTTTATTTGACACATGAGGAAACTAGGAATCAGTTAAGCAACCTCCCCATGGTAACTCAGAAGGGATGAAACTCAAATTTGGAATCTGGCTAATCTTAAGTCCACATACCTTAATGCCATACTGCTTTGAAAGAAGATAACAAGGATGAAAATATCATCTTGTTCATGTATGAATCTGCAGTCAGTATCTAGCATGACGACCAGCTCAGGAAGTTACCAAATGGGTGAAAATTAATTGTGGTGCAATTAGATGAGCTTATAAAGCCTTCTAATTACTGTGGGTGGCTCATCCTTGCAATAATCGTTGAAACTACAGTCTCTCATTCTAATCACTACCTTAAAATATGCTCTGGTCTTTAGATTGTAAGTACTGTGACCTACTGTACCTATGGTAGAATTGATGCAATGCATCTCTTTGTTACCTGGAATTAGATACTAGGGCATGCAGTACCCATATTCCACTACATACCACGTACCTAACAAATTCTATCTCTTCAAAATGTGTTGGTTGTTTCCTCCAGCATCAGTGTATCGGAGGATTACTCTAGGCTTGTTCAGTGTGAGTTTTATTTCTCTACATCAGACAGGTCTACTGTCCAGTTGGATCCTTGCAAATTTACAATCCTCTCTCTATATCTTAGGCTCTGCCTATGTGATGTCAACAACTCTGTGACTTCCCACTGTCACCCACAGCTTCAGACAAAATGCTACTCCTATAGACTCTCTCACACCACTTGATTAGCCTTTAACATCTAGCTCTGACTGGGACTGCCATCTCTTTTGGATCATCTGAGATTTGTACTGCCATTCCTACACCACTGACCTGGTGCCCCAATAATCTAACAACTCTCTCCCTGGGTTTTTATGCCCTGTGCCTTCTGTTTATTCTATACTCTTAGGGCTTATATCCATTCTGAGAGCATTTAGTTCTTTCAGTGATGAGATAAGGCAAAAATATCCAAGTAAATGAAATGTGTCAATTCTATGGATAGATTGTGTGTGGAACAAATACCAGTTCAGTTATAGCCTAAGTGACTAGCACAGAGCTTGACTCATACTAATTTAAAAATTTTTGAAGAGTAAATGAATGAATGCAGAATTCCTATCTAATAATAAGCCTATTTATTCATCTTACATGGAGGGCAATGGATCACAGTCCCATGCAATCAGAAGTGGCCCACTTTGGTGTTATTTCTATGTGTTATGCAGGCAAAATTTTTCTTTTTAAATATGTTCCCTCTCTTATACCTGTTGATATCTGAAAAGTTCTTGACCTTAAAATCAGAGCCGCCTGTAAATCCATGATATCACATTATTTCCTGGGAGCAGATATTTCTCTGCTGTGGAAGACAAAACATAAGAGGCCAAGGTGCCTGCGGAGAAAGGGTAAGGTAACTAATGCATAGATGAATAGATAGGAGAAATCAAAGTAGATTTTGCTTATTTCTCAATTCTGCCATTGATTGGGATAGACAAAATTTTCCCTTCTGTCCTTGCAACATTTTGGGGAATCTTTGACAGAATGACAAATGCCAAGAACTTTTAATGTAAGGTTAGGAGATGCGGATATAAGGCATGGGCTGACAGAGGAATGAAACCATAGGGTCCAGTAAACTTCTCTCATTTAAGTCATTTGGTTCTTAATGAAGGTCAGTTTCCAAAGCAGCGCATATCTAATTAAGTTATTCACAAACACTCTTTCTGAAGAATATTATCATGTTAATCAGTTTTCCTTTTCATCTGTATTATACTAGGCCTTTCTTTTTATCATTTATTTTCCTTTTAAAACAATTATTTATGATTCAAAAGTTTTATTATGGCTCATGATAGCCTTTGCATGGAATTTAGTATATTTATTATTTATTACCATTGCTATGCAGGTCAAATTATTAATTTTAGAATCATCATGTAGCTTTAGAATATTTTGTAACTTGTTTATACTAGGGAAATTTTATTTGATGTGTTCTTTATGAAATCAGTAGATAATAAGGCCTAATCCATTTTGAATTTTTATATCTGTTAGCATTTCTACAGAGTCTCTTCATTGTTTTACATAAAATGAATGGAGGGATATTTAAAGTGTAACATATTCTTGATTAATTTTGAATTTATTATGAATATCTGAAGTTCTGGGCAAGAGAAAAAAATATCTTTGATATATAGACTTTATTTGGCAGATCAATGAAGCTCCCACAATCCCAAATAAGATCAAGAAAAAGGACATACACCTACACATATATCTAGCAAATTATTATATTTCTCAATTTAAAAAGAAAATATCACAAGCTTTTATTTAAAAATATTATAAACATGAAAAGTCAAAATAGCTGAAAGCTAGTTTAAATAGTGAAATAGGGGATCCCTGGGTGGCTTAGCGGTTTAGCGCCTGCCGTTGGCCCAGGGCACGATCCTGGAGTCCCGGGATTGAGTCCTATGTCAGGCTCCCGGCATGGAGCCTGTTTCTCCCTCCTCCTGTGTCTCTGCCTCTCTCTCTCTTTCTCTCTCTATGTCTATCATAAATAAATAAATAAATAAATAAATCTTAAAAAAATAAATAAATGGTGAAATACCATATATGCATAACAAAGAGGAAGTGATTGGGATGTGCAATCCTGAAGTCACCCAAAATTTCAATTCCCTGTCATGATAAAAGAAAGATATTGTTGGATGAGCAAAGAATTAGGGGGAGCATTAGCCCCTGACCCTTGCAGACGAAATAATTACAGCAGGTTTCTGAATGAACAACTGATGAAGCACAACCAAGGTCTCTAGCCAGAGCAAAGCATATATATGTAGTTAACCCTAAAAAGACAATATTAAGACGATGGAGTTTGCTGTATAATGCTTAATAAGTATTCCTGAAGTAAGAGTGAAACTGAGATGGTGCATTTGGGGAAATGTAATGACTATCCCTTGGGTTAGGATGAATGACAGTGAGGGTGACAGTGAGTGGTAGCCAATCTACCTTTTTAAGAAGAATTTTACTTATGTGACGAAAGAGTTAAAGCACTCTCCAAATTTCACACATTAATAGGACTTGTAACTCTGAAATATAAAAAAGAGATTTATACGTCTAAGGATTGAATACATTAGCTTGAAATTCATTTTCTCCTGCTGTTGACTTGGAACCATTTAAGAGAAATAGATGTCAGAAGCTTATGAAGTGTGAATAGGACAGCCATTTAAAAACTAATCATTTTCCTTTCAGGTTCTGAAGCTGATAATAGATTTTAGAACTGGGGGGCTTGGTGTGGTGGAGAGAATGACATGCTCTTCAGGTAGATGTGGCTCAAAAATGTGGCCCTTGGGACACAGTCCTTGCAAAAAAAGACATCTATTTCACAATCTGGAAAAGATGTTCTAAATAGGGAGGCCAAAGGTATGAAAAAGAGCCTCTGAGAACAGAAAAAAATAAATGATCTGTTCCACTGCTATATCTAATGTTCTCAGGAACTTGAAACTTGAATTTTGTCTAAATATAAAACACATGGCAGAGCAGGCCTTCTTAGTTTTCTTTCTCTGGCATTTTGTCAGGTTTTGCTGGAAAAGAGCATCTCCCATTACATAATAGAATTTCCCCTAATGGAGCCTGGTGAAAAGATGAAACCATGCTTTAAGTATACTGAAGAAGAATAGGAAGACTTTTTTTTTTAAACTCAGAAAAACTAATACATTGTTCCAATTAAGTTTATTGAACAAATAGAATATCAAGGCTTGAAGGAAATTTTAGTATTTTTTTTATTCAACTTCGTCATTTCACAAATGAGGAAGCATATTAAGGATAGTGAAGTAACTGGACCAAAATCTGAAAAACTGGTATTCTGTGGTAATCAAGGGCATCAGATATGTAAAAAAAATAATATAAAACATAATAAGATACATTACACAATTGAAAATAAATCAATGTTAGTTATTAGCACTATACTTTTCTTTTGTAGGGGAAATATCTCCTTACCTATGGTGGCAATCATCAAAATGTCCTTACTTACCAATTAAAATATTTTGGCACATGCATACATGGAAATTGCATGTTCAATGTGTATTCAATCTCTTGAAAAGTAGATAAAGATAGTGAGCTG
Source organism: Canis aureus (assembly GCF_053574225.1). Taxonomy (NCBI): domain Eukaryota; kingdom Metazoa; phylum Chordata; class Mammalia; order Carnivora; family Canidae; genus Canis; species Canis aureus. The sequence continues at coordinate 69,381,302 of NC_135614.1, read as the reverse complement.
GAAAATGGGAAAAATATCCAGATCACCAGTTTGTAAGTTCCAAGGATCGCTAAGTCATCATTTAACCCCTACCTTTGGGATGAGTGATACTGAAAACACTATTAGAGAATGACACTCTTGTTATATTTCCACAACTGACGCAAATATCATAACCCCTCTCAATCAGGAAATCCTCCATATACTCACCATGTATCTAAAGCCATTTCTTCTTAAAGATAATCGTATAATTTCTACACCGAAGCAAAATAATATTAATGAATAATGGTTTATGAAATGTTCTTTCATGTAATTGTTCTTTTTGATCCCCATAAAAGCCAGAACATTATTCCTTCATTTTACATGTGGAATTGTAAGGCTGATAGATTAAATGACTTGCTTTACACTTGATGAGGGCTGATGTCATTAGCCACGGAGACAAGGAGAGGTGGCTTAACTAGTGCTTCCCCATGGGAAAGAACAGGGAGCCTTCAATTCCAGATAAGGACTGATATTTGGCAACATTGGCTACTAAGTCTTCTACGAATAATTTTTTTTTAAAGGGGGCATGAACAATAACCAGGGAGGAAATTGAAGCAGTCATCAAAAACCTCCCAAGACACAAGAGTCCAGGGCCAGATGGCTTCCCTGGGGAATTTTATCAAACGTTTAAAGAAGAAACCATACCTATTCTCCTAAAGCTGTTTGGAAAGATAGAAAGAGATGGAGTACTTCCAAATTCGTTCTATGAGGCCAGCATCACCTTAATTCCAAAACCAGACAAAGACCCCACCAAAAAGGAGAATTACAGACCAATATCCCTGATGAACATGGATGCAAAAATTCTCAACAAGATACTGGCCAATAGGATCCAACAGTACATTAAGAAAATTATTCACCATGACCAAGTAGGATTTATCCCTGGGACACAAGGCTGGTTCAACACCCGTAAAACAATCAATGTGATTCATCATATCAGCAAGAGAAAAACCAAGAACCATATGATCCTCTCATTAGATGCAGAGAAAGCATTTGACAAAATACAGCATCCATTCCTGATCAAAACTCTTCAGAGTGTAGGGATAGAGGGAACATTCCTCGACATCTTAAAAGCCATCTATGAAAAGCCCACAGCAAATATCATTCTCAATGGGGAAGCACTGGGAGCCTTTCCCCTAAGATCAGGAACAAGACAGGGATGTCCACTCTCACCACTGCTGTTCAACATAGTACTGGAAGTCCTAGCCTCAGCAATCAGACAACAAAAAGACATTAAAGGCATTCGAATTGGCAAAGAAGAAGTCAAACTCTCCCTCTTCGCCGATGACATGATATTCTACATAGAAAACCCAAAAGTCTCCACCCCAAGATTGCTAGAACTCATACAGCAATTCGGTAGCGTGGCAGGATACAAAATCAATGCCCAGAAATCAGTGGCATTTCTATACACTAACAATGAGACTGAAGAAAGAGAAATTAAGGAGTCAATCCCATTTACAATTGCACCCAAAAGCCTAAGATACCTAGGAATAAACCTAACCAAAGATGTAAAGGATCTATACCCTCAAAACTATAGAACACTTCTGAAAGAAATTGAGGAAGACACAAAGAGATGGAAAAGTATTCCATGCTCATGGATTGGCAGAATTAATATTGTGAAAATGTCAATGTTACCCAGGGCAATATACACGTTTAATGCAATCCCTATCAAAATACCATGGACTTTCTTCAGAGAGTTAGAACAAATTATTTTAAGATTTGTGTGGAATCAGAAAAGACCCCGAATAGCCAGGGGAATTTTAAAAAAGAAAACCATACTGGGGGTATCACAATGCCAGATTTCAGGTTGTACTACAAAGCTGTGGTCATCAAGACAGTGTGGTACTGGCACGAAAACAGACGCATAGATCAGTGGAACAGAATAGAGAATCCAGCAGTGGACCCTGAACTTTATGGTCAACTAATATTCGATAAAGGAGGAAAGACTATCCATTGGAAGAAAGGCAGTCTCTTCAATAAATGGTGCTGGGAAAATTGGACATCCACATGCAGAAGAACGAAACTAGACCACTCTCTTTCACCATACACAAAGATAAACTCAAAATGGATGAAAGATCTAAATGTGAGACAAGATTCCATCAAAATCCTAGAGAAGAACACAGGCAACACCCTTTTTGAACTCGGCCACAGTAACTTCTTGCAAGATACATCCACAAAGGCAAAAGAAACAAAAGCAAAAATGAACTATTGGGACTTCATCAAGATAAGAAGCTTTTGCACAGCAAAGGATACAGTCAACAAAACTCAAAGACAACCTACAGAATGGGAGAAGATATTTGCAAATGACATATCAGATAAAGGGCTAGTTTCCAAGATCTATAAAGAACTTATTAAACTCAACACCAAAGAAACAAACAATCCAATCATGAAATGGGCAAAAGACATGAACAGAAATCTCACAGAGGAAGACATAGACATGGCCAACATGCATATGAGAAAATGCTCTGCATCACTTGCCATCAGGGAAATACAAATCAAAACCACAATGAGATACCACCTCACACCAGTGAGAATGGGGAAAATTAACAAGGCAGGAAACAACAAATGTTGGAGAGGATGCGGAGAAAAGGGAACCCTCTTACACTGTTGGTGGGAATGTGAACTGGTGCAGCCCCTCTGGAAAACTGTGTGGAGGTTCCTCAAACAGTTAAAAATAGACCTGCCCTACGACCCAGCAATTGCACTGTTGGGGATTTACCCCAAAGATACAAATGCAATGAAACGCCGGGACACCTGCACCCCGATGTTTATAGCAGCAATGGCCACGATAGCCAAACTGTGGAAGGAGCCTCGGTGTCCAACGAAAGATGAATGGATAAAGAAGATGTGGTTTATGTATACAATGGAATATTCCTCAGACATTAGAAATGACAAATACCCACCATTTGCTTCAACGTGAATGGAACTGGAGGGTATTATGCTGAGTGAAGTAAGTCAGTCGGAGAAGGACAAACATTGTATGTTCTCATTCATTTGGGGAATATAAATAATAGTGAAAGGGAATATAAGGGAAGGGAGAAGAAATGTGTGGGAAATATCAGAAAGGGAGACAGAACGTAAAGACTGCTAACTCTGGGAAACGAACTAGGGGTGGTGGAAGGGGAGAAGGGCGGGGGGTGGGAGTGAATGGGTGACGGGCACTGGGGGTTATTCTGTATGTTAGTAAATTGAACACCAATAAAAAATAAATTAAAAAAAATAAAAAGAAAAAAGAAAAAAAAAGAAAAAAATAAAGGGGGCATGAATTTTTGTATTTAAATAGGGAGCCCATTATATAACTGATATTCTCCTAGGTATTTTGCATGTTATTGCATTCATTTCCACAATGAACCTTCCCTGTGATTAAAGCAAACTGATATGATTTCAACGATAGTTCTTGGCTTAAAGAGCCATGAACTGAACAACTTGTTTCTATAGAGGTTTGAATTAAGTAGAAAATTACTTGCTTTTACACACACATACACACACTCATATATATAAAGGGGTGTGTGTGTATGTATATATACATATATATATATGTACATATATATAAAGGTACGTAATGACATAGTTGTTAACACAGGTTCTGAGTCAGGTAGATGAGATTTATATCCCCCAGCTCAGCTGTTTACTAGTTGTTGGGTCTACCCAGCTGTATGACCTTGGAAAATCTCTTGAGTCTCTGTTTTTTAATCTACAAAATAGGAGTAAATAGAATACTTGAAAGACTGTAGTAAGAATTAAATGAGATGTTTATAAAGTGCTTAGCATATTTTTTAGCACATAGTAGTTTCAATAAATATTAGCAATGACAGGGAACCCTGGGTGGCGCAGCGGGTTTAGCGCCTGCCTTTGGCCCAGGGCGCGATCCTGGAGATCCAGGATCGAATCCCACGTCGGGCTCCCGGTGCATGGAGCCTGCTTCTTCCTCTACCTATGTCTCTGCCTCTCTCTCTCTCTCTCTCTGTGACTATCATAAATAATAAATAAATAAATAAATAAATAAATAAATAAATAAATAAAATATTAGCAATGACAGCACATATGTGATATATGGTTCCAAAAATAGATTTGAGGCAACTATAAATATTCATTAAATAGTAGTTATTCACACAGACTAATAAGTATGTGAAGAAATTGAGGGGACAGGGAATTAGAGGATAAAAAATAAGATGATGTTGATAATAAGATTAGTGCATAATATTTGCGACAAAATGTCCTGTGCATTTCTTTGTGTAAGCCAGAAATACTGCTTCAAGCTTCCTAGCAATTAATACACAGAGGAAAACAAAGTTAAATTAAATTTTGTCATGCCCTTAAATAAAAATAAAACAATGCTTCAGGGCAAGACTACGCTTCTTTTGACCAATTCAGTGGCTTTCTTCATTTTGTGGGCATTGTGACATTGTAAACAATGTCTTCAACATCTTCCCAATAAATACAAAAGTAAACTTTGAATTTCTTATATGTTGATGTAGGCAAAGCCCTAAAACCAAAGTATAATTCAGTGAAGCAATTTCATGTGTAAGAAGGAAAATATGATGGCTTGATGTAACTCCAGTCTCAGCCCCAAATTTAGGGTACCAAGAGATATAAATGAACTCAACTCTGCAAATCTTTTACAGATAATATTTATTAAAACCAACTTTTTGAGATTATATTGCCCAGAACAAAATTAAAGTTACACTTTCTGAGAACTATCTGGGAATTTGATTTTTTTGGGTCCAATTATGAAAGATTCATAAACTTCAATTATTATTTTTTTCAAGAGAATATTAAGTCGTTTATTGATTACACATGATAATGGACGATACACAAGGTTTAATCACATCTATAATTTTATCTGATACAATAATTCAATTTAGATATATTGCACAGGATGTTCCAACAATCATAATAACCAAATAAACTCCAGGACTTTGCTCAGGTGACCCTTTTAACGGTGAACTCCCGGTCACAACACATTAACTGTCAGTTCAACCACACCAAAGTTTGTGGAGACAATGGCTTCTATGTCCAAGCAGGTTGCAAATAAATTTCGAATGGAACCTGGCATCACCCTGGAGGAATTTTAACTTCACACTGTTGGGGTAGCTTACCAAGATGGCTTCAGAGTAGACTAACTTTACACAGCACATTTAAAAAAATACACATTTATTCAGCGTCATGATCAGACTATTACATTTAGCAATCAACAGCATGGTTACAAAAAAAAAATCTACGTTAAAACCCTTTGTTGGAATGCTTTACACTTTCCACAGAACAGAAACTAAAATAACCTGTTGTACAATTAGTCACAAATACAGTCCTCAAGTGTTTGGCCCATTCATAAGAGTATTGTGTAAAATATGTCTTCTTTGCAGCGACTAGACCCTGCCACCACTGTGCTTGGCTGAGTTCACAAGTCTGTTGTAACCTGTAGCTTCCCTGTCATTTCTCTGGTTCTCCTCTCCTGCTAAGCTTTGTTTCCTGGCAGTAATTAAAACCTTCTGCCACTGCCATAGCTGCTGCTGCTGGAACTGCCACAGCCACCTTGGTTTTGTCGTTTGGCAAAGTATTGGCCTCCACCACCATAGGGGCCAGAGCTTCTGCCTCCAAAATTTCCTCCTTTCATGGGTCCAAAATTTGAGGATTGATTGTTGTAATTGCCAAAATCATTATAGCTTTCACCACCTCCAAAGTTGCTTCCATCATTACCAAATCTATTATAGCCATCCCCACTGCCACCGTATCCACCACCACCTCTACTGCCACCGAAGCCACCTTGACCACTGAAGTTCCCTCCACGCCCAAAGTTGTCATTCCCACCAACACCACCTCCACAACCACCACCAAAGTTTCCAGAACCACTTTGGTCTCTTTGGCTGGACAAAGCACTAGCCATCTCTTGCTTCAATAGGGTTTTCCTTACCACATGGTTGTGGCCATTCACAGTGTGGTATTTTTGAATGACAATCTTGTCTACAGAGTCATGGCCACCAAATGTCACAAAAGCAAAACCTCTCTTTTTGCCACTGCCTGGGTCAGTCATGATCTCAATCACTTCAATTTTCCCATACTGTTCAAAATAATCACTTAGATGATGTTCTTCAGTGTCTTCTTTAATGCCACCAACAAAGATCTTTTTCACTGTTAAATGGGCACCAGGTCTTTGAGAATCTTCTCATGAGACAGCCCTCTTTGGTTCCACAACTCTTTATCCGCCTTGTGTGTCCTTGCATTCATGGCTGCATCCACCTCCTCCACGGTGGCATACTGACCAACCCAAAGCCTCTGGAGCGCTTGGTGTTTGGATCTCTCATTACCACACAGTCTGTAAGCATTCCCCCTTGCTCAAAATGGCTCCTCAGACTCTCATCAGTTGTTTCAAAGCTCAAACCTTTGATGAAGAGCTTCTGCAGCTGCTCAGGCTCTTTTGGGAGACTCTGACTTAAACCTGATGGCTGTGGGAGGGGAGACTTTACCGATGCTTACCCAGCGGCATCCAGGGGCAGAAAGGAGTAATCTAACAAACGTATCTTAAAGTTCAGTTATTAAATGAACTGGAAGTTGCATTGATTTCCTTATTAGATGTCTCATCACATGACAGGCCACCATAAATTAAACCACCTAATTAGAGAGATAACTTTTTTTTTCACTTAGACTTTCCAAAATCATAGAAGTCTTTATTTAAACAACAACTATGATAAAAGAGTAAGCTTCATGATGGAAAGAACTCTATCTTCTTTAGGGCTTGATCCCCAAAACTATAACACTCCCTGACACATGTTATAAAAAATAATTTTATTTTTAAATAACAAGAGAATCAATAGGTGATCTGAAGTGGACTCCAAAGAGGAGGCAAATATGTAAGTATCAGGAAGGACCTGAGAAGAATTTACAAATAGATGCAAAACTGAAGACACTAGCTAATATCCACAGGAAGATAATGGATTACATTTAATGAGGCACAATCTGCATTCCTATGAACCAGAATCCTTCGCATTACTCTCAGATTTCTACAACTTAGTTGTAAAATAGCTCAAAGACTGAGCATTAGGTTGAGATCACAATGAAGTAAATGCTAGACAGGAAAGTCAATAATCCTCTTGGTCTTTTTCACAATTTTCCCTGTAGTAGTCACTCCAAAGTATTTTTTATGAGCTAATCATGCATACTGATTAACCAATACATTTAAATTGGATATATCATATAGAGAAATATTTAAATAAATACAAATGTATAATTTTTACCTTTCCTCACTATTCTTATCACTGTGAATACAAATTTTCTTCTCAATTTGCCTTCAAATGGATAAGCTCAAGTCCTTTTGCTTACTTGTGTCAAAATCCTCTGTGCCTGTATTGCTCTGTATTTGGACCTTTAGGGTCATTTCTTTTTTTCTGCTACAGGTGCTCTCCTCAGAGGAGTATATTATGTCTTTTTTTGCTTTAACTGCTGGCAGTTTTTAGCTCTTTGGCTATCTATTCAATTTCTGCTTACCTCTTTTTTCAAGGGAAAAAATAAGTCAGAAGTACAGGTTGCCCAGGGACTTACAATTGGGCAGCTATATGTATATGTTTTGATTTGATTTGATTTGATTTGATTGATTTTTGGTCCGACTGAGCCCTCAAACCTGTGGAGTCTGATGCTTCCTCAGGTAGTAAATGTCAGAATTTATTCGATTGTTGGACACTCCGTTGGTATTTGGAGAATTGGAGAATCGGTTGTTGGTGCTGGCAACACCCTAGTTAAGTGATGAGCAGAGAGGGCTGTGGAGAAGCCTTAAGAGTTAGAAGAAATCCAAGAGATCATTATGTGGTGGAAACCAAGACAGAATTTTCTAAGGAAATAAATGGTCACTAGCATCAGTGCTGCAAAAAAGTCAAGTAAGGAAAGGCCTGAAAAGAATGAATTGTATTAAAAAAAAAAAAAAAAGAATGAATTGTATTTAGTACTAACTTTTGAAAATAATGATTCCAGGGAGGAGTCAGGATAAGAATGGGGTAAGGGTGGAAAAGTACATAAAAAGGGGCTTGAGGAAAACCAGATGCAGTGAATTTAAAAATTACCTCGAAATGTGGAAGTGAAAAGTGCATAGTGGATATAAATTTTTTGACTCTTTGTGTGCCAAGCAGCAATTCCAAGCTGTTTATACTCTTTGTCATCCTAGGAAAGCTCAGTATTTTACTTTTGCTTTGTACATAATGGTAACAAAATTACACGGATATCCCAAGGCAAAGAAGATAACATATAAACCTAGATCTGCAGGACTGCACATTTTCTATGTTTTTATCCACAACAGATAAGTTGAGTTTCTCTGTCTTAAAAATTCTCTAATTCAGAACCTCTATTTTTCTAAGATACCAGATAACTGAAATAATTTTGTAAGGATCTCTTGGGTCACATCACAATAATCCAATTTAGCCAGACCTAAAGGGTGGCACCTAATATACTAGTGACTGATCTTTTTCTTTCTTTAAATCACTTCTTGTAATGCTAATTTTAAATCAGCTCTGAGAAGAAAATTGACTTTAAATGCCTAATGTAATTTCAAAATGTCACAAACTTTTAATAGACAGCTAAAAACAGTTTTGCTTTTTTTTTTTTAAAATAAATGTTCTGTCTCTGAGATGAAAAATGAGAGGTTAGATATAGTTAATGCAGTTATATCTGAGTCAACCATTCCCAGAGCCACTTGAGATGGAGAGGATATTTTTATTCTTTTATTTTCTTGCTAATTAATATTAATTAGTGCGACTGAAATTTAATTAGTTCAGAGTTGGCATTTTCCCCTTAAACAAAGAAATGTTGTTTTACCATTTTATTTATTTGTTTAAAAGATTTATTTACTTATGTGTTAGAGAAAGAGAGTGTGCGTGTGCATGAGTGGAGCAGGGACAGATGGAGAGGGAGAGAGAATCCCAAGCAGACTCTTTGCTGAGCCATCCCAGGACCCTGAGATCATGACCTGAGCCTAAACTAAGTCTTTCATTTAATCAGTGGGAATGCAAAGGCAGCATATTCTCATGGCTACCATTTTTTGTTTTGTTTTGTTTTTGTTTTTATTTTGAGATGAACCATTACAGGTTATGGCAGCCTTTGTGATTGCCAATTATATATAATTTTAGTATAGAAAGGATTTCACAGTTCTTTGAGAGCACTGCTTCCCAAAATAAAGCATACAAGCAGAGGGAGTGGTGTGTGTAGTGTATTAGCAGGGGGACATGAATTCTTTAAAAGAAATTTTCAACTCTTTATTTTCAATTTGTTGATGATCTCTAATGTAACATATGCACATTAGGAATTAAGAGAGGGCCTTCTATATAGCTTCCTAAGTTCAGTGATCATTTTTGCCTTTATTTTCTGGTGTTACTCCCATCAAAGAAATCTCAATCAGTGTTAGGGAACACCCCATGAATGAATGTAGCATAGTAGATCAAACTGATAAAAGTAGTAGATGCATTGAATCTTCATGAGGCACACAGAAAAGAGCCTGAACCATTTTATTATAAACTATTACCTAGAGGAAGAATGAACACTTTAACAAGTTATTAAGTGAGAATTCATTACAATTGCCGCTAAAGGATTGTTGCTGGCTGGCATTTAGTTTAGAATGAGAGCTGATCTGAATTAGCAAAGAACCCTGGAAGTTATTAATGATATTTTGTAGAACATACACAATAAAACAATGCCATGCTCTGAATTTGTATTGTTGAAGTTAAAATACAGGAACAGACTAAATGCAGAACCAAGTCTGGAGTTACATCTTTCTGCTTTTAAAAACTTTGACAATTTAGCCTCAGAAAAAACATTGTCACATTACATTAATGTTGTAAATTTACATTTTATTTTTGCTTTGGTTAATCTAATTGGCAAGTTTACTCTGCTTTTATAGTTTTGTTAGAGCTAACCACAGTACCTTTACCTCTGATCGTATTAATATTAAAACAAAAGTGATTTTGGTCAACAATAAGAATCTGGAAGAATATTTTCCTTTTAAAGGCATCTGTGGCTGAGAAATGACTGTCTGCCAAATGATCCATTTGTTCCCTGTTTTAGATGGGGTTTCCTAGAAGCAGAGCCAGGGACTGGGATTCTTCTATAATGATTTATTGAGGAAGTGATTTCAGAAGAGGATGGGGGCTGGGGGGATAGTGAAAGCAAGATAGAACTGAGGAAGGAGCTAAGCAAGGATGTGGTCTCAGCTGGAGACCAGCTGGAACCAGGTTGGTTCCACTGAAAGCTATGGAGCATAAATTTCACCAGCTTATCCAGTGTCACCAGGGGTTGCTGCCCCCTGCAGTTATTATAATGGCTTCCATTAGGAGGAGGGAAATAGCTGTGAGCCACTAAAGATTGCTGAGGCATGAGAACTGGGGGATGGGCATTCCAGCCCAGTAAAGTGGATCTGGACAAAGCAACCATGAAGCCTGCTATAGTGCCTGCCTAGCAGTGCTCAGATACACTTGCTTCTCGAATTAAGTTGACTCCATCTAGTCACAGCTCTTCCAGGGTCCTGAATGGTCAGTGTTCTGGGAAGACTGACAAGAAGTTTGTTTAGATAAACTATAGCTCTTATGGTGCAATTGACCGGGAGATACTTTTTATCTTTTCTCCACTACCAGCTATTCAGTAATGCCTCTTCCTTGGCTAATAACTCTGCTGAACTAGTTGGCTTGCCTTATGGCATCTGATGCAGTTACCATGCTTTTATCAGCCTGTGGTTATTAGAATTGTTTGTTATAGTAAAAGTGATCATGGAAATACAAAGAGATAACCCAACAAATCACCCCTCTTGCATTGGCTAGCATGAGGCTCTCATCCTCATGATGAATAGGATCAGTTACCCCTGCTGATATGGTAACTGGTTTTTTGTTTTGTTTTGTTTTTTGGGTTTTGTTTGTTTGTTTGCTTTTTGTTTTGTTTGTTTGTTTGTTTGTTTTGTTTGTTTGTTTGATGGTCTACTGGCTTGAGGAGCTGAAAGTAGCCAGGAATTAGTTATAGCTTTAAGTTTATTGGGACTCTTCCTGTGTCTGCTGGTGGAAGCATCCCCCCTCCAGGAACCAGAACCACAGAGCCTAAAATAACAGAAGTGGGGAAACACAAATTCCCTGAGTGGGTGACTGGGAGTGGTGACCGGGAGTGATGATGAATGGGCCCATTCTTGCTTTTATTCCTTCATTCCCAGACCTTGCATTCTTTTTTTTTTTTTTTTAAGATTTTTATGTATTTATTAATGAGAGACACACAGAGAGAGAGAGAGAGGCAGAGACACAGGCAGAGGAAGAAGCAGGCCCCATGCAGGAAGCCCGACATGGGACTCGATCCCGGGTCTCCAGGCTCACGCCCTGGGCCAAAGATGGTGCTAAACCGCTGAGCCACCCAGGCTGCCCCCAGACCTTGCATTCTAATTACTGGTGACACAGCACTATTAATGTCCATTGTTTTAAGGTATATACTGCATCCTGAAGAACTCTCCATCCTTATAAAATGTCTTCGACAAGAGGGAACTTCAACAGCCCTTAGGAGGACTTTCCACCACTATTAAGTCAGCAGCTTCTGAATGATCCAGAATATGGTGGGATCAATAAATAGATACCATGGCTATGTTCCACCACTGCACATCTTTTGCCATAAAGCTTGTCTCTTGGTCCCTGGAAATGCTAAGTGGGATTTGGAGGCTTAGATCAGACACTTTGGAGTGCTGCCAGCTGAGTGCTATGGGCAGAGACTGAAAGTTGTTTGACTATCCAGATGAAATATTGCCTCTGTAATGCACAAGAGGTTTGATATAATCAACTTGCCGCCAAATTGCTGATTTGTCTCTTTAAAGGATGATACTGTATTGTCAGTGTTTTGTGTTGCTGGCATATTGTACACTCATTCATGGTAGCAACTGATCATCCTTTGTGAGAGGGAACCCATGCTGTTCGGGCCCTCACATGGCTTCATCTCTGTCACCATTTCTTCTCTGTTCTAGAGCTCATTGCATGAGCACTGAGTCAACCAACAACAGATGCTAGTTGCCATCTATTGGTGAATTCACCCTGTCAACTTTGTTATCTAGTTCTCCTTCCATGATGGACACTGTCTTGTGAGCCTTGATTTATGATGCAAATATTGTTATATGTTGTACTCATTCCCCAGCTCCATCCAAATGCTTCTTCCATGCCTCTAATCTAATCTTACTTCCAGGCTTCTAATTCACCAGATAAGCCATTTATCATGCAGTCAATTTTTGTCCTTATCATAGACCACTTCTTTGTGATTCTCAAAGTGGATGAACAGATGCACTGCTTGAAGTAGGACACTCATCATTGTCTTTCAGGGCCATCCTTGAGTGGAGTATGGTTCAGTAGAAGCACATTTTCAGCTTGAATCTATATACCAAGCCAATCCACCTGTGAACCAAGCTCAGGTTTTTCTCTCCACCACTAGCTATAAATAGAATCTGCTTTGGATCCCCCATTCTGGTGGATATGGAAAATAATGCTTTTGCAAATAAATAGGCCTGCCAGGCAGATAATTCTTTTTTTTTTTTTATGTTCTGCCTCTCTTACAATAAGTATTGTGTTTTACTATTTAGCTCCGTCTACTCTCAGTCAAAAAAGATGAAAGTACCTTTAAATACTACCAAAGAGGCCTCTAATTCTCACATTTTGCTTTATATTGATAACTAATAGATCTGAGCCTTCCATTTTCTCTCTTCAATGCATTAGTGGCACTTAGCATAATTCAAGCAATTCCGAAGTCCTTATAGCTACTATTTCCTTTGTACCTCTCAAAACCAAAGGCACACATCTGTCCGTGTATCCCACTCCACCTCTGTTCCACTCTAGATCACTACAGATGAAACTCTTAGTGATTGGACAGCTACAACATGCCAGGACCTAGTAATACTCCACTTGCCACTAATGCTGTCTGTTAATTGCTATACAGCTTTGAATGGTCTTACCTCAGAATCCTATCGTTCAAGCAAGCTTCCTAGGATCTATCAGTACAAAGTCTGCTAGGTTGCATTCTTTAGAAGCAGTCTGAGGTGAAGAGTTGTCTGCAAGTGAATTATTGGGGTAGTACTCTGAGAAGTTGGAATGAGGGAAATTAGAAAGAGTTAGGGGAAAAAGGCTAATCAAGGTATAGGTCTCAATAGGAATCTGTCTTCAGCCTGATCTGAGGAAGCTCTGGAGCCTGATTTTCCTCTATCATAGAGGTGGTCACTTTGAGGCACAGGGCCTGACTTTGTATATCAATGTACCAGTCTTTGTGTGCTATCCCTTGGGAAATGGGAAAACTTCCCAGGCAAGATGGCTCCCGCTTAGCTGGGGATAATTCTAAGGAGAAAAGGTGCAACTCTAAGGTCTTAGCAACAAACACAGTAGCTGGGAGATGAGTTCACCAACCCAGTAATGGGCCTGAGACACCAATCACAGCTTTCACATTTTTTTCTCCTTTCAGTTAAGCTGGGCTATATGACTATCTCTAGCCAAATGAGAAGCACAATTTCTAATCCATCTTTTCCTGCTACAGTAATTTGGAACACTACATGTTCCAGTTGGTGAGTCTATGAGATGATGGAACCTTTATAATCCTAAGTCTTTAAGTGACTAAATGAGCAGAGACCCCTGGAGTATGTGGGTGCACATGTGCATTGGGAAGAGAGGGGCATGTGTAAGACTATGTCCTACTCAGACTTTTTCTAAAAAGATCTTAATTAATTAATTAATTAATTAATTAATTAAAATTTAGAGAGAGTGTAAGCAGCAGAGAGGGATGGAGGGTAAGGGAGAGAGAATCTCAAGAAGACTCCTTACTGAGCACAGAGCACAGCATGGGGCTCGATGCCCCAGATCATGACTGGAGCCTAAATCAAGAGTTAAATGCTCAACTGAGCCACCTGGATGCTTCATACCCAGATTTTTTTTTAAAGATTTTATTTATTTGTTCATGAGAGACACAGAGAGAGAGAGAGAGAGGCAGAGACACAGGCAGAGGGAGAAGCGGGCTCCATGCAGGGAGCCTGACGTGGGACTCCATCCTGGGTCTCCAGGATCACACCCTGGGCCGAAGGTAGGCGCTAAACCACTGAGCCACCCAGGCAGCTTTTGGAATATAGTAGATCCTCAATAAAGTTTTATTTAATGTATGACTGATAAGGAAGTCTGGGATGTCCTAAAACCCAGGTTATCCTTTAGTGTTCACCCATCTAGATAGAATGTCTGGTAATGGTAACAAGCACAGCTAAGTTTTAGGGGCAGAGAAATCCTAAAGGATTTCATTGTCTTACTTTCACTCAAAGTTTTACTGTAGAACTTCATCATACTTTTTTGTTGTTGTTGTTGTTCTTGCTTTTTTTCTCCTTAGGGGATTCACACTATGAAAAAGCTTACTAGCTCAATCTAGCTACTGATAAGATACTTCTGGCATGTCAACAAATAAACTCTCTTGAATCCAAGCCAAACTGGAATCTTCTGTTGTCCACAACATTAGAACATTGTTTGATCAGACAACAAAAAGACATTAAAGGCATTCAAATTGGCAAAGAAGAAGTCAAACTCTCCCTCTTCGCCGATGACATGATACTCTACATAGAAAACCCAAAAGTCTCCACCCCAAGATTGCTAGAACTCATACAGCAATTTGGTAGCATGGCAGGATACAAAATCAATGCCCAGAAATCAATGGCATTTCTATACACTAACAATGAGACTGAAGAAAGAGAAATTAAGGAGTCAATCCCATTTACAATTGCACCCAAAAGCCTAAGATACCTAGGAATAAACCTCACCAAAGATGTAAAGGATCTATACCCTCAAAACTATAGAACACTTCTGAAAGAAATTGAGGAAGACACAAAGAGATGGAAAAGTATTCCATGCTCATGGATTGGCAGAATTAATATTGTGAAAATGTCAATGTTACCCAGGGCAATATACACGTTTAATGCAATCCCTATCAAAATACCATGGACTTTCTTCAGAGAGTTAGAACAAATTATTTTAAGATTTGTGTGGAATCAGAAAAGACCCCGAATAGCCAGGGGAATTTTAAAAAAGAAAACCATACTGGGGGCATCACAATGCCAGATTTCAGGTTGTACTACAAAGCTGTGGTCATCAAGACAGTGTGGTACTGGCACAAAAACAGACGCATAGATCAGTGGAACAGAATAGAGAATCCAGCAGTGGACCCTGAACTTTATGGTCAACTAATATTCGATAAAGGAGGAAAGACTATCCATTGGAAGAAAGACAGTCTCTTCAATAAATGGTGCTGGGAAAATTGGACATCCACATGCAGAAGAATGAAACTAGACCACTCTCTTTCACCATACACAAAGATAAACTCAAAATGGATGAAAGATCTAAATGTGAGACAAGATTCCATCAAAATCCTAGAGAAGAACACAGGCAACACCCTTTTTGAACTCGGCCATAGTAACTTCTTGCAAGATACATCCACGAAGGCAAAAGAAACAAAAGCAAAAATGAACTATTGGGACTTCATCAAGATAAGAAGCTTTTGCACAGCAAAGGATACAGTCAACAAAACTCAAAGACAACCTACAGAATGGGAGAAGATATTTGCAAATGACATATCAGATAAAGGGCTAGTTTCCAAGATCTATAAAGAACTTATTAAACTCAACACCAAAGAAACAAACAATCCAATCATGAAATGGGCAAAAGACATGAACAGAAATCTCACAGAGGAAGACATAGACATGGCCAACATGCATATGAGAAAATGCTCTGCATCACTTGCCATCAGGGAAATACAAATCAAAACCACAATGAGATACCACCTCACACCAGTGAGAATGGGGAAAATTAACAAGGCAGGAAACCACAAATGTTGGAGAGGATGCGGAGAAAAGGGAACCCTCTTGCACTGTTGGTGGGAATGTGAACTGGTGCAGCCACTCTGGAAAACTGTGTGGAGGTTCCTCAAACAGTTAAAAATAGACCTGCCCTACGACCCAGCAATTGCACTGTTGGGGATTTACCCCAAAGATACAAATGCAATGAAACGCCGGGACACCTGCACCCCGATGTTTATAGCAGCAATGGCCACGATAGCCAAACTGTGGAAGGAGCCTCGGTGTCCAACGAAAGATGAATGGATAAAGAAGATGTGGTTTATGTATACAATGGAATATTACTCAGCTATTAGAAATGACAAATACCCACCATTTGCTTCAACGTGGATGGAACTGGAGGGTATTATGCTGAGTGAAGTAAGTCAGTCGGTGAAGGACAAACATTGTATGTTCTCATTCATTTGGGGAATATAAATAATAGTGAAAGGGAATATAAGGGAAGGGAGAAGAAATGTGTGGGAAATATCAGAAAGGGAGACAGAACGTAAAGACTGCTAACTCTGGGAAACGAACTAGGGGTGGTGGAAGGGGAGAAGGGCTGGGGGTGGGAGTGAATGGGTGACAGGCACTGGGGGTTATTCTGTATGTTAGTAAATTGAACACCAATAAAAAATAAATTAAAAAAAAAGAACATTGTTTGAGAATATGTTCCTTTATTCCTGTTATGTGAATGCAGTGGCTGTCTGAATACACAATTTCTGGTTACTAAGGAGTTGTCTTACCCACCCATATTTGTTTAAAGAATTGCCTGTTTAAAGGATTCAAATAACCAGTTGATTCTAGGGTGTCTTCTACTCTGTCACAGTTTAAGAAGTTTGACGTCGTTGTTAGCTTTTGAGTCAGAATTCTCCTCATGAAATGACTTCTTTGAGATCAAAACCAAACCAAACAAGCAGGTATCAAAGGGAAGAGGGAATATTTGGCATACCAGAATTCTACTGCTGCGAGAAACAAACATTTTTATTCTGAGTCAGCAGTGCTACCTTGGGAGTCTGAAAATGGTTCCTGAACCAGCGTCACATAATCTCCAATACAAATAAACGAACAAAAATATATTGCAAACATCTCAAACCCAAGTTCTCAAGGTCCAATTTTCCATTTCTTTAAGGCAAAGAGGAAGATCTCAATAAGAGCATTATAAGACTCAATTGTTTTTGAGCTTTTCTGAATTAGAAAACCATCTGTAGGGAAGCCCTGAGGAATATAGGAATAAACATCATCTTGAGATTTATGATCTGGCCCTGAAATTCTACCTCTTACCACCTCTGTGACCTTGAACAGGTTACTTCACCCCTCTGGGTCTGTTTCCTTACCTCTACTTAGACCCCATTGAGGATTATGAAACCATTGAAGGTTAGAGTAGATCTCTAAGATTATTTTTAGTTCAAAAATTCTTTGGTTTTATAAAAAGGATGATGGTTGAAATTTTAAAAATTATTTGAAAGATTTGGGGAAATGATAAACTGTTGATGAGACCAATAGTTGTAACAGTAGGAAGGAAAACCAGATTTATTGAGTGCCAGCTATGTGCTAAACATTGTGCTAAATGCATATATCGTGTTTAAGATTTACAACAGCACAGCCAGGCAGTATTATTATCCTTATTTGACAGATGAAAATAAGTCAACATTAAGCAATTTAAATAGCTAGTAAATAGTGAAACCAGAATTTGAACCCAAGAAAACTTCACCAAAGCCCTTGTTCTTTTTAGTAAGCAAAAAAGGAAATTAAGAATACTTATCTGTTAGAGAAAAACTGCTATTTTGAAGGAAGGTTTTCTGAATGAAGTTATAACTTTAGTGTTGTCCTGCTGACTTTTGAGACGTTTTGCAATATCCACATTTGGGGCAATAGAACCTATGTGATATTTATGATGTTTATTTCAACTTGGTAACCTTCACAAAGCAAACATATACTCCCTGTTTTATTCATTTCACTCATGGAGCTCTTTTTCTTGTTATTTTTATACCTTAGGGAGAAGGGAGATTATTCTTAATGAGAAAAAGGAGCAAACAAGACTAAAGCATCAGCTCTGAGCCCATTATATTACAATATTATCACTTTCTAAAACCCGTTAAGGGCCCAGAAAGCCTATATTCCTCTTTGGCTTCTCTGTGTATTACAGGGTCTGCCAATACTAAGTGTTCAATAAATGCAATCTCTTATAAACTAGACTCATATTTTAAACAAAAAATGAAAATAAAAAATGGAGAATGATAAATTGCCCATATACCTCTCAAGACAAAATAATTCAGTAGTTGTGCAAGGGTCTTAAAATGTAAAATTATGAATTTTAAAGATGAACATAAAAACAAATCATAATGTTTGTATTTTATGTAGAGCGTACTTCTGGTATGAAAACATGTTTGCAAATTTTACCATCTGGAATTTTCAGGCAGGCTCTAGCCTATTTGAAATTCCCCAGCAGTATTAGCACTGAGCATCCTCATAATTTGCCAGGGTTGTATTCCCTCATTTAAAGTCAAGAATAGCTCCCTGAGTTATTTTGGCTCACGTTTTGAAAAGAGACCAGAGCAGCTGCACAGGAGTGTTGGGTGTCCTCATAGTTCATCCCTTGAGGGATGTTTCTTCCACTTATTGCTGTTTGTTCCTATTTTTAAATCATTGTCAGTACTTTTTCCTTGGCTCTTCTCACTGTCTACACTTGTTTTTTGGCTCTTCTACACAAATGATTTTATGTCCTCTTTCTCTTGGATTTAGGTTTAGTTGAACTCATTCGCACATTTTTGGACAAAGGTGAATAAAGAGTTCTTTAAAGCATGCAGCAGATGTAGATCCTAATTTTACTTTTTGGTTTCAATGTATAATATGAAGCTCTTGGATATTATACTGAGTATTCTTTTTAATTTGTCTTCTTCTTAGCAACAACACAGTACTCTTGAAGGGATTTGTTTTAATTTTTTCCCTCCAACTTTTTTCATTAGATAATACATGTCTGCAGGGAATACTTCCTTTGCTTTGGTTTCAGTATGGTCTTGCATTTTGTGAATTATCAATGCATTGAAGATATAGAGACCTTTTTTATTTTTAGCTATTTAAATTGTAGATTAAAGGATAGTCCTCTCAGCTGGTGTTAATTGGAGAAAAGCCATCACTAAGTTTGCAAGAGTTTAGAAGGTAATCAAGTGAGGCATACACTTACTGACCTTGTTAATCCCATCATATTCATGATTTCTTCCTTCTTTCTTCAGAACTTATGACTCTTTCTATACCCAGGGAAGTTACAACTTTCCCCAAACTCTTCTACCAAACCCCAAATCCATTTGACTTAGGAGCCATGGCCCTTCAATAACCAACCACCAATCTCAGAAAAACCCTGAGACTTCATACTTGGCCATGTAAATAGATATGTGAATAAAGAACTAGTTTCTGTTTTTGAAAGATTCATTTTGAAGGTTTATTTTTTAAAACAAGAGGAGACTACAAACCATGTTAGGTATGTTTGATTAAACTTCTCAGTTGAAAATAAAATGGATTATGTTTGATGATTAAGATCCACATGTTTAATGTATTGAAGACACAGAAAGTGACCTTCCTTGACATCATACTAGAAGGTAATCTTTTCTATAGGCTATAAATTATTTTGGGAAAGGGACTGCCTCTCACGTATTTGTGTTCTCTCATCATTTAGTAAAATTCTTGATGTAAAATAAATATTCAGGAAATGTTTGATGAATGAATGAAGCAAAAGAGAATCAATATATAACCTGAAATATTTCCTTTTTTCTTTTTTCACAAGAAAAGGGAGCCAAACACTTATTAGATGGCCCTGTAAGGTCAGAGAAATTGTTCACATAGCAGCTGATGTAGTAGGGGTATACTAAAATCAGCAGGCCCACATGAAGAACCTTGATTACCATGTGTTTTAAAGCCAAAATTACACCTTATCCTTTTAAATGGTGAAAAGCCACTGTAAATATAATTTATCAATTTGGCTATTTATCCAAACTAGCAAAACTAATCTGAACTTCATTTTAGTTTATGGAGAATCTAATATGGACCAAACTGACAGAGTTTACATTTTATGCTTAAATTGCATCAAAGTACAAAGCTATGATCACATTAGCAATTAGACTTGGTATGCAATTTTGAAGATATTATGAAATTGGCCCAGGAATCCCAGAAATTGCTGAATTATGCTTTCAACCTTATGTCAAGGTCATCACCCAGAAAACAAAGCAAGAAAAATGTTACACTTTGTTGCTAGCAGAGACCTTGGTTCCAAATGCCAACAGAGAGCTCTGGAGAACTCTCCTATTTTTTGTGGAGAAATGTTTTATCTAATGTTGGCTGGCCTCAATTTATTTAAATGAAGTGACAAAGAATCCTGCTTAACCTATTTAACCTCTAAACAAAGTCACTGATGTTACCACTCTTGGGAGGTCTTAAAGAACTACGATGAGTCCAAAAGATTAAGAGAATTTATCCGAATGTATGGGTGGTATGGAGATATGCATCCAAAATGAGAATGACCTTGACTGTCTCAGAGGAGTGTGAGATAAGAAAGTATCTCAGGATTAGTGGAAAAGGGAGTTCAAATGAGACCTCACGCTTTTTAATTCTCTATTTTTAACTTCATCTGTAACTCTCTTCATCTGTGGCTACTTGTCTTTAATCCAAACTAATTGCCGTGGATTTCATCTGGATATAGAAGGAAAAAGATGGAAGAAATACCCAGAAGTCCTACTAGGGACCAACACTAAGCAGAACCAGTTGCCTTCTGCCATACTTCAAATGTCATAGGGGAAGAATAATAAATTTGCAAAGAAATAAAATATCAGCTACAAAGGACATTATTATGGCATTCTTTCATATTATTCTAAGATTCTAGTTAAGGCAATGTATTATTGCTGAAAGAATAGAAAAATAGGTTAAAGGAGTTGAATAGAGAACCCAGAAAAAAACCCACACAAATACAGTTAACTGTTCTTTGACTAAAGGAGCAAAGGCAATACAATGTAGCAAAGATAGTCTTTTCAACAAATGGTCACCCATGTGTGAAAAATGAATCTAGACATAGGCTTTACACCTCTCACAAAGTTAACTCAGAATGTATCATAGTCCTAAATTTAAAATACAAAACAATAAAAGTCTTAGAAGAAAAATAGGGGGGAAATCTAGGTGATCTTGATTTTGGTAATGGCTTTTTAGATATAACACTAAGAGCTTGACCCATGAGAAAAAAGACTGACAAGTTGGACTTCACTAAAATAAAAACTTGTGCTCTGTGAAAGACACTGTGAAGATAAGGTAAAGATAAGCTACAGACCGGGAGATAATATTTGCAAACTACGTATTTGTTAAAGGACTGGCAACCAGAATATACAAAGAACTCTTAAACTCAACAATAAGAAAACAATCCAATTATAAAATAGGGAAGAAATCTGAACAGATCCCTAATCAAAGAAGATATACAGATGGCAAACAGGAATTTGAAAGTGCTCAAAATCATATGTCAGTAGGGAATTGCAAATGAAAACAACAATGAGATACAACTACACACCTATTAGAATGGCTGGGACGCCTGGGTGGCTCAGTAGTTTGGTGCCTGCCTTCAGCCCAGGGCATGATCCTGGAGACACAGGATTGAGTCCCACATCAGGCTCCCTGCATGGAGCCTGCTTCTCCCTCTGCCTGTGTTTCTGCCTCTCTCTCTCTCTCTCTCTCTCTGTGTCCCTCATGAATAAATAAATAAAATCTTAAAAAAAAAAAAGAATGGCAAAAAACTCAACCACTCACAACACCAAATGCTGGTAAGGATGTGGAGCAACAGTAACATTCATTTTTGGTGGGAATGCAGAAATGGTACAGTTACTTTGGTAAACAGTGGTGTGTCAGTTTCTTCCAAAGTTGAACATAAGCTTATCACATGATCCATCAGTCATGATTCTTGGCATTTACCCAAATGAATTAAAAATTTATACTGACACAAAAACCTGCACATGAATGTTTATAGTAGCCTCATTTATAATTGCCAATAATTGGAAGCAACCAAGAAATTCTTCAATAAATGAATGAATAAACAAACTAGGATACCCAAACAATGGAGAATTATTAAGTGATAAAAAGAAATGAGCTCTTAAGCTATGAAAAGACGTGCAGGAACCTTAGGTGCATATTGCTAAGTGAAAGAAGTCAGTCTGAAAAAGATACAAACTGTATGTTTCCAACTATAGGACATGATGCAAAAGGCAGAACAATAGAAAAAGAGAGAAGATCAGCGGTTGCCGGAGGTTCAGGGGGAGGGAGAGAGGGATGAATAGGTGGCATTTTTAGGGCAGTGAAACTCTTCTGTATGATACTGTAATATAGATAGTGGGTACATGACATGTTTTGCATTTGTCAAAATCCACTTTGTTCTGAAAGGGAAAAGTTAAAAGACATAAATATTTAGATGAATTATTAGTTTTATTGATGCTGCTGTAACACATTCCCACAATCTTGGTGGCTTACCACAACACAAATTTCCTGTCTCATAGTTATAAGGGTCAGAAGTCTGAAGTGGGTCTCACTAACTAAAGTCAAGGTGCAGGGAGGGCTGTGTGACATTGTGGAACCTCTAGGAAAGAATTAGTTTCCTTATCTTTTCTATCTTCTAGGGACTGCCCACATCCTTTGGCTTATAGCCCCTCTCCATCTCCAAAGCCAGCAATGAATAGCGTGCAAGTCCTCACACTGAGTGTTCTCACACTCTTCTACCTCCCTCTTCCACTCTTAAGGACCCTTCTGATTCCACTGGGCTCATCTGAACAATCTAGGATTATCTCCCTTTTTAACATCAGCTGATTAGCAACCTTAATTCTGCCTGCAACATTAATTTCCCTGCTATATAAAGTAACATATTCATAGACTCTGTGGATTAGGATGCGGGCATCTGGGGGGATGGGCACTATTCTGTCCACAATAAATAACAAGCCAGGAGTTGCTCCCCATATCAGCTCTAATAGCTCAGAATTTCATGGGAGCTGTTTAAATGACCTCATTAACTTAGTTGGAAAGACTAGTGAAAAGGTCTTTCAGCAAACCCTACTGTGAAATTCTTTCCACAGAAGTTTATGGGAGCCAGCAGGGGTAGACATAGCTCTCTGAGATCACTTTGTATCTACTGATCCCCTTATTCCTCCTAGTAAATTTAGGGCCTCGCTTTAGCTTTGTCCTTCTTTTTTAAAAAAGAAGGAAATATTAAAATACAACTAACTTTATTTCCAGGAGGCAGAGAGCGAAAGTAGAGAAGAAAACCTAGCAAACATTGTTACTAATTATCTGATGACAAATGAGTTGTTATTTATGTCTATAGATCTATTCCCAGCTTCTTAGAAATGCTATGGTGTAGAAACAACGAACATCGAAGAATCATGTCAGCCTGAGCTCTAAAGCAGTGACAATTTCAGAGACTAATAAAAGGAAAAGAATAAACAAAAATGTTTGTTTCTCTTGGGACTGACAAAATTGGGAATGGATTCCTTGGTCTCACAGACACACCTTTCTGAAAACAGTAAACCACAATATGTGAAGTCCTCATCCTTCCCCAAGCCTGACTAAACCATAGGATGGACAGGCTCAGTTCTGAACATCCTTTAGCAGTCAGAGAGTTTTAGAGATGGGATATGAATTGTCCCATAATTTTGAAATTTATCATTTCATACATAGAGTGAGCACTTTTGGTTGAGTGGAGGAGATACTCATTGGGATTTTTCAAAAGTACAATAATAAGGTTTAAAGATATCTACTAAACACAATGGTGTAATAAACTTCTTAATTGTGTTCAGGGCAGAACTTTTATGATTATGCAATCATTTTCCAATTCTCAGCTTTCCAAAATAAACATCTGGAAAGGATTATAATTCCCTGTGGGGAGTGACTGAGTGCCATTTTGTTATTTATTGATGATGTGCTTCAGGTTCTGGGCTCAACAGCACTGGCTTCTCTGTTCCATAACTTTTATCCTTATATAAAGATGACTCAGGAGAGATGTTACCCAGCAAACTCTCAAATTTTTGAGTATTTCATAGTTACCAATCTCCTCAATACTTATTCTAACTGACCATTTTCTGGACCCATCACAAATGATTCTGATTCTTAAGGTCTAGATGGGTACAGGGGATTGACATCTTTAACAAGCTTCCCAAGATAACTGTGGTCATGCAATTTTCTAAACACACTTTGAGAAACATGGCCTTAGTTCTCTGAACCATTCTGGATGAGCGCTGTGTGCATCCACTTTGCACAGCCATTGTCATTAAAGAACACACTCTCACATTACACTCTGGTCCAATTAATCTGATTTCTCTAATCATGAGTGTTCTAATCGTTCACTCTTCAAAGTGGTGAGGGATTTCTCAGAAACCACTTTGGTTTTTGGAGAAGTGGAGTGACTGCATCAACACTGATTTTGTTTTTGTAATGTGGGCAGAGGACAAAGTTAACCTTTTGTTTTCTGGTTTGAGGCTATCATTTAATCTAAAAATGAAATCCATTAAAATATTCACTGTACCATTTTCTTTGCTCACCAACCAATAGACTTGGTAATTGAGATTCTGGACAATTTCAATATCCAAGCTGGAGCCAAGTGTTGCAGGGAAGGAAAGGGAAGGAGTGAGAGTGGATGAGATTATTCAGATATTTTATTTTGGAAATACTTGCCGCTATTCCTAACATCAACTCAAACATTACACAAACAAGTGGCCCTTAACATTTTGGGGAGAGTCATGGACTCCTTAGGGGATCTGATTAAGGATCTAAAGCCTTTCACCTGAAAGGTGTTTGTAGGCATGCCTACACACAAAAATCCTCAAACAACTTTAGGTATGTTATGGGCTCGTCAATATTTAGGCTTCTTTGAGGAGATTGCCCTGTGCTCCCTCCCTTTAGGGGAGTCTTTACCACTATCACAGACTTCCCTTTGCATTAGTCTTTATGTATTATGTAAATAAGAATCACTGGGGGTAATTGTTAAGCATACTGATGTCTGGCTTCCATCCTCAGATATAGATTTAGCAGGTCTGGGGTCCAGCCTAGGACACTGCAATTATTTTATGAGCTTCTGGTGATGCTGATGCAGGTACTAAATGATCACAATTTGAGAGACAGTCACAATTGAGAAGCTGGGCAGTGACTCAGAAAAAGGTGGCTAAACTGGTACAAAAATATAGTAAAATAAGCAGATCACTTCTCTCTACCACATAGAAACCTAGGTAAAAAGAGAGGGGCTGGCTCTTCCCATTCTAGACCCTACTCTGTCTCTTCTTCTGTTCAGCTTGGCCATTCTAAGGCATTGTTTTCATTTTCCCCTAAGGAAAATTCCCCATGGTGCCCATTTTAACTTCATATTTTCTTTTTTTTTTTTTTAATTTTTATTTATTTATGATAGTCACAGAGAGAGAGAGAGAGGGGCAGAGACATAGGCAGAAGGAGAAGCAGGTTCCATGCACCGGGAGCCCGATGTGGGATTCGATCCCGGGTCTCCAGGATCGCGCCCTGGGCCAAAGGCAGGCGCCAAACCGCTGCGCCACCCAGGGATCCCTTAACTTCATATTTTCTGTGTAAAAGATTGATTATGGGGGTAGATAGGCAGGGCAATTTTTCTCTCACCTCAAATTCTTACAAGGGACTGTGGAACCATTCTTTCTCTTCAAAGGGACTTCTTTCTCTGGTGTTCATGGAGCTTTATTGCTTATAACACAAAAGGAGTAAGGGCAGTGTGTATTGAGTAGAAAGACTACAGAGACACTTGCTCATGAGCCTCTAGATTTTTCTAGACAGTAACTTGACTCAATATTTTAAAACAGTGCAAAAGAACTTCTGTAGGTTGACAGCAGCCATTGATGTGAAATTTTCTACATCTGTTGAGAGTTATATTTGTGCCAGTGGACAAGAGTACTATATAGAAGCAAACAAAGGAAGTTTAGATCCTACCCTGCCTTAAAGGGTAGGCTCATCATTTGCCTTACTGATGTTTCAAAACACTAGTCAGAATAAAATATAAACTTATCCACCCCACTTCAATCAAATAGGACATACAGCTGAAAATTCTGTCCAAATATATAAATGTAAAATGTAAAATTTTCCTTTCAGAGAACAAAGGCATATTGTTTCCATGGCATTGACCCCAGCTAACTTTCACAACATTAGCTTGTCAAACTTCCCTCTTTCATCCCTTACTACAAATAAAGATTGCTTTCAGATCATATGAGAAGAAATGGAAGAAAAGATTGGCACATGTGGTCTGATGCAAGAGAGCATTTCAGTGGCTCTCATCAAGGCAAAAGAAAAAAGCATCCAAATTTGATGAGTCTTTTATTGTTGACTCAGTGAGATGGTTCCCTTGGCAACTAACATGGGAGGTGATAGAGCTGGAAGAGCGGAGAGCTCCTCTCCAACTTTACCCACAGCTGATTAAATGGTGTTCAGACAAATAATGTTGATAGCACAGGAATAGTGTCAAACGTGATGGTGGGGAGAAAAGGAGTGGCAGGTTGGGGAAAGCAAGACAACTGCTTAAGTGTCATCAAAATTTAAGTGAAATAAAACATATTGGAGGCACTGTTTCTTTAACATTCAAATCAATTATATTCAATCTAATTATTGTATGTTGTTGTCTCCTAAGTGATTCTTTGATGTGAAAAGAATAGGACCTTCTTGATTAAAAAACAAATATTTTATTAAAAACCTAACGAGACGTGCACTATGATAAAGCATGGATTTTCAAAGAATAAAAAAGATAGTTTAGGGTTTTGAAAAACTTGGATTGTTATGAATTTCCAGGGGAAGTGGTATGTGAGAAGGTGTGGCGCTCTCAACTTGGCATTGAAATACTTGAACTCACTGCTGGCCTCTCATTAAGATGTTTCAGAGAACAAAAAAACAACAGTAAAGTGTAGGTGTTCTGAGCTGTGCTGATAGAGATGGAAAATACAATGCTCAATGCCTCCATTCCCCCAATAGACATGGGAATTTGAATAGAAATGTTTTTCTTGCTTTTCCAGAATTCTTTCCACAAACTTAGCACCTAAATCTTGGTTAAGCTGTCATTTTTACAAATTCACATCCCACCTTGTTTCTTGACTGAAAGCTTTGGCTGCACTCAGACAACTTCATCCTTGGAAATCTGCACCAACAACTCCATCTGTTGGGTTTCAGTTGTAGAAATACAAAACGAGAAAAAAAAAAAAAGAGAGCAATGAGTTTAGTGACTTAAGATATGTTTCCTATATATAAGAACAAAATGTAGATAGTTTTTGGTAGAATCCAACATCATATTTGTGGAATCATAACAATGTAGAAAAAAAATTAAGCTCAAATATGGCCAAAGACTTTTGTACAGCAATGTATATCACAATAGTGTAAATTGTGCAATAATCCTGTAATATTGAACATGATATACATGTCCAGCTATACAAAATTGGATGAATAAATTATAACCTCTCCATTGTAGTTGTTGAAAATCATGTTTGCAGATATTAGAGGATACAGAAACATGCTCAATATTATATATATAATGTAGAGTTTAAAAAAGCAGATCATAAAATAGTATAAAAGTAGAATATACGTGACATATTTATTCAAAACACTTGGAAGGACATGCCATTTTAAGATATGTAGCAGTAATTATCTCTAAGTCATAAGATTATAGGTAAATTCTGCTTTTTACTTCATGTATCTTTGATATCCAGATATTTGACAATGAGTATGTGCTATATTTGGCCCATTTAAAAAATGGAGTTTTTTTTATTATTTAGTTCTTTTTTATATGAATATAGTTGATGCACAATGTTACATTAGTTTCAGGTGTACAACTTAGTGACTTGACAGATTTATACATTGTGCTATGTTCACAACTGTAGCTCCCATCTGTCCTGATACATTGCTATTGACTATATTCCTTATGTGGTACCTTTTCTTCCCATGACTTATTCATTCCATAACTGGAAATTTATATCTCCCACTCCCCTTTACTTGTTTTGCTCAACCCCTGCACACCTCCCCTCTAGCAACCATCAGTTTGTTCCCTGTTTTTATAGGTTTGATTATGCTTTTCGGTTTTTCTTCTTTTTTCTTTTTTTTTAGATTCCACTTATGAGTGGAATTATATGGTATTTGTCTTCCTCAGTCTGACTTACTGACTTAGCGTAGTATCCTCTAGGTCTCAAAAGGCACAATAGCATCCATTTATGTCTGAATAATATTCCATTGTGTTTAGAGGAGTGTATGTGTACCACATCTTCTTTATCTATTCATCTATTGATGGATGTTTAGGTTGCCTCCATATGTTGACTATTGTAAATAATGTTGCAATAAATATAGGAGTGCGTGTATCTTTTTGAATTACTGTTTTGTTTCCCTTGGTAAGTGCCCAATAGGGGAATTATTGTATCATATGGTATTTCAATTTTTAATTTTTGAGGAACCTCCATCCTGATCCTGTTTTCCTAGTGGCTGTACCAATCTACACTCCCCCCCGCCCCCAAAAGTGTATGAAGATTCCTTTTGCTCCACATCCACACCAATGCTTGTTATTTCTTGTCTTTTCGATTTTAGCTATTCTAACAGGTTTAAGGTTATATCTCATCATGGTTCAGATTTGCATTTCCCTAATAATTAGTAATGTTGAGCATCTTTTCATACATCTATTGGCCATGTATATATATATTTGGAAAAATGTAAATTTAGGTCCTCTGCCCATTTTTAATTTTTTTGTTGTTGAATTATAGGAGTTTTCTTTTTTAAGATTTTGGATACTAACCCCTTATCAAATATATTATTTGCAAATATCTTTGCCCAATAAGTAGATTATCTCTTTGTTCTCTTGATGGTTTTCTTTGCTGTGCAAAAGCTTTTTATTTTGGTGTAGTCCCAATATTTTGCTTTTGGTTCCCCTGCCTTGAAGACATATCTAGAAAAATGTTGCTATAGCTAGTGTCAGAGACATTACTACCTGTGTTCTCTTCTAGGATTTTTATGGTTTCAAGTTTCACATTTAGGTCTTTAATCCATTCTGAGTTTATTTTTCTGTACGGTATTTAAAAAATGGTACGGTTTTAGTCTTTTCCACGTAGCTGTCCAGTTTTCCCAGCACCATTTATTGAAAAGCCTTTTCTCTAATGTATATTCTAGCCTCCTTTGTCATAGATTTATTGACCACATAAGCATGAGTTTATTTCTAGGCTGTCTATTCTGTTCTATTGATCTATGTGTCTATTTTGTGCCAGTACCATTCTCTTTTGATTACTACAGTTTTGTAGTTCATCTTAAAATCTGGAATTGTGATATGTTGAGCTTCATTCTTCTTTCTCAGGATTGCTTTGGCTATTTGGGATCTTTTGTGATTCCATACAAATTTTAGTATTATTTGTTCTGGTTTTCTGAAAAATGCTGTTGGTATTTTGATATGGATCAAATATGTAAATTGCCTTGGGTAATGTGGACATTTTAACAATATTCTCCCTATCCATGAGCATGGAATATCTTACCATTTATGTCATCTTCAATTTCTTTCATCAGTGTTTTATATTTTTCAGAGTGCAGGTCTTTTCACATCTTTGATTAAGTTTATTCCTAGGTATTTTATTATTTTGGTGCAATTGTAAATGGTGTTGTTTTCTCAATTTCTCTTTCAGCCATTTAATCATTAGTATATAGAAACACTACCAATTTGGGGGTATTAACTTTGTATCATGCAACTTTACTGAATTCATTTATTACTTCTATTATTTTTTTAATGGAGTCATTAGGATTTTCTATATATAGCATCAGATCATGTCTGTGACAATTTAACTTATTCTTTACCAATATGGATACTTCTTACTTTTTTTTCTGGTCTGATTGGTGTAGCTAGAACTTCCAGTACTATGCCGAATAAAATTGTCCATAGCGGAATCCTTTTCTTGTTCCCGATCTTAAAGGAAAAGCTCTCAGTTTTTCATTATTGACTATGGTGTTAACTGTGGGTTTTTCACATATAGCCTTCATTATGTTGAGGTATGTTCCCCCTAACCCCACTTTGTTAAAAATTTTTATTATGAATGGGTGTTGTACTTTGTCAAATAATCTTTTGCATCTGTTGAAATGATCATATGATTTTCATATTTTGTTTGTGTGGTATATCACACTGATTTGCAAATACTGAACCATCCTTACATCCCTGGAATAAATTCTATTTGATTGTAATGAATGACCTTTTAAATACATAGTTGAATGTGATTTGCTAATATTTTGTTGAGGATTTTTGCATTTATGTTCATCAGGCATCTTGGCCTGTAATTTTCTCTTTGTTTTTTGTTTATGTGGTGTCTTTGTTTTTCTTTTCTTTTCTTTTCTTTTTTTTTTTTTTTTTTGTGGTGTCTATCCAGTTTTGCTATCAGAGTAATACTGACCTTATAGAATGTATTTGGAAACTTTCTGTTCTCTTCTATTTTTTGGAATAGTTTGAGAAGAATAGGTATTAACTCTTCTTTAAATGTTTGGTAGAATTCATTTATGAATCCTGTGGTCCTGGACTTTCATTTTTTGATAGTTGTCTGATTACTGATTCAATTTTGTTACTTATAATTGGTTTGTTTAGATTTTGTATTTCTTTCTGGTTCTGTTTTGGAAGATTGTATGTTTCTAGAAATTTATCCATTTCTTCTAGTTTGTCCAATTTGTTGGTATATAATTTTCCATAGTATTCTCTTATAATTCTTTGTATTCCTGTGGTGTCAGTTGTTACTTCTCTCTCATTTCTGATTTTATTTATTTGGATCTTTTTTTTTTTTAAAGATTTAATTTATTTATTCATGAGAGACACACACACACACCACACAGAGGCACAGGCACAGGCAGAGGGAGAAGCAGGCTCCATGCAGGAAGCCCGATGTGGGACTCCATCCTCATCCTCATCTCCAGGACCACACCCTGGGCTGAGGGTGGTGCTAAACCGCTGAGCCCCCCGCGAGGCTGCCCTATTTGGGTCTTTTCTCTTTTTTCCTTGATGAATCTGGCTAAGCATTTAAGTTTGTTTATCTTTTTTAAGAACAAGTTCTTGGTTACACTGATTTCTTTCTTTCTTTCTTTCTTTCTTTCTTTCTTTCTTTCTTTCTTTCTTCTTTTTTTTTGTTTCTGTCATTTATTTCTGCTCTGTTCTTTATTCTCTCCTTTCTTCTATCCATCTTGGGCTTTGTTCTTCTTTTTCTACTTTCTTTAGGTATAAGGCTAGATTGTTTATTTGAGCTTTTTCTTGTTTCTTGTTATGGTAGGCTTGTATTGCTTTGTATTTTTCTCTTAGAACTGCTTTTGCTGTGTCCCAAGGATTATGGACTGCTATGTTTTCATTTTAATTTGTCTTCATAGATTTTTAAAAGTTTTTATTTGATTGCCTGCATTGGCCCCTTACTTGTTTAGTATCATGTCATTTAGTCCCCATGTGTTTGCATTTTTTCCTGTTTTTTTTTCTTGTGAAAAAACTGTTTTGATCAGAAAAGATATATGATATGATTCAACCTATTAAATTTACTGAGGTTTGTTTTGTGGCCTAGTATGTGATTTATTCTGGAGAATGTTCCATGTGCACTTGAAAAGAATGTGTTTTCTCTTGTTTTGGAATGAAATGTTCCATATATATCTGTTGTGTCCATCTGGTCCAGCGTGTCATTCAAAGACATTGTTTCCTTGTTGATACATGATATAACATGTATCCAAGAATTGGTTATACATACATATATGTATATGTGTATGTGTGTGTATATAGGTATACGTATGTATATGTATGTGTATATATGTATATGTGTGTGTATATATACATATACCTATATACACACACATACACATATACATATATGTATGTATAACCAATTCTTGGATACATGTTATATATATGTATGTATATACATATGTATATATATGTCTCCAAGACACAGATTCTTTTTTTTTCCACAAATTCTTTATCACATATGTGTTTTGCAAATATTTCCTCCCAGTTGATGGCTGTTTTTATTTTTATTTTCTTAATATTGTTTTTAAAGAGCCAAAGTTATTAGTTTCAGTGAAGTACACTTCATGACCATTTTTTGTGTGTGTGCTTGATGTTATATCTAAAAATCAAATATACAGTAGAAAGGTATTCCATTGTGCTGGTTTTAGGAAAAAACCTCTGAAATCAACAATTTATTCTTAAATTTTGTTAAATAGCCTTATTTCAAGATAAAGTTCTATCAATTTTTTTTCCCATAATTTAACAAATAACCCTGGTCCCCCTTTTGAAAGTGAATTCACTTATTTATTTGATTATTTACTTATTTATTTTTACATTGTTATATTAGTTTTGGGTATACAATATAGTGATTCAACAATTCCAAACATCACCTGGTGCTCATCACAAATGCAGTCCTTAATCCCCATTACCTATTTAATCCATCCCACGACCCACCTCCCCTCCAATGACCATCAGTCTATTCTCTGTAATTAAGAGTCTGAAAAAAAAAGGGAAGGTGCCTGGATAGCTCAGTCAGTTGAGTGTCTGACTCTTGGTTTTGACTCAGGTCATGACCTCAGGGTTGTGGGATCAAGCCCTGCTCAGTGGGGAGTCTGCTTGAGATTCTCTCCCTCTCCTTCTGCCCCTCCCCCCTCTAAAAATAAGAAATAAAATAAGAGTGTTTCTTGGTTTGTCTCTCTTCCTTGTTCTCTTTTTTCCCTTTGCTCATTTGTTTTATTTCTTAAATTCCACATACAAGGGAAATCATATGGTATTTGTCTTTCTCTGATTACTTATTTCCCTTAGCATAATGCTCTCCAGCTCCATTCACATTATTGGACATGGCAAGATTTCATTATTTTTTTATGGTTGAAAAATATTCCATTATGTCTCTCTCTCTCTCTCTCTCTCCTCTCTCTCTTTCTCTCTCACACTCACACACACACACACACCTTCTTTATTGATTCATTTATTTTTTTGTTTCAAGCTTTTACTTAAATTCTATTTAGTTAGCATACACAGTAATATTGGTTTCAGAAGTAGAATTTAGTGATTCATCACTTATATATATTATTATATATTATATATATAATATATAATATATATATTATATATATATTTGCTCATCACAAATACCCTCCTTAATTCCCAACACCCATTTAGCCCAACCTGCATCCACCTCTCTCAAAATGAATTCCACTTTACGTGACTTTTTCAAGAAGCAATTCTTAGATAATAAGGACTCTGTACACAGAAAGAACCTAGTGAGGGGTCTTTATGAGAACAAATATACATCACCAACAAAAGGAAGACTTTCTCTGCCTTCCTGGCATCAATTCTAGGCCCTTCTGTCTCACAACATTAATCTTAGCCTCACCATTTAGAAATACCTGTCATTATTAGGGAACTCACAAATTCTCCCCAACACACATGCAAAATGCAAACCTACAATTTTGATTTAGTCCATTTTTTGAGATGAAAGGGAAACATTTAATAGCTTATTAAAGCACTAAGAAAGAGTATGGTTTTGAATCTACCAATATTCAAAAACTTCTGGAAAATCATGAATTGGATTGTCCCTCCTGTATTAGGGCCATTTCCCTAAAATGCCTCAAAGCACTCTCAACAGCCTAAGGCTCTGGAATTCTGGTGTTGGAAGCAAACTCTTCACTGCATCTGCTCTTCCTACCACCTTCATATGTTGAATAATTGATAGTCTTCTTGATTTTTTTTTGGAGTAAAAGCCAAAATCAGCACTAGAAAAGAACAGATTGCTGAGACAGAGGCATCCATATATTCCACAAAGACATGACAGCATGGCTATAGGAATGCTATACACAGCCTGAACTGGCCCCCAAATGTGAGTTGGTTGTTTCTGAGGGCAGTGCATGTCAGTAAATCAGCAAGGATGCTATACATATCCCAAATAATGCATAAAACAAAGTTAAATTTATAACTATCAGCACTTT
Source organism: Canis aureus (assembly GCF_053574225.1). Classification (NCBI taxonomy): domain Eukaryota; kingdom Metazoa; phylum Chordata; class Mammalia; order Carnivora; family Canidae; genus Canis; species Canis aureus. The sequence goes on along the minus strand of NC_135614.1, from coordinate 69,347,491 downwards.
TGGTTTTCATTATTCCACAGACAACAGCAATTTAATCAAACAATAAGGGCTACAGTTTCAAGGCAAGTTGCTTACCTTACTTTTCTCCAACTTTTTATTTGGAAAATGCTCAAGCTTACAGAAATGTTGGAGGACTAGTACAATGAACATTCAAATACACTCTGCCTCCATTCACCAATTTGCTACATTTGCACTCTCTTTCTAACACCTTTCCTCTCTCTTTCTCTTTTCCTTTCATTCTCTCCCAAAGTACTGAATAATAAATTGCACACAGAATAAATTTTCATCCCTAAAATATTAACATGGTCTCATTAAGGTTAAGAGCATTTTTAAAAAGAACCATAATTCCATTATCACATCTAATTTTTTTCTAAAAAATTCAACCCAGGTGCAAAGATTACAGATTAGCTGTTTTTGCCTTTTTAACTTTAATTTAGAATAATCCCCCTCCTTTTTGGTTCTGTTTTTTATGATATTGACTTAAAACAAAAGTGCAGGTCAGTTGTAGAATGTTCAGTATTTTGGAATTGCCTACTTGCTTTCTCATATTTAGATTCAGACTGAACATCTTGACAAGATTAATTTATAGGAGATATTGTGTACTTAATGCATAGCATCAGAGGACATATGATGCCAGATTGAATTTACTACTATTAATGCTGAATTAATTACTTGGCTAAGGTGATAAGCATTAGCTCTTTTTATTTAAAATCATATCTAATAAGCACTGAGTAATGTATAGAATTGTTGAATCGTTCTATCGTACACCTGAAGCTAACATAATACTATGTATTAAATATACTTGAATTTAAAAATTATATCTAGTAAGTGATCTCTGAGTGATACTTTGCAACTGTGTGAGTATCTTATTCTCACAATCCCACATCCCAATTTTAGCATTCTTTGATGATAAGTATTTAGATAAGCAATTATACCGGAGATGGCAAAAAATGGTTAATCTTATCTATTAACTGGAATATTTCTCAAAAGACTAACCACTCCTCCCCCATTCCTATCTCTCTGGAATATCACAGTGGACTCTTGAATTATTCCTGCACAGGTCCACTTACATATGCATTTTTTTCAATAAATACACTATAGTAGTATAACTGTATTCTCTTTTCTTATGATTTTCTTAACATTCTTAACATTTCCTAGCCTATTTCATTGTAATAACATGGCATATATATATATATATCATGCAAAATATGTGTTAATTGACTATTTTGCGTCATTGGTAAGGCTTCTGGTTAACTGCAGGTTGTTAATAATTAAGTTTTGGGGAGTCAAAAGTTATACTTGGATTTTTGGATGTGCAGGGGTTAGCATCCCTAACCCCCATGTTGTTCACAAGTCAACTATACACACACGACAATTTTTCACTTAAAAATACATCCTGGAAATCATTCCGTGTTAGTTTGTGGACAGATTCCTCATTCTTATTTATGGCTCCATAGAAATCCATTGTATAGATATATCACAGCTTTTTCTATTCTTTTCCACAAATGGGCATTTTGATTATTTTTCATTTTGCTAACGCTAACAATTTAATATTGAATAACATCCGCTTTCCTCTTATATGTAGAAACGTATCCTCAGGAAAAAATTCCTAGAAGTGAAATTGCTCAAAACTATGAGCTTCACAAGTTGTTCCTGTTTTTTTCTCCCCACCCCCTTAGATGGGGTGGCTAAAATGGGCTGGAGTTGGGTCATTTCCCATCCTCTAGGTCACTTAGGCTCCGATTAACTACTTTTCTCCTGAGGGCAGATCTTGTTAGGAACAGTGTGCTCTGGCATATTTCCAAATGGTTCTTTTTCTCTTTCCTCTGCTGAAAGCTTGAGGGGATTTTTCTTTGATATTTACTAGGAGAACCTGGTCAAACTCCTGGAGGTAAATCTCACAAAATTGCGGCTGCCTACTTACGACTGAGTCTTCCTGGATTTTTTAACTCTCAGAGTTGTCCATACTGAGACTTCACAATTCAACAATTACAATTCAGACTGGAATTTCTGTCCTGTTCCTTTGATCTTATCTTCAATACTAAGCTACTTGGTTTTATAGCTTTATGTTAAGTGTTAAAATCAAGTTGTATAAACCTTTCAACTTATTTTTCTTTTTTTTTTTTCAAAATTGTTTTAGCATCTCAAGGCCCTTTGCATTTTCATATACATTTTGGGATCAGCATGTCAATTTCTATTTTAAAAGTCTCTGAAACTTTTATTTGAATTGTTTTGAATCTATAAACCAGTTTGGGGAAAATGTATATATCCTAATGATATTAAGTGTTGCAATCCATGAACCAGGTATATCTATTTAGATCTTTATTAAATCTCTCAGTAATACTTCATAGATTTTAAAATAAAATACAGTTGACAGTAATATTTTATAATTTTAATGTAGAAGTTTTACACATCTTTTGTAAAATTTATTTCTAAATACTTTGTTTTGTGTGTAAGTAGCATTTTATTGCATTTTGCAACTGCTTGCTACTACAGAAATGTAATCATTTTGTATAATGATCTCATACCCTACAAACTTGCTAAATTTATATTGTTGATTTCTACTTCTACATCTGCCAAGTTTTGCTTCATGAAATTTAAAGCTCTGTTGTTTGAAGCATGCATATTTAATATTGTTGATTTTTCCTAATGATTCCATCTTATTATTATTAAATAGTCCTCTGTCCTTCTTAAAACTTTTTGTTTTGATGTCTAGTTTGCTATTAATAAAACAATCCAGCTTCCTTCTTCTTTCTATGTATTTGTGTCTTTAAATGAATGTATGTATGTATTTTAAAGAGAATAAAAAAGATAAATTATTTTTGAAAAATCAGTCACATTGATGTCTTTAAATTTAAGACATATCTCTTTTAGGCAGAAATCGAGTTTGATTTTGCCTTTTTTGTCCAGTCTGACAATTGCTGCCTTTTATTTGGAGTGTTTAGACCATTAATACGTGATGTAATTATTGATAAGATTTGGTTTATATCTATCATCTTGATATTCATTTTTCATGTGTCTCTTTTGTTTCTCTCATTTCTTTTCTATGTTGTTTGTATTTAGGAAATTTTTTTATTTCAGACTTTATTTCCTTTGTTGAATTATTATCTATATTTTTTTATTTTGTAGTGAGTTTTATTTTTTCTATTATTTATTTTTCTACTTTTATGATTATTTTTACTATTTTGTAGTGGTTGCTTTAGGATTAATAATACATGTCTGAACTTATCCAAGTCTATTTATAGCCAATACTGAACCATTTCATATTTCACAACTCCCAGTTCAGAAGTGCAATAACATTACAACGATATTATTTCATTTACAGAACCCATCATAGCTTTTCTGGTACCTCAGCTATGCAGCTGTGATGTGAACAAGGTGTTGTAGCTGTCTTTCCACTCCTGCTGGGACAGGACTCCAGCGTTCATCCTTAACACAGCTGGGCCATTGGTATCTATTTTATTCTCTACCCTTTGGTAAGCCTCACACAGTTTATCAAGCATAGCCCTTGGTCAAGGACTTTTGCAGAAACCCCCCTCCACCCCAGCCTCCAAGCAAACTTTTGGGGTACTGCTCTGTGCAGTCCCTTCTTCTCTGGTGCCTGCCCTGCAGTTTCCAGGTGCCTCAGCTTCCTCAAGTCAGCAGGACCATCTTGCTCTGCTGATTCCATTTCACTGGCTTCAGTACAGAAATTCCCAAGCATGGAGGTAGGATTAATATGAGGCTTCCCTTGTCCATTTCTCATCTTTCAGAGATTGCAGTCTTTCACAGACTGCTGTCCAGCTCCATGTTTGTACACTAGGGGAGGGCTAGTTCAGTGCCTGTTAGATTTATTCAAAACCAAGAAGCTTTAGGCACTTTTTATAATGAATAGAATATGTTTCAGAGTACAGGCTCATGACATCTACAACTTGTAGAATTTACTTTCACTTTGCTTTTACAGAATCTGTGTGAAAGTCTCTGGTAGGATAACTTGAGTTTAAAAAGATGTCATATAGGTTCTTGAGGCATTCTGGAAGAATTTAGTTCGTTTTATGTATTCTGATTATTTCAGAATTCTCTCCATAGTTTTCATAGTTTTCTCCTCTTTTGTCTTCCTCATTCTCTTTTTCTTTCCTGTGCTTCTTCAATCTTTCTCTCTTTTTAAAAATATTTAACATATACTTGTATAGGTGACCATATGGGCCAAATACTTTGGGGGGCTTGGTGGATATGAAGTCATTTAATTGTTCAGTGCAGTGGGTGAAGCAAAAAGGAGAGTAGTGGGTGCAAGGCAAGTGAGTGTGCCTTACCACTTGTTTTCCTTCTGGAAAATAAAGTGAATTGTTTGTCTTACCCTCTGTACCTTTCTTAAGCTATTAGAAAAAACTTTTGTTATGTTTGTTTTGGAGAAATATAGAACAATTATGAGCAACTTTTGGGTGAATTAGGCAATTAGCTCCCCTTTTTGCTTTCTTTCACAGTGTAGAGACTTGGAAGAAGTTTTAGCCCTTCCTCATATTATGTGATTAATTTTAATACAGGAAGAAACTCTGCCAAATATTTTGTTTCAGAAAATTTTCAAATGAGGCAGATCTGGTAAGCTATGTTTCAACTCAAGTAATAGTTACTTAGAAAAGAAAAAAAATTTTAAATATAGGACTAATTTAACTGCTTCTAAGAGCCTGTCTGGATTTATTTATACTTTAGTTTTTCTGGCTCTGGAATAGTTTTTCTGGCTCTTTTGTGGTAGTCAAAATGCCACAAAAGAAGTACAAAAACATAACTTTCAGTGTCCAAACAATCTGGTCTAAAAAGTAAAGCAAATTGAGAGAAAAAAACAAAACACAACATTAGCTCCGTTCTCTCTTATGTTCCACAGTTAAAATATCCAGTGCCTTCATGATTTTCCTTTATTGGGACAATGCTCTCTTCAGAGAATCTGGCACCTTAGGTCCCAAAGGCTAGAGTGATGGAAAATCATTTGACCTACAGCAGCAAGGATACCAAACTGTAAGAGGACATGAGGGAGCCAACATTCCAGTCTTGACTTTGGCCTTTACACTGCAGATCTTCACAAATGGCAGTCCCAAATGTTTAAATTTTTACCATGAATATAAAGCCTCATTCCTGGCCCATGTATATTGCTATGAGACCTCCATAAATCAATTAATAGGCATATCTCACCCCAGGTGAAATGAAAAATCTTTCTTATATGAGACCCTGCTCAGAAGGTGGCCTCCTTCTTTCCTGGACTGGAATTCGTATTTGTCTGCCAAAGCTACTGTGGCTATTTGAGAGCCAGATTAGGCCCTTACAGGGGACCTGGGGTCATTGTTCACATCAAATGTCACCTCAGGGACTACACTCACACTTCTTCCTCTGTCTGGAACACTTTTTCTCACTCCTCATGACTAACTGCTTATCCTCAGGTTTCCATTTCAAGATTACTTCTTCATTGGTGTCTTCTTCCATCACCCAGTATAAATGGATTCTCTAGACACACATTTATAATTCTTATGTTCTTGTCCTTCGAAGTGTTTGTCTCACTATGGTAGTATGTAATATATCTCTGTTTATTGCTTGTTTCTTCCACTGAATCCTGTGTTCCATGAAGCCAGGAATCATTTCTATTTGACCAACCACAACAAACATGGTCTCTAGTATAAAGCCTATCTTATAGTGGGCATTCAGTAGACATTTGTTTATTAAATAAATGAACCACCATTCCTCTACCTACAGCCATACAGGATCCTATGGCAGCCACACAGAGAGAGCTTCAGCAACCAAATATGGAGGGGGGGTGCAAATTCATCTTACCCAAAATTATGTGGAGGATTCACAAAAGCACCCTGTGGCAGGAGTCATAAATATTCAGGTTGAATCATGAAAAACAAGGTCTCTGCCCTCTATAACCAAATAAGGAAACCAAAACTCATACAGGCCATATTTAACTAGGCACCTTGTAGAAACCCAGGGGAAAGGGCATGGGTTTTATTGCTTATTTTACAAATTGAAGTTTTTAAAAATTTATATACCACTGTTAATAATCTGCCTCCCTGTGGGTAGGATGATAAAAGTAATTAGCACAGGGAAAAATAACACCAAAGAAAGTCAGCTTATTGGAATAAGAGCTTTCAGAGCTAGGATACCAAATAAAGCATTTGACACCATCTCTCAGCCAACTGCAGAAATAAATACTTGTCTAGGTAGGCTTAAGTGAAAATTGAGTATTCAACTAAAAGGAATGTATTAAACAAGAATATCACACCAGCTTTCCAGTGTAACAGAACTTTTGGAACAAATATACATACCTTTAATTCCAATCTGGGGATGGCAAAGAAATTGTATCTGATGGGCTAAGTCTAGTCCATTGGCACTGGCTGCTCAGAGTTCTAGACTGTGACAAATTCTAAGGCTGAGTCTGGGCTTAGTAAGGAAATGAGCCATGCCTAGGTAGTAATTTCTGATGGGCAGAGAATAGGGATTAAAACTAATCATGCCATGTTGCTATCATTACCAGTTAAACTTTTTTTTAAAAGTTTAAATAATAGGGATTTTGAGTCCTACTGTAGGTAGGAGTGACATGATAACTAACTTGAGTAACACCTAGCAGGCAGAGTCTAGAGGTGACATTAATATCACACCTGAAAAGTTGTCCTATTTCCCCATCCCATAAGGAACCATCTTCATTCAAGGTCTATGGCCTTCAGAATGCCCCCTTTTTCTTTTTCTTTTTTTTTAAACCCTGTTACAGGATTAGTGGGTTTTTTTTTTTCTAAGATTTTATTTATTTATTCATGAGAGACACACACAGAGAGAGGAAGAGACACAGGGAGAGGGAAAAGCAGGCTCAATGCAAGGAGCCCTATGGGGGACTCGATCCCGGTTCTCCAGGATCATACCCTAGGCTGAAGGCAGTGCTAAACCGCTGAGCCATCCCGGCTGCCAGAATGCTTCCTTTTCTAACACTTTCTTGGAGCTGCCTTTTACCTGTTGTGATCCTTGCTTCCCACCTACACCAACTACCCCAATCTAGGTCTTCTGCAAACTCAGTATAACTATTCATAGAACATTGGTGTGCTGGACCTTAGATAAATGATCAAGAGGGAATATTGACTTAGATAATGTGTGAAGTCCCATCCTTAAATTCTATTCTTTGATTCCAGGGCTTTCATACCTCTAATATAGATGGCATTTAAGAAGTGTGGAAATTTCTCCATCTTTTCATCAAGAAACCCAGACAATTCCAGATCTAATTCTAACAGGACCTGAGTCACAGAAAAGCTTCTTATAATACTACACAGAAAATCAGCTATAGAAACAGGGCTCAGTCTGTAATTCCTAGTCCCAAGACCAGGCACTGGACTAGTCATAGTTTTTAGGAAAATCCATTTATTGATTTGTAAGTAAAAATTTTAAAAGCTAAGAATGAAGCAAAAATATGCAAAGATTTTTTTTTAAGATTTTATTTATTTATTCATGAGAGAGATATATAGAGAGAAGCAGAGACACAGACAGAGGGAGAAGCAGGCTCCATGCAGGGAGCCCAACCATGGGACTTGATCCCGGTTCTCCAGGATCATGCCCTGGGCCGAAGCCAGGTGCTAAACCACTGAGCCACCCAGGGATCCTCAAAGATTGTTTTCATATGTGTTTTTTATTTGATTTTTTTGTTGTTGTTAAATATAAAGAAATGTTCACAGAATTTGAAAAAAAATTTGGCCCTTTTTAAAATATATCCCCAAGGAGTGTCTTCATCCTATAGGGACATATTCACCCTTCCTTTTCTAGATAAGCTGTTGAACAATATCCCATAGACCTTTACAGTTGCTTTCTGGGTTATAGTCCTCCTATGACATAAACAAGTCAAACCCAAATATTGGTATAATGTAAACAGAAATCATCTGTTATATTGAGGACATTAAATCATGCTTTCCTAAATTTCTCCTAAATTTCCCATTAATGAGGCAAAAGTTAAGGCATTGACACAGAAATTTGCATAAAGTTGATAATGTTCATATTGTTTTTTAAAAATATCTTCCAAAAAATCTGACAAAATGTTTTGTGTACTTAACAACTTATAGTAGAGTGCTGTATAATATAGCTGTTACTCATTACACTACCTATGCCTGTGATTTAAACTCTTGTGTACCTCCATTGTCTGTACAGATTAAAGTTTAAGTTTTTGAAAACAGCTTATAAAACCCAACTTTATCTGTTATTTCTTATCTCCCTAACTTCATGTCCCTTTTGCTTTTTACCTATGATCTCCAAAATTGCTAGCAATTACCAGCACACTGGCCTTTCCTTGCACCCTTAACTTTGACCATGTAGCCCCCTCTGCCTGAAGTGGACTGTCTTCTCTTCCTTGGTTGGTAATTTCAATTTATCCTTAACTAGCTCCTTTTTATTTATTTATTTTTATTTTTAAAAATATTTTGTTTATTCATGAGAGGGGCAGAGAGATACATAGGCAGAGGGAGAAGTAGGTTCCCTGTGGTGAGCCTGATGCGGAACTCAATCCCAGGACCCCAGGATCACGACCTGAGCCAAAGGCAGATGCTCAACCACTGAGCCACCCAGGTGCCCCAACTAGCTCCTTTTTATACCATATCCCCATTTATGCAGAGATAGGTGCTTCTCTTTTACTTCATAAATTGCTGAGTTTTCATCTCCATCATTATGGAAAAAATTGTTAGCATTTTATATGTAGTCTCTCCTCTTCAAAGTAGGCACTTTCAGGGCCGTGAACAGTATCTTGGTAGGCTTTGTGTGCTGAGTGCCATGCCATTGCCAGTGTTGGGCTCATCAGAGGCCCACACATATGTGGCAGATTGAGTAAATTACTCAATGGAGGAAACTCATCATCGCAGATAATGAAGGAGAAAGATGTGCAATAACTGTAATTTGTTGTGATAAGCCTCCCCACCCCCCACCCCCCCGCCACACACACACAGAAAACCCAAAACAAAAAGCTACAAATTTCACAAGTTTACATACTTCTCACTGGAGAGTTTATATTACAATAGGATGAGTGAATCTTCACACAGATTGAAGAGAGAATTGAAGCTGGTTTGGTGTCACTTAGGCTTTTTGATTCACTGTCTTTCCCACTGCAGCCACAGCACCATCCTCCCTCCCCCAATTCCTTCCCTGAAACCCAGATCATCATCCTACAATCGCCTCTGCTCACAGCTAATCTTCTTTCCTCTCAACTTTTACAGCATTTCAGTCTGTACTACTGACTTGGCATTCTAAATGTGACCTGTCCCTTAGACAGTTTTTCTGTGTCCTGTTTTTTTCTATTAGGTCCTAAGTTCATGGAGACTAGAAATCATGCTTCTTTTTCCCCCCACTTTTAATTCCAGCAGTGTGTCTTGCACATGGATACAGTCTTACACAACATGTAGTACATTATGTAACAATGTATATTATGTAATCAATGCAGGAAGAAAAAGAGCTTGAATTGAAAATAGGGAAACCTGATTTGAGAACCCAAGCTTTCGCTGTGGGAAACTTACTTAACTTCTCTTTTTTTCATGCTTATATATTTTAACATAGATCTAATCATTAATCATGAAGTAATTATTATCCATAACAATTGAGATGTTTGATAAACCAACATTTTAATGGTTATAAAATTTAAATGTGGGAGTTTTTCTTAACCTTTTCCTGATTCTTGGACATTAAGTTTATTTTAAGTTTTCATTATTATAAATACTGCTGTGATTTTTTTTTACAAAATTGTGACCATTATTTTTTTATCTTTTTTCAGAGATTTTATTTATTTATTCATAAGAGATACAGATAGAAAGGCAGAGACAGGCAGAGGGAGAAGCAGGCCCCATGCAGGAAGCCCGATGTGGGACTCGATCCTCGGACTCCAGGTAAATGTCTGTCTACCTTCCTGAGAAACTGGAGGACAGACAAGAACCTAGAAATTATTTATAGCTATTGGGAATAGACGAAGGAGTTAATAGAGAAAAGAGATCCTGAAAAATGAAATCATTTTCAGGATCACGCCCTGGGCCAAAGGCAGGTGCCAAACTGCTGAGCCACCCAGGGATCCCCTACTGCTGTGATTAATATCTTTCTATATATTGGTTTTTTATTTCTTTCTTTCTACACATAAGATGACTTATTCAGGAAAAATCAACAGAAGTGTCATTTCTGTGTCAAAAGACCCGAATATTTATTTATTTTTTTAATTTTTATTTATCTGAGAGAGAAGGAGCACAGGCAGGTGCAGGGACAGAGGGACAAGCAGACTCCCTGCTGAGTGGGGAACTCAAGTAGAATAGGGGCTCAATGCAGGGTGAGGTAGGGCTCCATCCTAGGACCCTGAGATCATGATGCTTAATGGACTCATCACCAACATGCCCACCAAAGAGCCTACTATTTCTAAGCCTCTGATGGAGTGTTCTAACATTTCTAAGCCACTGATGGAGTCGGAGAGAGAATCTTACTCTACACTGTGGGGTGGCCTGAATAGAGGACACATAATGGTTTAGGCAATTCACTGTAATGATAGTTAATGTCAATCAGATGAAAAGAGACAAGTGGGCAGATCTCAGGCCATATTATTTAGAAACAGAAATGGCTATAGTTCCACTTTCCTGTATAAGATAATATGCAAAGAATGTTACAGGGTATTTGAAGCATTTTTTCCTTACATAAAAACTATTTGTTGAATTGAATAATATTTCACTTTGCTTCCCTAACACAGAACTCCGACTTAAAGGCACTTTTCCAAATCCTTCCACAAACTTTAGGAATTGCTTTATAAAAGCAGGCACAAAATCCAACCAGACTTGAATCTCAGAGCAGAGGAATATAAGGGAGGGTGAAATTTTCAGAGAAAGGCTGAATTGAATCTTAAGGAGATAGGGCCAGTAGCCAAGCTGCATCACTGAAACGACTTCATTTGGAACTTTCTCCCTAATCTAAAAACAATAAGGCCTTGGCATAACTAGGTCAGAACATTAGTTATAGTTATTTCTTTGATTAAAAATGAAGGAGAAGCAATCCTACCATTACAGGCAATATTTTGGTAGAGGTTTTCTGCTAAAAAGCAAACAACATGCATTTTATTTGGACTCACTCTTAAGATGTTTGGAAAGGAACTTTCCAAGAAGGAACATAGTGTTTTCTTCTTTTAGTCCTCTAAAATGGTGGAGTTCTAAGCTATCCTCTCTTTTCTTCCATGATAAGATTGTTGACAGATACATACAGGTCATGGGAAGTTTTGGGGGTTTGTTGTAGTTGTTTGCATGTTTGTTTCTTTTTCCTTTTTTTTTTCTTTTTTCTTTTTCTTTTTCTTTTCTTTTCTTTCTTTCTTTCTTTCTTTCTTTCTTTCTTTCTTTCTTTCTTCTTTCTTTTTTTTTTCATGTTTGGTTCTTAAAATTAGACAAATAGAGGGACAAGAAGAGAAATTGTTTCCTCAGCAGTAATTTGGAATTGTGCCTTCTGCTTATCTTTTGGTTCGTCATTCTGGAAGTTTAAAAGCAACTAACCAGGAACATGTACACCCTAGCTTATGCCCAGGAGCATTGTCTGCAGTCCCCAAGTGAAGAGATATTTTCATTTCTACCCTGGATCTTGATTCAAGGAAAAGCTAGACCATCATGCAGTCAGGGACAATACTAAGAACTCCTGGTTGGGTTAAAATTTCTCTTTAGTTATATTCTTTAATTATATTCTATGAAATACACAGATTGTTTAATTCACTATGAATGAGAACTGTTTTATTTTTACCTTAGCCAATAATTTGTTAGGACTGAAACCAGGAACTGATAAAACATCCTCTTCTGTAATATCTTCTCCCATGTTTTTCCAGACTTAGTGGGCCATCAAAAGACTTCCATGTGGTCAGCTGCTAGAAGTCAGCTTGACTGTCTGAGGGTTCAGGTGAGAGGCTGAATAGGAAGCTCACTGTATATTACATAAATCTTCTACCTCTCTATTTTTAAATTATCATTTTCTCTTCAAATTCTGCTGATGTGATTTTTCTTTTCATTTCTAGTTATTTTCTCTTTTGTGATACGTTTGGCAACATTTGACAAAGTAAACAGTAAATGAGAAATCACATTAGAATAGAATAAGGTTTTCTGCCAGTGGATTCTTAAAATTAATATGTTTTTTTGTCATCACATCAGTTTTGATTTTTAACTTATCTATCTACTTGAAAACTAAAAATAAGTATATGCATTTGGGGGAAATCAATTAATAGAGCAGATTATAAAATGAAAAATCTTACTGGTGTATTCCCCAAACCCCATGCCTTTCTTCAGAGATAAAGTTCTTCCTGGCAGTTGTTTTCCTACAGGATAAACTTATTGAAGATATTATTCTAAGTGACTTGAGGACAATTAAAAGAGAGAGGGACACCTTTGAAAGCAACCAAATGAGGTCAGCATGGAAGATGATGAATTTTCCTAGAAACAAACAGAAACAAAAAGGAACAGATGAATTATAAAATGGATAAAATATCTGAAGAGACACCTCATCAAAGAAGATGTACATGGCAAATAACAATATAAAAGATATTCAATAGTTGTATGTTATTAGGAAATGCAGTTTAAAACAACAAGATAGCACTACACACCTATTGGAATGGCTAAAATTCAAAATACTGACAACACCAAATGATGAAAAGGGGTGAGCAACAGGAACTCTCATTCATTGCTGGTGAGGACACAAAATGGTACAGCTGCTTTGGAAGACAATTTGGAAGTTTCTTACAAAACATACTATTACTATATGGTCCAGAAATTGTACTATTAAAATTTACCCAAATAAGTTGGAGAATTATGTCCACATAAAAACTAGTACAAGAATATTTATAGCAGCTTTATTCATAATTGCCAAAACTTGAAAACAACCAGATGTTCTTCAATATGTAAATGAATAAGTAAACTGAATAAATACCCAGACAACAGAATATTAGTCAGTGCTAAACAGACATGATATATCAAGCCTTGGAGGAAACTTAAATGCATATTACTAAGTGACAGAAGCCAGTATGAAAAGGCTACATACTGTAAAATTTCAACTATATGACATTTTGGAAAAGGCAAAACTATAGAGACAGTAAGAAAGGCAGTGGCTGCCAGGGGTTGAGGGGTATTTGGGAAAGAAGAAAAGGTGGAACATGGAGCACTTTTAGAATAGTGAAACTATTCTATATGACACTATAATGGTAGATACATGACATTTTACATTTGTCAAAACCCACAGAACTGTATAACACGAAGAGTGAACCCTGGTGTAAATGATAGACTTTAGTAATAATGTATTAATATTGACTCATCAGTTCTAACAAATGTACAACAATAATGTAAGATTTTAATAATAAGGAAATATGTAGTCTCCTTTTTTAAAAAATAACTCATTCTGTATTTTGTCACTCATTTTTGATGTGTACTTTATTAAGCTTACATTTTCTTTCAGATCTTCTAAAGAGAAAGGACCATAGGGATATTTTCCTTTCTTTGGGGATAAATTCTGTTTTGTTTTGTTTTGTTTTACTTTGTTTTTGGAGGATGGAAAATGTCCTTGGAATTTTTTGGTATCTATGATATTCTCTACTTTTGATGCATTATAATCAGAAAAAGTATTCCATATTTATTTGTGGGGAAAGGGAGCTGTAAAATGTATATTCTCTGTTATCAGAATATAGATTTCTATATTCTGATATTATTATATCAATCATGCGTTTTATTCCCTGGCAGTTATATTATTTTTAATTTTTTTTAACTTTTATTTATTTATGATAGGCACACAGTGAGAGAGAGAGAGAGGCAGAGACACAGGCAGAGGGAGAAGCAGGCTCCATGCACTGGGAGCCTGACGTGGGATTCGATCCCGGATATCCAGGACTGCGCCCTGGGCCAAAGGCAGGCGCCAAACTGCTGTGCCACCCAGGGATCCCCCTGGCAGTTATATTATTAATTTTACAGAAAGTATATAAAGTTCTGTTTCTTGATATATCAACTTTAGATAGTATTTATTAATTTCCAGTAAGACGAGACTTAAACCTTTTAATGTGTATTTATCACTACATTATTTTTGCATTCTCTGGGCTTATCTAATTTATAATCTGTGTAAATTTTCCTACCACTGTTTAGATCAGCTCCATATTTCATTGGAATCAGTATTCACCACTAGTTCTTTTATTTTGATGTCTACTGGTGACAGGGAGCTCATCAGCAGATTTTTTTTAAACAATTTTTGTCTACTATATTCTCAGAGTTCTTTGTAATGTCTGTCTGCCTCTTTATATGTGAACAACGGTGTGGCTATATTAAAAAAAAGGTCTTTGAATTGTATTAATGGATTTTTTTTTTTAAGATTTTCTTATTTATTTGTGAGAGAAAGAAAGCATGAGTAAGCGAGAGAGGGAGAGAGAGCACAAGCAGGAGGAGGCAGAGGGGCAAAGGGAGAAGCAGACTCCCCACTGAGCAGGGAGCCTGATATGGAGCCAGATTCCAGGACACCAGGAGCATGACCTGAGCCGAAGGCAGACGCTTAACCAACTGAACCACCCAGGCGCCCCTATATTAATGACTTCTTTCTGTCTTTTCCATTCTTTCTTTTTTTGGCTATTTATTTTGCCCTAGTTTTGCATAGGATCATGCTGTTTCTTTTAAATTTATTCACGTTTATATTAAGTATCAGGACCTTGGTTTGCTCTGATATGGGTGAATTCTCCAAGCCAATTTTAGTTTTAGAAAGATACATCAATGACTTGGGTCAGAAGACCATAGCCCTCAGGAACTCAAAGGACCATAGAACTAATGTTTTCAAAAACTTAAGCCCAGAGAAGCAAATTTCACAAAACTCCTAACTTTAATACAATTTTCTTTTCATTACAACAGTGTTTCTCAACATGCTGAAAAATAGGTGGCTCAAATTTTGAATGTACAAAAGTTATTAAGGCGACATTGATTTCAGGTGATGCACTGACCAATATAACCCTTGAGCTTTGGTTTGTCCTATTTCTAAAATCACCTATTTAAATCTGAATTTATTACCCACCAAATGTCACTTATTTCAAGGAAAACTTCCTCAGCTCCTGACTACTCATTTCAAGGAAAATTGGGCTCAACACCAAGCACCCTCTACTCAGATTTGGCTTTTGAATACCCTTGTTATTTGTCATATTTGCTTAAAATTTGCTCAAGCAGTGATGATATTTTACTAGTAATAATGACAATAGCTATTATTATTGTTATTGATAGATTTTATTGGGCACATATCAAGTACTAGCTATATACTTTACGGTATTATTTTATTTAAATCTCATGGCAATACTAAAAGGGATGTACTATTATCCTCACTTTACAGAAAAGGATACTGTTATTAAGAGAGTTTAGATCTATTTTATAGACATCTTCTATAGGGTGTGGAAGGTTATCTAGCCATGAAATTATGTATTCCTATCCAGTGTTACTGGCCTCCAGGCATGATTACACATGGGAATAAACTCTGTGGATAGCTCCAGTAGATATGTAGAATGGTTATTTCATCTATCTGAATATTTTCTCCTTCAAAATCTCCTCCCTCCCTTTTGCTTGCCTTCCTTCCTTCCTTCCTTCCTTCCTTCCTTCCTTCCCTCCTTCCTTCCTTCCTTCCTTCCTTTCCTGCCTTCCTAGTGTTCAAAAAGTTAAATGATTAACTAAACAGTTCCCCAAACACTTCAGATTGTTCAATTCTTCAACAGTCTTTATTCCTTTGCATGAAACCCAGATAGTGCAACTGTTAGTCATCAGCTCACAAATCTCTAGTAACTTCCTATTGTCCACAGGTCAGTCTCCAGTCTAGAGGCAACATCCTGTAGCCTATGTTCTTTCTCCATACTAGAATCTCTAGTTTCTCCTTTCGTCTCCTCTCCTCTCCTCTCCTCTCAATGTGTTCACAGTTCAGTTCTCTTTCAAGTCATGTATATATTCATATTCATTGCCTATAAAATTTCTCTGACTACTTGGCTTCTTGAAATTAATTCTAGAAAGACTAATTTTATCATAAGCAGATAATGAATGAAGCATAAGATTTTATAGCTGAAAAGACTTTAGGAGTTTTGTATTTCAACATCTCACTTTACAGATGAGGAAATGGGGGCTTAGACAAGTTAATTGATTGGCTCAAGTTTGGATACTAATTTTTATCATGGTAACTGACTTTCAGTACAGCGCCTTAATTCCTTTTAATTTTAAGTAAAAGAAACATTTTAAGGTCTATCTTAAAATCCACAAACCATATTTTTTAAAATTTAATATTATTTATTATTTTTATTGCTACTCTATTAATGAAATGTCTAATAATATTTGGAAAGAATGACTGGATGAATATTTAAGTACAGTCTCCACTGTATCTCACAGAGGTATTTTATCACCTTGATACTTTTAATAATGGCCTTTGCTCAATTTAATGTCCTTATAAACATAATCTCTACATAAACAGTTTTACTTTAAATTGATATTATGCATTCACTGAAAACTTGATAGTCTATAAATTATGCCTTACTAAATTGTCTTTCTCAGAAAATAGAACAACTTTTAGAAGATAGCTTAAAACTTATGACTTCACTAACAACTTCAAGTTCTTCTGAGCTAATGCAGCAGTTCTACTTGTAAATAAACATCCACCTATCCTGTCTTCTATATTCTCCTCTGTCCTACTTTCACTTCTGAATTGACAGTGGTGACCTTCAAATGAAACAATAGCTAGCAATAATGTTATTAGGCAGGCTGGCTTCCTGGCGGGCTAGAGGGCCCAGATATATTCCATGCTGAGGTCTTCACTTTATTCAAGACAAGACATTTGTTAGACTGATGGGATTAATGCAAGCACACTCATCTGCACTGTTAAACACTGTTCAAAGGTTCAAATATCACAAGTGGAAGGGAGAATAGCCATTGGATATGGAAGGCTTTATTGTTTATAATTGAGAGCTGTGGAAGCACCTGTCTCTACACTGTACTCTGAAGGCTCCACTTTATAGGTGCCAAGTGTGGTGAAACTCTTCAGTGGTGCTCTTTGAATGAACCAGAGGCAGGACAACATGGCAGTTAAGGACGTGTATGAGACTCACATTTTGATAGAGCTAGAGTTGAGTCCTGACTTTACCACTTCCTATGAACCGCTCCACAGGGAAACTTTAAATCTCAGTTTCTCCTTTGTAAAATACAGATAATTATGAATACTTAGCTCATTGGGAAGCTATGAAGATTAAATGAGATGATGCATACAAAGTGTTTAATGCATTGACCCACTCCTGATAAGCCCTGGTTAATAATAAATCATTGAGGCAAAAAAAAAAAATCCCTGATTGGTAATCCTGCATTAATTCTTGTCCCAAATTTTATATATTTTTTAAAGACTTTATTTATTCATGAGACACACAGAGAGAGGCAGAGAAATAGGCAGAGGGAGGAGAAGCAGGCTCCATGCAGGAGCCCGATATGGGACTCAATCCCTGAACCCCGGGATTACATCCTGAGCCGAAGGCAGATGCTCAACCGTTGAGCCACCCTCTTGTCCCAAATTGTAAAGGCATGGCTTCTGAGGAAATGCTAAACTCCTGCCATTGATCAACAAAGTATGAGTTGCCTGCATCAGATATGCTGAGGCAAGGTACATAAATGCAAGCAAGCATTTCTCAGACTCTAAGTCATATCATACACGTCTCTAGATCTCAGATGAGCTGGCAGGTTTTTCAGAACAATTATTTAAATGAATGAGGTTGCATTCAGAATGTCCTGCAACAAAGTCCAGGAACTGCATTAACATATATTGCTTGGCTTCTAAGGAGTTTGATTATTTATATCAAGTTGTGACCAATTCAGAGGCATCATGGCAAGATGATTTCCTCTGACAATGCTGTGCTTTTGAGCCCTAACAGATGGTCTGTGTTGTAGTTATTACATGCTTGTGCCCCTCTACCATGAGCAGGAGCTGTATTTCACTTACCATTTTATCAGTGATACATAAGAGTGTGCCTAGGACCTAGAAACTACTTCATAAAGACTGGGTGACTAAGTGGGTAAAATATGAATTCCAGCTATGTTATTTCATTACTCCCTAAATAATCTTCACACTGTCTTGTCAATATGCTAGTGACTGCCAACTAGTCTTCAACTGCCAACTAGATCAACAGAACACACTGTTCGTTCATATTCTATAGAGTGTGATTTCAAATATGCGGAGACCCCACCCCCATCCCTCAACACGGCAGTGTAGAACAGGAGTGGGAGCATGACTTCCAGAACCAGCCTACATGGCTTCAAATCCTGACTTTGCCACTTCTCAGCTCGTGACTTCAGACAAGTCACTTAGTACATCTGTGCCTAGTTTTCTCATCTCTAAAATAGAGATAATTATTGTACTTACATTAATAAAATTATTGAACAGATTAAATGAGCTAATATTTGTAAAATGCATAATTATTGACTAGCATGTGGTTAAGTACTATATAGTATTAATTATTAATATTTTTACAGAATAACAATAAGCTCATAATGCAAACTATAACCAACCAGCTCTCCGAATAATTGTTTTTTTCAACTTTTTATTTCAATTTCAGTTAGTTAACATAAAGTATAATATTAGTCTCAGGTGTAGAATTTAGTGATTCATTACTTACATACAATACCTAGTGCTCATCACAAGTGTCCTCATTAATCCCCATCACCAGCTAAACCTTTCCCCCCCACTGGCCTCCCCTCCAATAATCCTCGATTTGTTCTCTATAGTTAAGAGACTGTTTCTGGTTTGCCTCTCTTTCTTTTTTCCCTATGGTGATATGTTTTGTTTCTTAAATTTCACATATGAGTGAAACCATATGGTATTTGTCTTTCTCTGACTGACTTACTTCACTTAGCATAATACTCTCTAGCTCCATCCACATCATTGCAAATGGCAAGATTTCATTCTTTGTTATGGCTAATATTCCATTGTATATATACACTACTTCTTCTTTACCCATTCATCAGTCAATGGACATTTTGGGTTCTTTCCATAATTTCGCTATTGTTGATAAAGTTGCTATAAATATAGGGGTGCATTGTATCTCTTTATATTAGTATCCTTTGGGCAAATACCTAGTAGTGAAATTGCTGGATCATAGAGTAGTTCTATTTTTAACTTTTTAAGGAAGCTCCATACTGTTTTCCAAAGGGGCTATACCAGTTTGCATTCCCTCCAACAGTGTAAGAGGGTTCCCCTTTGCCTGCATCCTCAATCTCTGAATGATATACAGGAGCATTAAGTGATGGTTACACTTATAGCTGGAAGAAGCTCTTCCCCCACATTTGGGCTGTATTGTGCTCTGTATCTCATTGTATTGTATTTCCTTGCAAATCAAACATTGTGTGGCATTTATATTAATTAAATTTGGTTAAGCCAAATACTCCCTCATTCAGCTATCAGGATAACTCTGTTTCATACACCTAGTTTTCTTGGGTAGTTTATGACAGATGTTAATTTGACACTAAGTGGTAAATTTAGGTACATCTTAGGTACTGAATAATAGAGTCATAAGATGCAAATAAAAATATAGATTAAACAAATTATGTGCTTAATCAGGATAATTCCATGGGTTTGCTGTGGAAATAGAAATGTAATATTATCATTCTAGCTTCTATATCTGTGCTAGATCTACTGTGCCCATTGTATCTGATTCAAAGATAAAGTTAAATTCCATTTATATGCTTAATATATCTAATATAAGTATTCATTCTTAAAGTAATGTATTCTATAAAAGTCTATACTTCATATAACAAAATTAATAATTTTAATATCCATACTTTGCTTAATAGTTTTCCTAGTTTTAATTTTTAAAAAAGGGTATTTCAGAGGTTAGAAATAAAAAGAAAAAAACACTCAACCCTCAAATGGAAGATTACATGGCACAACATTAAACACAACAGAAAGAAGGCAGTAGGAGTTGGTATCTTTTAGATTCTGTGTGCCAAGCAGATAATCTTTATTCAAATGTCAGTTACAAAATCAGTGAGCCTCATAAACTGTGACTAGATAAGACTAGACAGACACCAAACTTGCCCTAGCAAGGTGAAGGGCATCTAATTTATAATAACACTTGACTTTTCTGAAGTTTAATCTTCTTTCAACCTCAACAGAGCTTCCATGCAGAAGTAAAGGAAAATAACCTTCTTGACGTGGAAAGGATTGTCTCTAGCCATTATCAAGCAGATAGCATTTTATTCCTATTTAACAAACAACATTTCCATACTGGATTAAATAATATCTTCGCAAAATTCATGTCCACCCAAAAATCTATGAAGATGGCCTTATTTGGAAATAGGATCTTTGCAGATGTAATCAAGTTAAGATGAGATCATATAGGATTAAGGTGGGCCTTACTCCATATGATTGGTGTCTTTATAAGAAGAGAGAAGTTTGGACCCAAGGATACTGACAAAGAAAGACCATCACCTGATGGAGGCAGATATTTGAGTGCTAAGAATCCAGCAATCACCAGCAGCTACAAGAGAAGCATGAGATTCTCCTCTAAACTCCCAACAAGAAACCAACATTGCTGACACTTTGATTCGAACTTCTGGCCTCCTGACCTGAGAGAAAATAAATTTCTATTGTCTTCAGTCCCCTAGTTTGTGTTAATGTTACATCAGCCCCAGGAAACCAATTGCTTGGTTGCTTAGTTACCTGCCTTCCCATCCCAAGGTTAATTAAAGCAGTTAATGAAAAGTGATATGAATGTATATTTTGAAATAGCCCTTAATTCTCAAAATGGTTTAACAGTTGTACTAGTTCAAGACAAATGGGAGTTCTCTTTTTGGCTGGTGGGACCCCATCAATATCTATGCACAAGTTGATTGACAGAAAAATCAGAACAATCAGAGTGAATGTATGTGGGGATAAAGGAGAGGTGGACAATGCAAGAGAATGACATGGCAACTCTCCCCAAACTCCTGGCCTGCTAGCTGGTTCATCAGCACTTGTGGAGGGACGGGTTTAAAAGCAGAACCCAAATCCCCTGTTTTCATGAGCAATTGCCTGAGACATTGGTGTTTCTAGGATCAATGAACCAAGTAGAAATCAAGATGAAGGAAAGTTTTTTCTTCCACGTTTTATTGTGCAGCTCTTGTACTTGGTCTCTTGTCATGAGGACAACATAGGTGAATTAACATATATTAGAACAGTGCTTAGAACTGGTCTGACATCAGTAACAATTAGAAAAGAGAACATAAGCAGACCTATTTCCAAGTACATGGAAGACTCCCCTAGGGATACTCCAAAATAACAGAAGGATTGCTGGGAAGTAGCAATATGGATATTCTTCTTATGTCTCTAAGAAGAGACAATAACCCAGAGGAATTTGTGTTATTAATTAATATTCACTAATTTAATACATATGTGTTGAATGCCTTCTAAATATATAAACTCACTGAAGGGAGAGATCATGTTTAGCCATGCTACCCCAGTGCAAAGCAGGCACTGAGCTGTGACTGAGTAGCTGGATGTACCATGTATTGCAACTGAGAAAGGAATACGGGGAAGAAGACAAGACATCACTGCCCTGTATGACAGCAGAGCCAATAGGTGTCAGGTTAAAATGATAAACTTGATCCACATTAACAATTTTTAAATAAAGTTTAAAATTTTTCCCAGTGTGACTAAAATAAATCGTTCTGTGGGGTACTGGAGTGGCTCAGTCAATTTAACATCTGACCTTGGCTCAGGTCATGATCTCAGGGTCCTGGGATCGAGCCCTCACACCATTCTCTCCACTAAACGGACAAGTCTGCTTGTCGCTCTCCCTCTAAACCCCCTACCCTTTGCTTGTGCTCTCTCTTTCTGTCTCTCAAATAAATAAATGAAATCTTTAAAGTAAAATAAAGAGTTCTGCTATAATTATCTGGAAAATTAATTGACGTGGAATAGTTCATTTCTCCTGAACTCTCAGATAAATCAAATGAGAATGAAATTAGGAAAAGCAACCGAAAATTAGTCATTTCAAGCAACTGCTCTAAAATGAATGCATTTCCTTTGAAAACTCTCAGAACATAAATCCCTAACCATTGAAGTAGGTTTTACTAAATTCGGGCAAAGCATTTTTTACTCTTACAGCTCTCTTTGAAGATAGAAATACATTGTAGCATACCCAGTCACAACTTCTTGTTGGAGTCAACTGGAATTTATTTCTTCCTGTAACTTACAGCAGAAGTAGGCTGATTTTTCAAGCAGCATTATTAAAAATGTTACTTTGAAAAAAATCAAATAGTCTCTTCTGATCTTCTGCAGACAGAAAGAGTTAGAAAAACATCACCTATTGTACTATCCCTTGGGCTTTTGACTGAACTCCAAATATTTTGGCAACCTTTCTCTGGTCTCCTTACCCTGTAAGTACTTAATGTTGCCAGTTTCCTGTAATGTAAATGCATTACTAGAACAACATGACAGCTCTGTGTACAAAACATTTTGCCAGGGCATGCAAGATGGGAGCAAAACCCTTGGAACAAGAGTTTTAATAGAGTTTTAATGATAAATAGAAAGGGACTGAATCTCTCAACTCCCATATCAATTAATAATAAATTTCTTTGCAGACTTACTGAAAAAAGAGAGTTGGGTTCTAAGGTTCAGGAAGGGCATGCCCAGTGCCAATCCTTATCTTAAAGAAGGGAGGAAGTCCATTGCCCTGTGGAGGAAATGGTTCCATTGTCCATTTTAAAATGGCAATGTAATCTTAGTAAAAATATATGTTGTTATACTGTAGCGTGTGGCATGTAATAGCTCACCATGACACTGCTCAGAATTCGGAGGGATCATCTAATAGTTTTAGAGTGAAAAATCATAATTGTAAACAAACAATAGAAAGGAAATTTAATAAACATTTAGCATAGATGCCTAATTAAAATACTTAATACATATTAGTTCCTTTCTCTGCTTCTTACTTCTCCTTACTGTTTGTTAAACTTACAAAGTGAGTATTTACTTCTAAGATTTTTAAAAATTTTATTCTCTTTTCTACCTGAGTTGGTGAAAGGAGCACACTTATAATTAATGCCTGATAATTATTCTGGATGAACTTGCTTAGTAGTGGGACACTTAGATAATGTCATAAGTAATAGAGCCGAGACTATAGTTCAGTGGGAACACAAAGGAGGACATAGCTATGAACCTTTAAGATTAGATTGCTATCTTTTGTAGGAATGAATCTTTTAACATGTATTATCTCTCACAGATATTCAATTAGTTAAAAAAAAAAAACCCAAAACACCCCAACTGATCTCTCCTTCTTGTTCTTTCCCCAAATGAGTTCATTATCTTTTGCTGGTTTCCATTAATTTTTCTGACTACTATGTAAATAGAGCTTTTAAATAAATTATCCTCAATTACCATCCTATCAGGACATTGATACATCTGTCATTTTCCCCCCTCCTTTTGTTCAAATATATTTCAGGAAGTAGGAGAGAGATGACCATATAACAATCTAGATAGTGTATATTAAGATAGCGTATATTGGGATCCCTGGGTGGCGCAGCGGTTTGGCACCTGCCTTTGGCCCAGGGCGCGATCCTGGAGATCCGGGATCGAATCCCACATCAGGCTCCCGGTGCATGGAGCCTGCTTCTCTCTCTGCCTCTCTCTCTCTCTTGCTCTCGCTCTCTCTCTGTGACTATCATAAATGAATAAAAAATTTAAAAAAAGATAGCATATATTATATGTATTACAGTAATAGGGGCTGACAGTGGTCAACATTCACCATTGATAAGATACAAAGAGTGAAGTGGGGAACAGAAAAATGTGATTTTTAATTCAAGTTTAACTTAAATTCCAATACTTAAATAGAGAAGTACAATATGACCACACTTTATTTCCATATTTTCCCACAAAAATGGGAGGGATGACAGGTTGAACTTGCTTTCCTCTTTGCTTCCCATTAATGAATCACTTTTATTTCTATCATCTCTTTGGCCATGCTTCATGGTTTAGATGGAAGGGTAATGCTGGCTATGACTAAACAGCATATTATGGGAAAAAAAAAAAAAAAGCACAGGTTAAGTCAAGGATGCCTTTGGCCCTTGGAAAGAGAAAAACATGGGAAATGGAAAAGTGAAGACAGTGCCATGTAAATCTCACATCTGTTCCTGAGGCATGCTGTCTTTCTAGAATGAACATTCAGAATGCTCCAAAAAGCCTGCCAGGATTTATCTATCTGATGATTGCTATCCACCTCCACTGCTTCACATGGGGATCAACAATATAAGAAGAGAAGAAAAGAAAGAGGCCTTCTTTGTCATTGTGAAATTTGGGGCAGGAAAGTGAGTGACCCTTAGGCAATTAAGTGCTGTATTTCACTCCTTATTTCAATTGAAGAATGAATCTACTTCAATAATCATTATAATGTTCAGCAATGATTGAGGAATTATACTATGTGCCAGGAGCTAGACCAACTACTTAAAATAAATATATCACCTCATTAATCACAACAGCTCCATTTATGTAATAATAACCCTTTCTACATGAGGTTCTTGAAGCAGTATTTAATCATATTATATGAAGTTAAAATGGGAATGTAGAGAACTCAGGATTTAAGTTCCAGCCACCTTAATCCCTGGGCTAACCTGGGCTCCATATGGAGTATTACTCCCAAGAGGTAAGGGGACTTGCAAGAAGAGTTGACCAGTTGGAGGATAAAGTCCATTAGAATTTATGGAAATTACCATGGTCTTTTTTTTTTTTTTAAGATTTTATTTATTTATTCATGAAAGACACAGAGAGAAGGCAGAGACATGGGCAGAGGGAGAAGCAGACTCCTTGCAGGGAGCCCAATATGGGATTCTATGTGGGATTCTATGTGGGATCGATCCAGGAACTCTGGTATCATGCCCTGAACTGAAGGCAGACCTCAACCTCTGAGCCACCCAGGTGTCCCTCCATGGTCTATTTTAGTGAAAGGACTGGAATTTGTTTATATTTGAGTGATGATGCATATATGACTTAGAGTCTAGTTATTAGAAAAAGTATTGGCTAAAATATTATCATTAAATGTATTGCTCCACATTCTCGCACAACCCATACAAAACTAACTGGGTAGCCACAAAATTAATCTAACAGTAAATTTTTTTTTATTTTAAGATTTTAACTGCTGGAAGATTAATCTTTTCCTAACTACATGAACAATAGCTCCATCCTCTCACTCAGAAGAATAATGGATCATCACATTGACTTTTTTCCCATTCAGAAACTAGAGAAATTTACCCTGCCTAAGAATCTGACCTGACCCAAAATATAAAGTGAGTTTAATTTGAAAGCTTCTTATCTATCTGAAGAAAGAAAGATGACCACTGTTTTAGCTTGCAATCCCCAGAAGCAGATCCCAAGACAAGGATTCAAGAATAAGATATCATTTGGTTGGGGATCCCAGTAAGCACTATTAAGGAAGGAGGACATAAGATGGTAGGAAAGTGAGATCCCCCACTGAGGCTTCCCTCCAGAAGTTAAATTCACTAAGGAATTTGGAAAGAACACTTCTCAAAGTAATCCATCCAAGATCAGGTATTTCTTTACCAAATCATTGTCAGTCAGGATAAAAAATCTTCCTGCAGAGAATCATTCGAGTTTACAGAATGCAGCTTTTGGTCTCAGCTACAGTCATCAAAGTTAGAAGTCATTGGAATTGTCTGTTGCTTACATAGTGATAGGTTCATGAGCAGAATCTGAAAACAGGAGAATAAACAAAGGAAAACTTTTACTCCAGCGCATTGTATAATCAAGTCTAGGAGCAAATGTACTAATTATGTAGTAGTTAGTAAAATATTTCTCTACTTCAGTAAGAATTTATACTATAGTCTTTCTAAGAATTAATGGTTAGCCTAGGAAGATGTTTGTAGAGGTGTATTTTTGATCCATTTAGATTATCAGGAAAAATGAGACATGCTTGCCACAGATTTTGCTGTGCTATATATATCCCATTCTGTAATTCATCCATCCTCATCCCCCAACTCCTCAGTCTTTCTGAGATGAATAACTCAGTATTTGGGCTCTTATACTAATGGATTATAAGATCCACAGGTTTCCTGAGGGTAGGAAGTGAATGGTTTCAGACTTATACCAACCTGTGTAAATAGGGAATGGGGCTGTCATCAAGGAAAATTTGAAGGAGGGATCCTTAGAGAAGAGGGGAGGATCTAAATATAGTGGCACAACCAAGAATTGGGTTATAAGTATCAGATAACTCCCCATGAAGTGCTTAATATTTTTGTGTTTTTTCCTTGGATCATGAAAGAGCCCTGTTTGGCATTAAGTCTTAAATGCCTCTGATCTTCACTGCAATTTTTTTTATTGACCTGCAATCTTTCAGTAAAGGTTGATAAATACCAGATAGACTTCTGTGGCAATGATGGGAAGTATATCCTCTCCTGTATTTATTCATCACTGAATAATGGCAAAGAGATAGCCATATCTACTTATGTATGGATGGGAGATTTTAGTCCAAGAATTTCAGGGTAGGACTATCAGCAAAAGAAAGGATAGGCAGTTCATTGGAGACCTGGGACCAAGGGGAGGAATATGTAATAGGATAAGTGACTCATTGTAGATATGAAACAGTTTCCTAAATATTCCAGAGAAGGGAATGCGAGTGTTTGATACTTGCCTTATAATTAGCAACTAAGAACAGCTGTAAATAACAGTCATGACCAACTCTAGATTCAGTAATGATGCTGCCCTGATAGCTACACTTATTATTGTCTTCATTGCTAAGCTTCATGGGAGCTCAATTAGAGCTCAGGAAACTCTAGTAATGAGTTAAATTTAGCATACAAATGTAAACTTTAAGAATCTTTACTCCCTTAGTACTTAACTTAGTAAATATCCCTTACGTATGCATAAAAATTAATTCCTGTGGAACTGTGTGCCATTTTCCTGTATAAACTCGAGAAAACATTAGCTTTATATATGATCACTTCTCAAATAGGCAGTAGCCCAGGAGGCATGACCAGATTTTGACAAAAACTGTTGTAACTTAGGAATCAGTTATTATGACCAATATCTTCTAAAACATGAAAAAGAACCATAACATGGGAAGTAGTATGAGAAGATAAATGCATTAAAGAATTAACATATTTGGAAACCATGGATATTGAGAAATACATATGTAATAATATAAGATAGGAGAAATAAATATAATCAATGGGAGTATGAATTGTAACTGAATAGTGCATAGAATCTCACAGTGGAATCCTTTGGGCAAAATAAAAATAGGAATATACCAAGGAAGGATGAAACTTATTCCAAAGAATCATATCTTTTAGAAATAAAGATGGAATAGCATTATATGTCAAGAAGATGTAATTTAAAATAGCTTTGTTACCTTTTCTGTTTATTAAGTAATACGCAGTTGTTAAAAAAACCCAAACATTTGAGAATTAGGAAGAATAAAAGTACCACTAATGTCACCATCACATATTTATATATTCTAGAAGACATATTTATATGTACATTCACATAAACCTCCATATTGAAGAAAAAAATGACAGAAAGTGTTTGCCTAAAGACAAATACAGGACAACATGGGGATCTTGTTAGAGGTGACTAACTGGCTGCTTAGATGGAGAAACTGGACATTAGGGCTGACAGTTCACAAGCTAGAAGAGTCAGGGTAGACTAGTAATGGAAATAGTCACAAGAGTTAATTATAGAAATTTTAACAATGACAATGAGAGCTACTATTTATTATGGGCTAACGTTATGCCAGGTACTCTACATGAATTATCTAATACCACAGAACAGTGAACTGGATACTATTTCCTTCAGTTTACAGATGATACTAGATAATTTGCCTCTGTATGCATAGCATGCAAATTACATTAGTGGTCAAGGACTTAAACTCCCAGACATGTGCTAGAAGTTTCCTTCAGGACGGCACATGAAATACTCAGGAGACTGCTGACCGTGTCATGACCCTTATAGCTGGGGAAATCATCCAGGACCCCCTTTGGCCATCAGGATAGAATTTATTGTTGAAGTGATGGAAGAAATATTGAACCTGGGGGAACAGAGCATTTCTACACCGCTCTTGTCTCCACTATAGCAGCTTCTCCACCACACCTACTCCTCTGGGTTATGATCATCTTACATCTTATTCTGAGATGGAGAAATATCAGGTTGCTCCCATGGACTGCACTGTAGCCCTGGGAAGCTTGGGAAGCAAGCATCTGACCTGTCTGGCTATTAGGGTAGAGGCCGTCTGTGCTGCTCACCACGCACAGAGTAGAGGATTCCACAAACACCAGAAGGAGGTCAGGTCCCGGGATGCCACGACACAACAAATATCCAGCAAACAGAGGAAGGGAGAAGACTATCTCATTAGAGGAATTTGCCATAGTGGAAGGAAATACAGAGAGGAGAAATATTTAAAAGAGAAAAGAAAGAAAAGTCTGCTATGTGTTAACTTTTCCTCTTGTACTTCCTTTTGTTTTCACTACCTTTATATTTTTTTCAAGAATTGATAATATAGTCATTTATTTTTCACACATTTTTTCTCTAGTCAACACATTTAAAATTTGTAAGTCAGAAACTACCTGCACCTCTTAAAAATATTCTTTTTTCCTATCCCTTTATAAGCAGTGTTTTTTGAAATGTCCTTTAGGTGTCCTGAGGAGATAACTTCAAGAGATGAGAGAGCTCTAGGCCATTTTATTTGTTTCATTTAATTATTTAAAATTTTTTAAAGCTATACTGAGGTATAATTGACAAATACAATTGTAAGATACTTTAAGTTGCATCATGGTGGTTTGATACACATCTATTCCCTCACACATTATCTTGTTCTGTTTTGTGGGAGGAGAGTGGCAAGAACATTTAGGTTCTACCCTCTTAGAAAATGTTATTTATATGATACTTCCATTATTAAGTTTATTCACATTACTCAATTAGGTGGCAACTCTTTAGAAGCAATAAAAGGCTATTTGCTTGATAGTAAGCTATTCTGTTGCTTTAAGGGTGCATATAGGAAATAAGTAGTTAGTTAAAAGGATTTAAATTCTATTGGGTCTTTGCAAACAAGAGACAATACCAGAGTGCACCTTTGAACTTCAAAGCTTTCAAAATGGGGCAGGGTCAGAAGAGTTTAAATGGGAAAAGAGGGAGGAACATGGAGACTGAGTGTATTTGTTTTTGGAGGGTGAGGATACAGATGAAACTCTGCAAGGAAGCTAATTTTTTTCTAACAGCAAACCAGAGAAATAGGCCATTCGTCCTCCCATCAGGTCAATCATATCAGAGGTATGATTTCCTGATGGTTTTGTAGGGAGTGAGTTACAAATTTGGTATTAAAACCTATCTTCAACTTGTTCAAGTGTCAAGAGCTCTTCCTAGATCTTGTATTTTCAGCTCTTATTATAGCTATTAATGCATCTAAAAGTCACAAACATTTTAATTAAACAGTTAATATTTTACTTAAGATATTTAATTGTTTTGAGGTAAAGTAAAAAAAACAAAAACACATATCTCATGGAAGATTTAACACATTCCTGAAAGCAGAAACTCAAACCACTGTTTGTTCCTTCTCTAGTCATAGCAATATGGTTTTTCTCTTCATTTGCCATAAACATCTACCATGCTGTCAAACAATTTTATACAGAAGTGCCAGTTGAAAGAATAGGCATATAATGAAATGCCTTTACACTAGAAAATAGCCTTTTCAATAGAATTGGTTCTGTTCAGGTCTTTTTTATACTGCTGAATTATCTAGTTTTTGTTGTTGTTGGTGGTGGTTTTCTCTTTCAGATAACAGAGCACTAATGCAGCTGTGGACCATTCTACTCTAAAAACTCTTGATTTGGGTGCCCCGCTTGGCAGAAATCACCTTCTATAAAACTATCATACATTTACAGTTTGCCTGATTGGTGTCATACACTTTATGTATATCACTTAATCTCTATAGAAAATACCCTTAGTGACAGCAGAACAGAATGTCGTGCTTCTTGCTACACCTTTTCTTCCTGGTTGTTCTAGCACAAGCCTTACTTTATCAACATTATCAAGAATTTTTAGGATTTCAGCACTAGATATCTATTGAAAGAATATAAAAGTATGCATTGAATTGTATGTTTCTTTTATCATATTCACAAATAACATATCCCCTTGAAATGTGACCATTTACATTGAATCAAAAATTACATTCTCATTTTCCTCTGTTCTTGCTCTATGAGGCTGAACTTGACTTGTGGGATAATAGACTAGCATCATTTGTTGGTGAAGTTCAAGCTCATTGGTAAGATATTTTTTTGCTATTTATTTCAATATTAGTTGCAGTTTTTCGTGGCACCAGTAGTTCAGGGACAACTGAAAGCACTATGCATATTTCAGTCATCTAAGGTAAATTCCAATTCATTGCTAAAACAGGCATGTTAATGCAGGAGGTCAAATCGTATAACATAAATGAGTGCCCAATAAATACTAGCCATATAGTTTGGTAATGATGATGATACAGATGTTGGTTAACTATAAAAAGTTAAAAATTTTGCATTGCAACTAAATACAAGTTTCAAAAAAGGTAAAACTCTAGTCTTCCCTTTATCTCAGGCTATTTTAGGAAATAAAACAGAGGGGAATATTTTTATTTGGAAAGTCTAACTTCGAGGTAAGAATCAAAAGGAAATGTAATTTGATTTAGAAACAAGCCAAAGCAAAACCAAATGAAGAAAAAAACATATATATAATAGAATACAAAAATGTCAACACTGCCTAGAGACACACGGTGAAAACATTTTTGAGGACAAAAATCCACTGGCTAAGCTTCTTTTTGTTGTGCCCAAGATCGCGAATCCGAGAAACCACCAAGGAGCCGACACCGATGCAAACACACGAGGGTTTATTACAAGCTCGAGCTTGGGTCCGAGTATACCCGACACAGCGGAGCAGGGGCTTGGACCCCCGAGGTGGGTTCCAGCTTAGTTTTAAGGGCTGGTCTAGGGGACCTCCAGAAAGGGTGGAGCAATTCCTCAAATTCTGTTTACATTTTGATATGGGGCCTTCAAGGGCATTGAGCTCTGTTCTCATTCTAATAGGGGCTTCCTGCCCTTAGCTTGGGCTCTGTTTTTATTCTAATATGAGACTTTCTAGGACGTTAAACTGTAAACTGTTTTCTTCCTGTAACTGACAAGTTCAGTTCTTATTCACAGGGGCCTGGGATGGCTGTACTTGTGATAACCCTGAACTTAAAGTGGAATGGCCTTAATTTTCTCGGCCTCCACATTTTATCAATGGCTTTTGCCAGAAACTTGCTCATTGGCATCTCTAAATATCTATAGATGTATTTATTTTACTCTTTATATCTCCCTTAGCTGCTGATTTACATGCACATCATCTTTCTATCTATGTCATACTAAAAAGGACAAGATGAATGTCATGGTCAATATTGAGTATCAAGTTATCTAATCTAGTGCAGGGAGTGCAGGAATAACCTATTGGATGTCTTATTTATCTCAAGTCATAACATTTACATTAATATAATCTACTTTCTTGTTTCAGAACTTTACTGTAAGTGGAAGAACATTTTAAAATTCTCTTTCTAAAAATATTGAAATTTCAAACTGTCGAGAAGGAAGTTATTTGTTTTTAATTGCACAGAACTTTATAGAGAGTCTTCTCCAATATGCCACCCGGAATGTTTCTTCTGGAATGACTTTTCTTCCTTCGCATTTCCTTTCTTTGAAAAAAAAAACAAAACAAAAAACAGCTTGATTTTGCTTCCCAATTTATGACAAACTTTTTATATGATATTGAGCAAGCCATTTTGGTTTTGTTTTATTCCTTAAATAGCAAATGACTTGTAAAGATAAAATGAAAATTTAAAAACAAAAACAAAACGAAAAAACTTTTAAAAGCAAAATAACATTATTCTATAATTTTATAATAAATATTATACATCTAAAATCCAAAAGAATTTCCTCAAGTATTTTTAGTGTCCCATCTCTCATGGTAAATTAATGCTCAAAACATAATTATATATATATATATATATGACACCAATGTTTTTAAGCTACTTTTGGCTATGGACTGATTCATTTGGGTAGACTATCAGGAAGTTTCCAGATGGTCTTTATCACTTTACTACTGGTAGAAACTGGTGCTGGTGGAGAAATTTGACATGAAAAGTTAAGAGAATTCTGTATCACTGAAGTTGGAGGGCTGGCTTTCATTCTTGACTCTTGTCTGCAATTATGTCATTGTGACCAAGTTAAATCTTCTCTGGATCTCTGTTTCCTCATCTATTAAGTAAAAGATTTGACTTCATGATTTCTAGGATCCATCCAAGTTTTTCTCTCTTCCATCCCTTCACTGACAATTTAGATATATTCTCAGTCAAGATTCAGTAACAAATATATGAGGAAACAAGAATAAAATATTGTTTCAAATTTTTGGTTTTAGTTTTAGTTCTTATATATTTGAATTCTTGCCACATTTTTTCAAATGTTCATAATGCGGGCAGCCCAGGCAGCTCAGCGGTTTGGCGCCTGCTTTCAGCCCAGGGCGTGATCCTGGAGACCCGGGATCGAGTCCCATATCAGGCTCCCTGCTTGGAGCCTGTGTCTCCCTCTGCCTGTGTCTCTGCCTCTCTCTCTCTCTCCCTTTCTGTGTCTCTCATGAATAAATAAATAAAATCTTTTTTTAAAAAAAAATGTTCATAATGCTTTAAACAAGCTGGAAAACAATGTCTCTCATTAGCAGGATGAATAAAATTATGACATAGTCATATCACATGTATGACTACATAGCTACATACAACATAGGTGAATCTTAGAATACTCAATGAATAGAATAGAACATAAAAGAATACTTATGGCTTTATTCCTTTTGTGGAAATTTTCAAACCAGGAAAAACTAAACTCTATTGTTTAGGAGTGCTTATATAGATTACAAAACTATCTCTTTTAAAGGAAAGGAAGCTATTATTCCAAACATCATGAAAGTGTAGAAAATTGTTTTCCACTAAAACGTTTGATTTAGTTTGCATGGTATCTGTGGATTATGTTCACACCTTAGACAATGTTGTTTATTTTATTGAGGACACTGTGCTG
Source organism: Canis aureus (assembly GCF_053574225.1). NCBI lineage: Eukaryota > Metazoa > Chordata > Mammalia > Carnivora > Canidae > Canis > Canis aureus. Next base: position 69,314,438 of record NC_135614.1, on the reverse strand, counting down.
CTTCACCTAAGGATATACCAAATTGATTTGGTACCTAAGTAAATGAAACCTAAAGGAATAATATAATAATCAATATTAGCATAGCTACGTCTACTAGTAGGGACTACTACTAGTAGCTGTGTCCTTTCTTATAGGGAACAGACACTGCCATAGAAGTCTGTATTTTCCTAATTTTAATCTGATGATTTCATTTAGATGATATTAAAGTGTAAGTTATGTTTGATTAGATAAGGACAACTCAAAATAAATTTATGTTATCAAGATTTTAAGCATTGACTGATAAAACACATTGCAGTGAATTTGCCCACAAGATGTCGTATTACATATCAACCTCAATGTCATATTACATAATGTGAAAAGGGAATTTATAATTTAACCCCTCCCTTCCCCTCCCTTTTCTCTACAATATAAAGATAGGTATTAGAAAGTGCTGAGGAAAAAAGAAAGGCAGCTAAGAAATTACCCATGAGACACTTATAAATGGAGTCTAATTTGTAATTTTACAAAGTGATGACAAAATGTTCACCTTTCTCATGTTTTCATGACTTTAATAAAGCCATTAAATGATGGCCCAGATTTTACACTCTGATATCTTACCTGTCCAGGTAGATCGATATTCTTGCTCCGACTTCCTTAAAAATGAATGTTCTATACATCCCTTTCCATCAGGAACCTATTGTCTAAGACTATATGGTTTGTTAATTTGTACCAAGGCGTTAACAGATAAATAATTGTATGTCATTCCATTTTCCCAGGTGTATTTCTATTTAATTAATACTCAGACCAAAGTACACACCAATTTTGAGAATTCTAACCTCTGAGCTGGTTGGGAAGAGATATATTTTTACCAGAATGGGAGAAGATATTTTTTTGCTCTAATATCCAAAATTATCAGTGGATTTTTTTTACATAATTTCAATGTACATATTTTCATATATCCAAAGCATTACACTACCCAAAACTTTCTTCAGTGTTAATACCACCTGAGCTTTCATTTATTCAATAAAATTTTGTTTAGTTCATTTTTTTGCTGCAGTCCCTATGTTGGACACTAGAGACAAAGATTAATAGTCTTTATGATGAAGTATTTCACTGTGGAATTCACAAACTGCAGTGGATACAAAGTTGTACCAGTAGAGCAAAGTACTATAAGAGCATTGAAGGGGAGCACTAACAAATTGAGAGAGCTGGGAAATGAAGTAATCTGTAAAGGGCTTTCACTATGCCTACCTAGCTCCTAATATACGCCCCAGGCTGCAGTTCATACCATTTTCTCCTTGTCATTAATTTACTGAGTGGGTAAGGGCAAGGAACTTTTCACATTAGGCTTTAAGGGGATACACATATAAAATAAAGGAAATGGAAAAACCATCTATGATATTTCTATCACTTCTAATTTACAGCATTATAAGGTTTAAAGAGGAAGGATTACATGAAAAGTAATAACCTTTGTTTTACTGAATATTAACCTGTGTATTATTTAAATATTTCTAAAGTCTCTAAACAGTATTCTAGATATTCCTATAAATGTCTCATGAACACATTTAGCTGCCTATTGTGTGGCATCTAACATTTCCTTCCCATTGGTATAATTTCCTATAGTCAGTCAGTTATGCTTCAGTAACAAACCCTGAAATCTCAGTATCTGTGCACTTAAAAGTTTTCTTTTTGTTTATTTGTTTCAGATTTTTATTTAAATTCTAGTTACTTAATGTATAGTGTAGTATTGGTTTCAGGAATAGAAATTAGTGATTCATCACTTGCGTATAATACCCAGTGCTCATCACACAAGTGCCCTCCTTAATGCCTATCTTCCACTTAGCCCATCCCCCACCCAATTCCCTTCCAACAAACCATAAAAGTTCATTCTTACTCAGATTATGCCAAATTCTCTGAGGATCAGAAAACCATTCTGAGACAGCATGGAATTCTCCTCCAAGATGTAACTTGGAGTTCCAATCTAACAAAGGTTCCACCATCTTATCATATTTCCAACTCAGTAAGTGACCTGAAGAATCATTAAGGCAAAGAAAGAAATTCTGGAAGGACTTGCATTGGTTCTTGAATGCCTTGGCCCAAAAGTAAACAGGTCATTTCTGCTCACAGAGCATTGACCAGAAGTAGTCAAATAGCCATATAGGCTCACTTAATTGTAATGAGACTAATAATGTGAGGAGCACATGGATATTTGGCAAGAAATTAACATCTCTGCCTCATTTTCCATGATCATTTCCATAGCCATTGCCTCCGTGGATTCTTTGTGGCCAACAAATGTCAGAGTGGTGCTTTATTTTCTGGACACGCAATGCATTAGAACCAGACAGTACTCTATCCTGCAGTGTGGAGCACCTTCCTGCCAGCTTTGTGCTACACATCCTTTTTGGCCACTTAAATAATGCTACTGGTGAACCAAACTCACAAAGCTTTTAATGGAAATGTTTTCACTTCCCGTTCATAAACTCACATATTATAATAAATTTATATGTAATTACCTAATGGTTATCCAAAAAAATAGAAATCACTTTCTCCTTTCTAGGTTATATACTCCTACCTTTAACTTTTCTTTCAGTCATTCTCTTCATAGAGCACCACGTTCAGGCCTTATGATATGAGGCTTGTGCTTTCCTTAGGGTTCTGTCAATAAAAACAGATTAAGGTTTTATTAAAGGCATGAGCTGGAAAATACATACCAGTCCTTAGTCTAGTTAGAAGTTTAATTCAAGCCAATTCAAAGAGACATGGGCATGGAACACAGTGTTTGCACCATTTCTAGGCATGTTATATTTAAGGAGATCAACGTAAATAATTTCATGATCAGTTTATGCTGTGGGGAGATCCCTATCACATCTCAGAACTTTTTCCTCTTACCAAAACTTCTTACAAGGCATTGGAAGGCAATCCCTTTTCTTTGCATAGGGAAAAAATAGTGAGGGCTATATGTCACACCATTATACCTAGGTAGTTTTCTCCCCATTGTTTCTCTTCCACCACAGCTAACTTCACCTTTTGTATCTTTTGTGCATTTCATCAACATTTTAACTCTAACTTTTAAAGGTTTGTTAGCAAGAATGTTTAGAAATCACGCTATATGATGGGTTGAACAAGTTTGAATTTTTTTTCTCTCTCTCTACTATGAAGCCTGAAAGCCACTGGACTTCAGCAAATCCATGTCTGTTTGAATCAACTAATATTCCAGCTATTGGAGAAGGTTTTATCTCAGAGCTGCCTCTGGAAAATTCCTGTGCTATATGTCATAAGCCAGGCTCTGGCCTCCTGTCTGAGACACTTTCCTGATGGGAAAGGCCACCCAAGATGGGACTATCCCTCAGGCTGAAAGAGATGGAGTCAGGTCAAGCCAATTTCCTAAACTGCCAATTTAAACAATGACATCATTTCACATGCCAAAAATCTATTTGTACATAATCAGGGAAAGATCAAAAAAAGAAACTATAATAAGGATAATTTCTAGTGAGTTTAAATCCATGCCTGACCATGTTTGTTTACATTATTTCTCTCTCTGTTAACTTTTAGAATGTTAGCTCTTTGAGGACAGAACAGAGCTTTTTAATATTAGGTACACATTCTGTCTTTATGTGACAGCTTAATAAATGTTTAACATATAATTAGGCCAAAATTGTCCTTATAGTTTAAAAAAAAGAAGTAGTCCCTCTTTGGGTAGAATGGTCCCATTTAAAGAAGAAAAAAAAACTTTAATTTTTTTTTGAAATAATCATTGGTTTTAACTACAGTGTGTGTGTGTATGTGTGTGAAAACTAAATTTGTTAGTACAGATCAATTGAGTTCTCCTAAGTACTGATGTCATTATTTATATATAAATTGTTAATAAAATTATACAGAATATAATTATTAAAATTCGATATTTACAATAGTATTAGAAACAGCCTCAATCTGGGGAAAATATTTAGACATTTAACAATATACAGAAATAAGTGAAAATAGGAAATTAGGCCCTTGTGAAGCAGAAGGTTTTGAAAAGAAGGGGAAGATCTAAAGAAGAGAAAGTTATCATAAAATTTTGGTAGTTACCAGGATAATTATATGAGTTTAAGAATTAGTTAATTATACTAACCTAGCAATAAATTCAGAGAAATTGTCAATCAGTGAAAATTCAATTACTTTCACCACTTTGTCTAAAATTTTCTTGATTTTTATCCTTTTTTTTCCCCACTCTGAGTTTTTACTTTGAGTTTAATTCTGAAAGAAATTATTTCCCAATCTATCTCAAATTAGAAGCTCTGATCAAGAGACTAACTAATGCCTGAGGACATAACGCTGAAGAGCATAGTCAATATTAAGAGATAATATTGCCCGTAGACCCTGGGCCTTGAAACTTAGAAGACATTGCTGCAGTCGACTTCTAGCTATTGCCCTTTCCAGCAGGTGAAAGTCTGCAAGGTCAAGAGGATCTTTAATCTAGACCATTCTCTTAGTACCCCTGAACCTGGAGTTCCCTACCCTAAGGCACCACGCCCACCAGGGTCAGTGCACATCTCTTTAATAAGTCTCTCAAGGGCAGACTATTATCTATTATATTTATGTGCTTCTGTCTGAAAAGCATATTTTTGCAAGTGTACCACATAAAGTAGTATAATATTATTTGAAAATAGACTCTATTAAGGTACAGAAGCTTAATATAAACCCATGACTATTCAACAAAATATAAAATAAATCAATGGTGAATATAAAATGGAATCTTAAAATGTACATAAATAATTATAAAGAACCAAGAAAAGAGGAACATTGGACAAACTGCAGATGAGCAATTAGCACATGAGTTGCAAATGGTAGATTTAAAAGCAACAATCATACTGATAACTATTTTAACTATAAATTGTATAAACATACCATTTTAAAAGGCAGAGATTATTATGCACAAAAATAGACCTATATGACATGTACAAGAAAATCAGATAGATGAAAGTAAAAAGAATGAAAAAAGATACACTATTTACTCAGAATATGTGTAAACATAAGAAAGCTGGAATGGCTTTATTAATATCAGACTAAGTAGATTTTGAAATAGGGAAAATTACCTCAGATAGATATAGCAAAAACTGACAGAATTTAAAGAACCTACCATCTCTGTCAGAAGACAGAGATGACCTGAACACTACTGTCAACCAACTTGATTTCTAAAGGAACTCAAAAAAGAATAATGCATGCTCTTTCAAGTTCATATGAAACTTTCACCCAGATATATGCTGAACCATTAAAGGTTAAGTAAACAAAAAGGACTGAATTTTTAATAATTTATAATTAATGTAGTTAGTAATTTTATGTATTTATTTTCTTCCAAGTTTTTACTTAAATTCCAGTTAGTTAACATATAGTGTTATATTAGTTTCAGGTATGGAATTCACTGATTCAGCACTTAACATATAATACCCAGTGCTCATCACAAGTACCCTCCTTAATCCCCATCACCTATTTCACCTATCCCCCTGCCCAGCTCCCTTCTAGTAACCATCAGTTTGTTCTCTATATTTAAGAGTCTGTTTCTTGCTTTTCCTGTTTTCCCCTCTATGTTCATCTGTTTTGTTTCTTAAATTCCACATATGAGTGAAACCATATGGTATTTGTCTTTCTTTGACTTCTTTCACTTAGCTTAATACACTTCAGTTCCATCTACATTGTTGCAAATGACAAGAGTAATTTGATGGCTGAGTAATATTCCATTGTATATATACATTGTATATATACATCTTTATCCATTCATCAATTGATGAACATTTGGGCTCTTTCCATAATTTGGCTGTTGTTGATAATGCTACTATAAACATAGAAGTGCATGTATTCCCTTTATATTAATATTTTTATATCCTTTGGATAAATACCTAAGTAGCACAATTGCTGGATCATAGAGTAATTCTATTTTTAACTTTTTGAGGAACTGCCATACTCTTTTCCAAAGTGGCTGCACCAATTTGCACTCCCACCAACAGGGTGAGAAAATTCCCCTTCCCCTGAATCCTCAGTAACATCCGTTGGTCCCTGTGTCATTAATTTTAGCTCTTCTGATTGGTGTGAGATGATATCTCATTGTAGTTTTGATTTGTATTTCCCTGATGGTCAGTTGGCACTTTTTCATGTGTCTATTGGCCATTTGTACATCTTTGAAGAAATGTCTAGTCATATCTTCTGCCCATTTTTTAACTGGATTGTTTGTTTTTTGGGTGTTGAGTTTTATAAGTTCTTTTTGTATTTTGGATACTAACCCTTTATCAGATATGTCATTTGCAAATATCTTCTCCCAATCTGTAGTCTGCCTTTTAGTTTTGTTGATGTTTCCTCCGCTGTGCAGAAGCTTTTTATTTTGATGATGTCTCAATGGTTTATTTTTGTTTTTGTTTCCCTTGCCTCAGGAGACTCATCTAGAAAGAAGTTGCTATGGCCAAGGTCAAAGAAGTTACTGTCTACATTCTCCTCTAGGATTTTAATGGTTTCCCACCTCATATTTATATCTTTAATCCATTTTGAATTTATTTTTGTGTATGGTGTAAGAAAGTGGCCCAGTTTCATTCTTCTGCATGTGGCCGTCTAGTTTTCCCAACACTATTTGTTGAAGAGATTGTCATTTTTCCATTAGATACTCTTTCCTACTTTATCAAAGATTAATTGACCATATAGTTGTGGGCTCATTTCTGGGATTTCTTTTTTGTTCAGTTGTGCCTGGTTTTGTACCAGTACTATACTGTCTTGATCACTACAGCTTTATAATAATATAATTTGAAGTCCAGAATTGTGATGCCTTTAGCTTTGCTTTGCTTTCTTTTAAGATTGCTTTGGTTATCTGAGTCTTTTATGGTTCCACACAAATTTAGGATTGTTTGTTCTAGCTCTGTGAAAAATGCTATTGGTATGAATATAGGGGTTGCATTAAATGTGTAGATTGCTTTGGATAGCATAGATATTTTAACATATTTGTTCTTTCAATCCATGAGTATGGAATTTTTTTCCCATTTCTTTGTGTCCTCTTCAATTTCTTTCATCAGTGTTTTATAATTTTCAGAGTACAGGTCTTTTACAAACTCTTTAGTTCGGTGTATTCCTAAGTGTATTGTTTTTGGTGCAAGTGTAAATGGGATAGATTCCTTGATTTCTCTTTCTGCTGCTTCATTATTGGTGTATGGAAATACAACAGACTTCTATGCATCGGTTTTATATCCCGTCAGTTTGCTGAATTTAGGTATTATTTCTAACAGTTTTTTTGGTGGAGTCTTTCAGGTTTTCTACAGAGTATTGTGTCATCAGCAAATAATGAAAGTTTGATTTCTTCCTTGATGATTTGTGTGCCTTTTATTTCTTTTTGTTATCTAATTGCTGCAGCTAAGACTTCTAGTACTATGTTACACAGTCACGATGAGAGTGGACATCCCTGTCTTGTCCTGACTATAGAGGAAAAGCTCTCAGTTTTTCCTTTTTGAGGATGATATTAGCTGTGGCTTTTTCATATATGGCCTTTATTATCTTGGGGCATGCTCCTTCTAACTCTACTTTGTTGAGGTTTTTTGTCACAAATAGATATTATACTTGGTCAAATGCTTTTTCTGAATCTATTGAAAGGATTGTATGGTTCTAATCCTTCATTAATGTGGTATATCACATTGATTAATTTGCAAATATTGACCCACCCTTGGATCCAAAGTATAAATCCTACTTGATTGTGGTGAATGAGTCTTATAATGTACTGTTGAAGTTGATTTGATAGCATTTTATTGAGAATTTTTGTGTTTATGTTCATCAGGGATATTGACTTGTGGTTTTCTTTTTTAGTGCAGTCTTTGTCTCATTTTGGTATCAGGATAACGTTGACCTCATAGAATGAATTTGGAAGCTTTCCTTCCATTTCTATTTTTTGGAATAGTTTGAGAGGAATAGATATAAGCTGCTCTTTAATTGTTTGGTAGAATTTACTCATGAAGCCATCTGGCTCTGGACTTTTGTTGATTGGGAGATTTTTGGTTCAAATTTTCTATTTCTTTCTGTTTTGGTGTTTATATATTTCTAAGAATTTATTCATTTCTGCAATATTGTCCAATCTGTTGGCATGTAGTTTATTATAATATTCTCTTGTAATTGTATTTCTGTGGTGTTGGTTTTGATTTCTCCTCTTTCATTTGTGACTTTTTTTATTTGGGTCATTTGTCTTTTCTTTTTGAGAAGTTTGGCTGAAGGTTTGTCAATGTTATTTTCAAAGAACCATCTCCTGGTTTCGTTGATCTGTTCCATTATTTTTTAGTTTCTATATCATTTATTTCAGCTTTAACTTTTATTATTTCCCTTCCTCTGCTGGCTTTAGGCTTTTTTTTCTAGCTTCTTTAGGTGCAAGGTTACGTTGTTTATTTGAGATTTTTCTTGCTTCTTGAAGTAGGCCTGTATTGCTATATTCTTCCCTCTTATGGCTTTTGCTGCATCTCAAAGATTTTGAACTGCTGTGTTTTCATTTTCATTTGTTTCCATGTATTTTTAAATTTCTTCTTTGATTTCCTGGTTGAACCATTCATTGTTCAGTAGTGTATTTATGGTCTTTCCAAAGTTTTTCTTGTTGTTGACTTCAAGTTTTATAGTGTTGTGATTGGAAAATATGCATAGAATGATATTAATCTTTTTGTACCTGATGAGGCCTGATTTGTGACTTAGTATGTTACCTAGTATGTTCCATATGTATTTGAAGAGAATGTGTATTCTGCTTCTTTAGGATGGAATGTTATGAATATATATGTTGAGTCCATGTGGTCCAGTGTGTCATTCAAAGCCATTGTTTCCTTGTTGACTTTCTGCTTAGATGATCTATTAATATAAGTGGGGTGTCCCCACTATTATTGTATTATTATCAGTTAGTTCCTTTATGTTTATTCTTAATTGTTTTATATATTTGAGTGCTCCCATGTAGGGGGCATAAATATTTATAATTATTAGATCTTCTTGTTGGATCATCCCTTTTATTATGATATAGTGCCCTTCTTCATTTCTTGTTATAGTCTTTGGTTTAAGATCTAGTTTGTCTAATATAGGTATTGTTACTCTGGCATTAATATAGTTAGTAATTTTAATTTTATGACCAAAAGTAAATTAAACTAGATATCAATAACTGAAAGTTATTCTATATGTTGGCAAATTGAACACCAATAGAAAATAAATTTATTAAAAAAATAATTGAAAGTGTTTTTAATTCCCAAATATTTATAAATAATATAATACATTTAGAATAAAAAAATTACAAAATACTTTGAACTGAATGATAACAAAAAATAGCATCAAAACTCATATTATGAAGTTAAAGTGGTGTTTTGAAGAAAGTTAAATGCTTATACTAAAAAGGAAGAAATGTGACAAATAGTTACCTCAGTTTCTACTTTAAAACCTAGAAAAAGTGATGCCTGGGTGGCTCAGTGATTGAGTGTCTGCCTTTGGCCCAAGGTGTGGTCCCAGAGTCCCAGGATCAAGTCCAACATTGGGCTTCCTGCGAGGAGCCTGCTTCCCCCTCTGCCTATGTCTCTGCCTTCTCTCTGTGTCTCTCAGGAATAAATAAATAAAATCTTTTTAAAAATAAAGTAAAATAAAATAAAAAACTAGAAAAAGAAGAGCAAATAAAACCCAAAGTAAAGAGAAGAAAGTAAGTGATAAAGCTAATATTGGAAATCAATAAAATAGAAAATGTACATATAGTAGAGAAAAATAACTGTAACCAAAAATAGCTTCTGTGAAAAGCTTAATGAAATTGGTAAAACTCTGGAAATGTTGATCAAGAAGAATAAGACACAAATTATGAATGTTAGGAATAAGTGCTCCTATGGACATTAAGAGGATAGTAAGGAGGAGCACCTGAGTAGCTCAGTCAGTTTAGCATCTAACTCTTAGTTTTGGCTCAGATAATGATCTCAGGGTCAAAGAATTGAGCTCTACATTCAGGCTCTGTGCTCAGTAGATAGTCTGCTTGAGATTCTCTCCCTCTCTCTCCTCCATCCAGCTTTTTTTTTTTCTGAAATAAATAAATGAATCTTTAAAAATAAAATGGAGGATAGTAAGGGAATATCATGAAAAATAGTATACAAATAAATTAAACATAGGTGAAATGCACAAATTACTTGCAAAACACAAATTAACAAAACATACATAAGAAGAAATAACAAATCTGAATAACTCTATTTAAGTTAAAGAAGTTGAATTTGTAATCTGAAATATCTGAACAATGCATCCAGTCCTGGATGACTTTACATAATTCTGCTAGACATTTAAGGAAGAAATAATACCAATCTATCACAAACTCTTTTAGAAAATAAGGAAATAAATGAATATTTTCTGCTTCATTTAATGAGACCAGCATCACCTGATAAAAAGTAACCAGAAAAAAAAGAAAGGAAATAAAACTATAAACCAATACCTCTCATGAACATCAATGCAACAATCCTCAAAAATGTTTTATGTCAAGTTAAAGGCAGGCATGGGATTAATTCAGAAACTGAAATTTGGTTTAGCTTTTCATTAACATAAGTGTAATTAACTATTCTATCAGAATAAAGATAAAAATATGATTATCCAAATAGATATAGAAAAAAAGCATTCAATACAATTCAATACCCAATGATGATTAGGTAGAAATAGTAGGGAATTTTCTCAATTTATAGTGTCTGCAACAAAATTACACACCTAACATTAGGCTTACTAGTAAAAAATTAAAAGACCTTCCATCTCCTAAAATCAGAAAAATGGCAAATATAATTATGTTCATCATATCTATTAAACATTGTAATAAATGCAGCCTATGTAATAAGATAAGAATAAGGAAAAAATATATAATTTGAAACAAAAAAAGTAAAACTGTCTTTGTTTTCAGATAATAGGATCATGTATACAGAAAATTTTAATGAATCTAGAAAACAAAGCTTTTATAACTGATGAATGCATTTAGAAAGATTGCAGTTTATAGCACTGACACAAAAAAATGTACTATGTACTAGCAAAAAAGACTATGTACTAGCAATAAACATTTAAAAATTAAAAGCAATATGACTCACAATATCATCAAAAAACCTCAAAATCTTCAGAGAAAAACGTTTAAAAATATGTGCATGTTATGTATACTGAAAGCTACGAAACATTGCTGAGAGAAATTACACATAAAGAAATGTAGAGACATACCATATTTCTGTATTGGATGATCCCATACTGTTAAACTGTCATCTTCACAAATTGGTCTCTGGTTTCAATGGTAAGCTAATTAACATTCCAGAAGGCTTTTTTTTTTTTGTAGAAATTGACAAGTCGACTCTTAAACCTATATGTCATGCAAAGGATCTAAAATAGCCAAAATTATTCTGAATAAAGGAAAAAAGAGAATTTACTATAAAGCTATAGCAATTAAGACTGTGATATTGGCATAAGGACTATACACATACACACACACACACACACACACACAGAATAATAGTAATAATAATAATAATAATGTGTGTGTGTGTGTGTGTGTGTACCCAGAAATAGACCCACCTATACTTGAGCCAATACCAAATTGATTTGGGGGTTTTCTGAGTTAGGCTGTATATTATAACCAGCCCATCTTTAATGTGTTCCCCAGACATTACCAATTTTCTTGAGTTTAGTCCATGGTAGAGCCTTTAAAAAATATAATAAGAAAAATAAACACTTGCTCCATATTTTTTACCAACAACATTCTCTAACAATATACTCATTAACATTTCTCCCTAGAAACACAAATATAACAGGGGAAAAAATGCAGAGTTTGGAGAACATTCCATTTTTGTGGAAGCAAAGTGTTGGAGGTCCAAGTCATGTGTTTTGTACTGACACTTTGCTCTGAATTGCACCTAAAATGCCAGTGAGAAAGTGGTGAACTTTATACATTCTGTGGGTCACTCTGTCAGTCTGTCAGCCTCATGAGCTTTGATATGATTTCCTTCAGTGTTTGCAATCCATTCAGTTAGGTCTGTTTTCACTTTCCCATTGGCAGTTTTCTATCCTGAGTCACATTGACCTCTGTCTGCCCTGAAATAAGGAGGGGGCCAGCTTGGCTGTTTGGGCGCCTGCTGTGAACATGTGGAGAGGAAGTAGTGACATACTTCAGAAGGCCCAATTTGCAATGTTCCTAAAGTATTTCCTATATGCAAGAGGTCACCCACCAATATCTTTGCATTCTGTCTTCCTTAGGCCATCATTTTATCTTACTATTAGAAAGAGTACAAAGAAATGTTCCTGTGTAGAGCCTGAATCATCAGCAGGTTTTGTGACACTTTCTTAGGCTTTTAGAGTATACGTTCAGGAAAAGAGTTCATAGCATGGCATTTGACCAAATTCTTTATGCTATAGATCTAATGACCAGTTCCACTATGTTCTATAAAATATCAATATCTCATTATCTTATATATTTGTCCCTCCCTCTGGCCACACCCTCTGAATAATTTAGCTAGGTCACCAGCTGTTCTAAACCTCTATGCTGTCAAACCTCCATGGCTTAAATAAACAAAGGCCTTTTTTTCCCCTTTAAAAAATGAGTTTTGGGTGGGGGGTAACAGAGTGTTAAAGTTAGTTAAATCATTAAACTTATTTGTCTCTTTATTCATACCGTTTGAAGAAAGAAAAGGGAGTTGGTTCATCTTAGGATTTGAATTCACAAAATCACAACTATTCTCATCTTTAACAAATGATTCCCAAGCAAAATTCTGCCTTCTTTTGAAGGCTCATACTTTTGCACAGAGGCCAGCCAACAAGCAGCTGACTAGGAGGGAGATTTCCAAAAGAGCAATCTCTGCCCAGCTCACAGGAAACAGCCTGTGAAGTGTTTCCAGACCAAGACTTCCAAAGAAGATCTTTGCCAGCTAGTTGTGGTCCTCTGGTGTCCAGGATTCTCAAGGTCTCTCCCTCACAGCTGCCTAAATGCACAATGGAACTTCTGAATATTCCAGGGGCAGGTTTAAGCATACACAAGATGGGGTATGGAAGAGAAAAAAGGAGAAAAGGGGAAAACATAAAACAATGTAAAAGCAGAGAAAATTCCAGATTAACTGGAAAGTGTTGCATAGTTGTGAACAGTTTACAATGGGAACTGTAAATAAAGCATATTAGCTTTATATAAAAGCATAAAGCAACATTAGCTGTATTTGAGACACTTTAGGTGACAAATGGAGCATAAGTCAGGGAGCCTGAAGGTTAATCTTGCAATGCAATGTAGGCTGGAGTCTTCAGATGGAGGTTGTATTTTTATGGGTCTGAGGTAAACATCAAAGGGAAATAATACGGATAAAAGAAGCATTATAGAAAAAAGAATTCAAAGTGCTTAGGAGTTCATTTAGATATGGAGTTTGAAAGGAATGATTCAAAACAGATTTAAGTACTGGACAAACCCAACAGACAATGCTGGTTTAACTGGACTCTCTTCTTCTTTAGGTTTTGAAATATATAAATGAAAGTTTGTAAATATTTGCTGAGAAACCGTATAAGTTTAACTGAGTTTCTACCAAATTAGTATCATCTAATGTAGACTATTATGCAATAATATTATATGATAGTTAACATTTTCTAAGAATTTTTTGTTGTAAAAATATTAGTACCATTGTAGAAAGGGGGATAAGGACTATAGAGTTTTCCATTCTTGAATCAGCTGATATTTCTAATTCATTTACTATTGCTTTTCCCATTAATCTGCATATGTACTTATTCCTCCCATTATCCAGTTTAGATCCTGTAACCATTACTATAATCATTACTCTTTATACACTCTTAATGTATACACTCTTAATTCTGCTGTTGTCTCCCATCGTCATACTCACAAACCCCAATCTTAGTTAAATCCAACTGTCTGCAGTCTCTGCCTGTGGATGAACAGTTAGTTTGGGATGACTGGAGGAAAACACAAAACCATGCTACAGTTCCCAAGTACTTGATGGCAATACTACAGATTCCCCTACTCAGTTCATTTCTTACTCTCCAAGATCACTTTTTATATCTTCTCTTCTCCAACCTCCAAATTCCTTCTCCTCCAAATCACTCTGATGCCTGTTCTTCTCTTTTCACTAATAAAATCGAGGTAAGCAGAATAGGCCTTGCTCATGTTTTTACTACCAATTATAAAACTCTCTGCCTCTATTCTGGTGCATTCACCATCCCTCCTACTACAGTGGATGAATTGTCCATGCTTGAATCTATGGCTCATATATTACTTGTACACTTGATGTTATTCTTCTATCAAGGACTTTGCTCCTGGAGTTATTCCTTCTTGCCTCCATACTATTGCTTTTTTCTCTATATTACACTACTCTCAACAGCATAGACATGCTGTACTGTATCTCATATTTAACAAAGCAAACAAAAGTCAGTGTAGACAAATAAAACAAAAAACTCAGAAAGCTTGACCCCATCTGTCCTTTCAGCTACTGTCCTACTTTTCTATTTCGCTGTCTGAGCTACAAGAACTGGTTGTTTATTCTTTGTTTTTAATTTCTCACTTCAAATCTCGACTCATTTTAATTAGAACTTTATTTTCAATAGAAATCTCATTTTTCAGGATCAATAAAAAAAATGAACACCGTGTTGCAGAACCCAATGGTTTAGTCCCAGTCATCTTAATTGAATTCTTAGTAGCATTTAATAAAATTGATCATTACTTTGGGAACATGTCTTAAAATGGTTTCCTCCCTTGATTTCTGGAATACTATACTGCATCCCTACCTTCCTAACTGCACTATCTTTTCTGTGGGATCCTATTGGCTTAGTGCTTCTAATACTCAGTCATCAGAAATCTCGATCTGAACTCTCTACCTGGTAATCTCATCTAGCTCCCTGCTACCCAGATTACTCCCACATTTCTATCCCTAGCTGATCACTCCTGTGAGTCTTGGTCTAAGATATGTAACTGACTATGTGACATCTCCATTTGAATGGATATTGAACACCTTCACCTTAACATTTTCAAAAACAAATTCTCTTTATTTCATCTCCCCAAGCATGTTTTTCCCATTTTCCTCATCCCCGGAAATAATTCTGCATTTACCCTGCTGCTCAGACCCAAAATTTGGGATTCAGCCTTTCTCTCACACCTAACTTGTCAGCAAATCCTGCCAATATATCCTAATCCATTTTCTCTTACCATCTCTATAATTACCTCTAGAAGTCAGTTTTTCATTGAGCTGTAAGCAAAATATTCTAAGGAGTTCTGGCTGATTGTAAGATGTTATATTTTTCTAATTTTCTTTGGAAGACTGTATATATCTATTTATTTTAGTCTCATTTCTGTTTTGGAGTTAAATGATATCTCCAAAGGGTATCACAAGTGAAAATTTAAATTTTAAAACAATTAAGAGCACATTTTAGCTAATCAGGGCTTTTAGTTGTCAGGAGGAGGTTAAAAAAGCTTCCCCACCACACGTTAAGGACCCAAATCAATCTATGGAATGACCAATGCTCATGAGTATTTTAGTGCTTAGTAATTAATAATGTTTGGTAGCAAAATGGTCATAAGCCACATGGTGAGAGATTCATATGCCAAGTGCCAGAGATTCTAGTTCTGTTTTTGCCAAGAAGGCAAGTCGCTTAACCTCTGTATGTTTTTTCTTCTCTGCAGTGGGTACAGCAACTGCCCTTTATTACACAGAGCTGTTGTGCAGATAGAAGATGAACATGTGTAGAAATAGGAAAGAAAGAAAGGAGGATTTTTAGAAAAGGAAAGAAGACATTTTAAAACCTCAATTTCCTGAAGCACAGCTAGCAGTTGCCAGCTATTTATTTATTTACATTATTTTTTACTTCTTTCTTTTTAAAAAATTTACAATAAATATGAAAAACTATATTAGAATGAAATAAACTTAAGTTGAAAAAGAAATCTTCAATCAAAAAAAAAAAGAAATCTTCAATCATTTAGTAGTCTTTCTGCATTCTACTTCATGGTATCAATACTAATACTAATTTTACATTCACAGAGCATTTCTGCTTTAGGCCAGGTACTGTGCTGAGTGTTTTTACAAAACTTCTTGTGGCAAGTGAGAAATATATTTCTTTGAAAGCACCTTTAGTTATAACATTTATGTTGTCAAAGAGACTCTCCTAACAACAATGAAAATTGATGCCCAGCATGATATTTATAGATATTTTTAACAGCAAAGGGTTGAAGCAAAATGGACTAATTGGTGAACTCTTGGTTAAAAGAAAAAACTAATATATATATATATAAAATCGTGCCCTAAGAATTCTGGTTAGTTGAGATTCAGGAGATTTTAGTTTTACATCTGCATTAGTCCGTATAGATAATCTGGAAATTTCCAGACCATGAAGTACTCTTAGCTGAGGGTGTGTTATTATTGATGTTTCACAGGCTTTTTTATCACATTTAAACATTGTGATTTAATTAATTGGCCAGCATTCAGATTACAGCATCATTGAATAGATGTCTCATCCAATGCCTCTGATAGCCTGCTGGACTTCCTTCTAGCCTGGAGAGAGAGATGCCTTTGAATCCAGTGTTAACTCTCAATGCAGTCAGTTGTAACCCAGGTTGTAGACTAACACAAGGTAAAGAGAATGTGTATTTTTCTTTCTCTACTAGGTAAGAAAAATCTAGAACTTTAGAACTTTACTAAGTTCAAATCCCAGTCTGCCATTAACTGTGTAACTTTATATTCCCTATGCCTCAGTTTCTTTATCTGTAAAAATAAGTGTTATAATAGTTTCTCCATCATGGGTTGTTATAAGAATTAAATTAGTTAATATTTGCAAACCCTTTCTGGGAGATGAATGCCACATAGTACATACCACATTATAATTATAATCATCATCACTATTACAGCATTCAAACCATGATAGACTGCACAGTATGCTTGTTCTAGAACTGAATTCAGGAGAAACTTTACCCATGGAACTTACATATGGATGTGGTTAGAGGCTGTTGTAGCCCTGATTGCATCTCAGGAACTGTTTTTACTGCTTTGATGTTCCCCACTTGTCACTGTTTTGGTGTTGCTGCTACTGATCTTTGCTGGAGGGCTATTCATGGGCAACAGAACCCATCTCTCCTAGGTGACCTGAGAGTTACATGCCTCTCTCTTGGAATGGCCTATATCCAGTGACTGACAGATACAAGGCTATAAAATTCCAACCCCCTTGTTTCTAGGCAGAACAAACTGATATAATTTATGTTTCAGATCTCCACGTAGAATCAGGCTGAAACTAGATTATATCTGCAATCAACTCCTTGCTAATTTTCCTGAGCATATTCTCTCAGTAAATCACTTGAACACAATCCTCATCTCACATTCTTCTTCTAAGGAACCCAACCTACAAGAATAGATAACTTGATAGACACTATTTTTATTTGCGATTTTGTGTAAGATCTTTTATTGAAATGTAAAATCTAGTATTAATTCTTAATAAAATGTGTAGTTGTGATACTAGCTTCTTTTTTTTTTTTTTTTTAAGATTTTATTTATTTATTCATGAGAGACACAAAGAGGCAGAGGGAGAAGCAGGCTCCATGCAGGGAGCCCAACGTGGGACTCGATCCCGAATCTCCAAGATCACACCCCAGGCTGTGGGCAGCACTAAACCGCTAAGCCACCAGGGCTGCCCACTAGCTTCTTTTTAATTCTCATAGTTATCTCAAACATGGTTATATTTATTTCCCCCCTTATTGTTGAATTTAAAACTTTTTTCAAATATGTAAAACAGTAACATGTCTCAAAATCCCAAACCAGGTAAAAATGAATATTTGAAGAAGTTACATTTACTTCTTTATCTTTCCATTTCATTTCCATATAGTTCATGTGGATACCCAATTTCACTGATGTCTTGTTTAACCTTTTTTTAAAACCAGTTTCCTATTTTTTTTATTTGGTTTTGGCCTTGCATCTATTTGTTGAGTTCTTAATTTTAGTTATCATATTTTAAATTTTCAGTGTTTCAATGGATATTTTTCAAGATTTTAGATAGAAGATTCTACGTCTTGGCTGAAATTTTTCATCTTCACCTTTATTTTCTTGAATATATTAATCATAAAGTCCCTACATAATAACTTAAAATCTGGATTTCCTGTAGATCTTTTCCCTAGTTTTCATTCATTTAGTCTTGTCATTTGGTATGCCCAAAGTGATGAAAGACATCAAATCAGAGATTCAAGAAACACTAATAAACTCTGAGTAGTATAAATAAACAGAAAATCACAGTTAAGCACATCAGTGTCAAGCTGCTGAAAAACAAAGAAGTTTTGATTGAATGCAGGACCTTGCTTATTTTTAAAAAATCATTTAACAATCAGATTCTTTTTCTAAAGAGAATTTACTAAAGAGAATTTTTCTTAGGAGATTTTGTTTCTGGCATGTAGTTTACCTAGAGGCAATTTAGCATGATCCAATCAGGGACTAAGGGGCCCCAAGGCCCTATGTCAGGTTTTTTGCTTTTTTTTTTTTTTTTTTTTTTTTTTTAGGGCTGATCTCTTTCTGGTTGGCTCGTTCTTAGAACCTAGTCTTCTGGGGTTTCAAATGAAATCCTTGAATGTTTACCAAAGTTCCATCGTGGCAAGATTTGAACTCTAACACTGCATCACTAAAACTAAGACTGCCAAAGACTCTACTCAGTTTTTCAATCTCTCATCCTTGGGAGAAAAAAGCGGTCAAATACTTTGGTTAACCTCTTGGTGCTTCCTTCTATATAATATTTTGACTCCTTAAGTCTTGATAGTAGTAGTAGTTCTCTAATGCCTTCACACATTAAAAAAAAAAAAAAAAAAAAGACTGTGCCCACTTTTTCTAGCTATTCTCCCCAGGAAGGTTAGTCTTGCATAAGATAGTCCACCAAGACCATAATGAGAACCCTTTAGATACAATATTTTCATGATATGAATTATTTCTAGATTTAATATTATACTCAATATTATTCCAATTAATATTGCACTAAGAATTTTATTTTCTTTATTTTTTATTTTATTGTGGGAGAATCAAAGGAAGTGTTACAACATGATACTGGGAATCATCTAGACTAAACATCTGAGAATTGATATGAAAAAATTTTTAAAGGGGACAGTAACAAATTTGGGATGGGGTATATCTAATCCTGCCATAGCTTAAAAATTAAAAAATAATTAGATGAAGTTAGGAAAGTTGAAGCAGTTTGATACTAGAGATTGAATAGGTAGATTAATGGACAGAAGAGAATCCAGAAATAAATCTAAAATAAACATAGAAATTCTAATCATATGTATTTCTCTGTATATTTTCTGTTCTGTTTCTCTGGAGAACCCTAACTAATATGGATTTTGTTATCAGGAAGTGGCATGCTTCATGTAAAAATGTGGAAGTGGCTTTGGAACTGGGTAACCTCAAAGAGTTTGAGCTATACGTTAGGGGAAAAAAACCTTCATTGTCTTGAAGAGACTGTTGGGAGAAATATGAATGATAAGGGTGCTTTTGGTGAAGTCTCCGATGGAAATGAGGAATATGTTAGGGGAGTAAAGGGAGTCTTTGTTGTAGGGTGGCAAAAAACTTGCTGAATTCTGTTCTAATGTTTTGTGGTAGGTCGAACTTGTAAGTGATTAAAACGGATATTTAACGGGCAAGATTTGTAAGCCAATCTTGAAGATGCTGCCTACTTTCTCCTTGCTGTTTATATTAAAATTGAGAGAAGAGAAGTAATTTGAGAAAGGAATTGTTATGCAAAATGTAACCAAAACTTGCCCCTACATTCTTAAGAATCTCAGTGTATTTCCCTTGAACGTCCAGAGGTTGGACAAATCATGGGAAGGGAACAGGCCAGCTCCACAATTTGAGAAGCGGCAGGACAGGGGCTATGATGCATTCAGGAGAAGGGTATATCCTCCACTTTGTCGTCACTGCTGGTCCATACCCTGTGCTCAATTGAATTCCTTCCATTGTAGGTGCTTTAGGCAACACTGTCTTTTTCCATTGAAACTTCTGTCTTGTCCCATCTGGAATTCCCGGAACTCTCTGCCCCTTGTCTTTGTCATGGAACAGGCAGTTCAGAGTGCTAAGAGCAGGGCTGTGGACTGCAAACTAGGTTGGTAAGCAGGAGTGTATCATGAAGTCTCCAGGAATGATAAAGGGATTAGGGGCTCAACAAAGGGTTAGGGCAGGGAGCGGGGTAAGGGCCCCTGTGGAAAGGTAGGCTCACCCCTGCAATTACCAGCACTCCTGAAGGCCTGACCCCAGCCACAGAAGACAGGGGCTGTCTTGGGTCAGGTGAACTCATCTAGAGCAGAGGTGTGCACCTGTCCAGATCCCCCCCAAATTCTTCCTGACCTAGGTTTCCTCAAGAGATGTTTCCTTTTCACTGACCAGGAGAATTTGAGTACCCAATACAAATAGGTGTGCATGAAAGGATGCACACCTATTTTCTTTCCAGGTAAACTTTTCCTCTAACCCAACCAGCAGGAAATGGGATCTTGAGTTATGATGCCAGGACCCATCACCCTGAGCCTGGGCCCTGGGAAGCTGCTGTGCTGACAGGAGCATGGGTGGAGAGGGGAGAGAAAGAGTCTGCTGTGTATCCTACTGGCAATAACTCAGGAGAGCCCTGCTGTGTGAGTCAGTACTGGTGGCTAGTGTGGCCTGCCCATCTACCACTGGACACTAAATAGCAAAGGTTTTGAGTTTAGTGGTTTTGTGCTTAATTTTCCTTGACAATTTCTCTTGACAAACCCTTAACATGATAGCATAGTGACTCCACAGGTTGTTCTTGTAGTAAACAGAAAATAAATAGAAATTTCTATCCCCCCTCCCATTCCCCTAATATGGAACTGGAACCTGAAGAATCTAATTACCACTACTACTTTAGGTTCTTCTACCTTGATGCATACTGAGGCACCAGCAGTTTCATTGACCACTATTTTTGTACCTCAGTGCAAGTGTCAACACAGTCAAGAAGGTAAATGACCTTTTAGTATTATCATGAAAATAGTTTTGACCTAAATGAGTCCTGGAGAGCCCCTGAAGTGTGAGGGACCACATTCTGTGAACTGCGACACTAGAATGCCAATTAAAACTAGGTAGTAGACACAACTATACCACACTGTCTAAAAAGAAGTATTCAAAAGTAAATAGCAGACCATGTATTTGATTAAATAAGTAGAAAATTATACCACATTCAAAGCTTCTTAACTTTCATGAACACCTGAAAATGCACACAGTTGCAAAATTTGTATATAGACTCCTTGAAATGATCTGCGGATCCCAGGTTAAAAGCCTGTCAGTGGGTACTGTGCATTATTCTTTAAAATTTTTGTTGTCTCTCTCAATGCCATTTCAACTTATCCCACTCTGCCTCTGTCTAAAATTTCAAATCCCAGTGTTTTGTAAAGGCTGCTAAAAACACTTGCAACTCCTTTTGTTGAATCAGCTTTACCCAAGGAGGTTCAGATTTCTTTTGTGTTCTCCCACTTTTCTCCCTCCCTTTTACTTAGCCATGATGCTATCTTTCTTTACTGTCGTAAATTATTGAAAAGAGTAATTCCCCACTGCCACAAATCATTACAATGCCTCTTGCCAACATTTAACACTAATCCTTAAATTTCATTTCTTTCAGTTACTTACCATTTCATCTCAATACCTAAATCTACTCCATCAGGGTTAAAACTAGCAAACAACAAGTCTACATTTAGCCTCAGGCATAACTGTAAGTCAAGAAAATGCATTTTTCTAAAAAAAAAGTCAGTAATAGCATAAGGCATAAGCATGTGCATAAGAAAGTATTAGAGAAAGTATATGCATGAAAGTTCATGGCCATGCATCATGCCAATAAGTAACATATTTCTTCTTTAAAATAAAGTTGATCTTTATAAATATTGGGCAGCTATTTGGGTTCTGTCTACAATGCTACATTATTTATTCTCTACTGTTTTCTTAAAACAGAAAACATCTTAAAAAGAAAGAAAACAAAGCAAACATACTTGCCTTTTTATTTTCCAGAAGTCTGGTGTTATAATCCAATTTAATAAGAATTTATTAGATACCTACTAGACCCAAGATCTATGCTAGGTTTTATATGAAATGAATAAAAGATGATTCCTGCTATCTCAGTGCATACAATTTAGAAAAGAATATATGTAAAAAAAAAAGTAAGTAACCTGAAATATGATAAATTCTAATAAAAGTGTAAAGTCCTTAGAAACATAAAGAGTACGATTAATTCTGTTTGGGGCATCACTAAAAAATTCATGGAGAAAATGGAATTTGAGCAAGACCTTGAAAATTGTATAAAATCACAGGTGATAGAGATAGGGAGGAAATTCTAGGTGAAAGTAATAGATATAGGGAAAGTGTTGGAATGTTTCAGGAATGAAGAGTCTTTCAGTTAAGAGCATTAGGTAAGGAAAAAATCAGAGAGTGAGAGGGGTGTTCTTGAGGGGAAGCCCTCCTCATCTGGCCTTGTCTTACCTTCTCAGCCTTATCTCCTATTGTGCTTCTCCTTGCTCTCTCACGTCAGCTACTTGGGTCCTCTTTCAGGTCCTTGAAATCAAAATGCACCTCCCGCCTTTGCCCACACTCTTTGCTATGTATCCTTGCCAAGATAAATCTTACCTGTTTTGCAGAACTTAGCTCACTTCCTATCCTTTTTTTTTTTTTTTTTTTTTACTTCCTATCCTTAAGGAAGTCTTTCCTGATTCATCTGACTAGGTTAAATCCCTATTTTATACTCACTCATGGTATGCTGTCATTCTCCTTTATAATACTTAACTTTTAAAATGAATTTTATAAGTATGTATGGTATTTTTATTAATGTCTGTCTTTTGCCAGACTAAGAGTTCCAAGAAGAAGGAATGGTGACCGCTTGTGTTTACCCTTTTATGTTGAGGTCGTAGCACAGTACCTGGCAGATTGCAAACAAAATGAATACTTACTGAATGAGTGATGAATGAAGGTGGAAACAAATTAATAATACACAAAAAAAGGAAGATAGCTACAGCAACACAGTTTGCCAACCAAAAAGATATGAATAGAAAAAACAATTCTAAAAAGTTGCTTTTGAGTTGTGAATTCAACTAAGTGTTTTTCAAGTGTTTACAACTGGTTTCCAGTGTTCCCTTGAAAAATTCGTATTTTGCAATTTTGAAACCTTGCTATGATGCAAGGAATTTGGATCAAAAAAATAATTGGTACCCTTGGGGAATAAAACTCTGTGGCATAATTTTAAGGTTTCACTTATTTTGAAGCAAGTTTAGAATCTCCTGATTTACAAGAATAC
This sequence comes from Canis aureus, assembly GCF_053574225.1. Classification (NCBI taxonomy): domain Eukaryota; kingdom Metazoa; phylum Chordata; class Mammalia; order Carnivora; family Canidae; genus Canis; species Canis aureus. Next base: position 69,291,221 of record NC_135614.1, on the reverse strand, counting down.
ACAGGTCAAGCCTTTCTCACCTACTGCAAAAGAGCACAGGGCAGGCACACCCTGGATGCTGAATATTTGTCAGCTGGAAACAAATGTAGCCAAAAAACTAGGTCCTTTGTCCACAAAATCACTTCTTGTTCTGCACTGTAAATGAGTCATTTAAGTGATGACAGGGTGAATAATCACAAAGCTTAGTTCATTTCTTATCAGAGAAAAAAATGACAAATTTGAAAAATGAACAGAATAATATTTGGTGTTTCAATAATAAGAGTTTCATTTGACCAAATTTCCCATAGATTCTAGAACATTCAGTGATAGGGGAATTATTTCTAAGGAAAGCAGAAATTGTAGCCTTGTTTTATTAATATTAATGGTACCAGAATAATCCATTGCATCTCCCCAGACAAGCCAATTCCTCTTTTTCTATTCATCCTTCCTGTGTCTCTAGACTTTTAACCCAGCACACCCATACCACAAGCCTCAGGCTTATATAACAACCTACAGTAAACATGTGCTCCCCAGCTCAGAGATTTCCTAGTTTGCAAACTCATTGTAATGTGGCCAGGCATGGCCAATAGGGTCTACAAACACTCCCTCCCTTTTTGTCTTCCTAGTTGAGCCCCTCGACAACTCTTAATTCGTGACCTGCTTGAATTTTTACCCAACCATTTTGTCACCGTCAGATTGGGTAACATTGCCTCTCAGCTATGTGCTCCCTGTCCCCCATCATGAAGTGCAGAACTGCATGCAGCCCAAGCCTGAAGACCAGGCTTGTGCAACCAGAAAGATATTGCTCTGACCCAATATTCCAATTTGCCTTGGTGTAATCCAAGACCTAGAAAAATATGATTAAGAGTGTCCTGGTTGGTCTATGCCATGGCCATGCCACCTAAGAAGAAAGAAGGAAGAGAAAGGCACTCCAGCTCTTAAGAATCACTTGATTATGGAAGCCAAGAATGCAAAAGAAACAGCTGGGAACATCCAAGGGCTGCTCTTCCACAATTTTAGGAAAGAAATGTTTTGAAAATGTGTATCAAAGCAAGCATAATTACCCATTTGGTGCACCTAGGTCCCACCCATTCATTTAGAGACTTATCAGTGGCACTGAACTGTGGTTATAAATGTGAATAGCCTGGATCTTTTCGAATTATACATGACTGGGCCCACCCAGAGAAATGAACCTAATTCTCTGAGGGTGGGGGTAAGTATATATATTTTGAAAAAAGTTCCCAGGCGATCTGGATGCCATCCCTGCTTAAATACTAGACTTGAATAAACCAGAGATATTGAATATTAATGTAATGCTTAGCTGGTCTCATTCATCTGCCTGGGGAAAATAGTCTGGAATTTCTTTCCCAATGGGAGAAAATGAAGATCTGTATCATATGGATTGCTCTGTAAGGAACTAGGTAAAAAAGGAGGAAAAGTAGGCTTACCACTGGGATCCCCGGGACAGGGCCAGGCATTGGAAGGATAAGGTTCTAGGTCCATATATTTCTCTTGTGTGAGGGGATGGAATTGAGGAGGTGATGGGAGGCAAGGGAATGCCTAATAGTGCAATCCCAGTTTATAATACCTTCTAGATAGCAACAGTAAAGGTCATTTCAACAGTTTGGGTAGGACAGGGACTTTCTTTATGATTTTGACAGTGGGGATTCTATAGCCATCGCTGGCAACAGCAACATTATAGTAACAGATATTTGGTTTCTCCATGGCTATTCCTGTCCACAAATCTTAGGGAAGCTAAAGTGGTAGTCACAGCTTCTCTACCAGGGGAGGTGTTATTGAGAAACAAGATTCTATGCTGGGGACTTAGGAAGTTGGACTGGAGTTGATGGAGTTGTTGCAAACTTTCCCAAGCAATTTAGTTTTCTTATTTTCTTCTTGGTAGACAAGAGTATATGCCAATAAAATTTGAGATGGTAGGGGTTACTCCCCCAATACTTTGTAATGAAAGTGTCAAATAATATTTTCCATACATATAGTATTTATTGGGCAAAATTCATTAACAAGGCTAAAACAAATCTATTCTGTAAGTTTGATGAAGTTCCTTTTCTCTGTCCTTTAAGATGCTCAAGCATACCTGGTGCCAGAGGTTTCCTGAGACAAACTCTTCAGTCTGTGCCCTCTAGTGGGCATGAGGCAAATACATATCTCAATGCTATCTCCATATACTCCCTTTTTCCCTTCCTTCCACTCACTGTTACATCCCAGGAGCTGTTCTCATCCCCAGTAACTTTGCCTTGTTCCTGCTCTCTTCCTGGAAACTAGTAAAACAAGTTTAGAAGATGAACTTTTTCTTGGTTTCAAGAACATGTGCAAATGCTTTTGATATAATATTAAAGAATAAGAAAAATTTAATCAAAGTACGATGTTAACTACATGAAAGAAAGATTACATGGCAAAAAGACTAGAAGGAATAAAGACCTGAGGTTAACCGTGCAAACTGTATTTTTGGGGTGCTAGAATGACATATGATTTTCTCCTGCTTTTTGGTATTTTTTTTTCCTGAAATTTAGAATTCCTCTATTTTAAAGTACCTTTAGTACTCTGATAATCAGGAGAGAAAAACAATTTATCCAAAAGACTAAGATTGATGCATGAACACAGGTTGAAATACCATAATTTGCAATGCAGAGTTTCATTTAATGATATTCATACTACAGAATAGTAAAAATTATAGCAAAGGAAATTAACATTAATAATCCTTTCTGCTAAAAAAAAGTAATAATCCTTTCTGCTAAGTACATTTATGTAGATTTCTAAAGATTTTTTTCATTTGGTGTTCTTACCAAATAAATAAAAAGAGGAATTTGCAATCCTGATTTTTACAAGTATTAAAGGATTTCAAGAGACTTCATTGGTTTTGGTTATGATTTCACACCATCATTGGTCCTCCTCATAGGTGTCTAAACCCTTCTTACTGGGGATAATCCATTCTGGAAAATAAACATATTAGCTCACCAGCTCACCACAGCCTTTAAGTTCCCCATAGTTGACACTCTACCACTTACTTAGCTCCATTACCATATATTTGGCCAGTGGAAAGACTCCTTTCCATACCATCCCCACTTCTCTGGAAGTCCAGGTTCCTTAGGACCTTGCATGATCTTAGGCTCTTAAAAATGGAGTTGTTTTCAAGTGGTGAGCTGTTCAAAGTACAGTCTTAGGGCAGAAGAAGGCCTTCATCCTGTTGAACAATCAATAGGCGATAGGATATTGTTAATTAACAGATCTCATGAGATGGAATCAAGAGATTCAAAGATCATCTCATAAAGATAGAGTAGTCTCTGGGTTTTGTTTTGCATCTCTTCAGCTTCCTATCTCTGGAGACTTCTCATAGCTCCTTAGAGTTTGAAGATTTCTTCTCTCCTTTCTCTTCTCCCAGGAAACCATTTTTATCTAGCAAGGAACAAGAATGTTCTGTCTGTACATATGGAATAGAATATTCCTGGTTTATACCTAAACCAGTGGCTTTTTAAACTTAAGAGGTAGAATTGGTCATCCTTGTTTTCTTAGTTATTTGGAGATCTCTTTTCCCCAACATCAGCAAATGAAGGCTAGATAGAAAGAATATATACTGATGAATTCCTCATTGTTTTGACCTGTGAGAAATTGCATAATGCACTGATTTGGTTCCTACTTGCCTTGTAGGCTTATCTACTTCTATTATAATGACACTGGGCCAGTTCCAGAAGTGTCCTGACTATGCAGTGTCCTTTATTATATTCATTCTTACTTGTTCTTCTCTTTACCAGAATGATCTTCCTCTTCCTCATCTTGCAAACCCTTCAAAATTCAGTTCTATTATCCTTCTCTGAGTCCCCATGCCATCCTCTGGCTTCCAGAGTAAGAAGAAGAATAAAATTCAGTTGGTCCTTGAGGTTAATATCCCAAGTTGCTGACTCAGCAAGTCTGAGTAACTCACTTGAAGAACAGGCTGATCCAGGGACCAGTCTCTATAGGCTCCTCCTTGATAACAAGGTGATTTTCTTATAGAATTTTCTGTTGTTAGGAAGTCATTTAAAGGACCCTGACCTTTATGTTTGAATATGAAGAGTATTTCAGGGGCATAGTCCTACTGTGGCTGTTTAGGCATACCACTCCATGACAAATGAGAACCCAGAGGATTATGTGCTTCTACTATCTCTTTGCTAGCAAGTTTGTCACCAATTCACTCTATTTTATATTTTGACCATGTGGTGACTATAGCATATGTGTCTAGGTACACATTGTGCCTGGTTCTGTTTTGTAAGAACCTTGCACATTGTTGTAATCAACTTTTTTGTTTGTATCCCCAACTAGACTATAAATTTCTTGGGGGAATTTAATGCCTTATTTGATTTGGTATCCCTAGAATCTGGCACAATTCTTGTACATAATAGGTGCTCAAGAAGAGATTAGTGACTATTTCCCTTTATTCATTAAGCCCAACATACATGCCTGTCATTTATTAAGCCTATGATTACCCAGTGTGTTTGTTGAATATCATACTTGAATGAAGAATGATAATCCTTAATGCAGGGGATTACAGCCCTGTATGCAGATAATAAGGGATGACACTAAATCAAACTGGAAAATTTAGGGATGTCTCTAATTACATAGTTAATGGTTAGTCTTCATATTTTTATGTCCAAGAACCACTTAACTTTAAAATTAATTACATGGTCCTTCTCCAGGCAAAATGATCTCTGCAATGACTCATGAACTGCTCATCACTTTTGTTTATGAGCTGTGAGAAGAATTTTAGGGTTTTATTTGAACCTATAATTGCATGCGTATGTACTTGTTTTCCATTATTTCAGACCAAGACTCTAAAATAGTTATTATCTAAAATAAACATTAAGGTAATTTTTGTCTACATAACTTGACATAACTGGACAGTTGGGTCAAAGAGTATACAATACCACCCAGGAAAATGTTTGAATGGCCTTTATTTAATTGGTTGCGGGAATTCTGATTTTGATAAGTTTCATTCTAATGCTACATCAGATGTAGTTTCTTATGTAATAACATTGTTAGTGCTGAAAATAATTGTTCTGTGGTATCTACATATATTTTTGAATATTGGAAGAAATAAATTTGCAGACCTTCTAAAAATCAGAGGTCTCTAAATCACTATTACATGCTTTGAAGAAGGACATGGAAGTAAATAAGTTCTATGAAGGGATGTGAAGGACATCTGCTTGGTTGAATCTTGTGAGTGTAAAATTAACATATGTGCTAGGAGACAGTGGGAGAAGAATAATGTTAAGAAGAGAGAACAGCTAACACTTATAAAAAGCTTACATTGTGGCAAGACTTTATGTCATTATTTAAATTGTTAGAACCACCTTAAGTATGATATGCATATCATTGTCTCCAATCCACAGGTGTGGAAATTGATGCTAAATATGACCCAGCTAACATGTAGTGGCACAGGGATGTAAATCAAAACTGGTGATTGTTCTTCCACGTTGTAAAAATTTTCACTTATGCCAGTAAGTAATCTGTAACATGGCTTTTGAAGTTAAGCTATCTGGATTCACATCTCTTCTCCATGACTTACTCGCAGCAAAATTGGTTAAATTGCTTAGCCTCAGCTTTCTTGTCTATAAAGAAAGAATAATAATCATCTCACAGCATTGTTGTAAGGCTTATAGGGGATAATATGATTCAAATCTACACTCTATCACTTGTTAATTTCTCATCATCTGTTTCTCCATCGGAAGAGGAGACAATAATAACCCTGTCTCTCAAGATTATTGTGAAGGTTAAATGAGATAATAATCTATGTGAAGTACTAAGCACATAGTGTTTGATAATTATTAGCTAACATCTTCATTATTGTGCTTAATACATTGTAGTTATTGAATCTAGCCATTCTTACAGTAGAATGAAAAATAAATGGTTGAGTAAATAAATTAAGTTTGGCAGCAGAGCACTGCTGGGGGACCTAACTGGTACTAAGAAGTTTGTGTTTATTTATTCTCTTATATGTGTGCAATTATAAAAGGCAGGATTATATTTTGAATGAAATACACTACTTGAAATGCTCTTTTCTGTATATGAATTTCTCACCATTATTTGTATATGCAGAATTTCTGAGTCGTTGAGATGAAATGATAGAGTCTAGCTCACAGAGGATCACAGAGCTATCTTATGGAAGTATGAAGAGCTCAGTAGTCATTTGCGAGCAGGCAATATCAGAACCTGTGTTTTTGCTTCACAAATCTTGCTCTGGTTTCCTCCACTTCTCCTTCCTCTTTGCCCTCTTCTCTCATATCAAGTATAGATATTTATCTTTCTTCAGAGAAGATTTCTCCATTCTTTCTCCTGGCACTTTCCATATAGCTCACCTTATGAGTAGTAGTCTCCTTTGAAGCATGATTTCTGGGATGGCAGAAATGCCCCCCTGTTCCCCCCTACTTCCTTGATCTACCCAATAAACCATGTATTCCAGAGTTCACACTCTGCCCTTGCCTGACCAAATCGGGGACTGTTTAAGAGTTCTACGAGATGTAACTTATTAGGCTTTATCAGACACTTTTACTATTGGTGTTCTCATAGTGCTTCAAAATGTGATAAGGCAGGATGCTTGGGTGGCTCAGTGGTTGAGCATCTGCCTTTCGCTTAGAGCATGATCCCAGGGTCTTGGGATTGAGTCCCGCATCAGGGACCCTGCTTCTCCCTCTAACTATGTCTCTCTGTCTCTGTTTCTCTCTCTCTCTCTCTTTCACTGTCTCTCATGAATAAATAAATAAAATCTTTTTTTTTAAGTGATAGGGCTTCCTCAGTAGTCCCTCAAATGTAGTTGGGAGGAATAGAATTGAAAATGGAGGCAATTCTGGACTTCTTCTTGGACTCCCTAAATCAGAATGTGTTATTTCTATCTATTGGGAATCCCTGTAAATTTTCACTGAAGGAAATACTATTCTACTAGATATGTGCCTTATCAAATATATCCCTAGGCTGAGCTTTTCAGAAGTTGAGACAAGTCTTTTCATTTTTGAGGCTTCCGCTACATTAAAAATTGAAACAATTGCTCATGAAGGGTTAAAATTAAATATTCAATATTGTTTGTGTGACCACTGTATTTACAGTGTCATTTAAAGAAAACATCAAAATGCTAAGTTTGAAGACTATGATGAATATCCCACTCTGATAGGTCCTTGTCCTAAGATTTGATGCTATATGAGTGGGGAGCTCATTGAGTGATTGCAAGTTTTAAGATAGAATGAGGAAAGGATGTAGAAAGAAGAAACTTGCACTATCCAAGATAAACTGGCTACTTACAATTATGAGTCTATCTGGTTGACCTTGCTTGGGGTCAGTCTCTAAATTAGGAAAAACTTCTGATTTACAGATTGTTTCTGAAAAAGTCCTGGATAACCTAATCTTTATTACTGCCCTCTCCTGTCTTATGAAGTCTATTAAAACAATTATTCTTCCTACATTGTGGTAGATCAGATTATTGTTCCCAACTATTCTTTCCTTCACTGTGATAAAGTTAATCATCTATACATTTTGCAGAGCCTTGCGGTGGGTGGAATTGTGCATCCTCACCCACTGAATTTCAGCTTGGCTATGTGACCCGCTTTGATCAATAGAAAGTGGGTAGAGGTGTCAATGTGTGCGTTCTGAGCAGAGGCTTTAATGACATCACACCCTTCTGTTCACCCTCTTCTACAACCTCTGCCCAAGAGAATAATATGTCCTAGTGGTAGCTACTCCAATAGCGTGGGTTCAGCATCAAAAAATGCACAAAGCTAAGCCGAGCCATGCCTGATTTATTTGACTTGTGGCCCAAATGTAATGCAAGTAGGAAATAAATGTTTGTGAATTGTTGAGATTGTTTGTTATGGCAACAAAGATGACTAATATATGCATTTTCTTCTGTAAGTATCTCTGAGACAATGCTCTGTTTCTCTACTAGACTTGGAGTATCTTTGCATCCCTGAATAATTCATTCAAGGTTTTCTTTCAATCCAAATCTCTCAAAAGTAAAAGGAAAGGAGAAAACTTCACCTTCCATAAAGTGCCCACTACTATTCAAACCAACAATTGCCCATTCACCCCCAGACTCCCACAGATGATTTCGCATAATAGAAATGCATTATTTAATTAACTAATATATTCAGTGTGTGTACAAATGCCCTTTCCAATATCTTTCCGGATCACTATTAATCTATTTCCCTTTGCAAACCCTTGTTCTGTGGGATAACATATTTTGTAATGAATTGGTGCCAAGCCTTGTGTATGGATGTTAAATAAATTCTTTATGCAGAAGTGAATTTTCCTCACCAACTGCTGCCACTTACTTCTTTCTTCTGGCAGAAAATACACCTGGCATAAATTCAGATAAGTTTCACCTGCTTGTCTATATCCAAGCATTTATGTTCACTCTAGTCTAGACTTTGTGGAGCATATTGGATTCCAATTATATGTCAGAAATGTCATCTTTTATTCTGACATAATACCATTGATAATGGGACTTCCAAATTTTCAGTTGAATGGAATGAGTTATCATAAATTGGATTAGTGAGCATAATAATTGTGATTTTCAAAAAAGTTCACCTTCATCTTGTATTCTGAGCTAATTACTGTTCTGCAATCAATTTCTTATTGCTTAAACTTAAGCAGTCAGACAGAATGGGTCTTAGTGTTGGCAAATAAGAACCTGGACCTATGAAGGGATCCTCTCTTCTATATAATATTCTCATACAAAACAGAACAAAAATGCAGGAATTTCTTTAAATAATATGTTCCCTTGAACAAAGGAAGATAAATGGTTTTTGCAAAGCAGTCAATATTCAAGAAAGAGGCTAGACAGACACATCACTCCAGTACATAGATACAAAAACAGGAGAATGCCAAAGATTGTTTGCAACAGGTGTACACTGAAAAAGGCTTTTGCACAAAGCATTGCATCTTATCAAGAAGCTAATATGAAGAGAGAATAAAGACAGAAATTTCAGTACCTGATGTAAGGTAAAGAACTCTGGGCTGAGAGTCAGGGATACTGAGGTATAGAATCACCTGCTTTAGGAACTATGTCACTTTGAGCAAATTGCTTAACCTTTCTGAGCTTCAGTTTCCTCATTGGTTCAATGTAGTGGTTGAATTAAGTGATTTCTAAGACCCTTTTGAGCTATAAATCTCCACAATCTAGAAAGAAAGAGGTGTAGTGTGTGGAAAAAAGAGATACAGAAGCAGATATTTCTAGGTCATTTCCACAAACATTACCTTTTAATGATATATTTGCATATGTTATGTGCACACAAATTTTAAATTTCTCCTTAATTTGAATTTTGAGAATCAGGCTAGGAAAAATTAGGAGCAAGGAAATGTTTTTGCATCAACCATAAAAACTCAGTCCTCAAAAATATACATCTTAATTAGCACATATTTTCCCCCATTCTTCTACCACTGCCCCTTGAGAAGAAAAATCTTTGCCAACATTTAGAGTGATGAAAGCTAACAATTGCTTATTGAAGCATTGGTTCACACTTGGTGATGATAATCCAATGTAGCATCAGTATCGCTTTCCATGGATTTATTTGATTGTGAAAACATTGTACTTATCACATCATCTCTGCTTGTTTCCAGACTTGAGTGTTAAAACTGATAACATTTTAGAGACTTTCACTTTTTTACCTGCCTGAAGTTTGAATTTGTATCACAGCATCTCTACCAAAAGGTTGACTAACTTATGCTCAGGCATCTGTGGTGGAGATTCCTTTCAGGAGGATTTTGTATCACTGAATCAAATTATTTCTTTCTATAGTTTCTACCTGTTAATACATATTGAATTCTTCGAAATCACAAAGCATAAGAATACTAATACTTTCACAAGCTAGTGAATTAGTTTTGAATCTTTCAAAATCCTAGTCACTTTTTTCTGAAAGCATTTGAATTTGCATCCAGAGCTGAATTCAAAGTTCTCATTTGACATTATTAATAAGCCTAATATTGGGATGCCTGGGTGGCTCAGTGGTTAAGCGTGTTGGCCTTTAGCTCAGGGCATGATCCTGGAGTCCAGGGATTGAGTCCCACATCGGGCTCTCTGCATGGAGCCTGCTTCTCCCTCTGCCTGTGTCTCTGCCTCTCTCTTTCTGTGTAAATAAATAAAAAATATATTTTAAAAAAGTCTAATATTTTGTTAAGCTTTTCAAGTTTACTCATTAAGCTCACTTTCATCTATAATAAAAGTATTTTAAAACTTTTTAGCCTGCATTTATTTGTAGTCATGAGATACATTTTTTGACCCAAATGAAAATTTTACATAATCTCATTACATTTATTTTAATATATTTGATTTGCTTTTTTAAAGATTATTTCTTTGAGAGAAAGAATGAGAGCAGAGGCAGAGGGGCAGAGGAAGAAGGAGAGAGAATCTTAAGCCGATTCCCCACTGAGTGTGGATCCTGACATGGGGCTGGATCATAACCTGATAAGCTGAACAGTAGGATACTTAACTGACTGAACCACCCAGGTGCCCTTTGATTTGCTTTTAAAAAATAATTCATGGGGTGCCTGGATAGCTCAGTTAGCTAAGCATCTGACTCTTGATTTTGGCTCAGGTCATGACCTCAGAGATGTGAAATCAAGCCCTGCATTGGGCTCTGTGCTGAGTGTGGGGCCTGCTTAAGATTCTCTCTTTCCCTTCCTTCTGCCCCTCCCCCTTGCATTCTCTCTCTCTCTCACACACACACACACACACACACACACACACACAAAATTCATATTAAAAATACATGCACAAGAAAGGAGTCCAAGATGGTGGATGAGTAGTAGGAAAGCTTAGTTTTATCTGGTCCCAGGAATTCAGCTAGATAGCTATTAAATCATTCTGAACACCTGTGAACTCAACCGGAGATCTAAGAAAAGAATAGCTACAACTTTACAAATAGAAAAGTGACTACTTTCTGCAAGGTAGGAGGTGTGGAGAAGTGAATCTCAGGTGATATATGGGAATATAAACTGTGGGGGGAGGGAGCCTCCCTAAGCCAGCTACCCAAAAGTGATATAGCCAGGGAGCACAAAATTGGAATTTTTAGAAGTCTGCTCCAGTGAAGGATGTCCCCACCTAAAAAGTGCTCAGATGGTGTAATGGTATAGTGGGTGGTGATGTAATGAGGGTGAAATCCTAGGTAGGACAGTGTGGTCTCAGGATCCCCAGGGTGACAGGAAGACTAGGGGTACCTGAGTGCAGCAGAATTCGCAGCAATCTGAGGAGGGAAGCCTGCTGCAATCAGTGAGTCCAGTTGTGGGCTCTCAGCTCAGGGTTGCCATAAACGGGGAACACAGGCACAGTTGGCCTCACTGCTCTCTGAGCAGGGGTCCAGCAAGCAACAGAAATGACAAGATACCCCCTTTCCTCCCATGGGAGTAGCAGAGCTCACATGCAGTGTTTAATGACTCAAAATGGGGTAGAGTATCTGAGATAGAAATGCTCAATCATAGGATGGGTGAGCACAGAGTGTGGATGGGGACCAGGGAACCAGGAGATATTGACTGCTCTTCCCTGACTGCACTGAGTGGGGCCCTGAGTTTTTGGCTCCAGGGTTGGAGATTGGGAGGCCACCATTTTCACTCTCATCCTCTAAAGTGGTGCAGAAAGCCTTCAGGGAACAAGAGCCACCTAGAGCAATCAGGAGCAGATTAGTTAGCCTGGCAAGGGCAGTGCAATCCCATGAGGGCAAAGACACTTAAGAACAACAGGCATCTCCCCTAGAAGATCAGTAAGAACATCCAGCCAAGACCAAATCCACCAAACACTGAGAACTGCAAAACTCCAGCACTAGGAATTATATAGGATATAGAATTCACGGTTTGTTTGTTGGTTTGTTTGTTTGTTTCCACAATTCTTTAGTCTTTCGATTTTATTATTTTTCTCTTTCCTTATTCAACTAATTTCTTATTTTATCAACTCTTCTTTAAATCTGTTTAAAATTTCACCTTCAGTCAGTTACATTCTACTCTTTCATTGTATTTAATTTATTTTTGTATATAAGGTTTTCTTTTGTTATAGCTTTGGGATCTAGTTTTCTGATAAATGAACCAAAATACACACATGATCCAGTGTATTGCTCTAGTCTGTTCTCCTGTTTGATTATATTTTCTCTCTCTCTCTCTCTCTTTTCGGTTTTGGATCCTTTCTAATTCATTCAGTGTATATTTCTCTGGGGTCGTTGTTGCCAGTTTAGTATTTTGTTCCTCTGTCTATCTATTCTTCTCTGGGTAGAATTACAAGATGGAAAAACTAACCTCAAAAAAGAACAGGAGGCAGTACTGACTACCAGAGACCTAATCAGTGTGGGCATAAGTAAGATGTTGGAACTAGAGTTCAGAATTATGATTATAAAAATAATAATGGGGCTTGAAAAAAGCATAGAAGACACTAGAGAATCCATTTCTGGAGAAATAAAAATACTAAAATTTAATCAAGTCGAAATTAAAAAGGCTATTAATGAGATTCAATTAAAAAAATGGAGGCTCTAACTGCTAGGATAAATGGGGCAGAAGAGAGAATTAGTGACCTAGAAGACAAAATGATGGAGAATAAAGAAGCTGAGAAAAAGTGAGAGAAACAATTATTGGATCACCAGGGGAGAATTCGAGAGATAAGTGATACCATAAAGTAAAATAATATTAGAATAATTGGGATTCCAGGAAAAAGGAGGAAGAGAGGGGCATAAGTATTTTGGAGCAAATTATAACAGAGAACTTCCCTTATATGGGGGAGGAAATAGGCCTTCAAGTCCAGGAGGCATAGAGAAACCTCCTCAAAATCAATAAAAATAGGCCAATACCCCAGCATATAATAGAGAAACTTAGAAATGTCAGAGACAAAAAGAAAATCCTGAAAGGAGCTCAGGACAAGAGGTCTGTTAACCTACAAGGGTAGAAACATTAGTCTGGCAGCTAGACCTATCCATAGAAACCTGGCAGGCCAGAAAGGACAGGCATGATATATCCAAGGTGCTAAATGAGAAAAATATGCAGCCAAGAATACTTTATCCAGCTAGGATCTCATTCAAGATAGAAGGAGAAATAAGAAGCTTCCAGGACAAACAGAAAATAAGAGCATTTGTGGTCACCAAACCAGTGCTACACGAAATATTAAAAGGAATCCTTTAAGTCAAAAGAGAGAGCCCAAAAGTAACATAGACCAGAAAGGAATAGAGACAATATACAGAAACAGTGACTTTACAGGTAAAACAAAGGCACTAAATTCATATCTTTCAATAGTTACTCTGAATGTAAATGAGCTAAATACCCCAGTCAAAAGATGCAGGGGGAAAAAAAAGATGCAGAATATCAGCTTGGATAAAAAAACAAGACCCATCAATATACTGTCTGCAAGAGACTCATTTTAGACCCAAAGACATCTCCAGATTTAAATGGAGGGGTGAAAAACCATTTATCATGCTAATAGACATAAAAAGAAAGCTGGGGTGGTGATCCTTATATCAGATAAATTAGATTTTTAAACCAAAGACTATATTAAGAGATGAGGAAGGATATTATATAATAATTAAAGGGTCCATCCAACAAGAAGATCTAACAATTGTATATATTTATGCCCCAAATATGGGAGCAACCAGTTATGTAAACAATAACAAAATTTTAAAAACACATTTATAACAGTACAGTAATAGTAGAGGACTTCAATACCCCACTCACTGCAATAGACAGATAATCTAAGCAGAAGATCAACAAGGAGATAAGGGCTTGGAATGACACACTGATGAACTTCACAGATATATTCAAAACATTCCATCCTAAAGCAACAGCATCTACATTCTTCTCAAGTGCACATGGAAAATTCTCCAGAATAGATCACATACTGGATCATAAATCAGGTCTCAATGGGTACCTAAACATTGAGATCATTCCCTTAATATTTTTGGACCACAATGCTTTGAAATTGGAACTCAATCACAAGAGGAAATTCGGAAGGAACTCAAATACATGGAAGCTAAAGAGCATCCTACTAAAAAAATGAATGGGTCAACCAGGAAATTAAAGACAAATTCTAAAAATTCATGGAAGCAAATGAAAAAGCACAACTGGGATACAGTAAAGGCAGTCCTAAGAGGGAAGTATATAGCAACACGAGCCTTTCTCAAAAAACAATGAAGTTTTCAAATACACAACCTAACCTTGCAACTAAAGGAGCTGGAGAAAGAGCAGCATATAAAGCCTATATCCAGCAGGAAAAGAGAAATGATAAAGATTAGAGCAGAAATCAACGAAATAGAAACCAAAAGAACAGTAGAACAGATCAACAAAACTAATAGCTGTTTCTTTGAAAGAATTAACAAGATTGATAAACCTCTAGCTAGTTATCAAAAATAAAAGAGAAAGGACTCAAATAAATAAAATCATGAATGAAAGAGAACAATAACAACAAACAAACACATTATGAGCAACTAAATGCCATCAAATTAGGCAATATGGAAGAAATAGATGCATTCCTAGAGACATATAAACTACCAAAATTGAAACAGGAAGAAATCGAAAATCTTAACAGACCCATAACCAGTAAGGAAATTGAAACAGTAATCAAAAACTTCCCGAAAAAAAAGAGTCCAAGACCAAATGGCTTCCCAGGACCAAATGGCTTCCCTGCACACTTAAAAAAGAATTAATACCTGTTCTTCTGAAGCTGTTTCAAAAAATACAAATGGAGAAACTTTCAAATTATTTCTGAGGTCACCATTACCTTGATCTCAAGACCATACAAAGACCCCACCAAAAAGGAGAATTATGTACCAATATCCCTGATGAACATGGATGCCAAAATACTCACCAAGATACTAGCCAATAGGATCCAACAATACATTAAAAGGATTATTCACCACAAGCAAGTGGGTTTTATTCCTGAGCTTCAAAGGTGGTTCAACATCTGCAAATCAATCAATGTGATACACTATGAAAGGACAAGAACCTTATGATCCTCTCAATAAATGCAGAAAAAGCATTTGACAAAGTAGAGCATTCTTTTTTTGATTAAAACTTGTCACAGAGTAGGGATAGAGGGAACATACCACAAAAGCCATATATGAAAATCCTACAGTCAATATCATTCTCAATGGGGAAAAAAATGAGAGTTTTTCCCCTGAGGTTAGTAACTTGGCAGGGATGTCCACTATCACTGCTGTTCAGCATAGTACTAGAAGCCTTAGTCTCAGCAATCAGACAACAAAAAGAAAAAGGCATCCAAATTGGCAAGGAAGAAGCCAAACTCTCAGTCTTTGCAGATATTCTGATACTCTATATGAAAAACCCAAAAGACTTGACTCCAAAATTGCTAGATCTCATACAGGAATTCAGCAAAGTGTCAGGATATAAACTCAATGCACAGAAATAAGTTGCATTTCTACACACTAACAATGAGACAAAAGAAAGGGAAATTAAAGAGTCAATCTCATTTCCAACTGCACCCAAAACCATAAGATACCTAGGAATAAGCCTAACCAAAGAGGCAAAAGATCTGTACTCAGAAAACTATAGAACACTCATGAAAGAAATTGAGGAAGACACAAATAAATGGAAAAACATTCCATGCTCATAGATTGGGAGAACAAATATTGTTAAAATGTCTGTGCTACCTAGAGCAATCTATACATTCAATGCAATCCCTAACAAAATATCATCATTTTATTTCACAGAGTTGGAACAAATAATCCTAAATCTGTATAGAATCAGAAAAGACCCTGAATAGCCAAAGGATTGTTGAAAAAGAAAACCAAACCTGGTGGCATTGCAATTCCAGACTTCAAGCTCTATTACAAAGCTGTAATCTTCAAGATAATATGACCCAGCAATTGCACTACTGGGTATTTACCCCAAAGATACAAATATAGTGATCCAAAAGGGCACCTAAACCACAAGGTTTATAGCAGCAATGTCCACAATAGCCAAACTATGGAAAGAGCCCAGTTGTCCATCAACAGATAAATGGATAAATTTAAACAGATTTTATCAACAGATAAATGGATAACTAAGATGTATATATATCTTATATATATATATAGACAAGGAGTAGCTGAGTGCAGCCTTGCTTGATTATTGGCTCCTCTCCTCTCCGAGGCTGGATGTGGCAGAGGAAGGTAATTTCCCTCAGGAGTTCTTTCAAGTTGCCTCTAACCAGCCCTTTGGGAATTCCACCCCAAACTGAAACCCAGCTTCTTCCCTTAGGAGCTTGGGGCTCTTGACAAGGAGACTAAAAAGTCTCTTTGGTTTCAGACAGAGAAACTGGTTTGGTCCTCAGTGATTTTGTTTATCATATTGGAATTTATATCCTATTGTTTCTTTCATCCTATTTTTTGTTCTGTAAAACAGGAAAGAAGATAAAATATAATAATGATAACCTTGGGGATAGCCCAAGCCCCAGATGCTCATCTTCCAAGGCCTGAGTCAGAAGCCTTAGCTAAACATTCAAACAATTTCTTCCTCTCTTTGTAGATAGTTATAATTCCTGGGACTTTGGAGAATGTAAACAATGCCATGCATCAATTTTAAATGCAATAGTAAAATCAGATGGGGAAAATTCAGGAAAAAAGTTCACCTCCCAAGTATATGCACCCAGGTCCACAGGTGGCTTGACTCAGAAAAAATACTACTTTCTTAAAACTTATACATTTATTATCTGAAAAAGACCCATAAATTAGACTATGACCTTGCCTCTTTGTAACTTTGTCAGGTGCTTATAACTTGTGTTGAAAATAAAATCACTGATGATGGATGAGATACTAGTAATTCATTATGCCTTTGGCAAACATTTCTTGAGTGCCTACTTGAGGGAGCCACTGTGCTACTGCAAAGGAGAGGGAGAGGTAATCTCAAGCCTTGAAACTGCCAAATGAATAAGAATTCCCAAACAATAAGAATGACTAGCTAATAGGAGCCTATTTATTGGGAAGCCAGAGAAGTTGGGGAGCTGTCCAGCTGGCACCAAGTTGCCAAGGGAGTCCCAAGAGGGCATGCCTACATATAAACTGGGATGGAGGAGAAAGATCTGGGTCACTTTGTCGTATGTTCAGACAAAGGAGTCAGCCATTAAGGACCACTATATACAAGCCAGAATCTAACCATGACTGAGGGTTTCAGTAAATAGGATGTGCCAGGTCACAAAAATAAAAATCAATGGGAGTAGACCCACATGAGTGAATGAATCAAAATATATGCATGTAAGGTATTTAGTGCAAAAATCAAAGGAGAAGTTGGTGTAGCCTTTGTCTGTGCCTCTGTCTTTGCAGATAGGTATACCCGACCTCTTTCACAGTCTCTCTGAGAGTAGCTCCTTTAAAGACAACAACTCTTGGTTTTTTATCTCTTTCTAGGTTTGGTCTACAAACACATCAGTGGCTTCAAGCAATCTCAAAGACTTTGAGAGCACTAGTGGAGGAACTATGGTTTGCAAATTTCCAGGAGGAGGAAGGAGCTTACCAACTTTTCCATCTGGTCCTGTGACCTGGGTTAATAAGAGTGTACTCTTTTGGAAATTATGTGCAGGGAAGTGCCTACCAAAATAAATGGAAGACAGACAAGTTTCTCTGTACTTGCTCATTTCTAGCACACATTGCTCTTGGCTGACTTTTTAACAGTGAGAGAAGGCAGTCATTGATGCCGTGTGTACACCTCATGTTCAAGGAATACCAGGGGTAGAAGTTAATCCACTAAATGTGACATTAGACTGAAGAAGACACAGTGGTTTTTAGGGGCAAAAGATCATTGTTCATTGCTTATTGTCCATGCCTTCCATTCGGAGAATAGAGGTGCTTTTTATAAAACAACGTGCAAGGAAAGGATGATAATACCTTTTTCCATGAGTTGCAGTGGTTGGAGTCCCATGAAGTGCAGTGGTGGTAGACTGGGCTTTGATGGGGATCATGGATTTAGAAATATAACTCTACTCTTATTTTCCTCCTGAAGAATGTGGGGTTTAAGGATTTACACACAGCAAAAGCTTCACTTCCTTTTCCCTTTTTTCTTAACTCTTTTTCCTTTTGCTGTATAATCTTATTTAATTGTTACTCTTACAAAATCTCATTTTTGATTGGACTCTGAGGTAAAAGCTCTCAGAGAGGACAGTTTCCACCTCTTGGTAATCTGTTCTTGGAACTTTTCTTTGGCCTCCTACATTCTCTTAGCCAAAAGTTTAATATATTCTGCAGCCTCTTCCTTATTTTTCTTAGTACCCTGTTTTTTCAGAGCAGTACACCAGTGTTTGTGCTGGAGGGCACATGGAGTGACAAGAAGCTGATTTTTGGGTGCTTTGGTTCTAGATTTCTTCTTTGTTGAGGGGCTTTCTCACAACATTCTGGTGAACATCATCTTCTTTAGAGAGATTGAAATATTTATGAATTCTGTTAGCTCTTTTGGGCCTCAGGTGATAAAGCACAGTAGTTTTGGTGGATCTAGGAATATCTTTTTTGCCCCCTCCTTTTTTTTTTTTTACAATGATCAAGTTGAGAACATTGAGATTAGCATCCACAATTCAACACTAAACAGATTTGTGCTTTCTTTCTCCAGTCATCCTTGGTCTGTAGCAGGAATGCTCCTTACTCAGCAGCAGGCAGACACAACCCTGCTTCATGGGGAAGCCTTGCTTGTTGTCATCACTGATTCAGACCACATAACCCTTCCGTTCTTTACCCAGAGCATCAGCAGCAACTTCCATGGCCATATACTTCTCATAAAAGGTACAAAGTTTGTGTTCATCATCCACTTCAAAGAGTTTCCGGCAGTCAGGACCTGGGAAAGAGATGTTCAGCTTCATCCTAAAGCAGCCTCCAGCCTCCAGGGTTCCATGAAAAAGAGCTCTTTTGTTAATTCTTTTTTTTTTTTATTTTTTTTAATTTATTTTTTTATTTTATGATAGTCACAGAGAGAGAGAGAGAGAGGCAGAGACACAGACAGAGGGAGAAGCAGGCTCCATGCACCGGGAGCCCGATGTGGGATTCGATCCCGGGTCTCCAGGATCGCGCCCTGGGCCAAAGGCAGGCGCCAAACCGCTGTGCCACCCAGGGATCCCACTATCTCCCTTTTAAACTTGGTTATTTATAAACATTTAGGATGAATTGCTTCTCAGAAAGCTGATTGATTGTTTTGCCCCATTTTGAATTAAGTAGGACCATCTATTTTACAGAAAAAATAAAGAGAGCTCCATCTTCTATCTGAAAGAAACTCAACTCTTAAAATCCAGGTATTTTAGTGTTCAAACTTTAGTGTTCAAAGTTAAATTCTTTTCAGAACCCTCACTTGATAGACCCTTCAGTGTGTATTTTGATTAACTGGCTGATTGATTGAAGGCCCTTTCCTCATTGGCCTGAATTGATTGTGAAGGTGTCTGCAATGAAAGGACCATGCTGTATGTTTTGTGAATGAATTCAGTTGTTTGTCTTTCTTTCATAGTTTATATGAGACTATGGATCAGTACGCATTGGGACTTCAAAGCTGTACTTGAGCTTCTTTTTGACACATTTCATATAGGTAATAAGTTGTACGATATATCAATTACAATATAAGGTTTGTGTTTCTGGAAAAACACATTAATATTTTAAAAGACATGATATTAACTGTAGCATCAATATTTTATTAATGAAGGCTTAACTATTTCTATAACTGTATAATAACACTTATACTCCAGTTCTGGTTTGTTCAAAAACTCTCCTGGAGAAATGGAGAGAGATACTCTCTATTTGTGATCCCTACATGTTTGGCTATCATAAAAGACTGATGAATCACTGACCTATACCTCTGAAACCAGTAATACATTATATGTTAATTGGATTTAATTTTTTTAAAAAAAGAGAAAAAGAAAAATACATGCACATTACATACATAAAGAAAAATATATATAAATCACCTAAAAAAACAGCTACAAATTACCTAAAATTTAAAAACCCCAGAACAGTGATGATAGTTGTTGAACATGATTCCAAATATCTCTCTGTGTATATGTGCAGTTGGGTAAATGGACTGCATCAGCCTCTTCCTCTGTGCTCTCTCTCTCAAATAAATAGATAAAATCTTTTAAAAATACTAAAAAGGAAACGATTTAAAATTAAAGTTACTTGTAAACTTCAAATAAGTATTTCTTTATATAAGGTAATTTTTCTAAAGTTAAAAAGAAATGAAAACTTAGGGATGGAAGCAGTATGAATTTCTTAGTACATTATATGGTATATCAGAAAAAACTAATTGAAATACAATCCTACTATGCATATTATTTTATTATTATTATTATTATTATTATTTCTATTTGAATATAGTTGACACACAATTTTACATTAGTTTCAGTGTACAATATAGTGATTCAACTTCTCTATACATTGTGCTATTCTTATTACAAGTGTAGCTATCATCTGTCACTATAGCACTATTATAATATCATTGACTGTATTCCCTAAGCCTTGATTTTATTCCTATAGCTATGTTCTTATAGCTAGAAGCCTGTATCTCTCACTCTTCTTCACCCATTTTGCCCATTCCCCCATTCCCTTCCCTCTGATAACTATCAGATTGTTCTCTGTATTAGTTGGTCTGATTCTGCTTTTTGTTTATCTGTTTATTTATTTGTTTTGTTTTTTAGATTGTACATATAAATGAAATAATATGCTATTTATCTTTCTCAGCCTTATTGCATTTAGTGTAATATCCTCTAGGCCCATCCATGTTATTGCAAATAGCAAGATCTTACCCTTTTATGACTGTGTAATATTCCACTGTATATATCTATGCATATTCTTTTAAAATTAACAATATAAAAATATATTTATTGAACTTTATTTTTAAAATATTTTATTTAAATTCAATTTGCCAACATACAGTATAACACCCTGTGCTCATGTCATCATGTGCCCTCCTTAGTACCCATCCCCCAGTTAACCCATCCACCCATCATCCTCCCCTTCTGCAACCCTTTGTTTCCTAGATTTAGGGCTCTCACGGTTTGTATTCCTCTCTAATTTTTCCTGCCTTTCCTTTATAGTCCCTTTTACTATTTCATTGAACTTTAAAAAGGAAAATAATTGGGGCACCTGGGTGGCTCAGTTGGTTAAGCATCTGCCTTTAGCTCAGGTCATGATCTCAGAGTCTTGGGATCCAGCCCCACCTTAGGCTCTCTGCTTGGTAGGAGTCTGCATCAGCCTTTTCCTCTGTGCTCTCTCTCTCAAATAAATAGATAAAATCTTTAAAAAATACTAAAAATGAAACGATTTAAAATTAAAGTTACTCATAAACTTCAAATAAGTATTTCTTTATATAAGATAATTTTCTAAAGTTAAAAAGAAATGAAAACTTAGGGATGGAAGCAGTATAAATTTCTTAGTACATGTTTCAATTTTAGATAGGATCAAATTAATAATTTAAATTTTATGTGAAAAGGTGAAATTATGGATTAGTAAGAAGGACAGTGTTTGTCAGGGGATTCAGATTCTAAAAAAAGGAAAGAAGTGTGTATAGATAGGTAGAGGACAGAGAATTTTTAGAGCAATGAAATATTATATATAATATTATAATGGTGGATGCATGTCATTATACATTTGTTCAAACCCATAGAATGTTCACCCAAGAGTGAACCTTCATGTAAAGTATGGGCTTTAGTTAATAATTATCAGTTTTGGCTCATAAATTAATACAAGATGCTAAAAATATGGGAAACTGTGTGTTAAGGGGAGGGGTATACGCAAATACTATGTACTTTCTGCTCCACTACAAAAGAGTAAACCTAAAATTACTCTTTTTAAAAAGGTCAGGGTGACTGGATGATGGGCACTGGGGTGACTGGGTGACAGGCACTGGGGTGACTGGGTGACGGGCATGGGGGGCACTTGATGGGATGAGCACTGGGTGATATGCTATATGTTGGCAAATGGAACTCCAATAAAAAAATAATTAAAATTAAAAAAAAAAAATAATCCTTTTGTAACTTAAAAAAAGGTCATTAATTAAAAACAAAAACTAACAAAGTGAAATAAATCCAAAAAAACCAATTACCATATGATTTCACTCACATGTGGAATTTAAGAAACAAATGAACAAAGAAAAAAAGAGACAAACAAGACTTAAAGACAAAGAGACAAAATGACTTAAATACAGAGAACAAACTGGTGGTTACAAAAAAAGAGGAGAGGTAGATGGAGGAGGATGGGTGAAATAGATAAAGGTGATTAAGAAAGAGTACACTTATCTTGATGAAAAATGAGCAATATATAGAATTGTCAAATCATTATATTGTATACCTGAAACTAACATAACACTGTATGTTAATCATACTTCAACAAAAAATAAAATAAAAATGTAAGGTCCAACAGAGATAAAATACAAAATAAGATAGATCTAAAACATTTTTAAAATAAAAAAAAGATTATGTATCCTCCAACTTATTATTAGGTATCTTCTTCCTACTTCCAAATTTTGATAGCTTATTTTTTAAGTTTAAAGAATTTATAATATCTGCATTCTATTCTTCAACCACAAATATATTATGCAAGTTTTTATGTTTAAATGAATTCAGCACTCACTCTCAGTCCTTTCTCTAAATATTCTTGTTTTTTTTTAACTTTAAATTATCCTTTAGTTGGTGAGATTTTCTTTTCTTTTTTTTTTTTTTTTGAGATTTTATTTTCAAGAAGAACTTACAAGTGTGAGTTTTCTTGATATCTTTTATACTAGAAAATAGAGATTCTCTGCTCAACAACTGTGACTGGAAACAAAATTCTGGGGTCACTCTCTTTTCCACAAATTTGGGAGACAACTCTCCTTTGTCTTTGAGAATTGACTGTCACCAGAGAGAGAAATGAGCCAGGCTGATTCTTCCCACTTGAAGATGACTTACTTTTTTTGAAATTTAATAACTGGAATATGTCTTGATGTCAAACTTTCTATTGAAATTAACCATGACATTCAGTAATTAGGATGTGTTTTAGGGCCCAACTTTCTGTTTCAGTTTTTCTTGGCATGTAATGTAAAGAAAAACTTAGCTTCTCAAAGAAAAATTGAAATGAATTATATATACTTTAGGTCTGCATATATTTCCTTGTACATTTATTGAAGCTTCTACTTTGAGGATAATATTATTTTTATGTTAGGTAATTTTAATCTGTCATCTTCTTTCTAATAGCTTTATCTATTTCCTTATAGCCTGTGAAAATTGTTGGAAATCCTGCGTCTGTTATTAAACACTCTCTATCCCTCAAGATTTGATTTTCTTTATCCTCAAATTGGATGATCACACCTTTTGTTTTTTGTTTTTTGTTTTTTTTTATTTTTATTTATTTATTTTTTTGATCACACCTTTTGTATCTTCTCCAAGTCCTCATAAATATTGGCTAGTACAAAACAATTGCAATTGGCCCAGTTGCAAGCTTAGATACTTTGATTTTTTTTTAAATGATTCAACTGGATGAATTGTATTTTAAGAGAACCATATTACTCCAATTTTGCTATGCACAGTGCTATAATGATAGATTTTGTCAAGTGTCTTGGTAAAATTTAGATTTCCATCCAGTGCATTTCTCTGCTCTGTTAAACAAATAATCTTCTTAAAACAGGATTTCATTGTGCTTTGAAACTCTAGTAATCTCTGATTTCACTTCTAGGTGCTTACAAACTATTCATTAATATTTCCTAAAAACTTACTTAATTAAGATTGACATCACATCTAGTCAATATTTTATGGAAATTGCATCTTACTCTTTTTGATAACCTAAAGGTATTTATTTTCCTGTCTTGAGCTTCTAGTAATTTTTGCATTCTCCATGATTCTCAAAAGTCGCCAGCAGAGGATAACAGTCTCACAGGTGTGTTCTCCATTTTCTCTAAAAAACAGTCACTCACTTTTATTAGCCATGTCATAAAAGTAAGAAAAGAATACCCAGATTTTGAATCTGCCTTTGAAACATAATTTATCTTATTATCCCTCAACTGTCTGACACTTATTGTCTCCCCAGTAAACTGTAAGCCCTTTAAAGACAGAGGAAGTTTTTCATTCATTGTAGTATTCTCAGTGCTCAGGACAGTGCCTGACCCATCACAAATACTCAGTAAACAGTTATTGATGGAATGAACTACTAAAGTGGTTTGGAAATATAAGAGGAGGTTCATGTGGATTGGGCTAGCTACTGACCAACCAGCCATCACTGCATTATTTCTTAAATGAATTATTTTCTCAGTTCTAACCAATCAATTTTCAAAATATAACTTATCTATCTTCTGAATATTTTCTTAAATTTATTTGGGGGATTTTTACAGGAGAAATTCTGTTATTTCCTAATCTTCACTAGCACCCAGGGACCAGCAATATAAAAACAAAACATGAACAACTAACAGAAGAAGAAATAATAAGAATCAAGAAAATGACTGGGCATTATCTGGTGAAAAATCACTCTACCTGCCTGGAGCTCTATGCTGCCTTTAAGACAAACCAAAATATACGTAAAACTGATAATAGACTCACTAGGCCATCACATTTCTTCTGATCAGAAATCTTAGATTGTGTGTGGCTTTTCAACATTCAGTGTTACATGTTTATAACCTTTAATCTTGGCATTATTAATCTTGGCACTGTTAAAAACAGTCCCCTGTATATTGCCCAGGTGTGCCTTTGGTGAATACAAACTGCAAAATGATTCTAAAGGGACAAAGCTGTAGGAACTGCAGGCATATCTTCTTGCACTGATGATTTCAGTAATTTGGAATGAGATTTCAGTTGAACCTCATTTTGTCTGGAAACGGAGATTGGCTTTTTGCAGATTGCCCTTCTCTGTGGTTTCTAAGAAGATGGATTATACCGGAATCTTCATTATCTATATCTTCTCTAATGGTATTTACATAATTCACAGGTTCCAAAGTTCTATCTTGACAGTCATGAGAGGAGAAAATAACACAGAAAATGAAGAACAACTTCCCAAGTATAATAGCGTTAGCTGGAAGAAGTTGCTGACAGGTGACTCAATAAAAAAGCAGCAGGACTCAACTCCTTATCCCTATTCAGATACTCACTCCTCTCCCAGTAGCAATTAGAAAATAAACTCAAAAAAAAAAAAAAAAGGAAAATAAACTTCATGCCCAATCTAAGGCCGTGGCTCCTTCTTGCACTGAATAACCCATTTTGCTGATTATAAAGCCAAATATCTTCTCTAGACCATCTGCTGTGTCAAATGATAAATATTTTTGAGTCTCTAGAGCCCAATGTTAAAAGGAAATCTTGCAGCCAGTCACGGGAGTCTTCCATTATCCCTTAGGGACCTATTTCTAGCCCTGAGAAATCAGAAGCCACCTATGGAACACAGTGAATGGGATGGAATTATTTGAAAATACAGTAACAAGGAAAAGAAATCAGCCTGATGACACAAAGGTTCTGTGTGGAGTGTTACATTACTTGGAAGTGTTGAGAGCTCTAAACAAGTTGTTGAAAGAGAATGTCCACAGGTTATGCCAAAACAGTACGGAAAAAAAAAAAAAAAAAAAAAAGGACAGTTAAGAATACCTTTTATTATTGTTGCTATTGCTCTTTTTGTGTTCTGGGGAGGAAAAAAAAAGCAAAACTTACTGTCAAAGTTGGTGAATTGTAGATTAAAGAAATGACGATTCGTTTTTTTCAGAGCACTTGATTTCATAGCTGCCAGGCCTGCTGGAACAAGCAGATTAAGGCCATTTATTGGTCCCATGTGAAGGCACCATGAGTTTCTTTAAGTATGTGCATTGTTCCTCTTCATTGACTCCACAAGCCATTTTTTTCCATCAGTGGGAATTTTTTGCTGTCTGAATGATCACAATATAGCCTAAGCATAAGGCCTAAAAAAAGAAAGAAAGCCTAAAGTATGAGATGGGACTGTAGCTATATAGGGTATCATCACTGCTGATCCTTACATATTTTAAAGGATATTTAATGCTTGATTACGTGAAAGATAACACGATCTTCCATGAATTTGGCTTGAATTATTAAATCATGATCTTAAATTTGGGATATGACTTAGCTCACTCTTAATTCAGTCTTAATTCAAACTGGTACATGATGCAAGACTGCATACACCTAATCCTGAAAAGCAAGTCTCATTTCTTTTTAAATTTCTATCTGTGCCAAGAAATGTACTCTTCTCTTTTGATTGTTAACATTTGATTCTTCACATTGAGCCAAAGGAGCAAAGAATTGTTCTAGATATTTTAGAGATAGCCCTTTTGATCCTCTCAATACCATGAAATAGATAATAAAAGCTCCATCTTTTGAGGCACAGTGTGATTAAATAATTCATAAGAAGCAGATTCAAACAGGGTGGTTTGGGGAAGCCTGGGTGGCTCAGTGGTTGAGCATCTGCCTTGGGCTCAAAGCATGATCCCTGAATCCGAGGATCAAGTCCCTTATAGGGCTCCCTCCAGGAAACCTGCTTCTCCCTCTATCTATGTCCTTGCCTCTCTCTGTCTGTGTCTCTCGTGAATAAATAAATAACATTTTTAAAAACCCACTATATAATATTTAGGTAATAATAACAAAATAGAGTGGCAGTGCTTGGTCATTAAGCTTCCATGGCCACGTCACCATAACTGGATACTGGTTGCAATAAAAATGACCTAAAAGCTAACTGCCTTTGCAAAGACAACCACAGTAGCCTGGTTTACATTTCTCTCCAGTTGTCTTATGGCAGCTTGTCCTAACATATGCTCCTTTCTTTGCCAGCTTGTCTCTGAAGTCTGAGCATCCCTTTGGGCTGAGGTTGCATATGTTCCCACAATGACAAAGTCAACTATAAATATTGCTCTCTCATTTACTATTAAACCTAAGGAAAGTTTGACTAGCCACAGGAATGAGGAATTTGGATAGAAT
Organism: Canis aureus; assembly: GCF_053574225.1. Lineage (NCBI taxonomy): Eukaryota > Metazoa > Chordata > Mammalia > Carnivora > Canidae > Canis > Canis aureus. The sequence goes on along the minus strand of NC_135614.1, from coordinate 69,264,409 downwards.
TATTTTTATTTCTAAATTGCCTTTACAAAATTGATATTTCAACTGGATTAGTTTTCATCCATGTCATCACTACAACATTTTCATTATTCTTAAAAGAGAAGAGATTTAGATTTGAAGTGAGGGAGGTGGAAGGCTTGGGAGAGCTAGTGGTAATGCCACTCTGATGCATCATCTGGATGTAGAACTCTTAACCTCTTTTGACCATGCATACAACATTTTGACCTCTTTTGACCATGCATACAGCATTCCAAAATGTTTTCTCAATTACTCCCTATCTTCATTTTCCTCTCCTTTCTCCTCTCTCCGTTGTCCTCCACTGCACAAACATACTAAGTTTGAACAAATGAGAAATGAGACATATTCCATTTTTCAAATCCCTGGTTTTATTTTTCATAGTAACCTTAGACAAGAGGTATTCAAAGGGCATATATCATAGAGAAATTTCTAGCATTGTGGCTCTGAAGTACATTCACACATGTGTTCGTATATTCATGCTTTAAACTACTTACTGAGTACCCCACTAATTCTTGGGGATAGATAAGGATACATGCTACTTCCTTTAAGAGACACATTGCCTCAATTCCTTCCATAAAATGAAAACTGGACTTAAGATAAGGAAGAAACAAACAAACAAAAGCAAAACAGAATTGGAGTTATTTATTTCCTCTCCCTTCAGATATCAAACCTTACCATGTCACTATCTAGCACCTCAGAGTTTGGTGAGCACTAAATGGATGGATGGGTGGTTGGATTAATGAACACTGTTGACTGAAATACAAAGTCCTTAGCACATGGTTCTGGGTATTCCAAAGAGGGAGCTTGAACTTACAAAGAAATTATATAAAAAGTTTGAGTTTTCTGTGTATATATACACAATGTGTTACACATATAATTATATATACTATATATTAAATATAACATATTACATATTTAATATGTTGTGTATATATTTTATATATGTAATATATTATCTTTTATATATGTAATATATATTATCATCTGTTTTTAAAATATACCCCTACACATATATACATATACTCTTTATATATACACGTAAATACATACATGTATATATAGTTAATAGAACCAATGTAAATGCTTAATTTTTCAGGAGTTTTAGGTGACTTTGTCCAAGAAGACGGGGTTAATGTCACAGTTGGGACTAGATTCTGGTCTCTGAACATACGATTCAATGTTTTTACTTCTAGGTGTTTCACCTTTGCCCTTTTAGATATATTTTCTCCTTTCTTCATTATTGAACATATCTGAGATCATTTAATAATTCTTCTTCTTTTTTTAAAATATTTTATTTATTTATTCATGACAGAGAGAGAGAGATAGGCAGAGGGAGAAGCAGGCTCTGTGCAGGGTGCCCAACGTAGCACTCGATCCTGGGTCTCCAGGATCACACCCTGGACGGAAGGTGGTGCTAAACCGCTGGGCCATGGTGGCTGCCCCATATTCTTCTTATTTGGTTTCATAAAGCCAGCACTTATTTTTCTCAAAGGCATACAAATAATGTAGGATTAGGATTTCTCATGATGGAAGAAGTGGAAAATTGTCGTAAGAAAAGACTAGAGGGTGGAATATCTTCACATTTTCACAAGTCTAAATAAAATTGGTCTTTGCTAAATCTCAGAAGAATTCACTGTAGAATATGAGCAGAAAAAAAAAATCTTCATACTGAGATATAAGAATTGCTGATATGACATAGACTTTTTCCAACCAGCTACCAAAGCTAAGAGAAAGTTATATAGATCTACTGAAATATATCCATAAAAAAGTCATTGTAATTTTAGCAAGATTTGAAATCTCAAGGCCAGTTGGCAGAAGGGTACTGAAGCATAGTCTGAAATCTCACACATTTATCTGAATTCAGAGAAGAATAAAATAAAAAGTAAGGAAGGTAAAAACCTATTGTGTTGTAGGGCATCTGAGTGGTTCAGTCCATTAAGTGTCCAACTCTGGATTTCAGTTCAGGTCATAATGTCAGTGCTGTGAGATTGAACCCCATGTCGGGGTCCACGGTGGGGCATGGAGGCTGCTTCAGAGTCTCTCTCCCTCTCCCTCTGCCCCTCCCCCACTAATTAGCACTCTCTCATTCTCTGTCTAATAAATAAATAAATAATAACAGCAATAATTTTTTTTTAAAAGAATTTTTTTAAATATTTTATTTATTTATTCGAGAGAGAGAGAGAGAGAGAGAGAGGCAGAGACACAGGCAGAGGGAGAAGCAGGCTCCATGCACCGGGAGCCCGACGTGGGACTCGATCCCGGGTCTCCAGGATCGCGCCCTGGGCCAAAGGCAGGCGCCAAACCGCTGCGCCACCCAGGGATCCCCAATAATTTTTAAAAACTCTATCAAATTATTTGTACAGACCTAATCCTAAGGTACACAAGTTTATTGACATACGGGCCAAAACAGTGGGTTGGCTCTGTCTTTCTGAATCTCGATCATCAGTGTCTTATCCAGATATCAGGGTTCCAGTTTTTTCCCTGAGTTCTTAGCCAGCTTGTCTGTCTGTTTTTCTCAATGCCCTAACATGAAAAGTCAAGCAAAATTATCAGGTTCCCAAGTGAAAACTATTGCTGACATTAAGTGATTCAAGTAAAAAGAGGAAGTCCAAAACATGTTTACTCTGCCCGTCTGCAGAGCCCACTTTTTTTTTTTTTTAAGATTATTTATTTATTCATGACACACACACACAGAGGCAGAAACATAGGCAGAGGGAGAGGCTCCCCTCCAGGAGCCCAGTGTGGGACTCGATCTTAGGACCTCAGAATCATGACCTGAGCCAAAAGCAGACACTCAAGCACTGGGCCACCCAGCCATGTCTACCTTCTGTGTTTTAAAGGAATCTGTCTCTCCCAGCACCCCTTGCTTCCAAAGTAGCCATTTTCGTGTGTAGGCCTGATCTCCAACTCCATTCTCATCTTCTGCCACCACAATGATTAGACCAGTTTTGATATTCTAATCCACAATTGGCCAACTTGGAGAAAAACACACCAACAATTGGCTTAGCCAGTTAGAGCCCAGTTTGGAAAAACTAAATGGAAATCAAAGAAAAAATATTAATTTTAAAGCAGAAAACCTAGAATATTTCATACAGGTGGAGAGCAGCTGAGTGTTACTAATGGCAGGGCACCAGAATGACAGTCTTTAAGTTTTTGTTTGTAGGTATCTAGGCCTCCTTCAATCCAGAAATGCCTCCATCTCTAACATTGAGCACTTGCATTTTTGTAGATTTCATCTGGTTTTCACTTTATGAACATTCTTATAGTAAACTTCCTTTGTTTAAACTAGTCTGAATGACTCTACTTTCCAAACCAAAGAGCCCTGATTAAGACAATCGATGAAGATGTCTCAAAACATTCATTGTATTATCCTATAACTAAACTCTTGACTCTGAGGGTGAGCTCTGCAGCTTTTGAATTCATCCTTCTGCTAAGACTGCAGCCATTGGAACTCCCTAGAGAGACTTCTGTGTTCTCTTGTGAATGCTTCTTGCTGATTCTTACCATTTTCCCCTTATTTCTTTTATTACAGACTACTTTTTGGAGGGGGGAGGGTCAGAGGGAGGAGAGATAATCTTAAGCAGACTCCACACCCAGCATGGAGCCAATGTGGGGCTTGATCTCGTGACCCGGAGATTGTGACCTGAGCCAAAATCAACAGTTGGACACTTAATGGATTGGGCCACCCAGGCGCCCCTATTACAAACTATTGACTAAGCCCATCTCTCTCATACCCACCTAATATGAACTTGGCATCCTGCTGGTTTTCATGCTCTGCCTGATATGAGTCTTTGACATGCTTTATAGGACAACCAGTCCTATAACTGATTATACCTTAGCTTTGATTTTTCATTGCTTTACCAGGAACAAACTTAGTTTTCCAGGGTATTCTCAAACATCAGGGACAAAGCTAGTTAAAAAATGTCTTTTTATAGGCTTCATCTCAGAGTACATGAACTTAAGATGGAACCCAAAAATCTACATTTTATCTAGTTCACAGGTGGTGCTGATACAAGTGATTCTTGAGCCAAGCTTGACAAACAATGCTCTGGGGCACTGGATCCCAAATTCATTAGGAAACTAATGGATTATTTTAATGCCTCAGGGAGCATTTTTAAATGATCTCTTTTGGGGGTCACACCCATGAATGTTCTGAATCAGTAGCTCTGAAGAAGAGGATGGAATCATGTTAATTGACCTAAAAAATTGAATGGAGAATCAAAGTATATACTCTTTGGATTACACCAAGTAGAGCTTCTCTTCTGCAAGAGAACCATCTGCTATGTATATTGCATGTAGACATGCACATCTCTGGACATAGTGGTCACAATTTCTGGCAGAAGATGGGGAAATTACTCATTTGAAAAGCTCCTCAGGTGAGACTTATGTGTTCCTGCCTTCCCTTCTAATTACTGATCATCATCCAAGTACGAGCATTATAATATTTTACAGATTGTTGCCAAATTTAAAAATGCTTCACTTGGCCATATGAAAACCATTAGAACTGAATTAATCTTTCTTATTTCATGAGATATAATTCATGAGGTATCCCTCTGGATCCTCAAAAAAGATTCAAAAATTAAATCCTCTTATTGACATGAATAATGTGTAAGTAGCCCTTTCTGGTTTGGAAGGATACTTTAGTATTTCACAAGAGTCTCTTGGAAGTGTATTAATTTATTGTGTCATTGTGGCTCCCTCTTCATCTGCCTAAACATTCACAGAGCCAGAAACTGTCACTGGGTAAGAGTGGGATTGAAGTACTTCCTCAGAAAAGATTATACTTGGTTAAATACTGCCAGTTTTTCTTTTTAAAACTATTTTAGGGAACTGACAGCACAAATTGCCTGTTGGATTTTCACAAATTACAAAATGGCCTCACCCTCCAAAGAACATACAATTCATATGCCACTAATTTCCCATTTTATAAATCACCTTCAAATAAATTTTTTCTGGGTGTCCCTCCCTTCCAAAGTTAACAGAAGGAAGGAAATGATGGAGATTAGAACAGGAATAAATGAAGTAGAGAACAACAACTACAAAATCAATGAAGCTAAAAGTTGGTTTTTAAAGAAGATAAGCAATACCAACAAGCTTTAAGCTAGACTGATCAAGAAAAGAACAGAGAAGACTTAAATAAAGAAAATCAGAAATGAAAGAGGAAACATAGCTGATGACACAAATAAAAATGATCATAAAATACTATTATGAATAATGACACACAAATAAATTGGACACCTTAGAATAAATGGATGAATTCCTAGAAGCATAGATCTACCTAGACTGACAAAAGAAGAAATAGAAAGGCTGAAAAGGGCAATATAAATGGGGTGCCTGAGTGGCTCAGTGGCTGAGTGTCTGCCTTTGGCTCAGGTTGTGATCGCAGGGTCCTGGGATTGAGTCCTGCATCAGGCTTCCACAGTGAGCCTGCTTCTCCCTCTGACTCTGTTGTGAATAAATAAATACTTTTAAAAAGACCAATAATAAACAAGGATATTGAAGCAGTAATCAAAACCTCCCAAAAAGAAAAACTCAAAACCAAAGGGCTTCATATGTGAATTAAAACAAATATTTAGAAAAGAATTAATATCAATCCTTTTAAAACTTTCCTAAAAAATTAGAAGAGAGAATACTTCTAAAGTCATTTTGTCAGGTCAGCATCACCAAATACTGAAACCAGACAGAGACACCACAAGAAAAGAAAACTACAGGCCAATATCTCTAATGTAAAAATCCTCAACAAAATAATAGCAAACTGAATTCAATAGCACATTAAAAAGAATTACACACATGATCAAGTGGGATTTATCCTTGAGAAGCAAGAATGGTTCAGCATAGGCAAACCAATAGATGTGATATACCACATTAAGAGAATAAAGAATTAAAATCATATGATCATTTTAATAGATGCAGGAAAAAAACATTTGAAAAATGTTTTCCCGCATCCATGCATCCTGCATCCATTCATCTATTCATGATAAAATCTCTCAACAAAATGGTTATCTTGCCCTTTGCAGCAACATGAATGAATTTGGAGGACATTATGCCACGTGAAATAACCCAGAACACAGAAAGACAAAGAGTACATGATACCACTTATGTGAGGAATCTAAAATAGTCAAACTGATAGTGACACTGATAATAGCATAGTATAATGACGGCTGCCAGGGCTGGGTTGGGGGGAGAGGGGAGGGGAGCTATTCATCAAAGGGTACTAAAGTTTAGTTATACAAGATAAATAAATCCTGGAGATCTACTGTACAACATAGTGCCAATAGTTAACAATACTGCATTATAGTTTTAAAAATTTGCTAAGAGGGTAGATTTTATGTTAAGTGTTCTAATCACATACAGCATAATAATATAAAAAGAATACAGGAAGAAAGTTTTGGAGATGATGGATAAGTCGATTGCATAGATTGTGGTGATATACTTACTTGGGTATATACTTACCTCCAAACTCATCACATTGTATACATTAAATATGTGCAGCTTTTTGTATGTCATTCATAACTCAATAAAGTGGTTTAACAAATGAAGTAAATAAAATAAAATAAAATAAAATAAAATAAAATAAAATAAAATAAATAAAATAAAATAGGAGTGGGCAAAAAAATAAACCAGAATCTTTAACTCTGAAAACCTTTACTAATTGACTATTATGAATTTATTATTAATACACATCTGTATGATTTGAAAAACATGATTTTGTTATGCTATAATGTGAAAATAAAATTTCTCATAATTTTTTTTGACCACATCAGTTTTTTCATCTATGATTAGGAGAAATATAATAGAAAGGTGAAGGATATGGAAGGAGTGAAGAGATGTTTAAAGAAGCAGACCAAGTCAAAGAACTGTGTGTACTATCCTATTTTTATTTAGGGTAAATATAAATAAAATTGTAAGTATGTATTTTGTAGTCTTTTTTTTTTCTCAGTTTTTACCACAGTTCCCATCTTGGAGAGAACTGTCTATATTTACAAAACTAACTTGAAATTATAGATATGTGGATATAGAATGAAAGGAGATGGGATAAGTAGTGAGAGAAGAGAGTGGTGGAAATAAGCATGGATTATAGAAGGAGGGAACAGAGTGACATGACAGGTGACTAGAGCCCAAGGAGAAATGTTATTCAGTGACAAATTCCCATTATTAGGAATGCAGATGGACATTTAAGAATGGGAACTCGATATTAAATTCAAAGTGTTTGTAAGAAGTATAATCCTTCCCATATCCCAAATCTTTATAAAAATCTGTTACCACTCATGTAGGTTCCCACAGAAGCAGCCACGATATGGAAAAGATAGTATTTGAGGAACAAGGCAAGATAATTTTCAAACTCAATTGATTTAGCAGAAACAGGAACTCAGGATCAAGCAACTCCAAGAAACTCCCTCCTCTCTTTCAAGGAATCCCTGGAGAGAATTGAAAGGAAGTTGAGTCTCTTGATGCACATGTGATTGAGCTAATTTCATTTGAGTCTTAAATTATATGGTGGTTTCAAGGACTTAGTTTTCTGAGCATTATAAATTTACTTCTTTCATTTCCCTATACTCCATGTTTTCCAAATCTCATTCCTCTATTCCCAAACCTTTAGTCTAAGAATTTCTGTACAAAAATCTGCCAATTCAACATATTTGTTACATATGCCAATAATTGGCACCATATTCACTAGAACCTCATTTAATCAGGTCCCAGGTAACCAGCAATATCAATTCATTTTTATTTTCTACATTTAATAATAAGAAAAAGAAGATATTAAAAATTAAAGCCATAAAAGTCAGGATTTGGTTAGAAGAGCAATTATTCTTACTACATGCCATGCACTGTACAAAACTCCAGGGAATCAGTTGTGAATGGGATAGATTTGGCTTCTAGACTCATAAAGTCCACTAGCCATTCCAGAAAAACTTGTCCTGTTTTATATATCTTTAAACCTAGGATTTTAACCCATACACCCAAGGTCCTCCAACAATAAAATGATTCACTTTTATAGCTACAAAGATAGAAAAGTAGTTGAATGCATTTAACTCAGAAAAAAGGTGGGGTTTTTTGAGTTTTAGAGACAATTCTCAACCTTTCTATAATTGAAGGTTTACAAAAGAAATATTTCTAATATTTATTAGAAGTGTGAAGGAAATATAAGAATTTGGTAGTGTTTCAAATTACTTCTAAGATTGGCTACTTAATTTGTGGGGACTAGCACAAAATGAAAATGCAGGGCCCTTGTTAGAGGATTCTTAAGAATTTTTAAGCATTAAAACCAGCACATAGGGCAGCCCAGGTAGCTCAGCGGTTTAGCGCCGCCTTCCGCCCAGGGTGTGATCCTGGAGACCCAGAATCGAGTCCCACGTCGGGCTCCCTGCATGGAGCCTGTTTCTCCCTCTGCCTGTGTCTCGGCCTCTCTATCTGTCTTTCATGAATAAATAAATAAAATATTTAAAAAAAAAACCAGCACATAGCCCTTCTAAGTTGGGGGCTCTATACAAACGTGGAGGTCTCATGCCCATGAAGCCAGCCCTGGCTCTAAGCTTATGATTCATTAATTTGTTCTAGAATTTTATTTGATACCTGACAAGGCAAACACCTAATGGAGGGTGAAATATAACTGTATCCAAGAAAGCAGGTAACTAAATTTTATCACAATATATCACCTAAGCAATTGCTATGAAGGTTGATATTATAATATTTTTAAAAATGGTTCACCTAATATTTATAACTGCTAACAAAAAAAACCTCAGAAATAATTAGCAACATATTATATGAATATGTAGGATTTTGAGGTTTAGAAGATAATTTGGTCTGCAGATACTTTGAAGAAGTAAGAAATTATCAAATTTTCCCTTTTTGTAGATGAGCCTATGATATTGTACCTTCTACTGAAAAAAAAAGAAAAAATATTTAGGAAATGGTAGTTTATCAGTCAAAATTTTTTAAAAAGATTTTATTTATTTATTCACAGAAACACAGAGAGAGAGAGAGAGAGAGAGGCAGAAGCAGGCTCCATGCAGGGAGCCCGACGTGGGACTTGATCCAGGGTCCCCAGGATCAAACCCCAGGCTGCAGGCAGCGCTAAACCGCTGTGCCACTGGGGCTGCCCTAGCAGTCAAAATTTATAATCTTAAGAAGCCATCCTGTGAGATAAGGTGTTTTTAACAGGTAGGGTTACTTAATTATGGGCAATTTACTTTCTAATCAGGTGGAAGTAATTGCATAAAAACAGGGAATAAAGTACATTTGAGTCCTTACATTTTCTCATTTTACTTAGTACATATTATATGGTTTGCCTCAGTTAGCTCTTCCACAAAAAAAAAAAAAAATTATTTCCTACTGCTCAAAGATTCATTTTCTTCATCTTAAAAATGAGAAGTTTCACCTACTTGAATTCTGAATGCTCTCCCAGCCCTAAGTAAATCCAGATCACCTATTGCTAACACGCTGCCTGCAAATCCCTGTGCACAAGATATATATAAAAAAAGAATGAACCACCATTCCTGACCACAGATGGTTTACAATCCAGAAGGCAAGGCAAGCAATTCAGCCAATAATTATAATGTAAGACAGCTCCAAAGTTCTAAATTCTACACTAACAGAAAATCTTACCAAAGAAATACAGAACCTTACAAGGTTTGGATATAATGTAAAATTAATGGACTGAGCATGTAACTCAAATCAGTCTCCTAAACACTAGATGTAGGTGCTAGAGGCCTAAGTGAGTTTTTATACTATCTTATAGCCAGTATTTTGGATGTTAAACTGCTCTGCCACCTGTACAAATGCCAAGGGCCATATTGACCTTGTGAGTACATTTCCTCCACTTTAGGATGTGTTGACTGAATACATAACATGGACACAATTTCAGACTCCATTTATCTTCATCACGGACTATCACAGTCAAGTGACCATGAGGCAGAACACTGACTTCCTTAATCTACTTGTTTTGTATCCTGGAAAATTTTATTTGGTCGGCAGTCTTTTCAACATTACATAGCTTTCATCTCACATATTTGGTCCAGTTGATTCAATTGGGTTATAGTACATCATTCATCTTTTAATAAACAATGAAAATCAGGAAGATTAAAAAGTGACAGTTTGAAATATATCATAAAATATAACCAAAGTAACAGAAATTGAATTAATATGACTTTAACATGATTTTCAAAGGTCTTCAGTCTAGAATTTGGGCTCAATTTCCTGGCTGGTTATAAAATGATACCACAGTACTTAAATGATGTGCCCGAAGAGAAGCCATGATCAGTGGCTGAACCGGCCGGCCTGTGAGCAGCAGGGCTGCAGTAGATAGTAAGCTTTTATATCCTGAACTTCAAAAGAATCAAGAGCACAATTTTCGTTAATAAAAAGTGTGCTTACTCGAGTCCAAGACTTGAAATGATACCTCCCTGGTTATCCACTTGGAAAATGTTGTAATGTTGATATCATACGTTGGGATCCCAGGGGAACAGACACTGAGATGGAGATTTGCAGGTGGGTGGCTTATTGCGAAGTGTCTGCAGTGACAATACTTACAAAGGGAGTGAGGGAGGCAGGACTGGGCTGGGGGAGAAGTTGAACTGTGATGCATTTGCAGCAGAGTGATTGGCCACTCCCACATGTAGCTCTGGGACTGGTTTAGTTCTTTAGCTGTGTCCCAAATTAAAGCAGAGGCTAGGCCTTTCTACGGTATAACCTGAGGAGGGCCTCAGTCTGGAGCAGTCAGCAGGCAACAATGCTGACAGGCAGGAGCATAGGTGCCTTGGCCCTGAAGAGGCCACCAGGGCTGTGCACCTCAGCATCCACTGGAGTTTACTCCTTGCGTCACTCAGATCTGCTTGCTTCGTCCCATCTGAGAAGAACTCTTCCAGGATTCTGGTTGGTCTTTTTACCAGGGAAGACTTCCATATGGAAAGTTAGCAGAATGAACTGAAGCCTCCATGATTCCAGCTAGTCTCAGGACTGCAACTAATGCTTAGCATCTTTTTGCTTGACTACACATTCTAGATTGTTCTCACTCTTACCTATTACCTCTGATAGTCTAAAGGGCTTATCTGAGGGAGGGACTCTGACAAGTTTTAGAACCCCATACTTTCTAAAAAATAGGGCTTCTGTACTTGTCCATTTACCTTCATAGTTGGACTGTAGAGAACCTGGTTTATGCACTTGTCTGTTTACTATAAAAATTAGGAGAGAATCAAGCAACACCATAGTAAATCATCTGGGTACCTGATATATCCCCCTGCTACCATTGTGTATGTACAACAGCCCTACTGTCTCCTGATCATTAGGGTCAATTACTTTTGTTAGGATGGTGCTTTTTCCTTGCCTAACTGCTGGTCTTGGTACAAGGAAACAAAAGCGACCAGGAGGTACCTGTGTTCCCTAATAAAAGACTTCTTCCTTTGGAACCAGATTCTTTGGGCTTCCCAGTAGAGAAGGGAAGCCCAAATTCTCCAAATGCATCTCTGAAATCAATGATAAACACAGCACACAGAATGCAAGAGAGAGGGTTAGTATCAGGATTATTATAATATATAATATTATATTAATAGTAGTATAGAGTAAGGTCAAGGATTGGGAGAAAAGTTAAAATGAATATTGTAGTGATTGAGTCAAAAACTGATGACGGGGGCACCTGGGTGGCTCAGCGGTTGAGCATCTGCCTTTGGCTCAAGGCATGATCCCAGGGCCAGGGGTCGAGTCCCACATCAGGCTCCTTACAGGGAGCCTGCCTCTCTCTCTGTGTTTCTGATGAATTAATAAATAAAATCTTTAAAAAAACCTGATGAGGGCCTCAAAGCAAGGCAGCAGCAATAAATAAGAAAGATCAGCATCTGAAACACTAAAAACATGGAATAATCCAGATGAATAGAAGGGGAGGGTCCTAAGGGAGAATGAGAAAGCTCAGATAATCCCTATGACTCTAGCTTAGGGTACTGCCAGCAAAGATAGAGGATATAGGGGAAAGAGCATCTTTGGTTCTTTATTTGGTTTGTTTTCAAGTTGCCACAGGAGACTTAATATTTTAGGGTCCTACATTGACCAATCAATGACATTGAGGGAGCCCCCTAATTCTTTAAGTACTTGTTTCAAATTGTAGGCCTTCTTTAAATGAAAGTTAGCTGTGCTCCTTGAATTTTGGAAACTGGAACAAGCGTAACTTCATATCTTTTAAATGTTTTATGTAGATTATACTCCTATAGAAATTAATTCAAAGCGAAACTCATATGTTAGCCTGTGCCCATCTTGATTTTTCCAACAACTATCTGTTCCAAACTGCCTACTGGACCCCTTCACATGGAGAGCATGCCAGCATCTCAGACTCAGCACATCCAAGTTTAATTAAGTCCCATCCCTGCCAGTTTTCCCTCATCCGCAGACCTCAGCTCTTAGAGCCTCAATTTATGACGAAGGAGCCACCATCCTCTCAGGCAGGTTTGCAAACAACAGCCTACAGCACAAATTCAGCCCATCACCTGTTTCTGTTAAGAGATTTATTATACATCATCTATATATGGTCTGTGGCTGCTTTTGTGCCACTGTGGCAGAGTTGAGTAGTTGTGACAGAAACTCTATGGCCCACAAAGTCTAAAATATTTAGAACAAATTTCCTGACAACTGCCCTAAATCAGCCAGGATCAAAATCTCAGAGTCATGTTAGACTCACTTCTTTTCTCTCACCTCATCCACTCCCTGTCCTCAATCTTTTTTTAAGGTTTAATTATTTATTCATCACACACACACACACACACACACACACACACACACACAGAGGCAGAGGGAGAAGCAGGCTCCATGTAGGGAGCTCTACGCAGGACTCAATCCGGGGTCTCCAGGATCACACCCTGGGCTGAAGGTGGCGCTAAACCGCTGAGCCACCGGGGTTGCCCCACTAAATGCCACTACCACCAGATGTCTCCTCCTACTTTCCCCTCCCTATTTTCACTCAGCTTAACATACCTCAGCACTCTGCAAATTCTTAACATGGTCTTTCGCAGATCTGCCTGGCTTCTATCTCTTTCCTTGTTGGTATGTGAAGCTAGAAAGAGGCCCATAGTCTTCCTTCCTGGGGCAAGGGAATGGTGGGGGAAGTGAAGGGGAAGCTTCACAGAAGAAATTATTCTACTGATAAGATAAATAGGCATTTATGACTGCGAAGAAGGCATTGAGAAAACAAGGTGTGTTTAGGGAATGGCCAATAGTTGGTATTGTAGGAAAAATAAGTATTTGGTATTATGAGAATATAGTACATGCAGAGAGGAAAAAAGAAAAGTGTATCCATAAGAAGATAATGAGCCTAGAGATGGAGAAGCACATTCTAGAATCCTTGTTTAGTCTCTCCACCTGGGTCAGCCCCAGCTCCCACACATCATTCATCATTCTAGGCCCATTCTATGACATCTTCTCTGGTTGCTCCCAATCAAGTCCTCCCTCCTTCCTGTGGGCTCCTATAATAATGCATCCTATCTTCTTCCATCTATCACTTTCTTTTTTTAATATTTTATTTATTTATTCATGAGAGACACAGACTGAGAGAGAGAGAGGCAGAGACACAGGCAAAGGGAGAAGCAGGCTCCATGCAGGGAGCCTGATGTGGGACTCGATCCCGGGTCTCCAGGATCACGCCCTGGGTCAAAACCAGGCGCTAAACCGCTGAGCCACCCAGGGATCCCCGATGAGCCATCTATCACTTTCTAACTTGGGGGACAGGACAGCAGAATAGAAGCTCAAGCTTGCTATAAGTAGTTTGAAAAGCTATTAATAGGTAGGTAATAATCTTCCTCCACTTATTGCCCAAGTAATGATCAGCAGTCCCCTCCTCTTCCCAGGTCACGGCTTCCTTATTTATGGTGTGGTAGCACCTTGGAAGCACATGAGGTTTCTGTAGACTGGAAAGTGCTAAAGAAATAAACACTAACAAGTACTTGGTAAAGATTTGCAATTTGAGGAAACACCTGCAAGTTTTGAGAGTGGGAAACCATTTGTTTAGTTATATCTCTCACCGGACTCTAAGAGAACTGAAGTTCAGACAGCGACTCTGTCATATGCATTTGTATCATATCAGCACATAAAGAACATTCAGCACATATTTATAAAATTAAACTGTTCCACTGAAGTGGACAAGAGATCTGATCACAATGCACTGATTTTTAATAACCCCCACACTAACAATTATGGCTCAGCTCATGTTTTCCTCTCTAAATAGTCACCTTGGAATATTTAAGTTTTTTGATATGCAAAGTATCAAAAGGAAATTCAGAGAATTTTACTTGATATCAGTATTTTAATCAGGGAAGAAACAAACTGTGAATAGAGATACTTCAAACTGAAACTAGTTATGGAGCTCAGAGGCATGCTGCAACAGGATGGCTAATAGAGTGAAAATGAAGTTTAACCTTTACAGTGATAGGATATAACAGTGGGGTTGTCCTGACAGCAGGGGAGTGATTAACAGTGATTATCCTGTATCATTTTAGGAACATGATTTAATTTTTATTTTTGATATTGGAGGCATTTTCTTTTTTTTTCTGAGTTTTTTTTTTGCATATTTTTTATTGGAGTTTGATTTGCCAACATATAGTATAACACCCAACGCTCATCCAGCCAAGTGCCTCCTTCAGTGCCCGTCACAGAATCACCCCAACCCGCCGCCCACCTCCCTTTCCACTACCCCTTGTTCGTTTCCCAGAGGTAGGTGTCTCTCATGTTCTATCACCCTCACTGATATTTCCCACTCATTTTCTCTCCTTTCCCCTTTATTCCCTTTCACTACTTTTTATATTCCCCGAATGAATGAGACCATATAATGTTTGTCCTTCTCCAATGGACTTACTTCACTCAGCATAATACCCTCCAGTTCATTCCACGTTGAAGCAAATGGTGGGTATTTGTCATTTCTAACAGCTGAGTAATATTCCATTGTATACATAAACCACAGCTTCTTTATCCATTCATCTTTCGATGGACACCAAGGCTCCTTCCACAGTTTGGCTATTGTGGACATTGTTTCTATAAACATTGGGGTGCAGGTGTCCTGCCATTTCACTACAGCTGTAACTTTGGGGTAAATTCTGAGCAGTGCAATTGCTGGGTCGTAGGGTAGTTCTATTTTTAACTCTTTGAGGAACCTCCACACAGTTTTCCAGAGTGGCTGCCCCAGTTCACATTCCCACCAACAGTGCAAGAGGGTTCCCCTTTCTCCACATCCTCTCCAACATTTGTTGTTTCCTGTCTTGTTAATTTTCACCATTCTCACTGGTGTGAGGTGGTATCTCATTGTGGTGTATTTCTTTTGTTTTTTTTTTTAAGATTTTATTTATTTATTCATGAAAGACACAGAGATAGAAAGGCAGAGACGTAGATAGAGGGAGAAGCAGGCTCCAGGCAGGGAGCCTGATGTGGGACTCGATCCTGAGACCACGGATCACAACCTGAGCCAGGGGCAGGTGCTCAACTGCTGAGCCATCCAAGCGTCCCTCATTGTGGTTTTGATTTGTATTTCCCTGATGGCAAGGGATGCGGAGCATTTTCTCATGTGCTTCTTGGCCATGTGTATGTCTTCTATGGTGGAATTTCTGTTTATGTCTTCTGCCCATTTCATGATTGGATTGTTTGTTTCTTTGCTGTTGAGTTTAATAAGTTCTTTATAGACTTTGGATACTAGCCCTTTATCTGATACGTCATTTGCAAATATCTTCTCCCATTCTGTAGGTTGTCTTTTAGTTTTGTTGATGGCTTCTTTTGCTGTGCAGAAGCTTTTTATCTTGATGAAGTCCTAATAATTCATTTTTGCTTTTGTTTCCCTTGCCTTCATAGATTGTAAGAACTTGTAAGAAGTTGCTGTGGCCAAGTTCAAAAGGGTGTTGCCTCTAGCATTTTGATGGATTCTTGTCTCACATTTAGTTCTTTCATCCATTTTGAGTTTATCTTTGTCAATGGTGTAAGAGTCTAGTTTCATTCTTCTGCACATGGCTGTCCAATTTTCCCAGCACCATTTATTGAAGAGACTGCCCTTTTTCCAGTGGATAGTCTTTCCTGCTTTGTCGAATATTAGTTGACCATAGAGTTGAGGGCCCATTTCTGGGTTCTCTGTTCTGTTCCACTGATCTATGTGTCTGTTTTTGTGCCAGTACCACACTGTCTTGATGATCACAGCTTTGTAGTACAACCTGAAATCTGGCATTGTGATGCCCCCAGCTATGGTTTTCTTTTTCAATATTCCCCTGGCTATTCGGGGTCTTTTCTGATTCCACACAAATCTTAAGATGATTTGTTCCAACTCTCTGAAGAAAGATCGTGGTATTTTGATAGGGATTGCATTGAATGTGTAAATTGCCCTGGGTAGTATTGCCATTTTCACAATATTCATTCTTCCAATCCATGAGCATGGAGTACTTTTCCATCTCTTTGTGTCTTCCTCCATTTCTTTCAGAAGTGTTTTGTAGTTTTCAGGGTATAGATCCTTTACCTGTTTGGTTAGGTTTATTCCTAGGTATCTTATGCTTTTGGTGTAATTATAAATGGGATTGACTCCTTAATTTCTCTTTCCTCAGTTTCATTGTTAGTGTATAGAAATGCTACTGATTTCTGGGCATTAATTTTGTATCCTGCCACACTGCCGAATTGCTGTATGAGTTCTAGCAATCTTGGGGTGGAGTCTTTTGGGTTTTCTATGTACATTATCATGTCATCAGCAAAGAGGGAGAGTTTGACTTCTTCTTTGCCAATTTGAATGCCTTTTATTTCTTTTTGTTGTCTGATTGCTGAGGCTAGGACTTCTATACTTTGTTGAATAGCAGTGGTGAGAGTGGACATCCCTGTCGTGTTTCCTGATCTTAGGGGAAAGGCTCCCAGTGTTCCCCCATTGAAAATGATATTTTCTGTGGGCTCTTCGTAGATGGCTTTTAAGATGCTGAGGAAGGTTCCCTCTATCCCTACACTCTGAAGAGTTTTTATCAGGAATGGATGCTGTATTTTGTCAAATGCTTTCTCTGCATCTATTGAGAGGATCATATGGTTCTTGTTTTTTCTCTTGTTGATATGACCTATCACGTTGATTGTTTTACGAGTGTTGAACCAGCCTTGCATCCCAGGGATAAATCCCACTTGGTCATAGTGAATAAACTTCTTAATGTACTGTTGGATCCTATTGGCTAGCATCTTGTTGAGAATTTTTGCATCTGCGTTCATCAGGGATATTGGTCTATAATTTTCCTTTTTGGTGGGGTCTTTGTCTGGTTTTGGAATTAAGGTGATGCTGGCCTCATAAAACGAGTTTGGAAGTATTCTGTCCCTTTCTATCTTTCAGAACAGTTTTAATAGAATAGGCATTGTTTCTTCTTTAAATGTTTGATAGAATTCCCCTGGGAAACCATCTGGCCCTGGACTTTTGTGTCTTGGGAGGTTTTTGATGACTGCTTCAATTTCCTCCCTGGTTATTGGCCTGTTCATGTTTTCTATTTCTTCTGTTCCAGTTTTGGTAACTTGTGGTTTTCCAGAAATGCGTCCATTTCTTCTAGATTGCCTGATTTATTGGCATATAGCTGCTCATAATATGTTTTTTAAATTGTTTGTATTTCCTTGGTATTGCTTGTGATGTCTCCTTTTTCATTAATGATTTTATTAATTTGAGTCTTTTTGTTTTTAATAAGGCTGGCTAATGGTTTATCTATCTTTTTATTTCTTCCTATTGGAGGCATTTTCAAGAAATAACCTAAGTTTCCTTTGTGTTCCTGAAATAAGCTACACTAAGTTTTGCTTATGGGGCTTATCTGGTTTTGTCTGTGAGGGAACTCTTCAAGCCTAGTCTTCATTATTTTATTTTAATAAAGAATATTAAAAGTATTCTGAGTGGCTTAATAAGTTATGTTCTCATTGGTCAAAATGATTGTGAAGCTTTGTTCTGTAATCACTTTAAGAATGTGACATCTTTTTAAAACTTATGCTGAGTGTTAGAAAATAGTCATTGGGGGGGGACAAACTTATTTTTTAGGAAAACAATCAAAACTATAAGCCAAGTATGATACTAATTCAGTTAGAAATTATACTTTAGAATTAAATTATGCCATTTCTTACACAGTTACTCGAAAACAAGTCCAAAAGAGGAAATACAGAAACATTTGGAGCAACAGAAACAACATCCATTGGAATAAGGACCTATTTTTCAGAGTTCAGGACTTCCTTGGAAGCTTGAGTATCATCTTTATAAAAATCCAACCCATTCCTTTATAGTCACTCATCTTTCTGCTAACAAATAATCCCTCTTGGCCTGCTTTCACTGACACAATTGACTGAGTTAGGAAGCATCAAACAGAAGTTTTGGTAAAGAATCTATCTGACCATTATATAACACTCAGATTAGCTGATATTAGGCAAATATTATTGGCCCTTATTTCTAATAGTTGTTACAATAGAGTTTACTGAGGTAAATTAATGCATCTCCATGTTTGTTTCTCAAACTGAATACCCCTTCTTCTCCATCAGGATTCCCATGGGATCTAATAACCACTTGACAGTGTTTATACCCTGATTTCTACCTCTGTAACTAGGAATCTCTGACATTTCACTCTATATCTTCAATTCTTCCAGATTTTTCTCTACTTGCCCAGTCTTGACTTCTGTCTAGAACCATACCTTTCAATATAGTAGTATATACCCATCCACCTTGGCAAAGAGCATCCACTTCCTAGTCCCCAGAAAACCTGTGACTACATTACCTTAGATGGCAAAAGGGAAATTGTAGTTATGATTAAGGACCCTGAGATGGTAGATTATCCTGAGATATTAAAGGGGCCCATTGTAATCATATAGGTCCTTATAAGGGGCACTTGGGTCACATAATCGGTTAAGCATCCAACTCCTTTAAAAAATATTTATTTATTTAGTGAGAGAGAAAGAGAGTGCATGTACAAGGAGGGGGGTGGGGCAGAGGGAGAAGCAGACTCCCCACTGAGTGGGATTCCCAACACAGGGCTGGATCCCAGGACCTGGAGCTCATGACCTGAGCCAAAGACATATACTTAACTGACTGAGCCACTCAGATGCTCCAGCATCTGACTTTTGGTTTCAGCTCACGTCATGACCTCAGGGCTCTGGGATAGAGCCCTACACCATGCTCCATGCTCAGTAGGGAGTCTGCTTGAGATTCTCTGTCCCTCTCCCTCTGCCCCTCCTGCTCATGCTCTCTCTCTCTCTCTCTCTCTCACTCTCTCAAATAAATAAATAAATCTTGTTGGTTTTTTTTTAAATCCTTATAAGAGAAAAAGGAAAGCAGGAGAGTTAGAATCAGAAAAGGAAATGTGATAATTGATGCCAGAGGAGGACACAGGGATGCAGCTGGGAGCAAAAGAAGGTGGGCATCCTCCAGAAGCTGGGAAAGGAAAGAAATGGATTATCCCCTAGAGTCTATCCCCTGACACAACTTTGTCAACACTTTGACTTTAGCCCCATAGGACCCATTTTGACTTATGACTTCCATAACTGTAAAATAATAAATTTGTTTTGTTTTAAACCACCAAGGGTGTAGTAATTTGTTGCAGCAACAGTAGGAAATTAATTCAGCTAGACACTAGTCTCATGTGGTTATTTAAATTGAACTGAATTAAGTTTTTAACATTTGAAAATAAATTTCTCATTCTAGCTATATTTCAATCTCAATAGCAACCTGTGACTGGTGGATACCATATTGGACAGCACAGATACCCACAGATACCGTATAGAATGTTTTCATCACTACAGAAAGTTCCATCCAACAGAATTGTGCTGCTATAGAGGTCTTTTTGACTTACCCCAGATATCCTACCAGCATAGTATATTTAACAAAGCTAAACTGAACACTTTCTCTTTAATTCCAAACCTCCTTGTCAATAGCATTGACCAGAAGACTATACAAAGCAGTAGTTTGATTTTGGCTCAAAAATTAATTTGATACAATTGTTTCAGGAATCATTTGGCAGCCCACAGATAAGAAAATGGAGAAACAGTCCATTACAGGTCCTGCTCTTTATCGATGTCCCCTGCTAGATGCCTAGCAGCTTACCTCACAAAATGTAAAAACAAAATTCCCTGTTCCTTTCAGGGTTGGCAATGATTCTGCTTACCCTGAATTACAGTTAGACTTTCCCCTCTATCTGATCCTGCTTTATTCTCCTTCCCTTCACAGGCATTGATCCTTCACAAGCATCTTGTGCCCTAAACTCCATCTCAGTGTTTATACCTAGAGAATTACCCTTCAACATCAACTTACCTCTCCAGCCAAAAAGTATATTAAAAACAAAACTTACTATTCTCAGACTGTCCATATATTTCTCTTCTCTCTTCTTATAAGTCCAGTTTTTGTCTTGTTTGTTAACAACAGTCTGATAGCTTTCACTTGTATATGTGAATAAAATATTTCTATTAACGCTAACTGAAAATCTAGGAATTGTTCTTTGACACTATAAATTTAAAGAAAATAAAACAAAAACATACATAAAGAACACTAACAAATCTATAGAAGAAACATTTAATGCAAAAGAAAATAGGCAAAATATTGATTAGGCACTTCATACGATAGTATATCAAAAGGTAAGTAAATATGCAAATGTGCTCAGAATCCTTAGTCATTAATGTAAATCAAAATTGCAATGTAGTACCACTAAACTTTTAACAAAGTGAGTAGATTTAAAAGGACAACAATAGATATGAAGCAACTACCATTGTCATACACTGCTGAAGTAAATTGCTTCAAATATTTTAGGAAATTCTTGGCAATATCTGCTAAAACTGAAGATACACACACCCTATGACCCAACTACTCCACTATTGGGGGAAATGGCAAATAATAATCTGTGCAAATATTTACTAAAAACCATGCACAAAAATGTTCATAGTAACCTCATGTATAATAATTTAAAACTGGAATCAGCTAAAATGTTCATCAATAATAGATTGGCTAATATATTTTACCCATACAGCATTAAAATGAAAGGAATGAGTGTTGCAAATAGAATGAATGAATCTCTTAAATATGATGTTGAGCAAGAATTTAGACATAAAAGTGTATGTTATGGAATAAATTATATACCCCTCCCCCTTCCAAATTCATGTGTTGAAGCCCTAACTCCAAATGTGACTGTATTTGGAGATAGAGCCTTTAGAGAGAAAACTAAGATTAAATGAGCTCAGAAGGATGGAACCCTATCCAAGAGAACTGGTGTCCTTATTAGAAGAGGAGGAAATGCCAGGAGTGTGTGTGCACAGTGAGAAGACGGCCATTTACAAGCCAGAAAAGGAGCCCTTCCCAGAAACTGGCCCTGACAATACCTTGATCTTGAACTTTCAGCCTCAGAACTGTGAGAAGATAAATTTCTGCTAGTTAAGCCACCTAGTCCATGATACTTTGTTATGGCAGCTCTAGCAGGCTAACACAATTTAATATAAATTATTAGAAAACAAAAACCTAATCTATGAAATCAGAGGTAAAGTGAGGTCCTTTCATGAAAGACATTGGTTATGACTAGGAGAAGGCAGGAAGGGGACATCTGGGGTCCTGCTAGTGGTCTGTTCCTTGATCTTAGTGGTGAACACATCAGTGTTATTGTAAAATGCTATGGGACTTCTGGTATGTGTTGCTGGTATGTGTTGATTATTAGAAAGAAATAGGAAAGGGACACCAGGGTGGCTCAGTCAGTTGAGTATCCAACTCTTGGTTTTGGCTCCGGTCATGATCTCACAGTCATGAGATTGAACTCCACATCAGGCTCTACACTCAGAGAGAAATCTGCTTCAGATTCTCTTCCTCTCCCTCCCCTTCTGCCCTCTCCCTGCTGGTATGCATGTACGCTCTCTCTCTCTCTCTCTCAAATAAATAAAATCTTTAAAAATAAGTAAATAAAATAAATAAACAGGACAAATCAGTTTCATCAGGGGAGGATAAATGGTGGATGCCAGAGGAGTTCAGGGGACCTGGATAAAATAGAGCCCTCCAACCCCTACTTCCTCATGGGAATTGATACAAAACAGGTTTTCTGCCTTCCTTTTCTCATCCCTATATTTTTATTTCTCAGAGAATACATTCCCTTAGGAGAAATTAAGAAAGCCCCTCTCAGTAGGGCTGACTGTAAAAGAATGGGAAAGGAAAAGGTAGCCCCCTGGCCAAAGGTGGTAACACAAATAGATGTTTGTTTCCAAAACCAGATTTGTAAGACTGCAAGACCAAGCTTGCATAGGTACTGCCCAGCCTGGTTTTATGAACGGTGGTCTCTAAATAGTTCCTAATAAAAACTATCTTAAGAAAGTACAAACTAAGAATTTATCACCACTTTGGATTTTATATGCCTTGTATATTTGTTTCTTTAGATAAAACTCCAGGAAAATACTTCATCTTTTTTTCCTCCGGAATAAACTTCAGAAAGTTTTGGTAAGAATTTGCCCAAATCAGGCAAAATATGGAATTTGATTTTGGATCCGTGTTACTATATGTGCTGGCTTCAGGAGCACCTGGTTTTATCTGCACTTACCCTTAAAGCTGGATTCAGCACTTCTCCACATTTTTTCTTTCTTTTTTTTTTTAAAAGATTTTATTTATTTATTCATGAGAGACCGAAAGAGAGAGAGAGAGAGAGAGAGAGAGAGAGAAAAGCAGAGGGAGAAGCAGGCTCTATGCAGGAAGCCTGACTGGGACTCTATCCCAGAACTCCAGGATCACACCCTGGGCTGAAGGCGGCACTAAACTGCTGAGCCACCCAGGCTGCCCTCCACATTTATTCTTAAGAATTGACTACCTTCAAAGGCAATATTAAGCAATATATATTTTCCTGAAGATTTAGGAAAATATTTGGGGAAAGTAGTTTTAATGACAAATACTGTAGAGCAGCTACAGTATTTAAACCATACAGTATTTAAACCATAAACCACCCATTCAGTAATATTTTTTTTGCACTTAGGCTCTTGGCTTCATACCAATCTGAGGTCTTCTCACTCTGATACTTTCCCTCACTTTCCTAGCTAAATCCTTTCTGCTCTACAGTCTTCCAAAGTCCAACTCTAGCTAGCCAGCCCTCCTGATGCATATACAGCCCAGTGGGAAAGGTAGTCCAGCCTTTGACCCAATTTCTTTCTCAGTTAACTGTCCTGTGGGCTTGACCAGCCTTTCATAATCCACCAGAACTTTAGATGATAAATTTTCATCTAAAGCATTGCATATATAAGCAGAAAGGTGAGCAAAATCTTTTGCATGCTTGCTCCAATTAACAAAAATTTAGTTTAGAATCAGGACTTCTCTGAGCCCATAACTTCTCAATGCTACACATTCCCCATGAATTTGAACATTTGTGGAAAATTTGGGGACACTTAAAAATTGTGGTGCTGTGGGGCCACCTGAGTGGCTCAGCCAGTTAAGTGGCTGGCTCTTGATTTTGGCTCAGGTCATGGTCTCCAGGCCCTGGGATCAAGCCCCATGTTGCTCCATGCTCAGCAAGGAGTCTGCTTGAGATTTTCTCTCTCTCCCTCTGCCCTTCCCTCTGCTTGTGTGCTCTCTGTCTCTCAAATAAATGCATCTTTTTTTTTTTTTTTAATTATGGTGCTGTGAAAACACAATGTATTTCTATTCTTTCATCTTGCTTCCATGATTCTGGCCTAAATGCAGAAAAGTAGTAAACACACTAGCCAATAATAGCTGACCATGGTTAACAGCAAAACATGTACACACTGTACAGATAAAAAAAAAATCTCCTTTTCATATGACATACTGACCTCTCAATTTGTGTCATTTCCTTGTGATGACTCAAACAAAACAGTGACTAAGATAGTAAATGCTTTTACTTTGAATAGATCAAAATGCCTGTGACAAAACTGTTCTGATCTAATGCAGTGTGGTGTGATCCACATACCATGTGAACACTGCCATCAGAAAAGTGTCAATACCTGAATTTCTGTCACTCACCCTATTTTGAAGATCGGGGCTGCTTGTATTGCTTTTTCTTTCTCAGGTTCAATATCCTAATTCATTATAGCATCAACCTTTATGTGCACTTATTAAGCCAAATTCACATTTAGCCTACCCTGTCATTTCAACCATCTAATCATCCGTTTAAAAAAAATACTTGTTGACTAGCTCATATTTAAAAGGTATCTTATAATATAAGAGTTATAAAGATGAATAAGGTAATTCCCCATATTCATTAACTTCACATTTAATCAAGGAAATTATACACTGAAAACAGAACAAATAACTATAAACAATAAAGACAAAGTAGAAGAAGAAGAGGTTGTTTATTGCCTGAAGGAAGTGGGGGAGCCAGAATGATCTTTTCAAAGCTAATCAGATCATCTCCTCTACTTAAATCCCTCTAATGGCTTCCCCATCACATTCAAAATAAAAAATAAAATGTGAGCATTTCAAACCAATATCCAGCTTTTTAGCCAGCATTAAATCCTCCTATTTTATCTCTTATTCATTGTGTGTCTGACACACTGGTCTTCAATTCAAACAGGAGGTAGAATATAATTTTTTTTATTAAATTGCTTACTGTTGTATGTCTTGTGTTTATATGTCAGAGGAGCCCTTCCTGTAACATGTCAACACAGTGAAGCCACCATTAAATACTCTGGTAGAGTCAAAATTTCCCAGCGACAGACCACAGGGGAAAGAAAGGATTTATGCTATGACCTGTCATCACATCCATAGCATGGTGCTTTGGTTTTAAAGTGGTGTCTTTCGGCAGTAGCCCCAAAACTCAACGTTAGGAAAGAACTCTGGAAAAGCATTCTCTGATTATATCTTTTAGAAGATATAAGTATAATATATAAGTGAAAGGATGGTTTTCATAGCAATAATAACAAGAGCAGCTAACATTTATTAAGCACATTGCTATGTATATTTTTAAGATTTTATTTATTTATTCATGAGAGACACAGAGAGAGAGAGAGAGACAGAGAGACAGAGAGGCAGAGACACAGGCAGAGGGAGAAGCAGGCTCCATGCAGGGAGCCCAATCCAGGGTCTCCTGGGACTCAATCCAGGGTCTCCAGGATCACACCCTGGGCCTAAGGCAGATGCTTAACGGCTGAGCCACCCAGGCATCCCAAATTGCTATGTATTTATGTCAAGAAGTAATGCTAATTTCTTTACACATTTAAGTTAATTCCCCTCAAACCCATGATGTAATACTGTTACTATTATAATTTTCTCAATAAAAAGCAAAGTTAGAGAAGTCAGTACTTTGCACAAGAATATAATTTGCTATCTAGAATGAGCTTTTATTTTTTAATTTTTAATTTTTTAGAATGCCCTTTCAGAATTATGTCATGTATCATTCGATGTCAATATAACAAATTTTTATTACACCATAGCAAATCTTTCTGGATTCCTTATTATTCCAAGCAGTGTTAACACCTGTGTTATGTTTTGAACCCCTAGAAGTACAAAACTATTGTAAATGATAGTTTGTCCCTAGGCATGGGCCTGTAGATGGGCACAACAATGAGCGTACAAGCAAATTACTTTTCTAGATAAAAACTATGTCTTTGGAAAAAAAAAAAAAAAAACATACCTTTGTTTTTTTTTTTTAACAAATGTAATTAAATATGAGCATTTTGACAATTTCTCAAAAGTCATTCAAAGTTAAGTACTGTTATTTTAAATAGTAACATGATAAAAAAAAATCAATAGTATCTCAGTGCTATCAAATCTCAACATTTCCTCAGTGGCTTCTCTGACTGAGATTGCCATGGCTCAAAGTAATACATTTTGCAGTGAGAAAAGACACATTAGGCTTTAACCAAGGGACGTATTTCTTTTTATACTTACAGAGCTTAAGACTCTCTTGGGGTGCTTGAGAATCTGATTAGCAAGCCTGACTTAAGTGGGACTCATGAATTGGCATTTTAACCAGTGTCCAAGTGATTTAATTTAGTATCAGGGAAGTCATTTTGCAAAACATTGTTCTTGGACATACTAAAAGTATTTTCTTACTTAGGAAAGAAAAAAGGAGCCAAGTAACATCTTCTTACTTGCTTAAAAGAATAGAAAGCAGGGAAATAAGACCTCCATCTCTTGCTAGATTTAGCAAATAAAACATAGGACATATAGTTAAATTTGAATTTCAGATAAATAATGGACAATTTTTTTTCAGAGAAACAATATGTAAGTATATCTCATACAATATTTGGGAGACGTTTGTAGTAAAAAAATTAGTCATTGTTTAAAATTCAAATTTACTTAGGTATTTTATCTGGCAGCATTATAGAGAGGACAATCAAGTTTCAATTCAATGGATTTTAAGATTGCACTCAGGTTTGTCTAGGCCCAATTGGATATTATAAAGGTCCTTTTTCACTTTCATTTCACAAGAATGATAGCACATTTTATTACAAAAAAATTTAAATCTAAAACTAAAGAAAAAACACAGAAAACAAGAATCAAGAATAATTCTGCACTATTCATAGCAGATATGTTGCTAGGTACTCCCTTCCAGTTGAGTGTAGTTCAGTCTGGCAAAGGGTATTAAGATAGAATCCACCATGCTCCGTATTACCTAGGACATAATCTGTTTCCTGAGCCAAGCTGAGCTGCCATTCTCATCATGAAGATATAATCATTAGCTCCCATAATTAGCAGGGGGAAGACCTGCATGCTTTTAAGATGGTAAATCTGAAAGGAATTATCTTCTGATTAAAATAAAATCCCACTTATCTTATGTCAGACTTCCAGCCAATTCCAGTCATAAATTCAGTGTTAAAGGGGAAAAGCCTCAAAAGTAGAAAATAAGATGGTGCCAGCATATGTTCTATACCTATATGTATAGGATCGTGAGTAAGCTTACCCTTCTTGCCCTTAAAAGTATGATTATGATTTGTTCCGGCCTGTGGATTAAAAGCAGCATGTAGGGTATTGGTTGTCTATGAGAGTCCAGTGCACTAAGAAATTGTGTTAGATGGAAAACTCTACAAACTAAAGTCCATCCCAGGCTGGTTGGGCTGGGAGCATAAAACCTTCTCCCTTTAATCTCCCTGTAGAATTTTACTCCCTTCTAGTAAGATGGACCTTCAGCAATGGGGATATAGGTACCTACATTTTCAGGCTTCTCAGAGGCTAACTCAGGCCTCCATTTCCAATCTAATCTCCTATTCCTTTCCTCACCAGACATGAGCAGAATGGGAAGCAGAGGTGCTGCCTGAGGATCCAACCTGGTCCCATGACTTCCACCTGGCACCAACTCATTGCTCCCACCTTGCCTGGTCCTCAGCTACCAGAGCCCTCAGCTACTACTGGAAGTAACTTCTGCAGAACCTAGCCAGCTTTAGAGCCATCACCTGCTCTATCTGGCTCATAGTATCTTTGTAGGTATATTAATTTGCTAGTTGCCGTAATAAACTACCACAAAGTAAGGGGCTTAAAACAATAGGAATTTACCATTTCATGGTTCTTTCATACTAGAAATATGATGTCAAGGTGTCAACAAGGCCATGCTTCTGCTGAGGTGCAAAAAAGAATCTGTTGCACATCTCCTAGCATCTGGTAGTTTCCTGGCCATCTTTGGTGTTCCTGATTTCTGCTACATCACCCAAGTTTTCATGTTCACATGATGTTCTCCCAGTGTGTGCATCTGTATCCAGATTTTCCCTTCTCATAAGGACACTGGTCATCTTGGATTAGAGGCCTACTGTACTCCAGAATAACCTTGTCATAGCTAATTATATATGCAATGACTATTTCCAAATAACATCACATTCTGAGGTGCTGGGGTTTAGGACTTAAGCATAAGAATTTGGGGCTAGGACACAATTTGATCCGTAACAGTAGGGTTCAAGAGAAATGACAAATGTGAAGGCACCCTAGAAATATAAGCATGATTTATAGATTCTACTGGGGGAACAAGGGGAAAGACTTCTCTGTTTTCCTGACACATAGACACAAAGGAATGAATTTTCACCACTATCCCTACACTGTAAATGTGGAAATACTTGCTTTTCTCTTTCTACAGGGTTCTTTCTCATCTAGAGTGGAGAATGAATCACTCATTAAAAACAATAAAGATTACATATGAAAAAGTAAAATAAAATTTTAAATGCAAGATTATAGGGGTGTCTGGATGGCTCAGTCAGTTAAGCCTCCAACTTTTTATTTCAGGTCAGGTCATGATCTCAGGGTCATCAGATCTAGCCCTGCATTGGGCTCTGCACTGGGCGTGGAGCCTGCTTAAGATTCTTTCTCTCCCTCTCCCTTTGCCTCTCCTCCCCCCCAAAAATACAAGATTATATATGAATGTGAATATTTGTATATAAGGGGAATGAAAATCGAAGTTACACATTAAGTCCTCCTCTTGCATGATAACTGTTATAGTCACTGTCTTTGGGGGCATTACTGTGTGTCACTGTCAGTATTGTGTGTGATGCTATGCTATGCATTTTGAGTATACCATTTTATCTGCATATCAACTCTGTGGGCAATATTGTTATGCCTACAAAGGCATTTTATTTTAGAACTAAAACGATGACTTGGAGGTTCAGACACTTTATGACTGAAAGTCACCCAGATAGGAGGCATAAGAACCGGCAGCAGAACTGGCAGCAGAGTCTAGGTGTCTAAACCTGAAGCCCCTGCTCTTAACCATTATCCCCTGAGGAGGGGTCAGAATGGGTGGGAGGGAGTGGAAGGGGGGAAGAGAAAGAGGCCACAGGTGTGAAAGATGTTATAAAGGGGGAATTAAGAGGCTTGGGAGCAAGCTAGATTTGAGAAGAAAGGAGGAGTTAGCAGGGGTCACTGAGGGTTTGAGCTTGTGTGCTGGGAGAATGATGATAACTTGGACAGAAGTAAGGAAATGCAGAGAGGGAGCAACTAGGGGAAAGAGAGGGCCAGGGTAGGGATGAGCTCAGTTTCAGACATGCCCTCATAATCTCAAGAGAAATAGCCAGGGAACCCATCGTGCCAGCAATCAGTAATCCACGGGCACAGATGCAGAGGAAAAGTCAAGTGTTGCAACAGACACAGGAGAAATTGGAAGGAAGTAAGAAACATCAGGTTTAAATTTTCCCAGTTCTAAATTTTTAGAGCCTTTTCTTACAAGAAGCCACTTCACCCATGTTTATTGGTGATTGGTGAGAGGGTGGGGTATGAATTATATTTCTTCATCACCACTGCCCAGTTCAAATTTAATCTTTTGAGATTAAATATCTCCCCCATTTTTTTTCTCAAGAAAAGGCCAAACAGCTTAAATTATAAAGCATCCAAGAAAAATAAACCTCTATTCTTATTTCCATTAATGTCTGCTTTTTTCACCAAGAATCAAGTGAATTTAGCATTTTCCTTTGTCTTTACTGGTTTGTTGCATGATGTTAGGTAATGTAATTTTTTTTTTAAGTTGTAAAAGAAATCTTTGACCATAAGGAGACTTTGTGACTTTATGAGCATAGGTCATTTTCTTGAACATAACATTTTTATGGAATAAATATTTGTGTAAATCTACATACATACATATTCATGTTTGCATGTTGGAGGAAATATAGTACTAGGTGATTTCTCACAACACAAATTCTGATTCACTACCTAATAAATCATATACTTAAAAATGCTGAGAACATATTGACATCCTGACACCTTGTAATGTCTCATCTCTTCTACCTCACAAACACTCCTTCCTTCTACTGTCAATTGCTATGCCCCACAGGTTGAAAAGTTACTACATCATCTTTCCTTTATCTCTGTCCCTGTCTCCTCTAGTAGCTTGCTAACTAAACTAACTTGGTTAGTCTCATTTGCTCTTGTTCTTTCTTTTTTGGTTTAATTGATATAGTACAATAGTATGTAGCTAGCTCTTTATTGATTACCATCCTCTAATAAACCAGGAGCAGGTTATCATTGATTCAACTTTAGAGCTAAGTCCCTACACATGAGAGAGACAGAAATTAATCCTTCTCAGCAGATTGTAAATGTGGTCTCAAGACCAGCAGCATCAGTGTCACCTGGAAAACTTAGAAATGCAAATTCTTGAGACCCACTGCATTACCAATTTGCAGAAAGGAGGCATTTAGCCTAGCAAACCTCATTTTAGCCAACTCTATGGGTAATTCTGATGTATACTGAAATTTGAGAACTGCTATATTAGAATAACTGAATTTACTTAGCATAGAATGAGGGTTGATCCTGACAAAACAAAATTAATATTCCCCGCTTTTCATCAGGAGGGACTAGGCTTCATTAGGGCTTTTGCTGTGTGTGTGTTTGTTTGTTTGTTTGTTTGTTTTAGGAGAAATGGTGACCTGCCTCTGACATTAGCTGAGTAACCTTGGGCAAACCTCTTGATCTCAGGGTTTCATTTTACACATCAATAAAAATTAGAAACTCAAACTATATAATCTCTAAGATGTGCTCCCAATTCTAATAATTTACATTCTAATTTTTGGTACAATTTCTCTATGGCTAATAGCATTTATTTTTTAAGAGGCAGACGAGAATTTGCATCATAAGGTGATATTAACCTGTGTGTATGGCAGTGAAACCCACATCTTCCGACTCTCTAGGTAGCAGTCTAACAAGCATATTTTGTACCACAGAAATTGAGGTCATGTCTCTACAGAAGTAAGTAAGCTTTTCCTGTAAAAGGCCAAATAGTAAATATTTTGTCTATTGGTCTTTGTCACAACTACTTAACTCTGTTGCCATAATATAAAAATAGCCCTAAGCAGTATGTCATGGAGCAGGGCTGAAGTTTCAATAAGACTTTACTAACAAAAACAATAGTGGGCTGGATTTGGCCCACAGGCCATAGTTTGCTTTATAATGCCTCCGTTTTAAAGGGCGCCTGGGTGGTGCAGTGGTGGAGCGTCTGCCTTCAGCTCCCAGGGGGCGATCCAAGATCTAGTCCAGCTTCAGGGTCCCTGTGAGGAGCCTGCTTATCCCTCCGCCTGTGTCTCTGCCTCTCTCTCTCTGTGTCTCTCATGAATAAATAAATAAATCTTAAAAAAAAAAAAAAGATTTAACCATTTCATAGTTGATAGCTTAGTCGTTGGTCAGCTTTTTGATTGCCAGTCCACCAACAGTCCATTAACAGACTGCAGTGCTCAAAAGCAACCAAAACATATCTAACGTCCCTATTCTGCTTTGATAGTGGTTGATCTGTAAATAATCAAGTAAAGCATTGTGTGGAACAGACCCAGTTTAAGACTAATTCCCTACCTTAACATCCAATGGAAATGAATGTTCTGCTCTCATGGATGCACTTTTAAATAGTTTGGATTTACCATTCCTCCCATGTCACAAGGCATACCAAAAGAGAAATGAATTTACTTCTATCGCTGTGGATATTACAGTGATCATTTAGCTGATGCTCTAATCTACAATTCTTATCCATAGGCTGCCTCTACAGAATAGGTTATTAATACTCTGTTTATCAAAAGTTATTGATAAGACATCCCTAACAGGGCTCCTTTGTTTAATACCTTGACTGAAAAAGGTAAAGATACCATTACATTGTTGTTACAGCAAGTCATGACATGCAAATAAATTCAATACATGCTGTTAATGGCTTTTCCTAATTAGTAGGTTAGTGATTTGGAATAGAGAAGAAAGATAGTGCTTTGATTCTTAGTGTGTGAATGCATCACAGAAACACAAGTAACTGGGCTTATTTCATAAATGGAAAAAGAAAAAAAAAAAACACTAGACATCTTTCCAAGTATAACAAGAAAACATGTTGGGTAATTTTGAAATTTCCCACCCTTCACTCTGGTCCCAAGTGAAAGCATATGCCAGAGCAACAGCTTGAACTTATTCTGAACTTTGAGTTAGATTCATGCTAACCTTCCTTATTTTGCTATTCTTTTGTTATTATCTATATTATCCTTCTCTGCACACTTCTAATTACTCCTCAACTGAATTTTTGTAGGATATGATGCATAATGGAGGGTCAAGTCTTGGACTGTTGATGCTCCCACCAACCTGATAGATATATCATTGTGTGCTGAGTGGAAAATGGACACCACAGAGATAACAGCCTATTGTGTTTCAGAGTGATTTCTAATAGGCTGTATTTCCAAAAAGCGTTAATGAAATGAGAAGTGGAGATGGAATAGAAATTATGTGAGTTTAGATATATGCATCTGAATGTGCAAAAGGGCCTCTGTCATCCACCTTCCCCTATTTTTTCTAAAAAGGATGTAATATGGTTTATGATTCCATTTCTTTAATGACATTTCATTAGATAAGCATATCATATTCTAATGCTAGATACTTTCCAGTGGTTATTTTTTTTAAAAGATCTTATTTATTTATTCATGAAAGACACACACACACACAGAGAGAGAGAGAAAAAGAGAGAGAGAGGCAGAGACACAGGCAGAGGGAGAAGCAGGCTCCATGCAGGGAGCCCGAATTGGGGCTTGACCCCTAGTCTCCAGGGTCACGCCCTGAGCTGAAGGCGGCACTAAACCGCTGAGCCACCTGGGCTGCCCGGTTATTTTTATTATAAAATATGCTAAAGTGGACATCACGCACATTCCCTGCAAACTCACTGATCAAGTTTATGCTGGCAGCACAGTCTTACATGCATAGTCTTACAATACCCTACCACATGGCTTATTCTTAGCCCAGTTATGAGACAAGCCAGAAATGTTGGGGAATTAAATCTCCCAGGAGCATCTCACACTCAGGTGTGGTTGATGTTGAAGGATAACTATCCTAACCTCCCCAACCTGTCAGGTTTGATAAAACCAGGTGTGTTCTCTATGTAGTTCCCCAAGGAGACTGAGCCCCAATTGCTCCTAGCAATAATCTGCTTGATAATGCACCTTCTTTCCTTCTCTTTCTTGTTTTCTGCTCTCCTACTGATTCCCTCTGAGATCACTTCCTAAATAAACCGCTTTCACTCAAATCTTTGTTTTAGCATCTGCTTCTCAGGGGACCCAAAGCACATACTTGGGAAATCTTTAACATACTGGTACAAGCCTCTACTAAATTCAAGTTTGACTTTCTTCTTTTCTTGATATTTTATTAGTGAGGTAAACTGAAAAGAATATGGTGATTAGAACTCGAAAATGGGTTCACCAAAGGTCTCGCAAATCTGTAATCCCTGGAGATGTCCCAAGTTGTGGTAGATGCTATGCTGCCTGAAATGATTGTGGTGATTCTTATCTGAATCTCCGGGAAAGAACTCAGATTTCCATTTTATACAGACTGACTGGATTTGACAAATCAAAACATTAGGATCAGTCTTTTAAGTCAAAATTTATTTGGATCAAAAAATATTGATTTGGATCTTTCTACTCTCTACTCATTGAATTATGTTGTCTGAAGATAAAGAGATAAAGCTCTCAATGTTAAAATTACTGAACTGTACTAATGGTCATCAAAACCAGAGTTAGGATTCTTATTCTGAAATATATTAAGTTCATTACATGTGTCAGGGCCTCATGTGATCCTTAAAATGACCTGTAAACTTAGTGATATTATAAACTCCATTTTACAGATGAGGAAATTGAGGCCAGAAAGGTTAAGTAATTTACCTGAAATCACATCCAGTAGAGCCAAGTTTCTAAACCTGAATCTTCTCAGTTGGTGGTCCAAAGCTTTACCTGAAGAAACTCCTTGCTGAGCTATCAGCTATCAGAAATATGATGAGAGAAGTCTTATATATGATACAACCATGACATAGGGAGACCAACTTCGGGCCCAGAATAAAGAAACATAGATTTTTAGGGTCAGTTGGTTGTGAGATAGACAAATTTTTCAATTCCTTGAAGTCTTATTTCTCCTAAATAAAGGGAAGATGTTGGGTTAAATACTTCTAGTGTTCTTTGCAGTTATAAAATTATTCTGCTTTTTCTTGGAAAAAGTTGGAAAGAAAGTTTCCTTTTCAAACTGCTATAGTTTTATTAGTGTACCATAATTGTCAGTAGCTACAGATTTCAGAAACCCAAACTATGATATAACAGTGAGTTAAAGAGTATGTTTGTTGGATTGAACATGCAATGTCTATTGGATTAAAAATGTTGGATGACCATAGATTAATAAGTAAATTTTAGATATAAGAAACACTTAAATAGGCATTCAGATGGAAAAGGAAATTATCTCAAGTGTCCTTAATGAAAGATAATGCTACACCTTAATTATCTCTATTAAACTATTCTATATTCATCACATAATACCTCCTACTTCAATTTTAATCTTATTGAAGAGAAAATGGCTGCAGATCTAGCCAAGGACTGAAATGTTGATACAGAATTCAAAAGGTTCATCACCAGCCTTTCAATATGGTAGTTTCCATCCTTTTAAATATGTATCAAAGGTGAAAAACAGCAACAACAGAAGAACTACCAAGTACTAGCCCCCTCTCATCCTTAAGGCTTCAGACCAAAGGAACATACTGTCCCTAGTAAAATAGTAAATCTATTTAAATCACATAACCCTAATAAGTACACTTCTGTTCTATCATAGCTCAAATGTTTGAGGTTGGAATCTGAATATTTGAAAGACTCATTAATATTATAAACACACAGATGAAGCAGTAGACATGATTATGAATAGTCATGTGGATAAATTTTCACTAAGAAGGGTCAAACTCACATTCTCATCTTCACATAATTATATGGACTTGCACTTCATTTTATAATCACAATAGTGGGGCCATCTCTGAAAATGGAAGAATCATAAGGCAATAGAATATCCACCTTTCCTGGGCTTCTGGCACATTATACCCCTAAGAACATGTCATCAGAATGAAACAGCTTGGTGGACCAAACACGGTAACCTTCTGGGAGCAGGTTGAAGTAAGACCAGTAACGTCAACAGTTCCGTTGTGAAACAAAGCTCTAGAAAGACCAACATCAGCAAATTAACTGATGATGAAACAATATTGCTATTCTGCTGAAGAAACTTCTCTTTAGAAGCCAAATTCTGGGGTGATTTTTGACTCGCCTAACAATTCTCTGAATCACCTTCTCTGTGATCTCATCAGAAATATCCTTGATATCTAAAGCATGCCAGCCTATCTTTGAGTGCTGAACAACCCCAGGCAGCCATGCCTAGCAGGAGAGGCAGCCCAACTTCGCCTCACTGGCTGGCACATCCCTCCATTCCTTCTCATTTCAATATGTTCTGTCCCCAGTTAAATAATTTATAAAACACTATGGGGATTAAGCAAAATACCCATTAGTAATTATTTTCAGGCCCAATTAGCATAAGTTACAATAAACAAAGGACCCCAGATTCTTTTAATAAAGAACCAAGGATATTTTACCATTAGTTTTTTAACTAGATATTTAACCATATAGTTACCATTAAATAGTTGTTAGTTATTTGTAAAATAGGGTACAGCAGAGAATCTGGGGAAATCAGACCAGTGTAAGAGGGTTAGAAGGGAAAATTGGAGGGAAAAAGTGTTGGGGGAAGAATCAGAACCTGAAGAGATTAGCTCAAGGAGGGTCTTCTTGGACTCCTCTCTTTTCCCATCCAGTTGAGAAGGGAGCCATTACAGGAACCTACACAGAATGGCATGTATCAAGTCAAATCAAAGTATTAAAGTGGGATGTCTTTTTAAATTTTTCAAATTTTTATTTAAAATCTAGTTAGTTAAAATATAGAGTAATATTGTTTTCAGTAGTAGAATTTAGTGACTCATCACTTAGATATCACACCCAATGCAAAAGGACAAGTGTCCTCCTTAATCCCCATTACCCATCTAGCCCATCCCCCCCCACCCACTCCCACCATCAATCTTCTGTTTTCTATCATCAAAAGTCTCTTGTGGCCCATTTCTCTCTCGCTCGCTCCCTCTTTTACCCCACATTTATCTGTTTTGTTTCTTAAATTCTACATATGAGTGAAACCATATGGTATTTGTCTTTCTCTGACTGACTTCTTTTGTTTAGTGTAATACATTCTAGCTCTATCCACATCATTGCAAATCACAAGAGTTCATTCCTTTTGATGGTGGAGTAATATTCCATTGTGTATATATGGATATATGGAGATATATGCCATGTCTTCTTTATCCATTTTTCAGTTGCTGGACATTTGGGCTTTTTCCATAATTTGTCTATTGTAGATAATGCTGCTATAAACATCGGGGTTCA
Organism: Canis aureus; assembly: GCF_053574225.1. NCBI lineage: Eukaryota > Metazoa > Chordata > Mammalia > Carnivora > Canidae > Canis > Canis aureus. The sequence continues at coordinate 69,228,349 of NC_135614.1, read as the reverse complement.
TGTATCCCTTCAAATCTGTATTTTTGTATCCTTTGGGTAAATACCTAGTAGTGCAATTGCTGAGTTGTAGAGTAGTTTTATTTTTAATTTTTTAATTTTAATTAAACTAGTGCAGCTATTTTTCAGGGTAGCTGCACTAGTTTGCATTCCCACCAACAGTGCCAGAGGGTTCCCCTTTCTCTGCATCCTTGCCAACACCTGTTCCTTGTGTTAATTTTAGCCCTTTTGTCAGGTGTGAGGTGGTATCTAATCATGGTTTTGATTTGTATTTCCCCAATAATGAGTGATGTTGGGCATCTTTACATGTCTCTTAGCCATCTACATCTCTTCTTTCAGAAAATATCTATTCATGTCTTCTCATTTTTAACTGGATTATTTGGGGGTTTTTTGGGTTTTGAGTTTGATAAATCCTTTATAGATTTTGCATATTAACCCTTTATCAGATATGTCATTTGCAATTATCTTCTCCCATCCCACAGGCTGCCTTGTAGATTTATTGTTTCTTTGCTGTGCAGAAGCTTTTTATGTTGATGAAGTCCCAGTAGTTCATTTTTGCTTTTGTTTCCCTTGCTTCCAGTGGTGTCTCTAGTAAGAAGTTGCTACAGCCAAAGTCAGAGAGATTATTGCCTGTGTTCTCCCCTAGGATTTTGATGGTTTCCTTCTCACATTTAGGACTTTCATCCATTTTGAATTTATTTTTGTGTATGGTGTAAGGACGTGGTCTATTTTCATTCTTCATGTAGCTGTCCTGTTTTCTTAACACTGTTTGTGGAAGAGACTATCTTTCTTCTATTGGATATTCTTTCCTACTTTAAGATTTATTCCGCATATAGTTGTGGATCCATTTCTGAGTTTTCTACTCTGTTCCATTGATCTATGTGTCTGCATTTGTGCCAGTACCATATTGTCTTGACGACTACAGTTTTGTAATATAAACTGAAGTCCAGAATCTTAACACCTCCAACTCTGCTTTTCTTATTCAGAATTGCTTTGACTGTTCAGGGTCTTTTATATGGTTCCATACAAATTTTAGGGTTGTTTATTCTAGGTCTGTGAAAAATGCTGGTGGTAATTTTGATAGAGATTACATTAAATGTGTAAATTTTTTTGGGTACTATAGACATTTTAACAATGTTTGTTCTCCTAATCCATGAGCAAGGAATGTTTTTCCATTTCTTTGTGTCCTCTTCAATTTCTTTCATCAGTGTCCCATAATTTTCAGAGTACAGGTATTATACCTCTTTTGTTAGGTGTATTCTTAGGTGTATTGTCTTTGGTGCAATTGTAAATGGAATCAATTCCTTGATTTCTCTTTCTGCTGCTTCATTACTGGTGTATGGAAATGCATCGGACTTCTGTGCATTGATTTTATATTCTACGACTTTGCTGAATTCATGTATTAGTTCTAGCAATTTTTTTGGTAAAATCTTTTGGGTTTTCTACAGAGTATCATGTTGTCTGCAAATAGTGAAAGTTTGACTTCTTCCTTGGTGATTTGTATGCCTTTTATTTCTTTTTGTTGTCTCATTACTGAGGCTAAGACTTCTAGTACTATGTTAAACAGTCATGATGAAAGTGGACAGTCCTGTCTTGTTCTTGATTATAGAGGAAAAGCTATCAGTTTTTCACCATTGAGGATGATATTAGTTGTGGGTGTTTTATATATGGCCTTTATGATGTTAAGGTATGTTCCACTTATCCCTACTTTGTTGAGGGTTTTTATCAAGAATGGATGCTGTATTTTGCTAAATGCTTTTTCTTTATCTATTGAGAGGATCCTATGGTTCTTAACCTTTCTTTTACTAATGTGATATATCACTTTGATTGATTTGCAAATATTGAACCATCCCTTTGGCCAGGAATAAATCCCACTTGATTGTGGTGATAATTTTTTAAGGTACTGTTGTATTTAGAGACGCCTGGGTGGCTCAGTGGTTGAGCTTTGCTCAGGGTGTGATCCCAGGTCCGGGATCAGTCCCACATCACACTCCCTGGGAAGAGCCTGCTTCTCCCTCTGCCTATGTCTCTGCCTCTCTCTCTGTCTCTCATGAACAAATAAATAAAAAATATTTTTAAAAAAAAGATCATGTATTTGATTTACTAGTATTTTGTTGAGAAGTTTTGCATCCATGTTCATCAGAGATATTGGCCTGTAATTCTCCTTTTTAGCGAAGTCTTTGGTTTTGGAATCGAGGTAATGCTGGCCTAGTAGAATGAGTTTGGAAGTTCCCCTTCCTTCCTTTTTTTTAACTGTTTGAGAAGAATAATTATTATGTCTCCCTTAAATGTCTGGTAGAATTCTGCTAGGAAGCCATCTGGCCTTGGACTTTTGTTTTTGGGGAGATTTTTTTTTGGGGGGGGGGATTTTGATTACTGATTCAATTTCTTTGCTGGTTATGGGTCTTAAAATTTTCTATTTCTTCTATTTCAGTTTTGGTAATTTGTATGTTTCTAGGAATTTGTCCATTTCTTCCAGACTGCCCAGTTTGTTGGCATAAAATTTTTCATAATATTCTCTTACAAAGGTTTGTATTTCTGTGGTGTTGGCTATGGTGTTGACTCTTTCATTCATGATTTTATCTTTGTGGGTCCTTTCTCTTTTCTTTTTGATAAATCTGGCTAGGGACTTACCAATTTCATTAATTCTTTCAAAGAATCAGCTCCTAGTTTTGTTGATCTGTTCAGTTTTGTTTTGTTTTGTTTTTCTGTATCTGCTCTAATCTTTACTTCCCTTCTTTTGCTGGCTTTAGGCTTTATTTGCTGTCCCTTTTCTATCTCCTTTAGGTGTAAGGTTAGTTGCAGATTTAAGACTTTCCTTACTTCTTGAGATGGGCTGTATTGCAATATACTTCCCTCTTATGACCACCTTTGCTACATTTCAAAGGTTTTGGACTGTCATGTTTTCATTTTCATTTGCTTTCATGTAATTTTTAATTTCCTCTTTAATTTCCTGGTTAAACCATTCATTCTTTAGTAGGATATTCTTTAACCTCCATGTATTTGTGGTCTTTCCAAATTTTTTCTTGTGGTTGACTTCAAGTTTCATAGCATTGTGGTCTGAAAATATGCATGGTATGATCTCAATCCTTTTTAAACTGTTGAGGGCTGATTTGTGACCCAGTATGTGATCTATTCTAGACAATATTCCATGTACTTGAAAAGAATTTCTATTCTTCTGCTTTAGGATGAAATGTTCTAAATATATCTGTTAAGTCCATCTGGTTCAGTATGTCATTCAAAGTCATTGTTTGCTTGATGATCTGTCCATTGGGGTGTTAAAGTACCCTACTGTTATTGTATTATTATCAATCCATTTCTTTGTGTTTGTTATTAATTAATTTATATATTTGGGTACTCCTAAGTTGGGGGCATAAATATTTACAATTCTTGATGGATAGAGTCCTTAACTATGATATAGTACCTTTCTTCATTTCTTGTTACAGTCTTTGGTTTAAAATATAGTTTGTCTGATATAACTATGGCTACTCCAGCTTTCTTTTGATACCCACTAGCATGATTAATTGTCCTCTATCCCTTTGCTTAAGTCTGCAGGTGCCTTTAGGTCTAAAATGAGTCTTTCGTAGGCCGCATATGGATGGATCTTGTTTTGTTTAATCCTTTCTGATACCCTATGTCTTTTGATTGGAGCATTTAGTCCACTTACATTCAGAGTGATTATTGAGATCTATTAACTTAGTGTCTTTGTGCTACCTATAAAGTTGGTATTTCTGGTGATATTCTCTGTTCCCATCTAGTCTCTGTTTCTTCTGGTCCTTTTTCCCTACTCAAAGAGTGCCCTTTAGTATTTCTTGCAGGGTTGGTTTATTAGTCATGAATTTCTTTAGTTTTTGTTTGGGAAATTCTTTATCTCTTCTATATTCCTGGCTTGGTCTTTTTCCTATTTAGCACTTTGACTATATAATGCTACTCACTTCTTGCCTACTATGTTTCTGTGGACAGATCTGCTGTGAATCTTCCTTTTTAGGTGAAGGACTTTTTTTTATCCCCTTGCTTCTTTCAGGATTCTTTCCTTGTCTGTGTGTGTATTTTGTGAGTTCGACTCTGATATGTCTTAGTAATGGCCAGCTTTTGTTGAATTTAATGGGAGATCTCTGTGCTCCTCGGATTTCAATGTCTATTTCCTTCCCCAGGTTAGGAAAGTTTTCAGCTATAATTTGTTCAAATAAACCTTCTGCTCCTTTTTCTTTCTCTTCATCTTCTGGGACTCCTATGACAGGAATCATGTTATGTTTTATGGCTCACTGAGTTTCCTAAGTCTATATTCATGATCCAATACCTTTCTTTCCAGCTTTTTCTCCAGTTTCATTTCCCCCTGTAATTTTATCTTCTATGTCACTGATTCATTCCTCTGCTTCTTCCATCCTCATTGTCTTGGCATCCATTCAGGTTTGCATCTCAGGTACAGCATTGTTAATTTTGGCCTGACTAGTTTTTAATTCTTTTATCTCTGCAATAAGGAATTCTCTAGTGCCTTCTATGCTGTTTTTTCAAGAACAGCTAGCATCCTTACACTCTTTTTAAATTCTAGTTCAGACATCTTATTTATATCTGTATTAAATCCCTGGCCATTACTTCTTTCTATTCTTTTTTTTGGGATGAATTCCTACATCTTATCATATTGTCAAGGTCAAAAAGAAAAGGGAAACAGATCCTAGGTGTATTTTGTTTTTTTTATAAAAAAGTGTGTGTATATATATGATCCAATTTTTAAGCACTTGCTTTTTCTGTATTCCAAAGTTTGGGGGTAGGGTAAATGAAGAAAGCTAGGTCCTATTTCACCTAGAACTGAAGCTTTGGGGAATTCCTGGGTGGCTCAGCGGTTTAGCGCCTGCCTTCAGCCCAGGGTGTGATCCTGGAGTCCCACATCAGGCTCCCTGCATGGAGCCTGTTTCTCCCTCTGCCTGTGTCTTTGCCTCTCTCTCTGTCTCTCTGTGTCTCTTATGAATAAACAAATAAAATATTTTTTTTAAAAAAAGAACTGAAGCTTTGTAGCATTCTATGATCAATAGACTTGGTGTGTGTGAAGAGTTTGTGCTGGTCTTCTGGGAGTGAGGCCTGCTGCACTGATTCTCATATGGACTTGCCCTATGGAGATGCACCCTGCAGGGTGCAGGGGGTGGGGTTTGGTGTAAGTGGCTGTGGCCTCCCCTTGGCAGTGCTGTTTTGCTCACTGAAGTTTATCGGTACTTATGAGTATGGTGGCAATGGCTCAGCCTGGTCTCTTGTCCTGGAACAGGGAGCTCCCACCCACCAGTCTTCAGGAAGCCCTCACAGAAGAGCAATAATCACTTCCCTTATGTCTCCAGCTTCCACCAGAACCCCACTTTCACCCTGCCTACATCTGAAATATCTGCCTGCCAGGAGGCACAGCACTCCTCTGTTTGTCTGAGGCAGGAGGCTGGGTTTCAAAACTCCAAAGTTTTAGAGATCTGTGTAGCATGGACCTGCACTGATCATCTGGGGGATGGTCTCACTGCACTGTGGTTGGTGCCAGCTTGTTCCAGAAATCAGTTGCAGGATGGCACAGTGGTTCAGAGCTCATGGTAAAATGCAGCAGAAAGCCATCTCAAGACTCATTGCCCTCAGCCAGCATCCCCATTCCTATTATGAATGGCACCTGCTGGGTCTTCTGCCCCAGAGAGGCTGTGGCACTTTTCCAAAATTCAGGGGAGTGCTTCTCCCTTGCAGTCCAGGGGATCTTCAGACCACACTACCTATTCCTGGGTCTCTGCCCTCCTTCACCACCAAAGCACTCCTAAGCCCACCAGGTGACCCTGGCAATGGTGTGTACCTCTGAAACTTCAGACTCTGCACTCTGCTATTTGTAAAAACTTGCAATGTTCAGCCCCTCTCCTTTTACCAGTCAGTGGTTTGGGGGAAAAGCCTTTCTTGTGCAATTCCCTGTGCACACTTTGACTTTTTCTCTCGTTTTCTTTCTCTCTTGCTCCTCTATCTGCAATAAGGGCTCCTTCCCCATTGTAGCACCTGTAGCTCTTCTCCCCTCCAAAGTAACTCTCCACAGCTCCTACTTTCCACAATGTGGTGGTTTTTACACCTCTACCTGTGTGTGTTTGTTCTCTCAGTCCTCAGATTGATTTCTTGGGCATTCAAAATAATTTGGTATTTTGTGTTTGAGGGACAAGGCAAGCCTAGGGTCTTCCTGTTCTTCTGCCATCTTAATTCCTCTTCTAGAAGTCTTTTTAAGTTCTTATTTGATTGTTTGATCATTTTAAGATGATTAACATAATTAAGTTGCTTAAGGTCCTTTGAAGCTGTAAAAGTGACAAGATTAGTGAAATCGAATCATTTTAATTTATGTGAATAACCCTTAATATATATAGGATGTATATATTCCTGATAGGATGATCTTAAAAACAATTATATAATGAATCTAATTTTATCAAGGAAAATTTACAGATGTATTTCCACAAAAAAAAAAAAAAACAGTAGCTCCAAAGCATATTAAAATCTATGCTATAACAAAATTTATCAACTCACTTCCAAAAACCCAACTTATATTTGGTGTCCTCCTTCTAAGATTAATTCAAAGCCCCTTCAATAAGAAATGGATACCCCAACACAGACTTCTTGGGAGGAACATATAATGTGATGCAAGAACTAGGATCCACATCAGGCAAAGATGCAGATTATTCTCTTGACCATGCTACTTATGAAGAATTATTTAGAATACCTTTGTTAGGAAGTAGATATCAAAATATATGAGTGAAAGAGAGAAAAGGAAAGGGAGAGAGCATGTAAATATACATATACATAAATTCTTAACCATTTTTTGAGGTCAGTAAAATGTATAAGGTAGTGTTATTTTGTTTTCTTTAAAGCCTCAATCTAAGGAACCTCCTTCCAGTAGTAATATAGACAATTCCTGGGGGATATTTAGAACCTTACCTTTTATAATTAATTCTGGTGCCCCAATTGGGTAAAGCTATATAAGTAGATATCTTATAGAGCTCTGTCTCAATAAAGCTACTTTTAGATAGGGCTGGCTGCAGGTTGCAGTAGCACATTGTCAATGGCCACCCCACCTGCTAGAGGATGAGTCACTTTAAATGGTTCCACCACAAATAAGTCTCTGACAATGTGTGTGTATAGTATAGCATTCACTTTTGTTACTTGGGAGAAGCTCCTGTCTCCTCTGCCTTCTATCTTTTCCATACACCACCTCTCCAACCTTCATCATTGCTCACTCTTAAATGCTTGCCAAACAATTTAATTCTATCCAGACCTGAAATGAGCCAAAGTAAATAAAAAATTCCAGGTGTGACCTCACCTGTATATATTTGCCACCCAGAGTCTCAGAGTCAAAGCGTAGGACTGTAATGCTTTTTCCAGGCCTTCCACAACTAAACACTGTTTTGGTCTTTTTTTATTTGAGTACCAGATCACAAAATTCATTCTGTGTGCATTCTCAGGGCCTTTTTTTTGGGGGGGGGTGCAATATCACTCACCAGATATATTTTGCCATCAGAATATCCGTGATGTGTACTTTCTTTCAAATGCATTAGCAAATATTTTACGAAATGAATTCCAATTTATTATTTTGGGACACTTTTATGTATGCTGGGACTCAAGCTGCTTTCTGGTCTAGCAGCAGATTTTGTTTTAGGACTATTACACATTTTTCAGCAGTGCACTAATGAGCCATTAAATGAAACTAGCTTGCTCACTGCAACCTAACCAACCCCAGGCCATTAGACACACACATTGTCTTCTTTATTTCCTGTTGTTTGGAATAATTCTTCTTTCCACATACTTGGAAAGGCTCCTAAAGAGATGAATTCATTCCTTAGATTTGGCATCTTGTTAAAAAAAAATGCTAATAAAAATCTGAAGACTGAGCAAAGACCCAACCCAGGCAGAAGAAGCTTGGAGTTTTGGCCCCAACCTCCCTTTCAATGCCCTTTCTCCATTCTTGTCCTTACTGTCTTGTGACAACCTGGTCCCCACAGCTCCCTTCCCCTCTTTTCTTACTTCTGTTTATTATTTCTGGGGATTTAAAGCATTCTGTAGTATAGTTTTAAGCTAAATATTAGTAAGTTCACTGTTTTAAAACCAAAATCTGTCTTCTCTCTGCATATACCATCTCTCCTAGGGTCAAAGTCCTGGTCTCAAGCTGACTTGCTCCAATTCCCATGTATAGCTTGTAATAGTCCATGGTGCCCAATAATTTTTGAAATTCTAAACTGATGTCCCCAAAAGAAATAGAGAGGAAGGGGTCAAAAATAGATAACATCTTCCTACAATTGAACTATACCTAGAAGGAACTCTCAGTTCCTTCCCATGGTTCCAGAATCACAAAGAACAGATGAAGCTTAGATGAGAATAAAAATATTTTTATGCTAAATGATATTAAATGATACTCTAGTGATTTTGATTCTAAATGATATGTTATTTTTTATTCCTTTTACATCACAGTTTTTCCACAATTCTTTTATACTTCTCCCACCATTTAATTATCAGTGATAGCTTTTTTCATTTCTCTACCACAAAAGGAAAGTGAACACATCCAAAAACCAAGGGACAGATGAATTTCTGAATGGGCTTTTGTTGAACACATTGTATAGAAGCAAAAGTAAGAGCCAAGTTTTGTGGGAAGCAAAGATATTTTTGTTTGATTTGCTTGGTTTAGAGATTTTGTTTTCTGAAATTCCAAAAACTTGACTGTTCCAAGCAAGATGAAAGCTAAAAGCTAGATTATAGAGTTTCAAAAATAAACAATAAAATTGAAGTGTTTACAGAATGATAATGTTAGCCATTCTCCTACCCACAAGAAAAGTTCAATTAGAAAGAAGGAAGAGGGAAAGTTGAAGAGATTGGCAATATTTAGATCCCAACGAGAATATCCCGAAGAAATAAGGCAGGAGGATTAAAATTTTAGTTGTTCTAAATTGTTATAGCCCTTGTCTTCTGAGAAACAGATACCAAGATGAGATTAGAAATGAAATAGATTTACTGAAAGGAGGAGGGCCAGACAATTGTCAGACCATGATCTGGATCATGTAAAGGAGAAAAGGAAGGAAGGAGGAAGGGAAGGGGTGAAGACATAGCAAAACCTAAAAAGATTTTGGTAAAGCTTACAGGGAGTTCTCAAGCCAAAGTCACCCAACAGATGAGCCCTGTACCTCCGAGGTGGTTTTCTGACATTAATATTTCAGTCATGCTCCTTACTGACTGGGAGCAGTCCCTCCAAAGTGTAGCCTCACTCAAATACAGTGATGCATTTCTGAACATGGCAGGTAGAGTTGGGGATCAGTTATATTCTCCACGGTCAGAGATCTGAGGGGCATGCTTTCATGCTCACCACAGAAACCCACATCAGGTTAGGGTAAATCTTACAGCAGAGACAACTTGTGCCTTGTTTCTCAGCTGAAAGAGTACAAGCCCAGGAGTCAAGGCTCAAGACCAATATAACACATAGGTGATCAAATACCAATGACAGACAAAAGGATCTTGCCAGATTGGCTTAGTGTTATATGATACACCATCCAAAAAGCTATCTGGGAATGCGTTAGGGAACTTACAGGATTCTGGTGTCAGTATGAATATGACACTAAATGATGTGACCTGAAACAAGAGCAGGGACCATGGATATCAGTTACCAGTGATACCAGCCAGTACGTAGTGTCTGAAAAACAGGTAGGACGAATCATATCTCAGCTATCAAACAATGTGCACACATGAAGAGGAGCTACACCACAGCAAAGGCTAGTGTGGACAGAGGACACATCAGGAATTACTGCAGTAGGCATTCAGTGGTGATAGAGACCTCAGTAACTCATGGAGGGCAGGGAAACTAAACCAATGCTCTTCTCATTTGGTGCAGAGCAGCATTTGTGGTTTTGATATCTCTAACCTTGGACCAAAATTAGTGTTACATGATTGTTGAATAAGAACTTGATTACTTAATTTTGGGGTCATTATGTAGTTAGTGCCACGTATATACTTAAACCGTTAAAATACTAGGATCAGTGTGTTCATCCAAGTTCATTATTCAAGCAAGGAATGAATTACAATATTTATTTGCTTTTTCACACTATGTATGTTTCTAATTAGTTTGAAGCTAGTATGTCTGAATTGTTTGTAAGTTGTTAATAGTAAACAGATTTAATTTCAAGAAAAAAAATCGATTCCAATAAGAGCTGACTCAAGTGTTTGCAGAAGAAGCTAAGTGTTAGCTCTATGGCAAAGTGCTAGATTTCATCAACTGGGGAAAGAGTCCGACATTTCAGGAACTGCTGTAACAGTGGAAATAAACGGGAAATGGGGAGACCAAGATTCTTCCTCTGGTAAGCAAAGCTTTGAGCAAGTCAAGCCAGGATTACCAGCTGTAGCTTGCATTTCTGTGGGCTACACCATTCTGGAGGAAATGAATAGGAGCCAAAACAGAACTTTTCTTCTCCTGGTTCTACCCTGTTCATAGTCCTGGGCTGCCACGCCCCATTCAAAGCCCAGTTCCTCTATTTAGATTGTGTCTTCCAAGGAAAGCACTGGCTCCTGAGCTTTCATATGGTATCTAATTAAGTGTCCTCCACCCTCTTCCCTGCACTGAGGTGCTTTGTTGCTTTTTAATGCCTCTGAAAATGGAGGAATAGCCACCTCTGCTCCTGCATGAGTTCAGAGGAGGAAAATGCTTCTGCCTGAGGGGTTAGGAAGCTACTGATGCTGTTTTTTCCTCTTCTCAGTCATATTTGAAAAAGTAACATTTGTGTTGATTCGTGAAGAAATAGGTTTTCTTTCTAGCTTCACTGAGGTATTATAACTGACAAATAAAAGCTATATATTTAAGATGTACAATGTGATGTTTTCACATATATACATTGTGAAATGTTTACCATAATCAAGTTTATTTTTTTATATTATTTATTTATTTATTCATGAGAGACAGAGAGAGAGAGAGAGAGGCAGAGGGAGAAGCAGGCTCCATGCAGGGAGCCTGACGTGGGACTCGGTCCCAGGTCTCCAGGATCACACCCCGGGGTCAAAGGCAGTGCTAAACCGCTGAGCCACCCAGGCTGCCCATAATCAAGTTAATTAATACTTCCATCATCTCACATGATTAGCTTTTTTTTTTTTAAGTTGAGAACAATTAAAATCTGGTCTCAGCAAATTTCAAGTTATAATGTAGTATATTAACTATAGCCATCATGCATATCTGAAATTCCAAAGAAATAAAATCAGTATCTCAAAAAGATATCCACACCTCCCTATTTGCTGCAGCATTTTTTTGCAATAGCCGAGATATGGAAACAACCTAAGTATCCATCAATGGATGAAGGCATAAAGAATATGTGGTATATATTGAATGTGAGGGTTAGAGGTGCCTACCTCCAATGAGTCAAAAAATCTGCACATAATTTTTGACTCCCCCAAAACTCAATTATACTAATAGCCACTGTTGACCAGAAGCTTTATCAATAACATAAGTAGTCGATTAACACGTTTTGCATGATATATGTATTATACACTGTGTTCTTACAATAAAGTAGTCTAGAGAAAAGAAAATGTTATTAAGAAAATCATAAGGAAGAGAAAATAAATTTTAGTCTATACTGTATTTATTGAAAAAATCTGCATATAAGTGGACCTGCACAGTTCAAACCCATGTTGTTCAAAACTCAAATATGTACACACACACACACACACTGAAAATTATTCAGCCTTATAAAAAAGAAGAAAATCCTGTGATTTGCAACAACATGGATGGACCTTAAGGACATTATGTTAGATAAATAAGCCAGTCACTGAAAGACGAATACTGAATCATCTCACTTATATGTTGCATCTGGAAAAGTCAAACTCTTAGAAGCAGAGAATGGAATGGTGGTTACTAGGCCTAGGGGTGAAGGAAATAGGAAGGTATTGGTATTGGCCAAAGAAAGGAGTTTTAGGAAACAATCTGTCTCTGCTAAAACCACAATTGCCCATCCTTGAGAGGCTGGTTCCATCTGAGAAGTCTTAAGCAGGTCACATTGTAATGGTACATCAATCTGCGCCTCAGAGAAGCTGTGCATTGTACCATCATGTGATACTTGCTAAAACATGGGCCCCAGAATGTGGCTGCACTATGTTATCTGGGATAACACAGGAAATAGTTCTGGGATTTCAGGAAATAATTCATTTTTATTCTGAGTCCTTTCTCTAGATTCAAGACAGCCCCAATGACAGACACCATGTTGTGCTCAGTTACTCCTAACTTCAAACCTGTGGCCTACTCCTCACATCAGAGTGAGTCCCTATCTACCTTTATCTTGGGGTAAATGCCCTGCAGGCGAGAACTTCTACTCTCAGACCTCCTGCAGGGAACCCTCAACCTTGTTATGTGTGTCTGAGACCAAGGATAAACATGGGCTCCATCTGAGACCCCTGATCCAATTCCTTTGTCCTTTCATTCAAAATCACTTAGGGTACTTCTTATCTGATAGACACTAAATAGTGTATAATGTAAGAACAAATAGTGTATAATGTAAGAACAAATGATTCCTTGCCCTCAAGAAATCTACAATCATATTGTGGAGTAGTCCTGCATGTAAATGACTTCTCTGATAATGTGAAATGGGAGATTAGAGGAAGCAAAAATAATTTTCCTTTAGAGGCATCTGAGGAAGTTTGTGGAAACCTTGATACTTAGCTGGGGAGGTAGAGTTTAGACAAATATTATCACTGCTGATGTCATAACTTTTCTCATAAGGATCTGTGTATATATAGCATGCAGAGAAAAATCATGGGGGGCACATTAATGTTCTTTAAATATTTGAAAGGCTGTCAATATTGCAGCTCCAAAGAATAGAACATTACTGAGTAGAAATTACAGAAGACAGATTTTTTGAAGTCTTTGTCTACTTTTTTTTTTTTAAAGGCTGCCTTGTGAAAGACTTTGTTGGGCACATGCTATCTATAAGGTATATCATAGAATAGTGGTTCTCAAAGTAGGATCTGGGCACCTCTGAAGGTCTCAAGACCCTTTCAGAAGATCCATGAAGTCAAAATGAATTTAATAATAATACTGTGATGGGTAAAATAACACTCTGTCAATGATGTCCATGTTCTAACTTCAGGAATTTGTGAATATATTACATTACATGGCAAAGGGAATTAAGATTATAATGGATTAAAGTTGTTAATCACCTGATCTTAATTTTAAGAGATTGAAATAGTCCTTTCAATCGATCCTTAAGAAATATTCCTTTCAATCCTTTATTTCAAATTGAAATGAACAATTCAATTTGTTTGAATTGTCAATAAACAATTTAAGATTATCTTAATTTTAAGAGACTATCTTGGATTATCTGGAGGGTTCCATGCAATCATAAAGGTCCTTAAAATTGGAAGAGGTAATTTAAAGAGGGAACCAGAGATAAGTCCGTGTGAGAGGACTAGGCCTAACTATTGCTCTCTTTGAAGATGGAAGAAGGGGCCACAGGCCTAGTAATGTTGGTGGCCTGTTTAAGCTTAAAGGAAAACACTTATTCTTCCTAAGAAACTCCAAAAGGAACACAATCCTGCCAACACCTTAATTTGAGCTCAGTGAGATCCTTTTTGAACTTTTGACCTCCACAACTAAAAGATTGTTGTTTTACACCTCTAAGTGGTGGTTTGTTATAGCAGGAGTAGAAAACTAATACTAAGATATTATTTGGCTTTTCCATTCTCATTCTCTCGTGAGTGTACAACAGGATTTTCAAGAAGCTATCTGAATGCAATAATACAACAGATTAAATGCAGAAGCAGATATGAGAATCCAGCTGTCTTAAACTAACATAAAAAGGTTTTGTAAATATGTAAAATAGCACCGTTATTACAAATTTTTCGAAAACACAGTTATCTCTCATAAAACATGTTATTTATCTTAACATGTAATAAGTATCATTTCAAATTTCTAATATGGTAAATCTTGATAATTATAATCCACATAAGCAAAAGCTTTGGGGTTCTCAATAATTTTTAAGAGAAGATTATGGATACTGAAATTTGAAAAACCCTCAGAACTACTATCATATAGGAACTCCTAATTCTAGTAAATAGTCATGTACTTTAATCTCCAAAATTATGTAACTATATAAAAGGGAAACAGCACAAGTAAACTTTGATGTGAGAAATGAGCAGGAAAATTGTGAATTTATGGATAAGATAGTCATGTTGGAAAGAGCAGGTCAGAGAAGATAATTCTGGAAGGACATGGGTCTCAAAAGATGGTGGGGTTTTGTAGGAGTCTAAAAGGCCCTGGTAGGAATGAAGGAAACATAGAATACACTTTTATACATGTTTTATATATATATATTTGGTATCTTGCATTTCTGTCTTTGCTAGAAAATTAAAAAGAAACTAAATAAAATCATACATACGTACATAAAATCCCTTTGGAGTATATAATATCTGTCTGTATTTACCCATGTTATTTGAGAAAAACAAGTTAGAGGTGGGTGGAACCCAGGATAAAGGTCATTGGTCTCACTACAAAATATAACTGACATGTTGAGGAAATGTCCTGTTAGAGTCTGAGACTTTTATTCAAGCCAACTTACTCTTGAGAGCTACATCATCTCTCTTCAATACTCTTTACTCAGATGAGAAGAATGGGTGACTTCACAATGTGCCCAACGTGGAAGCTTTCAAAGTTTCTAAGCCTTAACAAAACTTCTTGCACTTGAATCAGCAAACCTCCCAGTGGATCACCAAAGCTATAGGCATATGATACTCAGGCATAGAGCACTTACAGACTGCTGTACTTGACTGAGTACCAGGAAAAGGCAAAAGAAGTTTGTTTTTGAGCAGCCCAATATAGATCAAGGATTCCCAGCATTAAAGCTGATGCAATTTGCCATTAAGACAGCCTCTCAACTGTTGTTAACTCTATTTCTATCATCCAGTTGCTGGTATGATGCCTGGGCCACAGGGGCCACAAAAAAGCAGAAAAGTTAGAACTAGAAGGTCAAGAAAAGGAAGCACCTAGAGCAAGCACCCTAATAGAAGGTGGCACTTATTTCTTGCATTCCATATGCCTTTGAATATATCTTCCCTTATCCAGATAATCCTGAAAGGTAATTGCTGTTCTTTCCATTTTACATGTGAAAGTCATTGGGGCTTTGAGTTCTGTACCTCACATCACTCAACAAATCTAGACCTGGACAGGAATTCACACTGAATACAATTCACATAGTCAATAGATCTATACATGACATCATTTTCTTCCTCCCAAATGGACTTCTCATGAAGAATTATTGAGAAACAAAGTATATAGATGCGTTGCCTCATACAAGACATACACAACAAAGTTTTTGGGTAAAAATATCTTGAAGATTGCATTCAGTGCTTAAATGTTATAACTCCATAAAGTTCAGTTGCCAAAATAAAAGATATTCATTAAAACATACTCATGCTCTCACCCTGATCTTTTTTTGTTGCATGGTCCCTCAAAGAAGTAATTCAGAGAAAAGCTATTTAAATGAAGAGGCAGATGATTTTAATGAAGCCCAAGCAGTGTTTTAAAAAGGCTGGTTTTATTTTTATTAGATCTATTTCAGAATTAAGTCAGAAATACTTTTCTCCCCAAAGACTTACAAAGCCAGAATATCTAGAGATCATTAGTGAGAAGAGTAAAAGCCTCCAGTGAGATGCTTTGGAGAAAAATAAAAGTCAAGTGGCCCAAGGGGACTAAACTCCCCTGGAAATGCCTCAGATGAGAATAGGACTGGAGTGGGGGACCAGGGAAGGAGGGGATGACTGTGCAATGTTTCTTTCTTTAAGAAAAAAAAGATTCTTCTTGTGGCCATTTTCCTTCCATGTGTCTCAGAAACCGCCAGTCCTTTCTGAGCCCTCTTTCTTTCCAAATTCCTCCCCTTGTCTCCCTTCCCTCCTCACTCCTCCAAGCCCTTCTTTTTCCTCTTCCCCCTTCCTCTTTTAGCTGGTCCTTTCATCCATTTTTTCATTCTCTGTACATTTTTCTCTTTATTTCTATTTCTTCTTTCCTTTTGTTTCAATGTTTGCTTGACATCTTCATTATTTAAGGAAATGCTTCAAAGAACAATGCTTTCCCAAGAAATAGCACATCCTTTTGTAATTTGGTCACACATTTCTGCTCTCCTCAAAGGTGTCAGGATTCCATTGTGGAACCACAGCTTAACTGCTTTCACCTGTAACACTCTAGCATAAAATTCATCTTTATCCTTTAAGGCTATTGATTGTACATTTTAACTATAATCGCCTCCTTAGCCGATTCAACTCTTAGTTTTCCAAAGAATCTCAAGGACATAAATAACTAATGTATCCAGCTAAACTTAAAAAGACATTAAGTTCAATGACAGCAGGGACCATGCTGCTCCTTTTATGTATTTATTTTTCTGAACTCCATGTACATAGTCTACACCATTCAAAGCACATAGAAGACAATCCATATTTGTGGATGAATGAATGAATGAATGAATGGTGAAAAATTCCACAACTTGGACCTCTACAAATTTTAATTCAGACCAAAGTATTAAAGAAATTTTAAACCAAAAAGCTTTAAATTGCATCACAGTTCTGAATAGGAATTGATGAAGTCTTTTGTTTTATTTATATTCATTTATTCTTTGCTTTACTAGGAAGAGTCTAAATGTAAAAATTTACTTAACTATATAGTAAAAATTTACTTAACTATAATCAATAAAAATTTTTAATTGTAATTTTGCAGTGGTTGTGGATGTGAAGGCATATAAAGGACAAACAGCTAAAGGACTATTGAAAAAATATCTCTTGTATATAGATTATAAATATATAAGGGGGAATGGGGTGGGTGGGGAGGGGTTGTGGGGCTGGGGCCTCACTTCCCCTCCACCCACCTCCCCTGGTCCCCTATCCCTGGGGCCGTTTGTTAAAAAAAAAGCAATAATGGGATTAAAATTTTTTTGTGAAAAAAAAAAAATCTCTGAATTCTGAGAATGTTTTCAAGTCAATATGCATAATGTCATGCAAGCCAGTCTCTTACTCTAATTTACATCTAACAGAGATACTGGTTAATGCCCTGGGAGTAAAGGTCTCTACAGCTAAGTTGCCTGCCTCCAAGAATCGCCTCTTTTCTGTTGTATGCACATATGCACATGCACAGACTTGTTGATTGACTATGTGAATATGTATGAGCCTCTTTGTCAAAAGAATATTAAAATCATCACCTTAATGATCTCTCTCTGTTTAAAAAAGGTTTTGCCCAAACTCTACCTGCCTGAATCCACTCAAAAAAGTATGTAAATCTAAAAAAGGAGGTACTTGCTGGCTGTGAAACCTCCAAGTAAAGGAGAAAAAGTATACCTTTTCTTGTTCTCAGTGATGAATGGAAAACCAGCATAATGACATAGTACTTGATTGATAGTTTTTATAAAAACTAAATCATTGAAGGGAAAAGACACATGAATTTATCTGCCAATGAACTTACAGAATAGCTACAGAAAAAGTCACTAGAGGTGCCAACATGAAAAAGAGGATAATATGTCCAGGGAAAGAATAGTTGTAAAGATAAAATATTTGGAGCCCTTGAATTCATATACGCATGAAAATATGTTCTTTCTTCTTTTTAAATCCTTAAAGCCAAGGCTTAGTGGAATAGAAAACAAAGTTTCACTAAAAGTTGCTTTGAATAATGCTACAATGAACATTGAAGTGATATTTCCTCCAGATAAATATCTAGAAGTAGAATTGTTGGATCACATAGTATTTTTATTTTTAACTTTTTGAGGAACCTCCATTTCGTTTTTCATAGTGGCTGTACGAGTTTACATTCTCATCAACAGTGCACAAGGATTCTCATCTCTTCACATCCTCATTAACATTTGTTACTTCTTATCTGTCTTCCTTCATTCCTTCCTTTCTTTTTTGACATACTGGATACACTGTCAGAGTGAAATCTCTTTTTTGATAATACCCATTCTAATAGGTGTAAGATGATGTATTATTATGGTTTTGATTTGCATTTCCTGTTGATTAGTGATGTTGAGCATCTTTTCATGTATCCATTATCCATTTCTCTATGTCTTTTGGAAAATTTTCTATTCAGGTCTTCACATTTTTAACTAGGTTGTTTAGTTTTTTGCTATTGAGTTGTAGGAGTTCCTTATATATTTCAGATATTAACCCCTTATCAGATCCATGGTTTACAATATATTTGTACATCAAATCATCACATGGTACATCTTAAGCGTACAGAATGTGATATATCACATCTCAAGAAAGCTGTGAAAATTTAAATAAAAAAATTTTTGAAGTTTCCTTGACTCTGGAACTTTGGATGAATTCATACTTTTTATGACCATGAAATATTTAAGAATTTCTGCTTTATTATCTTTCTGTATAAGTACAGATAGTACTACTGATATACTTGGTTAGTCTGGGTAAGATCAGGTGACCTGAGGCCTATGATATGGAGTCCACGTGAAAGAAGCCAAAGCCTTTGAGGCCAGAGAGCTTTTTTCTGTCCTTGAACCTGTTCTTTTGAAAACCTAGTGATTTTCCTTCACTAACTTTTAAGGGAAAGGGCCAAATGAGGATGAGCACTTAGCTTTTAAAAGAGCCGCTGCAGTCATCTTTATTAAAATTTAAACTGTAACCACCTTTATTAAAATTCAATTCCATTAGTCATTTATTGATATTGTCTTTTCTCTGAGTAACTAAGAAACCATGAAAATAAGCTCCAGAAATGAAAGTAAAATTTAGTTCAAAATACAACAGAAGACTAGATGAGTGAAAAGCAGGGGAGAGTCAACAGTGGAATAACTGCCTGTTGTCCAAAAGACATTATACATCTAAGCTTAAAAGAATTCTGCATCTCTGGCAAGTTCCCTCTCTGATAGAGGATTCTAGATCCCACGAAAGTGTCTTCAGGGAGCTTGCCCTTAGAATTTAGGATTTGAGACCCACTATATGCAGTCAATAGGTTTTCCTCCTTAGAAGATTATAGTAGCTCTATGCCAATACCTACGCCAAGGGCTACCAATAAAAAAAAAATAAAAATAAAAAAAAAAAAAAAGCACTACACATTGGAGCCTGCAGGAGAGATTGCCAACAGTCCCCAGTCCAGTATCTCTTTCCTCTGGAACATTATATTCCCAATTTTTAGCTGGGCAAATGGTTTTAGTGCATAATGACTCTAGTTTTCAGCCTCTTTTCCACCTAGAAGTGGAAATGCAGTGAAATAATATGATAAAATTCAACAATGTGAGAAAAAATAACTTTTAGTAAATTAGAAACAAAAGGGAACTTCCCTAAAGTAATAAATGGTATCTGAAAAAACATTCTACAATAAACATTATCCTTAATGGTAAAATTTTTAAATATTTCTCCTTGAGATAAGAAATGAGAAAAGAATGCATGATATCACGACTTCTATTCAACATTGCACAGCAAGGTTTAATGAGCATTAAAAGGCAAAGTAATAAAAAATTTAAAAACATTTACAGATTAGAAAGAAAAAACAAAACATTCTACCATTATTCAAAAATGATATGATGTGTATAGAAAATCTAGAAGAATTCTCAAGTAAAATTATTAAGTTAATAGAATTGAGAAAAGTCCCAGAATTTAAAAAAAGCTACACAAAAGTAAACTATATTTTCATATAACAAAATCAAACAGAAAATGAAGCTTGTAAAAAATAATTTGTAAGCATATATAAACAAATACAAAGTGCTTAGTATAAGTCTAACAAAATATTTGCAAGACTTCTACAGGGAAATTATAAAACCTTATTATGTAAAAATATGAAAGTAGAATTAAATAAACAAAGAAATATACCTTGTTCATAGATAAGAAGATTAGATAAGAAGACTCAACATTACAATATAAATTCTCCCCAAATTGATTTATAAATTCAATACAATCTCAGTCTAAATACCAGCTTCTTGTATGTATGCATGTAGTAGGTGTGTGTATGTGTACAATTTCACAAGTTGTTGCAAAAAAAAAAAAAATGTAAGAAAATGCAAAAGGCACAAAGTTACCAAAACACTCCTCACAATAAAGACAAAGATGGAAGAATTTACACCACCAAACAGGAAGATACATTGTAAAGCTCTGATAATCAAGACAATGTTTACTGACAAAGTAAAGACTAAGGAGTTAATAAAACAGAATAGATACCCAGAAATAGTACTTCAGGTACTTCAGGCCACTGAGAAAAGGATAAAGTTTTTTTTTTTAATTAATAAACTTTTATAGAAAAACTGGGCAGAGAAAGTACAAAACAGAGAGTTTTTAAATACCCTTTACTCCATCCCCAATTTCTTCTATTATTCATGTTTTGTAACATTTGTTGCAATTGATGAGCCAATGTTTATATGTTATTATTACTTAAATTCATAGTTTACTTTAGGATTCAGTCTTTGTGTTGCACATTTTATGCGTTTGACAAAGGTATAATGACATAGGTCCATCATTTCTGTATCATACAGAATAGTTGTACTGCCCTAAAAATTCCTTATACTCTACCTATACCTACTCTCTCTCCTACTCCCAACCCCGGCACTACTTCTCTTTTTAATGAAAAACATACCTTTAGGTAAATGATCTCAAGACAATTAACTATCCATGGATTGAAAAAAATTCTTACCTCACACCAAACATAAAAATAATCATAGATAGATTAAAGGTCTAAATGTGTAAGCCAAAACCATAAGTTTTAGAGAAGAATGTAAGAGAATATATTTATTACCTAGTGGTGTGGACAGATTTCATAAACAAGATACAAAAAATACAAGATACAAAGATACAAAAATACAAGATACAAAAAAAAAAAAAAAACAAGATACAAAAAAATACAAAAAAATACAAGATACAAAGATACAAAAATACAAGATACAAAAAAAAACAAGATACAAAAAAAGATAAAGAAAAATATGATAAGTTTGACTACATTAATATTAAGACAGCAGTTTGCCAAGTAGCATTATACAAAGAAAGAAAAGATAATCATCAAGTGGGGGAAGGAAGATGTCTGGAGTTGTATAACCAACAAAGAATTAATAATACATGAAGAAGATATAGAGAACTATAGACTTATCACTAAAAGACAGCAAAATGAGCCTTCTTAAATGCAGAAGATTAAAATAAATACTTTATGGGGACGCCTGGGTAGCTCAGTGGTTCCAGGCCTGCCTCCGGCCCAGGGCCTGATCCTTGAGTCCCAGGATCGAGTCCCACGTTGGGCTCCCCGCATAGAGCTTGCTTCTCCCTCTGCCTGTGTCTCTGCCTTTCTCTCTGTGTGCCTCTCATGAATAAAGATAAAAATCTTTTAGAAAGGGATGCCTGGGTGGTTCAGCACAGTTGAGCATCTGCCTTCGGCTCAGGGTGTGATACCACAGTCCCGGGATCCAGTCCCACATCAGGCTTCCTGCATGGAGCCTGCTTCTCCCTCTGCCTGTGTCTCTGCCTCTCTCTCTCTGTGTGTCTCTCATGAATAAATAAATAAATAAAATCTTTAAAAAAAAATCTTTAAAAAAAAAAGGAGTAAGCTTCAGAAATCTACAGAAACATGAACATCTTAAAATACATTGAAGGAAAAAAAATACATTGAAGGAGGAAAAGCAGGTTATAAATAATGCATATAGCATGATTCTGTTCATATAAAGTCCAGAAACTGACAAAGTGAACTTAATGCTGAGAGATACATAAAAAAGGAGGGAATTATATATTATAAGATACTTTATTAAAATTTTATATATAAAAATTTTTACATAAAATTTTTATATAAAAATTATATAAAATAATTTATATAAAAATAATTCATTATAAATTATTTATTATTTATCATGGCAGCAGTTATCTCTAAGGGAGGAAGTAAATTGTCACCAGGAAAAGATACATGAAGGATTTATGGAAAGCCATTAATGTTCTATTTCTTGACCTATGTGTTCACTTCAAATACATTTGTAAGGTAGTGCATATATGTTTTATACACTTTATCATGTTTCATTAAAAACAATTTTTAAAATGTGAGTTTAAAATAAAAGACATCTAATTCTTATCATTTTCTCATCTTTTTTTTTTCTCTCATCTTTAATATATAAATAAATGGGAAACAAGGGATAGCTCTTTCTCACAGTAAAATTCCAATTAATAAAGACAGAAGGGAGAGAGTGATGTCAATAAGATGGTGGAATAGAAGTTTTCTATCATCATCCTCTACAGAACATCAATTTTGACAACCACTCACAGGTGACTGTAACTTTGCGGGAGACTGGAAGTCCAGTAGAGAAGTTCTAAAACATTGTCAGAGAAAAGAAAACTAAGAATAGATGTATTCAAGAGTTTAAAAACAATTTTACTTTATCCACGTCAACTTCTCCTCCAAGGCAATATGGCTCAGTGCCAAATTCTCCCAGAGGGAAAGTGACAGCATAGTGAGTAAATATCTGGCTTCCCCAGCTCTGCAAGACAGTGCCCAAGAAGCCCACTTCTTTCTCATCCAACCCAGGATACACAAGTGATTAGAACGACTAAAGCATTGCAGAGATTGGGAGCACATCAAGCAGCACTTGGAACTCAACAAGCTGCAGATCTTATTAACAACATTGTAGACTCCAACAGGAAGCCCATCCATGAGCCAGTTGGCATGCCTTGCCTGCAGACCCCCTAAGTGGCCAATCCCTAATGCTCCACTACCTCAACCACCCACCTATGGCCAGCTCCCTGCACATGCTTGTATTGACACTGAGTACAGTCTTTCATAGATGGCTTGCAAGCGTGCACAGAATGCCAAACAACTCCACAGGATTTGGAAAGGGCACACAAACATAAGCACTTCAGGATACTGCCCTAGGAAACAAGTGACAGGCCGTCAGAATTCTACTTGGCTTTGTAGGACCAAGAGAAGGCATTCAATTTTAAGAATAATCTCCCAAGAAGAAATAAGAGTTGTGGAGTGGGTGCATCCATAGAAAAGATCTGAGAGAGTCTCAGAATACCTACTTGGGCTGATTTATGAAAGCATTTCTCTCCTGAAGTCAGTCAGTAAAGACTGGAGAAGTTGACATCTTCAATTTTGAAGGCAGCAATACAAGACTTCAAGGAACACACACACACACACACACACACACACACACACACACAGCAAATATGGTACCATGAAAGTAACAATAATTTTCCAGTAACTGTCCATAAATAAATGGAGATCTGTATATTTCCTGATGAAGATTTTGAAATAATTGTTTTAAGGAAGCTCACTGAGCTATAAGAAAAACTAGACAACTCAGTGAAATCCAAAAAAGAATACATGAATAAAGAAGGAGCTAAACAAAACAGATAGAAATCATAAAAAGAGAAAAAAGAAGAACCAAACAGTAATTCTGGAACTGAAGAATACAATGAATAACATGAAAAAGTCAATCATGTTTGTCAGCACCAGACTTGACACAGCAGAAGAAAAAAATCTGAATTTAAGGACAAGTTATTTGAAATAATCCAGTCAGAGGAGAAAAAAAAGAAAAATGAATGAAAAAAGACTTTAAGATGTATGGGTTACCATAAAGAGACCTAATATATA